>NC_057864.1:405661022-406293272 GCF_019393635.1 Dromiciops gliroides | reverse complement strand
AATATGCTCATCTCAATTATGGAAAAGGAAAGTTACATTTATTTGAAAAATAAAAGAAAATATTAGAGACAAAGTGTGTTAAGGTCAAGAACTGTCTCTTTTCTTGTCTTTGGAATCCCTTTGTCTTCTACACTGTTTCTGGTATATAGGAAACTTCTAATAAATTATTTTTGAGTGAAATGAATAAATGGATGAATTCTACTCCATGAGAACTTTACCAGTGTTTCACCTAAACTTTATGTTTCATTGATTACCTAATACAATATTTTCACAACACTCCACTAATGTGTATGAAATTGAATTGAATGGATTCATAGGAAACATAGTGATGCAGTATACCACTGGCTCAGGAATTAGAGAATCTAGAATCTAGAGAATCTAGAATCTAGAGAATCTAGGTTTGAATCCAGACCTTGACACTTATATCTATCTTTGTGTGAGTTTGAGCAAATCATTGAAGATCCCTGGGCTTCAGTTTCTTCATCTGTAAAAGGAATGGGTTGGGCTACATGGCCTCTGAGATCCTTTCTGGTTTGACAGACCTGTAATCCTATTAATCACAGGGAAAGTTTTAATAGTTCAATTTTAAAAATCAGAACAACCAAAATGAAACAAAACAAAAGTCAGTGATGGGGGAAAATTTGGAGGAAAATACAGATGATAAAAAGCTGAAAGACCTAATATATAAGCAACTTATGTAAATTTGAGGTAATATTCAAGCCTTAGTAGATAAATGTTCTAAGGATAAAAAACATAATTCATAAACATTTCTTTGATATAGTAATAAAAATACAAATTGAACCAACTTTGATATACAGCTAATACTCATCAAATATTAAAAGTCAGTGTTGGGGCAGTTAGATGGCACATAGTATAGAGCACCAGCCATGGAATCAGTAGGACCTCAGTTCAAATCCAGCCTCAGACACTTATTAGCTGTGTGACCCCCTGGGCAAGTCACAACCCTAATTGCCTCCAAAAACAAAAAGTCAATGTTGGTGGGGCTATAGGAAAACATATACACTTCTACAAATAGCCCATATTTATTTAGTACTTTTAAAATTTCCAACTTCTGCATATATGATCTAATTTGAGTTTTACAAACATGAGGTGGGTATTATAGGTATTATCATTCCCATTTAACAGATGAGGAAAATGAGGCTCAAAAAAGTTGAGTGGCTTATATATGAGTCACACAGCTATGGTCAGAGGCAAAATGAGAACCAAGGTCTTCCTACCTTCATGATCATGACTCTATTCCTCTCTATTCCCATTATTGGTAAGTAAACTTGTAAATTGATGCAATCTTTTGGTCTGCTAATTTGGAAATGAACAATAGGATCTACAATCAGGAGGGTTCTCAAAGGTCATTTAGTCCCAAATCCCTCATTTTATCTTTTTGGCAACTGAGTCCAAGAGAAGCTAAATGATTTATCCAAGGTGACACAAAAAGTAGCAGAGCAAGATTCAACCTCAGGTCTTCTAACCCCCAAATAGTATGTTTTCCATTATATAACAATGTCTTTTAGGAATTATGATTTTTTTTGATCCAATGATACCACTAATTAAGATACAAATAAAAGGGAAGAAAATCATCTGGCTATAACTATTTTATTTGTAAAGTCCCCTCTGTTAAAATTATATATTGTTCTAGACCTCTTAACCACCCACACCCCCACACCCCTTCTAGTCAATATAGTAAGTGTATAAGTAGCCAATATAAAGTGACAATAGCATATCATTAAGAATGATAAACACAAGAAATATATAGAAACATTTTTTAAAACATAGTAGCATAAGCAATGGAGAACTAAAGCAGCATATACATTGACTATATAAAATATATATATACATATATATATGTGTAATTTCTCTTTTATTTTCTCTTTGCTTTAAAAAAAACCCTGTAAGTTGTACAATTAAATTAAAATTTAAAAGGGTAGGATGTATGTGGCAGGAGGTGGAATTAAACCATAGGAGGCATTGAGTTAATAAGACTTCAACATTCCAGACCTGCTGAGAACCTGTGGTCTTGGGATCTTTCTCATAAATGGTCATGGGCCTCTTATGGAGTTGAACTTCAGTGAATAAATACAAACTTAGGGAAAGGTGAACAGGACTGGGGAGAGAGATGGATCAAAACTGTTTTAATGAGGCATTTAAATCTCATAGCCTATCTGAGGAAATTCCTAGCTCTGTGACAATATCCATATCCATCAAAATTATTTCTATAAATTGATCTTTTACAGAAACCTTCCTGAGATGAGATATAGTCATTCCTAAAAAGAGAATGGAAATGGATTACCAACTAATAACTTTCCTAGTACCAAAAAGATCTCCTATTCTAGCCATCACAGATGAGTGGAAAAGATCCTTTAAAGACCATTGTTCTACCCACAAGAGGAAGAAGAAAGTATTCTGCTCTATGGACCTTCAAGAAGAAAAATTGAGAGGAAAACAAGGCCAAGAAAACTCTATTTTCTTGTCCTCCAGGGAAAGAAAAAAACAAAAGTAGAGAGTCAAGAAGTCTCTCTTTTTTTTTTCCTATCAAAAAGAGAAAAAAGAAAGGCAGCATGCTTAGAGAGTGGTTCCTCAGTTCAACAAGAAAGAGGGAGTTGAGTGGAAAAGAGACAATTTCATAAGACTTTTGTTTTGAATGCCCACCTATTACTTCTAGTCTACTAAGGTCATATATTAAATTCTTCAGTTCTGCTCAGGTCCTGCTTTTTCAGAATGAGAGGCAATACCATATCTTCTGTACACCAAGATTTAAGGGTCAGTTCTGAAAGTTGGTGATTGCCCCTTTTTAAAAGAACAATTCAGTTGTCAAGCAAGGGGGTCCTGCTTTATTTCCTAAGTCTATTTTTCTGGGTAGAGCCAAGGAGGGAAGCAGTATTCTGCTGCTCTTTTCAAATAGCTAGAAGGTAATTAGAATGAGTTCATAACTTGATGTGGTCAAGGATTTCTGAGTAGGTAGATTCTTAATAGGAGGGCCTAGTAGCCCTCCACACTCATACACACACTTAAACTCCACTGCACACTATTGCATTGTAGTATGGCCTCTAAAAGAGAAGACACAGCCACGTGAGGGTGGAGGAGCTAATATCCACTAATAGAATCTGAGGGGAGAAAGAGATTCCTACTCTCATAGCCTCATAGCCTGAGAGGACTTTGTACTTTTTTTTTTTCCCTGGGGCAATGAGGGTTAAGTGACTTGCAGAGAGTCACACAGCTAGTGTCAAGTGTCTGAGGCCAGATTTGAACTCATGTCTTCCTGAATCCAGGGCTGGTGTTTTATCTACTGTGCCACCTAGTTGCCCCTGGACTTTGTACTTCTTAATGAATATTGGAAGCAAGCAAATAAATGAATAAATAAAATCAGTGACCTGGATGCAGCAAAAAGAAAATAAAAGTTAATGAATGCAGAAGTGGATTCATTATAGGAAGGATAGAGATCAAGAACAGTGAAGGGGATCAAATGGAGAAGAATAACAGGAAAAAGTTTCTCCTGAGGGCTCCCCAAACCTAGGTTTGATGGTAGTAGTAGATGCCAATATACCTCTATTTATTTAATAATAAATTTGGGTAAGTTTTCGTCACTACCATAAGTTTGTTCAAGTATATTTTCCATTGTAAATTGTCCTGAATATACAGTTATGGTAGGTTTGGAGAAAGATTTCTTTTCCTTTTTATTCTCAATGTAATTGTTAAATGTATAATTCTTAAAATTAAATGCTTTATAAGCTATAAATTATGTGGATAGGTGACAGGAAGATAAAGGTACAAATAAAGATTAATAGAGCTATAAGTATAGACATAGAATGCAACTGCTTTTCTTTTTTTCACAGGGCACTACAATGATACAAGGCAGAAAATCAGTATAGTTATGAAAGTAGAATGAGCCACATTTAGAAAATTACTGCTTCTTTTTCTAAATAGTACACAACTAACATGGTGGTGGGTGGGGGAAGAATTCATTCCATTTCTGAAGATACATCTCACAAATAATAGAGTAGCTTAGACACTGGGAAAAACTGGCCAACACCAGTTATGCCTGTCTCAGATAACTTCCCCTAGATAAGTATCATCCTGAAGCATGCAAATGATGGAAATGATATTATTTCCTTATAGTTATGGTATGAGTCACAGGAATCGCTAAAACACAACACAAACTAACATAATCTCAATTCAATTCTTAAAACACAAGAATTACAGAATCAGAGGAAGTCAGACCTTTATGACACCTTGGAGATCACCTTGTCTAGTCCCTTTTTTTTTGTGAGTTATAAAACTCTAATTAGGCTTTCAAAACTGTGAGAGGACAATTTTTAAATCTTCTTGGGCCATTGTGAATCTCCACGTGATGAAAGAAACCAACTATTCTCAGGTACTTTTCTGGCTTCATGAAATTCCATTCTTGTTTCCAAACTGTATGGGAAATTCAGACTTCATAAAGTTCTTCAGCTGAATGTAAACTTAGCAGAAAATGTTTTCTAAAATTACTTTGATTCTTGGATAGTTCTTTAATCTCACTGACTAGGTTCTTCCTCCAATGTATAGACCTCAGCTCATTCATGGAATCCCTCCAATTTCGGAAAACTCCCTTGGTCCATATTCTTTTAGAAATAACTACGGAAGGTAGTATAACAAAATCTTGGAATTATGCGAAATGTGTAGATCCTAAGATTTTTTTTTTATTAGTGATATGCAAAATTTATTTCAGGTTGAAATCATTTTAAAGCCACCTTTATTATTTGCTCATGTCAAATAAATTGGCTATTTTGTTGCTTACCATATATATTGGTCTTTTTTGGCACAGCATATGCCATATTAAAATCATATTGTGAAATAAAAGGCAAAATAGGGAAGAGGTCTGAGAAAAATACCTATTTACTGGCAAATTTCTATGATCTGTAGAAATCTACCAAAAATAAAGGAAGACCCCAAAATGAGAATGTAAGTTGAGCCTGAACACATGCTTAGGCTGGCTCTTACCAGCTAATAGCATATGTCAAATGTAAAGTGCACACAAGTTTTCACGCAATGGAGATATCCAATTACATGTGTGCAAATTTTTCCCCTCAGAGTCTCCTAATAGGCACAAATTCCCCATGGGTAATTTAGGAACTCAATTTTGATCACTTGGCCCCGTATCTTTGCAAATTGTTTGCTTTCTTTGTCATTCATAATGTCACAGCTGTTCTTGGCAGCAGGAAGACAAAAAACAGAAAGACAGCATCAGTTTCCTCTGGGTTTTTTTTTTTTCGTTTGTTTTTCTGGTGTTTTTTTTTTTTAAAACACGATTTCTTCTTGCAGCTTTGTTCACATGCTCCATTCCACATTGCATTCATAACAGGTAAACTCTTGACACCCACAAAAACTTATTGGTTCTTTAGTCCACCAGGCTTTCCCTGTCCTCTAATAGAGGAAGCTGTGGTAATTTCCCCTTGGAGTGATGTACCTTTGACAATCTGGTAAGCAGCTTTTATAATTTCCCTAGAATGAGGTAAACAGGGAAAAGCAGTATGGGTCACAGGCTGTTTCCTGCATCATTGTGCCTAGTTTTTTAATAGCTCCACACAAGCAAACCTGTCACAAATGAAACTAAATTGCTTCTACCCACCCCCCCAAAAGAAAAAAAAAACATTTAAAATCCATACATTCATCCAAGACATCATCGTTAAGGGCTCATTTGTTACCTTCCTTGCCTTGCTCCCTGTTCTTTCTTGTTTGTCCTCCTTCCTCAAAGAAATTGCTGACTTGTTGAGGATGACTTGGGAGCTCCCTATGCAACTAAACAATATCTTCCCACCCTTTCCGAGGGTTTACCAAATTTACAAAGCACAAACAGGCTAGAGAAGTGTCAGGTAGTGAACCAGGGAAGGGATGCTGTTTATAGGCCACAACAGTCCCTTGGTGTGTTTTCTTTTGTTTGGTCTAGGCTCTACTGTTTGGGCTGCAAAGAAAATACAACCCCTCCCAGGGAAAATACTGACAATCTATCCACTATCATTTACAGAAACTGCTTTCACAATGTCTAAAACTCAAGCCTCAGGGGAGTTCAGTAAAGGAGAAAAATAGTGAGAGGGCATCTAAAAGAATATTGCTTATCTACTATTGGGGGAAACGAGATGAGGAAATTTTAGGGTGTATATTCCAAACTCTCTTAAATGTTTAGGGCTGCAGAATAGCTTGCCTATTGAAATAATGGTGGACTTAGCCTTCTGGAATCACTTTAAAGGTTTACCTCTCAGAGCAAAGAAATACATGTTATAGAGGATGACAATCTTTAGCATTTAAGGAGACCTCATGTAAGGGTATTCTAGCAATTGCTTTGCACAGTGCTGCTTTATACATGGGAAGCATGAATTCCCTTAGATAAGGCGGTGAGGAGTTTTGTCAGTCTCCTTACTTTGAGGGATGAATGAATGAATATTGTTCAATGTGAGTGCATATTGTGGGTGTATATGTTGTTTTCCCTGATGGATTTGTTTCCTGAGAACAGAGATGTTTCATTTTCACCCTTATATCTTCAACACTTGCAACAGTACCCAATGTTGTTTGATTGTGGGTGGGAAAAACAAGGAAGGTGATTTTAATGGAAAGATAAAAATTACTAGGTTTTTTGTGGGGCAATGAGGGTTAAGTGACTTGCCTAGGGTAACACAGCTAGTAAGTGTCAAGTGTCTGAGGCTGGATTTGAACTCAGGCACCCTGAATCCAGGGCCGGTGCTTTATCCAGTGCACCACCTAGCTACCCCCTGAATTACTAGGATTTTTTAAAGTTGAAAAGCACCTTGGAGATCAGATAGTTGGCCTCGCAGTCACAGAGTATTAATGAGTTAATTGGAACAAAATATTCAATTGGAACTGTTATATAGACGAAAAGTTTTAATGGGTTGGAGTAGTGGGTTTAAGAAGAGTATGGCTCCTAAGTATGATTCTGGCTGAAAGGGTCCAAATCCAAATCATGGATATTGGGGACTCATTCAAATATGAAAGATGCCAAAGAATCTCAAAGAGATTCTAATGTGGCTTCTGTTCAAGCTCCCATTTAATATATTACATTTTCTTTTAAAGTGAAAGATGTATTCATACAAGAAACAAAGATGTCTATAACAAACAGTTGTAGAGATTTTGACTAGAGGATGTCTTAATTATCCACGAGTCTAGAGTGGTACTACTCCCTTAGGAATTAGAAGGACCTCACAATCATGAGTCATATCTCTACTATATTTGGGGCCTCAGGAATTCTGAGCTCCATCTTCCATTTTTTCATTTTCTAAGACCATAAGGTGTCCCAGCATCCTTTATCTGTCATCCCCAGCCAGTAGCCCTGTCCATTCCCTCTGTGACACTGGCAGACAGTGCATACCTACAGATTAGAGTTTCCTATGGAAAATGAAATAAACAGAAAAGGGAAAAGAAATGCCACATTTGGTCACACCTTCACCTTCTTTCCAACCTCTGCCTGCTGACAAAACAATAAGAGAAAATACGGCCACATTCAATCTCTTCCAACTCATCCAGGAATAGAATGCTTTTTAAGTTGGTACTAGCAAGGTGGCAGTTTCTACTTTAACAGGGAAAACTGGCAGCAGAAAATTTCCAACTCTAAATAGCCTACACCTCTGTGAAATAATGTTCTATAAAAGTAAAAGACTTTGAGGTTTGAAAATAACTGCTTCGCCCCTGCTTTTGTTGTGTAAAGAATTAATTGTTATTTGAGGTTTTTATGCCTGGATGTGCACTGGCCTGGGGCTCCGCAAACCCCACAGTGCTCCACCCACTGGTTGTAGGTCATCACCACTCGCCTACGCCTACATGGGCCTGGCAAAATTATAATGATTGGAAGCCTAGTGAGGGCAGTCATGTGACTGTCAGAGTGGCCATCCCATTGGCTGGGGCTGTGTGGTGTTTCTAGGTTTGGGGGAGGAGAATTGGGCATTCTAGGTGGAAGCTGGAAAGCTACAGGCATTCTGCTGCGTATTTTCAGCTGATTCCTGGGCAGTGGTATTTTTTCAGGTATTATCATTTCCCTTTCCCCATTTTATTTCCTTTCCCTTTATCCTACTGATCATGTTTGTGTTTTTTTTTTTTAAGTTCATTCTTGTTAAAATAAATCTTGTTCTGTTTTGAGGGAGGCTACCGGTCTCCTTCCTTGCCCCAATATTGCGGTGAGCCACTTAGCTAGCACTCCCCAATTAAAAATTGGTCCCCACAGTTGTTATATGATGTTGTCAGAATCAAACATGCAATGGACAGATACATATGCCCACAGTGACTGCATCATGATAGGTTCTTTTGGGGGAGGGGCGGGGCAATGAGGGTTAAGTGACTTGCCCAGGGTCACACAGCTAGTAAGTGTCAAGTGTCTGAGGCCACATTTGAACTCAGGTCCTCCTGAATGCAAGGCTGGTGCTTTATCTACCATGCCACCTAGCTGCCCCATCATGATAAGTTCTTAATAAATGCTTATTGACTGACTCCTAAACCATTTGGCTGCCAAATATGACCTATTCTAGCAGCTTTTCTCCTTCAGCTTTTTAGCATTTTTTTTTCCTTTCTCTCAATTGGGTTTAGTGAATGAGGCATCTTCTCCTTTAAAAATCCTAAGGCTCTCAAGTAGTGTTTACTATAATCAAGCTCAGAACAACTATAAGCCAACAACTTCTTACTAATGAGTTGATATTGGGTTGACTTTCTGAGTTGGCAATACATCAACAATTCATCATTAAATCATTCCCAAAATGAACATTAATGAACTTTACCTTCTGTAGCTGCACCAACAGTCACAGTGCACGTGGACACTGGTTTCTAATTCTCTAGGAAGTGACACAAGCTTGGACTGATGTTACTCAACTCTTGCACAGCCAGCTGCCAGAGAAAAACAATGCATTTCTCTGCACAGAGGATGGTTTAATCCTTACTAATGTGCTGATGTGATAAATCTCAGTGATCTGGTCAACTTGTGAATGTGAGATCTTGGAAATTCTTGTTCTAGCTGCCAAATTCTCAGATTGGCTAATACAGTTCTAACTGGCACTGGTGTCAATTCATATTAAAATATTTTGTTTTACCAAATTATTTCATGTTCAGCAGTAGTATGCTGCTAATTATCATCAACATTTCTTTGCCCTGGCTCAGCGCCTATATTGAACTTGGAAGACAACTAAAAGAGATGGCAACAGGAAGGTATTCTCAAAGGAACTCATTCTTAGAGCTAGAAAGGACCTTAGAGTTAGTCTAACATCTCTCTGTCTCAGCTTCCTCCCGGTGAAATGGGAATAATAAAAGCACCTACCTCTCAAGGTTGTTATGAGAATAAAATGAGACGATATTTGAAAAGCACTTTTCAAACTCTAAAGAACTTCAGAAATGGCATCTTTCATTATTATTGTTGTTATCATTTAGTCAAACTCTTATTTTATAGGGAAAGACTAGAGATTAGAGATTTTCCCATAAAAAACCTAGACAATCAGGAAAAGGGAAAAAATATGACATTTATTCACATTTTCACCTTAATTCCAGACTCTGCCTGCTGACAAAGAAAGGAAAGAAAACAGGGTTACATTCAACCCTGGCCAAGACCCCTGATGATGGTGGGCTAGAAATGTAGAGTGGTTTTCTCTGTGCTGTGTCTTATTCATACAGAGTTAAGTTGTTAGTAAATATAACTTAAGACTTGCAGGTGAATCTGCATTTTCATACAGGGGACAGGAAGACTAAAAAGCCTTCAAGATCCAGAAGAATAAAGCCACACTGGTGGAATAAAGAGCAATAAGTTTGATATGGGAACTTTAATCCTGTCAAGTGCTTCCTTGGAGATAGTAGTTGCTTAATAAATGCTTACTGATTGTTGATTGATTCAGTTCCCAAATCATGAGACCTAAGCAGACAGCTATTCTAAAGCCTGACCACCTAACCTATGCTTGGGGGTGATCCACAGTATAGGAAATTCCTGGGATAGGAGTGAGAAAATCCAAGAGGGATTCAGCTGGAATTGCTCACAACATGTCACTCCCAGGACCTCTGACCTGGCTTAAATGGAATTGATAGAGTCTGTTCAGTACTGAGAATAAAACAACCATCCTATTGTCATGACCTGTATGCATTTTGAGTTCTCCCAGCCTAGCACTCAAGACAATATTTCTTCCTTTGGGAACAGTGGCCAGAAGACTGAACTTAGAATCAAAGAATTGTATTCATTTGGATACCACCTCTGGTTATTACTACCTGTGCTACCTTGGGCAAATCTCTTTAATTCTCCAGAGTTTGTACTAGGTCTGTAAACTGCCTTATCACCCCCTTCCAGCTCTCCTTCTACTTTATATTCTTTAACCTATCACATCCTATGTACTCCTCAGAGTCTATTCTTCTTTTCAATCTTTCCAGGCATATTTGTCCATTTCCCACCTGCCCTTCATAAGCAGTGCTACCATCTTTTCCCCAGTCAAGGTGAACAACCCCAATCCTACTTGCCTTCTCTGTTCTCTGTGGGAAGAAATTTTAACACGACCTCTCTGATGTAGTAGAAAATTAATGGGACCCCAAATCTCACCAGTCACATTAAATTTACCACCTGTGAATTGCCTTCTAACTCTGAAATTCTATGAGCCACTATAACAGAAATATCTCCCACGTGTTCAACTGTATGAGTCTTAATTACTTCTTGTGTTATTTTCATATCACAAACGTTGATTGGAGGGCCTGTTTTGCACTGCCTGTCCCAAGTGCCAAAATTACTGTTATAACTACATGTTTACCCCATATCTTCACACAAAGTATTTTACATTATAGGCAGGAAACAATTATATAAAATGTACTTGTGTTGTAACTTGTAGGAATTTCTTAGAATTATTATTTTTAATTACCTAAAGGAATTAAAATATAGAGCTACAACATCCTAAATGAACTAACTGACCTATCAGCATTGCATAAAATATTACTATTTAGTAAATATTATGTGAAAATATATTTGAAATGTACTTTCTTGTAGCTTAATATTTCATAGTGTTGCTTAACTAACACACTGTGAAAGGACTAAGTTTTATGAAGCTACATATGTGGTATGGTAGAACAAGACAAAGGATTGGGATTTAAACCTCAGCTTTACCAATTACTCTGTGTGACTATGGACAAGTCATTTCTTTAGGCATGTTTTCTAATCTGTATAATTGGACTATTTGCTCCCTTAAATACTTTCTAATCAGTCACTCATTCAACAAGCATTAATTGTTACTTAAGTTCTAGAGCTTATGAATATAACTTTTTTTGAGGAGTGGTGTGTGTGTGTGTGTGTGTGTATGTGTGTATGTATGTGTGTGTGCACATGTATGGGTATAAGTAGGGAGAAAGATAATAGGATCATGAATTTAGAACTTAAAGTTATCTTAGAAGATATCTAATCCAACCTCTTCATTTTACAAATGAGGAAAATGAAACACAAAGAGTGATGTGCCCAAGGTCACAAAGCTAATTAGTAAACTGAGACAGAATTTTAACTTAGGTCAGTCAATAAATAAGCCTTTAATGAGTACCTACTATGCACATGGGGCGGAAGTCTTCATGATCCCAAATCCAGTGCCCTATGCATAATGTCATTCTCAGAGCAGTCCCTTCTTCAGTGAGCACATTAACATGAATTTGATCTGTTTACTCCGTCCCTGAAGAGATGAGGGCTAGAATCAAAAAAAGGGGAGATAGATGGAAGAAGAAAATATGGCAGCTCTAATCAAGAGAAAGGTGGGGGAAGGGACCACTGCCTAGTAGTGATAATAACTAAAAAGAGGATACTCAAGTAGTGAACCTCAGTGAGGATACTATGCTTAAAACACTATCAGGGGCAGCTAGGTGGCACAGTGGATAAAGCACCAGCCCTGGATTCAGGAGGACCTGCGTTCAAATCTGGCCTCAGACACTTGACACTTACTAGTTGTGTGACCCTGGGCAAATCACTTAACCCTCACTGCCCCTCAAAAAAACCTATCAGCAGGAGTAGGGAGAAAGTAGGTGGAGGGAGAAAGAGGATGAGCTTCCCTAGAATGAATCTAGATTTAGATACTGATTCTGCTACTTGTTCATGATATGAACTTGGGCAAGACATTTCATGTCTCTGGGGGCAGCTAGGTGGCGCAAATAGACAAAGCACTGGCCCTGGATTCAGGAGGACCTGAGTTCAAATCCGGCCTCAGACACTTGACACTTACTAGCTGTGTGACCCTGGGCAAGTCACTTAACCACCATTGCCCCACAAAAAACAAAACAAAACAAAAGACATTTCATGTCTCTAGTCCTTGATTTCCTGATCTGTAAAATGAGGGGTTTGGGCTTGATTTACTCAGAGGTCTTTTCCATCTCTAAGTCTAGGAACCTATTACCTCTAATTTCTGTGCATTAATTAGATTAGTGAATCCACAGGCACGGATTTATTCATTTGCTAACCAAAAAAAAAAGTTGAAGATCAGATTTTAGTACCCTTCATAGTTCCTGGACCACAACTCAACAACACTTGATAAACCCCGCCCCTTAATTTATACTGTTGTTGTTTCTGCTGCTGCTGTTTATATTGATGATGGTGGTGATGCTGATGATGATGTTCATGTTGAGCTATTTCAGTCATGTCTGACTCTTGGTGATCCCATTTGGGGTTTTCTTGGCAAAGATACTGGGGTGGTTTGCCATTTCCTTGTCCAGATCATTTTACAGATCAGGAAGTGAGGCAAATAGAGTTAAGTGACTAATTTATACTAAGGATTCTAAAACCTCTCCTGAGTTGAAAAATTCTATTATTTTCTTTATTTTAGCAATAATACCTCCCCAGACCCTCCCAAAGAAGAATCCTGTGGAATATATTGTTTTTAAATTAAAGTAAATTCAAAGTTATTTTGTTTTGAGCACTGTGTGACAATCTGAGGTAACTGGAGACACCCTGGAGGGTTGAGAAATCAAATCTAGTGATCTCTGATCTACACAGACAGCCACATAACCCCACCAGATTCCAACATTTGCCTATGTTATGTCCTCTCTTGTATGTAGACAGGGGTTTGTCAATGTAAGGAGTCAGCTGCCAGGGGAAAGGCTCCTTCTTCTCTGGATGTGCTGTTTCCCTGAAGTGACCGCTGCTGAGTAGCAACATGGTAAATGGGATTGACAATGTGTGAAGTAGAAAATGTCACCAGAGGAAGAAAGACACAATGAACTTTAGTTATGATTTAAATTAATTGGAACTTGGGGGGCAGCTAGGTGGTGCACTGGATAAAACACCGGCCACCCTGGATTCAGGAGGACCTGAGTTCAAATCTGGCCTCAGACACTTAACACTTACTAGGTGTGTGACCCAGGGCTAGTCACTTAACCCTCATTGCCCTGTAAAAAAAAAAAAAAACCTAATTAATTAATTAATTGATGGGAACTCAACAATGGAAAATCTGTACCATGTTCAGACAAAAACCATGTGGCATAAAGAAAGAAACAACAACAAGAAGAAGAAGGGGCAGTTAGGTGGCACAGTGGATAAGGCACCAGCCCTGGATTCAGGAGGAGGACCTGAGCTCAAATCCAGCCTCAGATACTTAACACTTACTAGCTATGTGACCTTAGGCAAGTCACTTAACCCTCATTGTCGTCCCCCCCAAAAAAGCCATGTGGCACAGGTGGGCATCTGTGTGTATATTGTCTGCCCAAGTGTGCTAGATATACTCCTATGTATTTGCAAGCCAAGTTGAAAGATTTAGAAACATAAGTACTCAAGTTACATGGATGCCATTTAACTGTCAATCTTTGGATTCCATTCTAATATGGATTTTAAAAAATTATTTTGGCAACAGCAACCTGGGGGAATACAGCAGGCTGGGACAATTATATCAGTGAGGAAAGTGTCTGGGCAAGATGCTGAAAGAACTAGTCTATGTGACACTTGAGTTTCATCTTATATTAAAGATTCACCCAACCATCTATAGGATTTCTTTGGCTTATGTAATTGTTTTTTAAAAAGTCAAACAGACAACCAAGAAGGAAAAGATTCCCAAGGAGAGAGGAAGCTGTACAGTGACCAACTCGAACCAGCCCACTGCCTCTTCAAGATGTGTGTGCACAGCACGGCTTCAAATAGTCAACAACTGTGACCTTTCCCAGATGGAAAAGAAAAGAGCCAATGAGAAAATGGCAAAGGTTCACTCTTCTAGTTTTGCTGGGTGCGTCTTCTCTAGTTCACAGCCTATTAAGTGACCTAAATACAACTCTGTGTAAAACACAGAGACAACTGAGGTAAAAACGATCCCCCAAAAGAAATCAAGCTTCCCTTCTTCCTCTCTTTCTTTATTATCCAAAGAATCAGGTGACCCAAATGGAACTTGGGATTGATGAGTTGTTGAGGGAATCATATTGGGGAATCTGGGTCTTAAATAAACAGTCTAACAAAAAAAATCTGGCATTAATAGAATCCAAAAACGTGGGATTAGGGAAACTGAGGCAAGGAGGTGGGCTCCTCATTACCATGGGGGATATCTGATGTTAACATTTAATATGTTAAGAAAGCTAGTAGGAGGAACACACTCATTAGCATCTCTGAAAGAATAAGAGAAGTAAAGAGGCATCTGAGAAGTTGTTAGGACAATTAGCATCCTTAAATAAGAGACATAAGTGTAATGGGAACAGAAAAGTTCCTAAGTGGCTCATCCCACAGCCTGCTTTGCAGTAATGTGAATGTTAAATGTGTACCAGAGGAGGGGAAAAAAACCCAGATAAATGAAACAAGTGTTATTCTTCATGGAATCCTAGAACTAGAAGAACAGACCCCAGAGATCCTCTAATCCTATTCTCTCACTTCACATATGAGCAAACTGAGGCCCAGGGAGGTTGTGACTTCCCCAGAGTTGCACTCCTTGCACAGCACCATGACATTTCCTTTACAAATGGCGTGCTTTTACCCTACGTGTATTTCCACAGCTCTAATGACTGAACTTGATTTGAAACCTGTAATGTAAAATTTTAAATGCAAAAATTCCATTACAAAGTCCCTTGTGCTGTGCATGGGCACAAATTCATTGTCTCCCACATACCTGGTTGGTGTGAAGCACGTCTTTCTCACTCTAATGAACTGATGAAAAACCAGAAAGACAATGTATTGCATAAAACTAATATTATTTTTAAAAAAAATTCCAAAGTCTTGTACAAACTAATGAAGAATGAAATGAGACAAACCAGGAGAACAATTTATACAACATTAATGACACTATTTAAAAAAAAAAAACTTTAAAAGTTGTAAGAACACTTGTCAATGCAATGACCACCCATGATTCCAGAGGACATTGATGAAGCATGCTCCCCACCTCCCAACATAGAAATGATGGGTTCAGGGTGCAGAATGAGACAAATAATTTTAGATACATACAACAAAGAAATTAGTTTTATTTGTCTAAGCATATTTGTCACAAGGAATTTCCTTTTTTCTTTTCAATGGGGTGGAGATTATGGTGTGAATAAGAGAAAAAATGGGTTCCTTTTAATTAAAAAAAAAAAGAAAATTTAGGGGCAGCTAGGTGGCACAGTGGATAAAGCCCCAGCCCTGGAGTCAGGAGGACCTGAGTTCAAATACAGCCTCAGACACTTGACATTTATTAGCTCTTTGACCCTGGGCAAGTCACTTAACCCTCATTGCCTCCCCCCACCACCACATACACACACAAAAATTAATTTAAAGAAAACTTATGGCATAAGTGTTATGCTTCTCATCTTCCAAGAGGCAAAATTTGGACTCAGGTCCTTCTGATTCCAAGCCAAGTGCCCCATTCACTATGCTATGCTGCTCCTCTTGAATATTTCCAGAGATAGGATAACTCATTGCCTGGTAGCTCAGACTATTTTGTTAAGTTCACTCTAATTGTTAAGATTCCCTTCCTCATAGTGAACCTGAATCTGCCTCCCTGCAACATCTGCCCACTTGTCCTAGTTCTTCTTTCTGTAGTCACACACTCATAGTCTGATTTAAGTTCCATACGTTATCCTTTCAGATATTTGCAGGCAGAGATCATATGCCCCCAAAGACTTTTCATCAACAGTTCCATTAGCTATTGATCATACAACATGAGTCTTTGGCCATACTGACTGCCTACCTCTGATGTGATACAGATTGTCAAGTTCCCTTCTAAGATGCAATAAATACAATATCCTTAGTCTGATCAATGCAGAGTAGATTGGACAACCCTCTGAAATTACCTCCCAGGAACATGCTAGATGCTAGAGATACAAAACCAAAGCCAAATAGCTCCTGTTGTCAAAGAGTTTACATTCTACTCTGGGGAGTGGAGGTAAAGGCAGAGGAATAGTATGTGCTCAAATAATTAAATCCAAAATGAACACCACGTAAATATAAAATAATTTGGAGGGAAGGGCACTAACAACTAACATAAAAGAGTATTCAGTGAGGAAGGAGTTCCATGAAGAAATGACTATCATATAAAAATAGAGGACATCAATAAAACTTTTTTAAGAAAAGAAGGTCAACCAGGAAAGAAGAGGATTTCCGTATAAACATTAAGACCCAACTGAGATTAAATAATATGAATTTAGAGTAGATTGAGGCTGTAAAGTTTCATGACTTTGCCCAATGATGTTCAGCATTCTAGAAACAGGAACAGAGAAGGTGATGGTGACCCATGGTTGAAGATTGTCAGAGCAATGGTAAGACAAGGGTGAAAGAGAGTCCATATATAGAAGGCATAGTATTGTTGAAGAGTACAATACAGTGAAAGGGCAAAAGTGACTTCAAAACATAGATGCTGAACAAGAAGGTATGGAGGGGCTGGAGGTCATGGTTAGATCAGACAATAGGCCAAGGAGGAGTGAGGCATTAGAAGAGATAGAAAAATTGGTAATTATCCTCCAAAGAGAAAATTACAGGTAAAAATATCATGAAGGCAGCATAATTGTAGACAGTGACAAGTAAGATATGACCTCTGTAAGGGGCTAAAATTCTAGCTAGTCTGTCTAAAATATCTAATGAGTGGTTGCCAATAAATTATAAGCTTTAGCAAGTGTTAGACTTTTAAGCATTTATTAAGGAGAAGAAGAATTTGGTGAAGAGAAAGAGAAAGGGCTAGATTCATCTATCTATTAAAGGGAGAGCGCATTTCTAGCTCCCTTCTCCACCAGAGTCCTCATGAAAGAGAGCAAGAGGGCCAGCCTCACCCCCTCTTCCTCCCACCAACAAACATCACTTCCTGATGCCAAAGAAAAGCCACCTGTCTTGCCCTCAGGCACCTTCTCCTCATGGCGGAGGTTTCCTACAGTAAGTCTCCAGCAGTTGATGTCATTCCAATCATTACACCACCCTTTGTGTGGCTGAAGTGGAATGAAGAATCAGAATGAAGTAGAATGGAAATTGAGAAGACTGGGGTGTGCAGCAGTCAGTGTGTTTGAAGGGATATCAACATATGTCTTGAAACTCTCAAGTAAAGAGGGTAGGGATAAGGGTAGAGAAAGACAATGAGCCAGGTATTAAGGACAGTGAACTAGGTTCCCTCTCCAAAGAAGAGAAGGTGGCCTAGAGGCTAATATATTAGTACAACAAGGATCTGAAGGAGTTATGTGAGATAATAGGAGTGAATCTCAGAGGAGGAGAGGTTTCTAAATGGTGCAGTGGTTATAGCACTGGACTTGAAGTCAGGAAGACCTGAGTTTCAATCTTGCCTCAGATATATATTAGCTGTATGACCCTGGGGATGTCACTTAAACCTCTCAGTCTCAGTTTCTCCATATGTAAAGCGGAGATAATAATAAAGCATCTATCTCAAAAGGTTGTTATGAGGGTCAGATGAGATGACCCGTAAAGTGCTTCCCCCAGCATTAAAGTTACATAAATACTATCCTTGTTATTATTATTGGTATGGCTGAGTGATGATAGCAGAGGAAAGTTCTGGAAATGTTAGTGGGGAACAAAAAGTCTATGGAATCCTCTTCCTGGCCTAATATTAGAGGGGCATAAGAGAGAACAATGCATTAGAGTATGTGGTCACGGCTGCAGGGTGTTCCAGAAAGTCACAGGTTTCTGAGAACACTAGAATATGGAACATGAGAGATGAAGAGATCCAGGAGGTGGAGTTTATCAAGGATGGGTCTAATATTCCACAAGGTATAGTGGAAGAGTAGGGCAAAATAGGAGAGAGTTTGGGCAAAGGACTAAAATCATAGGTTGGAGAATTTGGGGAAAGAGAGCAGGGGAACCACCTCAGCAGATGGTGATTCTAAATCACAGGGATTAGGGGATCAGGACTTGGGAGTTTGCCAGCTACGAACCACCGGCTTCCACGGTTTCTCTCTCCAAGCACCATAAGGTTTAGAGCAAAGGCAGCAAGAAGCGAAGGCTACCCACCTGGGTCAGTAAATACTTGATGATCAGGCCCTCAGGACCAGCTTGAGCTCACAATCTGTGACAGCTCCCAAGATGGCAGAGGGATGACACACCCCAAAAATACTCCAAGATGGCAGAAAAAAAATTAATCCATTAACCAATAAGACATTATTAAGCACCTATTATATACAGGCGCTATGCTAAGGGTTAAAAAGACAAAGGCAAAAGTGAAGCAGGTGTGTGGCTTCCTCCCTCATGTCTACAACCAAGGCCAAGTCTTCTTATAAAACCCTCACTAGACCCTACAATCCTCTCAAGCTATTTGTTCTACCTCTCTCCTCTCCTCAGCTAACCCCCCCAAAAAGCTGTCTACACTCAGTATCTCCACTTCCTCTCTTCTAAGCAATCTGCAAATCTGGCTTCTAACCTCATCATTCAGCTGAAACTGTTCTTATCAAAATAATTAATAGTCTAATTGCCCAATCTAACAACCTTGTCTCAATTCTCTCTCCTTATCCTCTCTGCAACTTTTGGCACTCTGGACCACCTGCTCTCCTTGGATATACTTTTCTCTGTGGGTTTTCATTACACTTCTCTCTCTTGGTTTGCATTCCCCCTGTCCAAGCACTCCTCCAGCTCCTTTACTGGATCCTTAGCCATTTCATAGCCCTTAATAGTAGGTACATCCCTAGACTCTTTCCTGTGCCCTCTTCTCTTTTCCCTCTAAAGGCTCATTCGTTGACCTCATCAGAATTTAATTATTATTGCTATGCAAATGACTCTATAACATACCAGATCCTGGGAGTAGCCTCTCCAACAAACACTGTAGACTCCCTCCCTCCTATCATTCTGTCTGTGTGTGTGTGTGTGTGTGTGTGTATGTGTGTGTGTGTGTGTGATGGGAGTGTTGATTGATGACTCTAGTATTCATTCCCTACTGTCTCTGCTTCTTCCTCCATACTATCTTGATTATCACTAGTTTAACCTTGTGGCCTTCCCTAAAAAGCATTTTTTTTTCTAAAAAAGGAGTCTAATTTCAAAACTGAATGGTCTGATTCCTTCTGCAAAGCCCCTTTGAATCCCAGCAATAGACCACCCTCAACTATTATTAAACCTCTTGTTCTGGGTTGGACCTGATTCAGGTCAGTTCCCTGGTAGTTTAGATTTGATATTAGAACAAAATGAGACACTGCTAAGTCTTACACTAGTTTTTTTGTTTGTTTGTGTATTTGTTTGTTTTTGTTTTTTAAGAGTTTTTCTTAGCCATAGCAGGAGAGGGAGATTCAAAAGGGTAGAAATGGGGTGGGGAAGAGTCGACTTCAAGTTGATTCAGCTTCTAAGGGAAGCTCCCATGCCTAGCTTAACCATAATGACCCACCAGCTAAACCTCCAAGAGTCACTCTATACACACACACACACACACACACACACACACACACACACACACACACACACTGCTCAGGTCCTGGGCTGTTTCGTATTCCTAATACAATTCTAGAGCCTAATTTTCATGGAGGGAGAGGTAAGGATATTGCTTCAACCATGCCCTTAAAAGCAATATTTATATTCATAGGCATAAAGACTGCCTAAGCAGTCCCTGAATTGCTAAGGGCCTCCATGACAAGAAAACACTCTGTGCTTGAAGATATGCTTATTTTTGCAGTGAAATTAAGTTTAGGAAACACCTAAGATTTTTATCTGGGAAGCTTAGAGTTTAAACTTATGCGACACTGGTAGCGTTCTCTAATCCTTGGAATACAAAATCCTTTATTAAAATTGGACATATTTTAAAATAAGGGAACAGGGAGCATTTCATTTTTAAAAGGTAGTTTTAAATTGGGCTACTTTTAAATGAGACACCCCTGTGTACAGCATTCATTTCCATAGCTAAGTGTTTGATTTGAATATTGACTATCTTCAAGTGTGATAAAATCTCAAAAATTCAGATTCAAGGCTAATTACAAAATTAATAATTTGTACAGAAATTGGTCGACTTCTCTTTGAACTATCAGTGGGGGAAAAGGTTTGTTAAGCAAATAATGTAAATATGTTTGCAAGGAAGATTGCCACCATGATAATTATGAATCTTTATCTATTATCAAAGTGGGTTTCCAAAGGCCAACACCTGAAAAGTCAAGGATGACAATGTAGAGTCTTGATAATAACACAAATACAAATGCACTTCTTATTTTTTTAATCTGTAATTTTTTTTTACCAATTTAAGCCACTACCCTTAACTCTTCGTTGCAGATCATGTAATAAAGCAAAAAGTTGTCTAGTATATACTGTCCCCCACTTTTTGTCTGCCAAACACAGGCATTGCACTAGAGGTCCAAAGACAAAATTCTTTTAAAAGATTAAGCCCTTTTTATATCATAAAATTATTTTATTATTTTCCAGTTACATGGAGAGAGAGTTTTCAACATTTATTTCTATAAGAGTTCTAGTTCCAAATTTTCCTCCCTCCCTCCCTTCCCTCCCCCCTCCCTAAGACAAAAGGCAACCTGATATAGGTTATACACGTACAATCACATTAACCATATTTCTGCATTACTCATGTTGTGAAAGAAGAATCAGAACTAAAGGGGAAAACCTCAAAAAACAAAAACAAAAGTAGAAACAATATGGTTCAATCTGCATCCAAATTCCACAATTCTTTTTTCTGGATGTGGAGAGCATTTTCCATCATGAGTCCTTTGGAATTATCTTGGATCATTGTATTTCTGAGAATAGTTAAGTCTATAAAAGATTAATGAATAACTAAGAGGTAGTGTGGTATATTAGATAGAAAGCTGACCTCAGAGGCCACAGTCCTCTGACTGTATGACCCAGAGAAAGTTATTTAATTTCTCAATACCCTCAGACAATGTTCTAGGAACATAAATTGCAGAACAGTTTCTTTCTGCACCAGAGGGGAAAAAAAACTTTTCTCACAGGTCCTCCTAATACCAGTGAAATCACAAGTTTGATCCAAATGAAGATAAAACAGTAATAACAATGAAATAACAGGAATATAAATCACATTGTGTTGGTGAGAAAAAGAAATGATTTTCTACCACCCTAAAGTTCAAATGATACAGTCATAGACAGTAAGAGGCAAACAAAGAGACAGGGTGTTAATGCGCTAAAATGATGTGCAAGGACAAGTCTATCCCCTGTTAAGTATGGAGTTCTCCCTGGTGAAATTAGAGGGGTAGCTTTCCACAGGCTGGCCAAAAATTAGCCACATCCTTTTAAATACAAGCCTGTCAACCCCAGAGAAGCAGTGAGAAAACATTTAAGGTGCACAGCAGCTCTGTAAGATATAGCTCTAGTACCTCTACCAAGACAAAAAAGGGAAGTGGTGAGAGAGAAGGGAAGAAGAAGGAGACTTTCTCACTTCCTCCTCTTCTAACCAGACACACACATCTAGCAAACAGCAGAAACAGAGACAAAGACTGTGAAGGTTCAAGGGCAGGAAGCAGCTTCAAAGAGTCTGAACCCTGGCAGTAGTGAGGAGAGCCAGCTATGGTTTCAAGGGATAACCCTGACAGATGAGTTCAGTTGTATGGAGAAGGTGACCAAGGGAGCCCCGATGAGCAATTGATCAGCCAGAGGCTCTGGGTCAAGGTTGAAGCAACATGAAAATCCTACAAGATGTGAAAGAATATTGTAGCTCTACCATACTGATAGCCTGAATTCTTTTCATCATATGTATACTCAGTATATGTGTCTCACTATCAGTGTGCGTTGTCTGTGCCCTCTCTTCATACAGATACTATGTGTATTTGTGGGACAGTGAACCCTGCCCAAGTCTTTGGGAGAAAATATTTTGTAGCTACTGTTCTTATTATGCTATATTAGTAAGTATATTTTTACATTAATTAAACAATGTAGGTGGTGCAGTGGATAGAGTTTTGAGTTTGAAAGATCTAAATTTCAATCCTGGATCATATACTTACTAACTTTGTGAACCTGGGCAAGTTATATAACCTCCCAAGTCTCAGTATCCTCATCTTCAAGACAAAGATTATAATTGTAGTTATCTCACAGGGTTTTTATGAGGACAAAATGAAATAATATGTACAAAGTACTCTGTAAAACTTAAAACCCTCTATAAATTTTAGCTATCATCATCTACTGGTAGACTAATAAAGATGAATACATTAGTGGGGGTTCAGACACTATAGTTTTAGGAGTGCAGACCCAGAAAGTACTTTTAAATTTAGGTTGCCTCTCCTCACTCCCAGACCAAACCTACTAATCTATGAGGGCTAAGTTGGAGAAATAGCTCCCAAAGAGGATGCTACAATTCTTTAATCTTTTGCTACTGTGTTGCAAGGCACAACTTATGATCTTTGATACCCTTATTCATATAATATTTCTTTAATCTGTCAGTCACAGCTCTTCTGAAATCAACTTGGTATTGCAGCTGAGGAACCAATGCCTCAGGTTCACCTCAAATAAATGACCAGCCTCAGGAGAATAACGGAGCCCAATGATAAAGTTACCCAGAGATTCAACTTCACGGTTTTTATAAGTATAGCTATTTGAAGTTTGGCTATTTTTTCCATTTCAGTTGAATCATATAAAACATTTTGTGTTGGAAAGAATTCCCCTCCTTTTTTTTTTAGTTTTCACACTATTTTCTTCCTTCCTTCCTTCCTTCTTTCTTTTTCTTTTTCTTTTTCTTTTCTTTTTCTTTTTCTTTTTCTTTTTCTTTTTCAAGGCAATCAGGGTTAAGTGACTTGCTATGGGTCACAGTGTCTAAGGCGGGATTTGAACTCAGGTCCTCCTGACTCCAGGGCTACTGCTCTGTCTACTGTGCCACCTAACTGTCCCAGATTTCACACTATTTTCAAGAAAAATATAAGCAATACTATCCCCCAAAGAGCTATATAGTCTGTCTTTAAGCAGTGTTTGTTGAATGATGAGCTACAAGTTAATTACAAGATCATCCCCAAAAAATCTATTACAAAGACTTTAGAACATTTGCTCATTTGAGTTATAAACCAGTGGAGAAGAAAACTGAATAAGGGGGATGCTGAAAGTGAAGCCCATAGAAATATATAGGATCTGATTGAATACTATCCATGATAATGACAGAATATAGCAACCTTCCCTGGGTGATACAATGGATAGAGTTTAGAACTTAGAGTCCCCAAGACCTGAGTTCAAATCCAACCTCAATACTTACTAGCTGATTGACCTAGATAAGTCATTTAATTGTTGTCTGCCTCACTTTCCTCAACTATAAAATGGGGATAATACCAGCACCTACTTTGAAAAGTTGTTGTGAGGATCAAATGATGGAAAGCATCAAACACAGTGCCTGGAATGTGGTAGACACTATATAAATGCTTATTCCCTTCCCCCTTCCAATCTATGGAATTCATCCTCCATTTGCAAAATGGTGCCTTTAATCAGTAAACATTAAAATGTGTTAGTATGTTAGCAGGAATAGGTGAAAAAGAAAAAAGATACTTTTAATTGAAAAGATATTTAATTTTAAAAGATAAAATATGAAAGGTGTTTCAGCTAGTTGACACAGATAGAATAATTGCCCTGTGTGAGAAAATGGGTAGTTGCCTCCTCTCAATGTGGATACAACAGTCAATCATACCCCTCCTGACCTGCTTGTAGGACAAAAGTCTCAGATCCCCTCCTCCCCCCTCAGGCTAAAGTCACATGGTTCAAAGAGCCCTGTTCTCAATAAGGTCTTCCTGAGTTGTATCCATATAAGGAAAATAAGGTCCATTCCTGAGTCAGGCCTACATAAGGAAGAGGGATGGGAATACTGCGTTCCGATTAGCTAGTTTTTGGGTGTAGATTGTAACCCTTGAGTAATCGGACCAATGATGAAAAAGGGGAGGGCCCATTTGCGCTAGGGTCTAGAGTATAAAACAGGGCCTGCGAGCCCCCTTTTTTGCACCCATTTAGCTGCACACTAGGGTGCCTCTCCGAGAGAAGGAAATAAAAGAGCTTTTGTCACTTCACTGCTGAGTTCCTGAGAATTATTGAGAAGAGGATGAATTTTTCCCTCACACCCTGGAGTCAGCAAGACATAAGCTCAGGTCTGAGTCTTACCTCAAACCCTTAATGACTTTGTAGTTCTAGGCAAGTCACTCAACTCCTGCCTCAGTTTTCTAACAGTAAAATGGAAATAATGATAGCACCTACCTCCCAGAGTTGTTTTGGGGATTAGATGAGATATTTGTAAAAGCACTTAGCATAATGCTTGGTACATGATAGCATTTCGTAAGTGCTTGATGTGCAACTTGAAGATATGGGACCTCTAAAACAAATAAGGTGGCAGAAAAATTATTTTTATTCATATTAATTTTACCTACTATTGCCATCCTCCTAAGCAACCCACCCCACTCCATCCACATCTCACCCAGCTTAAACTTCAGGTAAGTAACTATTCAGTAAGCAGCAATGAAAAAAAATCATAAAATCTTTGTCTTGAGCTAGAGGGACCTCAAAGTTCATGTAGTTCTCTCCCTAATTTAAAGAGGAGGAAATAGACCCAAAGAGTTGAAGTGATTTGCCCAATGTTACATAAACTTTAAGTGGCAGGGTCAGGATTCAAATGCGGATTCTCTGAATGAATATAAATGACTCTTCCCATACCCCTTGTTTAAGTGTCATTGAGATTGTAGTCTTGATTCCAGAATCTGGAAATTATAGTTGCTATTTGAAGCCAAGTCCTCTTACTCCAGATTCCAAGTTTCTTCCACTAGGCCTCACTGTGTCCTGTAGATACTTATCTCTTTTTTAAAGTGTTCAAAGTTATTTGGGATAAGATGACCCAACCCACTCCCTCCATTCTCTTGGGGAATGAATAGTAGAGGCCAGAGGGGTGGAGAAGTCAGTGCTAGGAAACTAATACAGAAAGATAGTAAATAATATGTTTCCAGAAGAAATGGAGAGGAAAAAAATACTACTATCATTTCTTCTTCCTCCTCCTCTTCCTTCTTCTCCTTCTCCTCCTCCTTCTCTTCCTCCTCTTCCCCCCCCCCCAACCCTCCATGAAAATAAGGAAAGGGGAAGAAATTGCGTGGAAAGAGTCTGGGAGGGAGGGGAGAAGCTGTCTTAGTGAAGACTCCTTACTGATCTCTGCAGTTCATTTTCCACTTTTCTCTGTCTGCCCTTTGCACAGGAAGCAGGCCACACAGTCTGGCTCACAGATCCCTGGAGGGCAACCAGCTGAGTCACTTAGGCATTAGCATGTTAGAGGTGGCTGCTTTAGCTCACATGCCCAGGGAACACAGGCTCCAAAGCCCCAAAGGTCATACCTCCCAAGCAGTGTGCACAGCCTTAAATGGGGCATGCCATTACCCAAGCTGAAATCCACACCCACAGAGAAATGAGTCCAATTGCGGGACTTTCTTTTGCTGCCTACATTTTGTTTCATCATATTTATCTATGAAATAACCTATTTCTATAAATGACGCCAACTAAATTTTGAAGGAAAAAAAAGTATCTCCCCATCCCCACCTTTTATTTTCTAGTAATAAAAGAAAATAGTCTTCCTAATAGGGAACTTGAAGCTGGAGAGGGGTGAGTCTTTTCTCTCCCCGGGTTAGTGAAAATGAGAAGAAGGCTTTTGCCGAGCCCAGCTGTCCCAAATACAGCTTCTTCTGACATGGTGAACACAAAGACCAGGCACTGTGTGGATGAGCAAACTCAAGCACACCATATGGTGTCTGATCTACAGGACTATGGTGAGGGGGCTTCAGAACCTAGCACTGACTAGTGAGTGAGTCTAGGGGAATCATAAAGGATTTATTGCCTTTCTACAAGATCCCTCCCAACTCCATTTCCACTCTGATCCCCTTACCAGCAAGTTCACCCAAAATGAATACCTGTCACAACATTAGAACTGAAGGGAAAACAAATTGGCCAAGTTCTGCATGAGTCAGGGGACTGGTAATGTGCTGTATAGCCTTTCACCTCCGAGTCAAATGGAGGTCCATGTGGATTGCAGCCCACAGGAAAGGAGTGGGTGAGCTCAGTCTGTCTTCTGCATTATGGCAGGAAGCCTTAGGAAGAATGCCAAGGACTGAATCACTCGGTGACACTGAACCATGCTCACATTTCTCCTCGGGAACAGGAAGGGGGCACCTTGGAAAAGAGTTACGGAAAACTTTGAATCATGCATGCTTGTTCCTATGCTAGGGCAGCACGTTTGCCAAGGACACTATTTAGCCTTGCCTGGGCCTTTAGTGCTTCTTGGCTACCCTGAGGTGATAGAGAGAATATCCTGTCTGGAAAATGGAAAGAGGTGAGTGCAAAGCCTGACTCTGACACTTGTAGTGTGACCCCAAGCAAATCAATTAACTTTTCTGAGCCTTGGTCCTCATTGGTGGAAGGAAAATGATAATATTAGAAGAATCTGCCTAATGGAGTTACCATGATAATCAGATATATGATAATAGATTACTCAGACATTTCAAAAATCTATATAAAGGTCAGTCATTGTCTCTGATCCGCCCTAAAACCTACCCTGGGCATTCCCTTCTCCCATATTTGGTCCTTAGAATAGCTTCCTCAAGCTACGAATTCACACAGTTGAGAAAGCACTGGATTTAGACTCAGAGACCCGTGTTCAAATTCCACCCTTGCCCAACCTACCTGTGTGAACTTGAGCAAACTGTTACACCTCTCTGGCCCCCGGTTCCTTTACCTCTAAAGTGAGGAGACCTAGACTAAATGACCTCAAGAGTACTTTTGGTCTCAAAAGCTAGGATCCCACTATGATCCATTCCAAACCATAACTCAGGAACCCTCACCAGAGTGTTTACTTTTTCTTTAGTCAGCCAGAGGGAACAATTAGTTCAAAGCAAAAGCAATTAATGAAACAACATTAGTGAGAAAACTCAATAAACACAGGACACAGGACTCGTTCTTCCACTAATCCATATACCATTAATGCAGAGAGTAGATGCTGGGAACACAAGTGGGAAATCCATGATGCTGGAGCACACACGGAGAGGTAACTCTCAGCACAGATGCTGCAAAACCACAGATTTCCAGTCATGCCATTTTGCTGCTCCCTGTGTGACATCTTTGTTGGGTGGATTGCTCTTCCTCTCCCTTTTAGGACTAATCACTCCACCTGTGTTGTTATTCCCCCATCTCCCCTTACTCCCACCTTCCTCCCTCCTTCTTCCAGGGCCTTGTTCCATCAACCAATTGTTCTCTTTCCTGTGTCTTTGATTTTTCCCTATTACTGGCAGCTGGGTGGTGCAGTAGATAGAGTACTGGCCCTGAAGTTGGGAAGAGCAGAGTTCAAATTTCACCTCAGACACTGTGTGACCCTGAGAAAGTCATTTAACCCTAATTGCCTTTAAACATCTGGGATCATCTCTAGTCATCTTGAACTGGACCCAGAGGGTTCTGGAGGAGAGAGTGAGGTTGGTGACCTTGCACAGCATTCCCTCACTTAGATCAAATTCAGTGCAAGTCACGATGTCATTTCAATGTCATGGTCCTCTTCAGGACCCAAGGACAGACAAAATGTACCCCAAAAAAGTATTTTTTCTCTTCTGTTCAGTCTATCTTCTTCTGTTTTTCATTGCCAAACTCATGAAAAAATAAACCCACTTCCAATGTCTCTGATTCTTCATTACTCCTTCACAATTCAACTCTGTAATCTGGTTTCTTTCCCAAGGTCTCTAAGGATAGTCTTCTAAGGTCACCAATGACCTCCTAATTGCTGAAGTTAGTGGATTTTTCTCAGTCTTCATCTTCCTTAATCACATCTAACTTTGAGTTCTCTTTACCTTGGTTGTTCTAGACAGAATTCTAAGTGATAGAGATACAAAGAAAGCCCACCCCCAAAAAAAGTCTATTTGGGGAAACAGCATGCAAACAGCAATTTACAAACAAGAAATATGTAAAAAAGGATAAATTGTGAGTAGTTTCAGAGAGAAGGAACTAAGATTAAGGACTGAAAAGGCTTCTTATATGATGTGAGACTAGTTACAACTTGAAAGAAGCCAGGAGGTGGAGATGAGAATGGAAAGAGTTTCAGAGATAAGGATAATAAAAATCACCAGAGTAGGGCAGCTAGGTGGCGCAGTGGATAGAGCACCGGCCCTAGATTCAGGAAGACCTGAGTTCAAATCCAGACTCAGACACTTGACACTTCCTAGCTGTGTGACCCTGAGCAAGTCACATAACCCTCATTGCCCTGCAAAAAAACAAAAACAAAAACAAAATCACCACAGTAAAGATATGGAGTTTCGTGTCAGAGAACAGTAAGGAAGTAAGAATCACTGGATTGCAGAGTGCATGGAGGGGAAAAAGATGGAGCAAGAATAGAAAGGTAGGAAAGGGCCACATGAAAGGAACCTTAAACCCTTAGCTTTGTGAGCATGGGCAATTTACTTAATCTCTTAGAGCTTCAATTTCTTCATTGTAAACTGCATCAGGGTGAGACTTGTCTTTTGTCTCTTTTTGTATCCAGGGCTTAGCATGATACCTGTCTAGTGCTTGACAAATATTAGTACTTAACAAACATTGGTGCTTAACAAATATTTATTGACTGATTTACCTGTAAAGTGGCATAATAATTCTTATACCACCCACCCCCTCACAGGGCTTTCACCAAAAAAAGCACATCCTAAACCTTAAAATATTATATGAATATGACATATTAACTATTTCCAATTCCTTCCTTTCCCTCAACTCACTATAACCAATCAGTTGACAAGTGTTCTCATTTCTACCTTTGGAATATTTCTAAACTATGTCCCTTCCTTTTCATTCCCATTACTGCCACCATCTTTCAAAGGCACTCATTATCTCTTGATGAGATTCTAGTCTCCTACCTTGTTGCCCTTCTTCCAATTTCTTCTTTTTTAAATCTATCCTATGATTTACTACCAGATTCATCTTCACATAAAGATATTACGATGGTTACTCAAGTGGTCAAAAAGCCATTAGTAATAGTTCCCAACTGCCTACCTAAAAGGACTGATAGTTAAAGCCCTCCACATTCTGGCACCAACATACTTTTCTACTTATAACAACCTCATTTGAGTATCCCACATCCCAGCCAAAATGAATGACTCACTCTTCCTCAAAACATCTGGTACTTTCTTGCCTCCTGTCTTTGTTCATGCCACTCCCATTGTTGGAAATATGAATGATTTCTCTTGGTCTTTAACTTTCTAGCTTAAATGCCACTTAAAATTACAGATATAGAAGTGGAAGGTTCATCTAATCCAACTCATTTTATAGGCAAGGAAACTGAGGCTCATGGAAGTTGTGTCATATCTCAGTAAATCAGAAGTGGGATTTGAACCCAAGTCCTCTTACACAAAAGCCAGAACTTTTTTCCCACTATGCCATGCAACAGTCTCACAGAATGCTTCCCTTTCTCCTTGGTTATCCATAGTATCCCTCCCTTTTCTATCTTATTCCCTCACATAATACCAACTGTATGGACATAGGGCCCAACAGGAGAATATTCATCAGAATTCCTTGTATTCTGGCCTCCAAATTTAGTGTGGTCTTTCTAGCCTTCAATCTAGAATTGGTCTTCCCACTTATCTCTGTCCCTAGGATCTCTGTGTTTCATTGGCACCTGATTAACTTTTAAGTATGTGCTTACTCTTCTTCCAACTCAGATCACATTTCTGTTCAAGGTGGAAACCGTCTTTCTCCCTTCCCAATGATTTGCCCAAGCAATGGTGCAAATCCATCCTTCCTTAGTAGGACGAAACACTATTTATCAACTATATGTAGATTACTTCCAAATAAATATTTCTACCCTCAACTTTGCTCCCAAATTCCATACTCTTACTTCCAATATTTCCCTTCATGGGTTCTACTATTCTCCCTCCCACAAACCCTCATAAGACCTTGTTTGTACTCATCTCCTACATTTTCCATATACTATTTTGTATTACAGATATTTGTGTATGACTGTATTAGACTGTAAACTCCTTGAAAAGAAGGATCATATCTTATTTAGATTTGTGTTTCCCTCCATGCCTATAGTGTTTTGCATATAGAAGGTATTCAATTACTGTTGGACTTGAATTTGAACTCAATGAGCATTCTTCAAGGGCTTATTACATGCCAGGAATTAGTGCTACAAAATAAGAAACAGAACCTTCCCTCAGGAAGACTGCATTCTATTAGGAAAGGAGGGGGTGATATAGAGATAGAGATATGGATAGATATACGTTTGTGTATCAATACTCACACATACATATGTGTATATAAGTGTGTGATCTCTAAAAAGAAATAGATCTATATCTGAATAAATTTTTATCTATATCTAACTATATAGAGAGAAATACAAATGGATCCACAGACATACATCTATAGATTTATAGATATAGTTATAGAAAATCTTTACCAGAGAGGAGGGCACAGGTCTAATAAAAAGACCAATCTATTAACCATAGAACAGTGATTCCAGAGGGCACAAAAGAATGGGTAGGGGAGAGAGAAGAAGGGATGGAAAGATAAGAGAGATACAGAGAAAGAGGGGGGCAGGGAGGGAGGGAAGGAAGGAAGGGAAGAGACAGGGAAAGGGAAAAAGAGAAGAAAAGAAAGAAAACAAAACAAAACAAGAAGGAAGGAAGGAAGGAGGGAGGTAAAAATAATCAGATCAGTATTAGAACTAAATCTCAAAAATAAAATTTAAGTCTACTGAAATTTGTGTTCCATACTAAAGTAGCAATGCCATTTCCTGGTCCAAAAGAAGGAAACTGGGAAATACCCACAGCATGGACCCGGAAGGCGTCTGAAACACCAGGCTACTGCTAACAAATAGAGTTTGATGACTTCAGTATAAATGAATCATGGTTATATAGATCATGTTTTAGCTGAAACCAACCAGAGGTTTAAAAATTACAAGATGAGGTCTTTGGCAAATTCATATACATGTCACTGAACCCACAGCATTTGAAAAATAGTTCTACTACATTTTGCCAACTCAAAGCCCTGCCAATTTCCTCCTTTACCTAAGAATTCACTTGTTTTCCATGTTGAATCTCATTGTAATTCCTGTCCACATTTTGAGCTTTGGTTGACCACAGAGAGTTTAAGTGACTTACGGAATCACACAGCCAATAAGTGCTTGAGAGAGGATACAAACCCAAGTCTTAGTGACAATAAACCCAAAGCCTCTCATCCACTATGATATGCTGACTCTTAAAAGGATCCTGTGCTTTATGAATACCCATTTGGCTACTGTGTGAAAGATAGCCTGGAAAGGGAAGGAACTTAAGAGAGGGAAATTGGCCAGAAGATTGTTAAAATGGTTCAGGGGAGAGATGTAGAAAGCCTAGCTAGAAAAGGGGATGGATATGAGAGGTTTTGTGAAGGTAGAATTGTTGTTGACTTGCCAAATTATTGGAGAGTGAGAAGTCGGGATACAAATAAGCTGTGGCCCTGGATGATTGGGAGGATGGTGCTGCCTTGCATGGTAATGGAGAACTTCAGCAGAAGGATAGATATGGGAAGGGGAAAGAGAATGACTTCTGTTTTGGACATCCATGGAAGGAACTTTAAAGATCACCTAGATGAGATAGAGAATATTATGAAATGTAAAATGGATGACTTTGATTACATTAAATTTAAAAGTTTTGTACAAACAGAAGCAATGCATCCAAAATTAGAAGGGATGCAGATAGCTGGGAAACAATCTTTATGGCCAGTACCTCTGATAAAAACCTCATTTCTAAAATATATAGGGAACTAAATCAAATTTATATGAATCCAAGTCATTACCCAATTGAGAAATGGTCAAAGGATATGAACAGGCAGTTTTCTGATGAAGAAATCAAAGCTATCTATTCCCATATGAAAAAATGCTCTAAATCACCATTGATTAGAGAGATGCAAATTAAAACAACTCTAAGGTACCACCTGACACCTATCAGATTGGATAATATGACAAAAAAGGAAGATAATAAATGTTGGAGAAGCTGTGGAAAAATTGGAACACTAAACTAATGCATTGTTGGTGGAGCTATGAAATGATCCAACCATTCTGGAGAGCAATTTGGAATTATGCCCAAAGGGCTATAAAGCTGTGCATACCCTTTGACCCAGCAATACCACTACTGGGTCTTTTTCCCAAAGAGATCATAAAAAAGGGAAAAGGACCCACATGTACAAAAATATTTATAGCTGCTCTTTACGTGGTGGCAAGGAATTGGAAATCGAGGGGATGACCATCAATTGGGGAATGGCTGAACAAGTTATAGTATATGAATGTAATGGAATACTATTGTGCTATAAGAAATTATGAGCAGGTGGAGTTCAGAGAAACCTGGAAGGACTTGCATGAACTGATGATGAGTGAGATGAGCAGAACCAAAAGAACATCATACACAGTATCATCAACATTATGAGTTGATCAACTGTGATAGATTAGATTCTTCTCACCAATCCAACAGAACAAGAATATTCCAAAGGACTCATGATGAAAAAGGCTCTCCAAATACAGGAAAAAAGAAAAGAACTGTGGAATATGGATGTTGATTGGACCATACTATTTCTTTTGGTTTTGATGCTGTTGGTGTTATGATTTCAGGTTTTTCCTTTGTGCTCTGATCCTTCTCATATAACATGACTAATGCAGAAATATGTTTAATGTTATTATGCATATATAACCTATATCAGATTGCCTGCTATCTAGGGGAGGGGGGAGGGAGGGGAGGGAGGGAGAAAATTTTGAAATTGGAAATCTTATATAAATAAATGTTGAAAACTATGTCTACATGTAACTGGAAAATAATAAAATACTTTTATTTTTAAAAAAAAAATAAAGATCACCTAGATTAAACTCTTCATTTTACATTTGAGGAAATGATACCCAGATAGATAAATTATTTGCCTGATGTCATGCAGATTGTAAATGACAAAAATGGGTTTTGAACCCAAATTTTCTGACTCCAAATACAGAGCTCTTTTCATTGTAGTTTGATGCCTACCTATCCAAGGGCATTAGAAAGAAAGATCACATAACTATTTGTATGGTATTTGAAGAGGGGATTCAAAGTTTGTGTAAAGTATTCAGCTAAATGACCTTTGAGATCTCTTCCACCTCTGGAATTCTGATTCTACATCACCTAGTTTTTCCAAACCATGAACAGCAAGACATCTCCACTTAGTTATCTACTACCACAGAAGTGATACATTTGCTTTACCCCTTCAATACTCTCTCATCCAGTGCCCCCCTTTCATAAATGTTTCTGAAAATATTGACTAAAGTAATGGGTATAGTCTGTGATGACAGAAAAAAACAAAACAAAACATCTTTCTCTATAAGGATAAAATCCAGGATTTTGGCCACTAACCAAATGTGCTACATTGTCCAAGCTCCATTATATTACTTCTCTATAGTTAGTATTGTTTGCAGCACTCTGTTCTTTCAAAAGGATTTTCTTTCCACTTGCATTTTTTAAAGTATAAATAGAATGATGCATGATTCTGAATCTAACACAAATAAAAAGGCTTAGGGAATAAGATTATATGATGTCTGAAGAAAACAAACCAAAGTGCTGGCTACAAATTGAGCAAATACCTTTGTCAAACAAGATCTGTTCCACTTTTAATCAGTATACACACTAAATTACACAACTTCCTCACATCTAGTAAATGATAAAGTGATTAGTCCATCCTCTGCTACACCTCCCAATTTAGATTCCAGGGTTTTTATTAATGAGCTGTTTATCCCTCCCCCACTTCCAGATCATTAATAAAGACATTTAATAGTATTGAGCTGAACACAAATCCTTATAACTCTTTACTTGGGCCTCCTCTCTTCCCCCATGCCACCTTCCAACCCATTTCCTGCTACTCAACCCCCAGCCACTAAATACATGGCCACTTAACATTGCCATTCATTTTATGTCTCAACTGCAGATATAAATCATGTGAAAATATTTGCATATTTTCAAATAAATTTTGGTGACAATCTAATGCTTTGTCAAACTTGCTGCTTCCTTTGTTTGCTAATTTTGTAAACCAGTTAAAGAGGACATAGCAAGTTTGCCCACTGTGGTTGGTGGTTTACTGTTCTCCAATGTGTTACTTGTTAGTTGTTACTTGATCAAAGATATTTAAATGAAACAAAAGGTTGACATATTGAACTCTGGGTTGAGCTGGTCATTTATTGTCCTTTTTTCTCAAGGATGTCACTTTTAATTTCTCCTTACCTATTTGCATTGATAAATAATAATGCTGTGGTTTAGGTGATTATTTGCTTCATCCTAACAAAACACTTACTGGTATACTTCTCTGCAAATGTTTTTAGGAAGCACAGTGTGATTTTTTTTCTAAAGCTTTAACTGAAACCAAACAGCAAATTAACCCCATTGCATTCATCCATCAATTCAACAAAATGTTTATTAAGCACCTTCCCAATGCCAGGCACAATGCAAGGTGTTGGGAATACAAAACCACAAACAAAACAGTCTCTGCCCTTGGAGAATTTATATTCTATTGCCTCAATTAGAACTCAGAATTTTTTGTTACTCATTTCTCATTCAAATTCTAGCACAGAAAGTTATACACAGATCCAATTCATGGTGTTGACATTTTTCAGGCAATCAATGTTATAGAAACAGACTATACTGATCTGTGTCCATATTTTTTATATACTTGTTCATAATAACAGACATTCAATATCTGGCCCAGAATTCATCCTAGAAGAAAAAAGAAGCCTCAAGATGTTCTCTTCCTCCCCTACCTCAGTCTACCTGCCTACCTAATCCATATCTCCATCATGGGAAACCTTCCCTCCCAACCTGCCTGTCAATGTTTCCTTCCCTTCCCCACTTCTGGATGGATTTTGACTTCTCTGTCACCATCCTGCCAGGAAGAAACCCAGAGTCCCCATTCCACTCCAAACCACTCTCTCATGCTTAAGGTAATAGGCTGAGCCCTCCAGCCACCCTCCTTGACTGAGGTATGGAGCTGGGTAAAATATAATCCTTTAGGTTAAATGATCACTGGGTATTTCTACTCCCTTTCCACTACTCCCTCTAGATCCTTAGGCACTGTTGTCTGCCCTACAGATAAAGCCTAATGATCCCTAGACATTGCCGCCTGCCCCATTGCAACATCTTCAATACTACTTGTTCCTTTTATTCTCCCTTCATCTAGACTCTTCTTTGCATTTTGTCTCTTCCAATTAGTATGTGAGCTTTGTGAGGGCAAGATCCATATCAATTTTCTGTTTTCATAACCTATGGTTACTCTATAGTAAACATTTACCAAATGAATTTTTATTCATTCATTAATATAATATTTTGGAATTTTCAAAGTGCTTTATATAAACAATCCTATTTGACACAATTCCAGTCAGTTCAAGAAACATCACAGTGTCATGAAATATGAAGACAAAATAAGAAATAATCCTTGCCCTTTCAAGGAGCTTATGTGTCAAATAGGGGGAAAGAATATGAACACAAATCAGAAAATACAAAATAATACAGTTTCAGAGACACAATACTAACTGGAAATTTTAGGAAAAGTACCTTATTGTTAAAAAGGCATTTTTGCTAACCCTCGAAGGAAACTAGAGCTTTCAAGATGCGGACATTGGAGAACTACAGCACAGTTTGAATGAAGGGACATTTCTCCAACAGCCAGTCACTAGAAGACCTCCTCCCATTTCTGTAACCCTAGGTTCAAGCCTGCCACATGTGCATAAGACTCTCTTCATTGGTAAAGAGAACAATGACCCAACCTGCATGCCTGCATGGGGGGAGCAAAGTTGGTAAGAGAAATTGGCAGAGGGGAGACCAGACTTTCTTCTTGTTTCCTCCTTTGAGAGAGTACACATACAGTTCCAGACTCTATTCAGGGAGGGGGAGGGAACAAACTAGAGAAAAAGAGAAGTGACTTTAGAAGACAATGATGGGGGGGGCAGCTAGATGGCGCAGTGGATAGAGCAGCGGCCCTGGATTCAGGAGCACCTGAGTTCAAATCTGGCCTCAGACACTTAACGCTTACTAGCTGTGTGACCCTGGGCAAGTCACAACCCCAAATGCCTCACTAAAAAAAAAAAAGAAGACAATGATGGTGGGAAAATTCAGCTCTCCAACATGTTTATGCTCTTCAGCTTGCCTCCCTAGAGAATTTAGGGAATTCTTCCTTAGATACATTCAGGGACTCTTTTAGTTGAGCTAAGATATCTTGTTGCCAGTGGAAAGGCTTATTCAATCTATGTATTGTCTGGTATATTCTAATCTATATAACTGCTCAGATTTCTATTTTTTATCTGCTTGGATAAATGTGTTTACTTGCCATTCGTTATTTCAGATGGTCCTTTAGGTAACTAGCTTTGGGTGGGAAGGAGTCAAGTCTTTAGCTATAAGCTTGCTGCTATATATAAACTTCTTCTATAAAGGTTAACAATCAGAAAACCAGCTTGTACCTAAGGCTGGACTAGCAATAATTAGGGAAGCAAATAGATATCATTTTCTTTCAGTAACCCTTCTCTGGATAGAGCAGAGGGACTAGCTTCCTGACCCCTTCTCCTATTCCCCCTCCAGGAATCAAAATCTCCCTTGGAGAAAACTGGGCAAGAATATCAAGGTGTGTGTCAAAGCCACTCCATGTATCCCTTTTAGACAAACCCATGTGTACACAAACATATATATGCAATCTACACACTCTCCATTTCTATGACTCTGAAATAAATTAGTCAAAAATACATAAGATTTTCATGATAGTAATAATACATCATCTTTTTTATTTTATTAAGTCGCATGAAGGGCTATTATTAAATTGTCTTAACGTAACAGATATTAATATTCCTATTTTGCTAATGAAGAAACTGAGGCAAAAGGGATTTAAATTTCTTGCCCATCTTTGCACAACTAATCAATATTAGAGGTAGGACCAAAACTTAGGTCTTTCCTGATGCTAGGACCCTGGACTCTTTCAGTTACATCATATGACATGCGTCTCTTAAGGCATAGACTAGATTCTAAGGGTCTGGATAAACCAGGCAAGGTGCAGTTTGCTCTATTTGGTGCCCAGTAAGGCATCATAAATATCTGGGCACTTAATAGACACCTTTTTAGAATGCTGATGATGATACCTGAAGACATCTAATAATCTCCTGTCAAACTTCACACGATTGCCTTTTTGTTTAATCTTGAAAGAAATGGATGAAGCTATTTTACAGTACTTGGAAAACTATGCAGCCTCATTTCTTCCATCCATCCCTTTCTCCCCACTCACCTATGCCACCCTAGTTTGGGCCCTCCTTGCTTCTCATCTGAACTATCCTTCCTAATTGGTCTTCCTGACAACAGCCTCTCTCCTCTCCAGTCCATACACCACAATATTCACGAAGTATCAGTCTGACCATGTCACTCAAGAAGCTCAAGGGTTTTCAAGGCCTCTAGGATTAAATACAAAATTTTAGAGGCATGCAAAGCCTTTTACAACCTGGTTCCAGATTCCCTTTCCAGTCTGACTATTCACCTTCACATTCTATGTTTTAGCCAAACTGGCAGATAAAACATCATGTCTCCTGTATCCATGCCTTTGCATTTATCCCATGCCTAGAATGCACTCCATTCTCACTTCTGGGAAGGAGAGAGGGAGGAAGGGAAGTAGAAAGGAATGAAGGGGAGAGAAGGAAGGAGGGAAAGAAAGGAAAGAGGGAAAGAAAGGGAGAAGGAAGGAAGGAAAGAAGGAAGGAAGGAAGGAAGGAAGGAAGGAAGGAAGGAAGGAAGGAAGGAAGGAAGGAAGGAAGGAAGGAAGGAAGGAAGGAAGGAAGGAAGGAAGGAAGATGAAGGAAGGAAGGAAGGAAAGAAAGAAGGAAGGAAAGAAAAAAGAAAGGAAGGAAGGAAAGAAAAAAGAAGAAAGAAGAAGGAAGGAGGGAAGGAAGGAGAACAGGAGGGAGGAGTAGGATCTAGGGGCAAAGCATTTCATCAGACAAATAATAAATGAAGATTTGAAGGGAATCCTACAGTTATGTGAACCTCCAAAAAAATGTTCTTACTTTTATTTAGGCTATAATTACCTGCTTTATTGTGAAAAGTTTAAGGACCCCACAAACAAATGGAAATTTACCACTGGTAAATTGCCCCAACTATCCATGGTTGTTTTTTTCCCAAAATCCATAACCTTGAAAATGGAATTATTTTACTATTCAGTGAGTAAATATGGTGCACAACCTATATTTAAGCAAGTAAGTTATAGATGCAGAGCCTGGTCACTTAATTCAACTAAACACAGGCTTTTAGAGGTCATTATTCATTGATTCATTGCAATTCAGTGAGAGGAATTGTCATGAGGTGGTTAGGGAGCTGGCCTTAGAATTGGTCCAAGTACAGCCTCTGGCATGTGCTGGCTGTGTGATCATGGGCAAGTTACTTAATCTCTCAGTGCCCCATCTATCTCTCCTAGACCACATATAGCAGAAAAGGTGTCCTGCTTTAGATGAGGGAATTCTCTTATCTTGGAATACACTATGCCAATGAAATCACTGGTCCAGTCCCTATGCCCCTCTCACTCAATCATTTCCTATTTCTACTCTTGTTTTCCTCTCCTTCCTTTACATTGGAGTCCCGCTCATTCATACCCTACCTTGACTCCTGAGGAATCAAATTCTCTTCTATGTTACATCTTCATGCTTTATCTTTTAATTCAAACTGAATTATACTCCAGGCAGCAACTTGACTCCTTAGCAATAATATTTGCCTCTTATCTCACTCACAGGGTTTCCCTGAACCTTTAAGACATTCCTCTCTTCCATTAAGCTCACCTCAAGACTACACCTCTCTTTCAAGCCTTTTCTAACTGACCTCCCTAAGGTCAGCTAAAGCAGCCTGTTTTAGCCAGCTCAGCAGTTCCTTCAATGTGACTCAAACCATCCAGGTTTCTTGATAATAATAGCTAGCATTTATATCACACTTGAAAGTTGGCAAAGCACTTTATAAACATTATCTTATTTGATCCTCATAACAACTTGATGAGGTTCCTAAATCTGTCTGTCTCAATAGCATCTTTCTCTCTTTGTTTCTGTACTCACCCTTATTACCAACTCAAAATGATGGCACAAAGGTTTGTGTTTCTTGGCCTCCTTGTCTTTTTTGTTTATCAATCAATTCTGACATTAGCATGCTCAAAATCCCACATTTACATACATACTTTGTTGTTGTTTAGTCATTTCAGTTGCATCTGACTCTTCTTGAGTCTTTTTGAGATTTTCTTAGCAAAGATACCGGAGTGTTTTGCCATTTCCTTATCCAGCTCATTTTAGAGATGAGAAAACTGAGGTAATGGAACTCCTGGGTAAATAAACTCCCATCTTTCACCCAATGCAGGTCAGTACCTTTTCTGTAATTTAGAGAGTCTTAGTCACCTGGAGTAGAGGTGTCAAACTCACTTGTCCACAAAACTCCCAGATTAAACCTGAACCAGATTAAAATGAAATTGGGGGGCAGCTAGGTGGTGCAGTGGATAGAGAACCGGCCCTGGAGTTAGGAGTACCTGAGTTCAAATCCGACCTCAGACACTTAACACTTACTAGCTGTGTGACCCTGAGCAAGCCACTTAACCCTAATTGCCTCGCTTAAAAAAAAAAAAAAAGACATTGGGGAATGTTTAACAAAATAAATAAAAATACAATAAATAATAGATAATGTCAATTTGTGGTTTTCTAAGTCAATATGCAGTGGCAAGGATATATTTCTATTTTAATTTAGCACCAATGACCCAAAGCACTTATAAGAAGTAAGACATCTTTGTGGAATCAAGACCAACTTGCTATCTATTTCACCATACTGACTCTCAATGAGCAGCAATGAATCAAAGAAACTGTGTCCAAGAATAATCAAATTTCACTAAAAATCAAAATGTTGACAGATCTCATCCATGCAACCTGTCTCAGGCTCCCAATGCTCAATATCATCAGATATATCATTGCCACCGTGCTAAGAAATAATAAGAAAAGCCAGTGAAAATATGTTAAGATTGTGTTTAACTCAGTATCAATCACACTGAGGCAAACTGAACATCTGACCACCTGCTGAAAGAGCAGAAAAGCTCTTTATTTTTAAAAACTGCAAAATCATAGAATGTCAGATGCTATTGAGTCTAACCTATATTTGAACAAGAATCCTCTCTATCAATTCCCAGACAAGTGGTCATTCTGCATCTGTTTGGAAGACAGGTAGCACCGAGAAACCACTAACTCCTAAGGCAACCCAGTCCACTTTTGGCTAATAGTTAGGAAGTTTTTCCCATGTCAAGCATAAATCAGCTTCTCTGAAACTTCCTCCCATTGCTCCTAGTTCTGGCACCTGAGGCCAAATAGAACAAGTTGGTCTCTGATGCCCATGACAGACCTTTAAGTATTTAAATACATCCATCATGTCCCATCCCAAAGTTTTCTCCTCTCTAAGTTAACTATATCTAGTTCCTTCTACCCGTCCTCAAATGGCTTGATCACAAGGCCCATCATTCTGTTTACTCTTCTCTTTGGACACTCCCCAACTTGTCAAAGTGTTTCCGAAATTCTGATAACTTGAACAGCAGAAAAAAGACCTAGTGTGACAAGGACAGAAGAAAGTGGGACTACTATTTCCCTAATTCTGATGCTGTGTTTGTCGTTCCCTCCATATGAAACTCCATCCAGCAACTTCAGCCTTTTCACTCACTGTCTCCCATCCCTTTAACATATTCCTTCCTTGCCTCTGTTTCCTGGAATACTTCAAGACTTGGCTGAAATGGAGGCCTTTCCCAGGATTCCAAAAGGGTGATTTTAGGAGAGATGGTATTTCAATGGATTCCAAGAAAATTTCACCTCAGACTATTTGGGGCATATTTTATGTTTGGCCATGAGTCAGTCATTCCTGTATTTTAACCCATGGTACACAAATCCAAATCCCACCCTTAAACACCATCTTCTGAATAATTTGTTTACTTTCCAAATGTGTCTTTCTCTTCTAAAGACCTTGCCCTTGATTAACAACAGTGATGAAGCCACTTGTTTTCTTAAGGGCTTCCGTTTCTTGCCCAGAACTTTGTAATTGCTTACAATCCTTTTCAAATTTCTTCTGGTAGTATTATTTGTGCTCATGAACAAAAGTTGTTTGGACAACACTGAGTTTAACATATCTGAAGACATTCTCCATTACATTGGATATATGCCCTGGGAAAACAGTGGATACTAACTACTTGTTAATATGAGGCAGAATATCCCAAATTGCAATCCTACAAAGATCTGTGATTTCATTGGTATGGGTGCTCCCTCTCCCACCCACATCAGAGATTTGAACTCTTCTGTATCTTAGGCAGTGGTCTTCAAGAGTCTCTCTGGCTGAAATCTCTATCTAGACAACCTAGTCTCTTCAAACTGAACTTGGCTGGTGCTTGCACAACAGACAAGAAGCATCACTGGAATGGTACCTAAAATCTTTCCCCTATGATAGAATCTGCCAAAGCTTTTGTTCTAGTGATATATAACCCTCAAGAGCCTTTGGTCCCTTCCACAGTATGAGGCAGAGTAGACAATAGCTAACATATATAATTAATACTTTAATGTCAACCCTTTTCTTAAAACAACTCTGTGAGGTAAACAGTACAACTATTATCCATACCCTTAAGGAAATCCAGTCTGAGAGAGGAATTTCTCTTGAGGAAATTCAGTCTTAGAGAAGATATTAAGTAGTTTGTCTGTATACTTTATTTTTTTATTTCTCTTTCCACTTTACAAAGCATTTTACCTTATATAGAGCTTAAAATTATCCCATAAACTAAGAGTTATACTGTATCCCTTTTTTTCTAATGGGAAAACTGAGGCTCAGGCACTCTATGTGACTCAATCAAAGTCACACAGAAAGTTCAGTACCAGAATCAAGATGCTTACTCTGGTCTTCTCTTTACCTCTAAGTCTATTGCTTTATTTTCTTCCTACTTTTGGCTCCATGTACTCTACTGGTATTCTATCAATATAAATGGAACTAAAATTCATTGACATATTTGTTTTGATACATAAAACAGGACTTCCTCCCCCCAATTTTTCTTCAGTGGGAAAGGTTTCAGTATCCCCTCATTAAAGAAAGAGCATACTAAAAGAAGGAAAATTTCCCATCTACACTGCTTTAAAGTTCCAGTGTCTTCGTAAATATTTGCTTCCTCCCAATTTTCTTAGAGGTAAAAATCAATATGGCTGGCTTATAGAGAGGACTCTTCCCTCCAAGCATTCTAGTGGTAACCATGGGGACAAGATTCTTCCTTTCAGGAACAGCCTACATCTTGCACTGCTCCCAGAAATGGTCACAGCATTTTATGCCCAACTGACACAGACCTTAGGAACCTTGGGTCACTTCCATGGTACAATAAAGCCAGTAAGACTTTTGATAATAATGAGAGCTAACATGCAGAATTAATATTTTAATGTCAACTCTTTGAGGTAAACAACTCTATGAGGTAAATAGTACAATGATTATCATTCCTATTTAATACATGATAAAATTCCGTTTCAGAGATAAGAATGAGAATGTAACAAAGAGATGAAGGAACAGACTGGAACATAGGGGAATGGAGAGGGGCAGAGGAACAGAGAAGCACAAGGACATAATGGGGGGAAAAATGATAAGCAGCACCTTGGATATATGTTCCTAGGATTTTGGAAAGAATGTATTTTGTGGTTTACATAGACAGTTTAATAAATGTTCCTCTACAAAAAGTTCAAACATCCAAGAAATATTTCATCAGGACTTTCTCCGAGTCAGGAAGCTTAGAGGTGCCAACAGGTGCCCATTCAGCAACTCAAGTCCTAAAAGACTTTTTCCCACCACGATGTGCAGCTTTGGTCCTTTCAAAGCAAAAAGTTATAGGTTCTTGCCTTATATCATTCGACTTTTCTCCCTGATAGGCAAAATCCCTTGAAGGAGAAGATACTTAAGACTCAGCACCAAGGATAAATTTACTTTATAAAACTCCCTTTCAACATGGGAAATAGATGCTGGGTAAGTTTTCAAAGTTTAAGAAAAAAGAAGGGAGGGAAAAACTCTTCAGATTGGTGGCTGAATTTTATAGGAATTGATACATTGCTTTCCATCCCAATGGGTATAAAATCTCCCAAGTTTTAGATTTCAATTGTATGAGAAATTACTTCTGCAACTCAGCTCGCAGGAGCAATTTTAAGTATTTTTTTAATCTTATCAGAGTGTGACAAAATCAGAAAATTCATAGCTTTGCACTAGCAACATATGAATGCACAAGTTACAAGGAAGCCCTGTTTAGAGAATTCTAATTTATAAATGGAACATGCATGCTCCTTGGAAAATATGGAATCCTTTGGAGGCTTCAAGGTGGCTTTTAAAATCTCATCAGCTCTCCTGCCTAAAGCAATGGGAACCAGGATTACTTTCCAGGCTGCCTCTGACTATTTCATATAACTCTGAATAAGACCCCTTTGCTTTGGGTTCTAATCTTTCAATATAATTCTCAGGTTCAATTTGCATGGGTGTCAAAGAATCCTCACCAGGGCAGTTCAAAACCTAGGGGGGGAAAGTTAGCCACCTTCATATCTCTGCAGAAAATTAAACACCTGCCCACCCTGCAGGAAGTTACGACTATTCCATTAGGTGTCTATGCCATGTCAAAGCCTGTGGGCAGGACATGCTTTGCATCACCAGCTTGGCTGAAATGTCATGATCTCAACTTTAGTCAGGCCAAACAGTCATGTTTTAGGCATCAAATGCTGATTCTCTAAAGGTATCATCTATTTCAGCATCTACAGAACTTTACCAAGAGGCAGAAGGCTCATGGAATCACAGGCTTCTACACTCAGAGAGCAAGAGCCCTAAGAGACCTTAGAGGTCATCTCCAAGAGGGGCTAGATTACTTGTCCAAGGTGCTGCAGGATATTAGGCTGGACAAGAGAATTCAGGAGAGGTTTCTACATTCTTTTCCCTTTAATTTCAGTCCCTGTTGGGGTATATTTCTCTGCACAAAAAGGTATCTGCTATGTGGAACAGACAGACAATGACAAATGATTCATCTAACCCGTGTGCTTTTCACCATAACCAGTATTCCATCTTTCAACTCCAAGCCTCTTCATAACCATTGTGCATACTGCAAACTCTAAAAAGTCTTAGCTACCAGGAAGGATTATCCCAGGTTCCTCCTTTTAGAGAAAGTCTTTCTTTAATTCCCTCTAGTTGTTAGTGCACTTTTCTTCCTCAAATTATTGACACCTAGGTATCCTTTTATATCCTGGATTTGCAGAGTGGGCCGGAGCTATTGTTTAGGTTTTTATATCCCCACTGTGTAGCAAAAAGCCTTACACATAGTTGGTACTTAATATATGCTTCCTGAATTGAACTCAATTGACAAATAGCAAGTTTTGGTGAAAATAAACCAGAAAACAAGTGGGCTTTTTCTCCATGTCCAAAGGGATAATCTGAACAATTCCAGAGAGAGGGGAGGGGAGGGGAGTAGCCATGGCCACAAATCTGAAATATATGGGTATTAGTAGTCTGCCATCTTGAGAATTTTCCCAGTCAGCTTTGGGGAATGGTCAGCTCTGCTTACTTATATAAATGCTGAATCCTAGAATATGTGAATGCACATGCAAACATTCTGATATAAATTTAACTTATGTCCCAGGGTCTAACAACCTAAGATTTTTCATATAAATCAAATCTTTTCTATGCTCTCCAATTAGGGCAGAAACTAGATGGGAGTTCATTTTTCTTATAAAGCACCTTGGAGTATGCAATTCAACAAACTCTGTTGACAAATCTAAATGACAAAGGGAAATGCTTCAGAAGGAAAATTATTTTAGATTCTTCCAGGAGACAAATTTTTGGAAAGGGCGAAAGTTTCAGGGCTGGGTCATATGTTTCCTTGAACCATTCTTCTTCCAAGTCTTTAGATTTCTTTTCTTCATCCTTTAAATCTGTGATTTCAAGAGTATTTGGAATTTCCAATATGAAAATTCCCTCCATTGATGCAGATGCAACTAAATTATAACTTATATTTCTTTGAGAGCTACCTAGGACACTGAGAAGTTAAATATCTTGTCTATGTTCACATAGCTAATATGTTTCAAAGGCACAACTTGAACCCAGGTCCTCCTGACTTCAAGGTCAACCCTGCAGTTATAGACCTGAGTGCAAATCTTGACTCTTTCTACTTATGCTATTTGGAGCAAGTAATCCAACCTCTTTTCTCATCTCTAGAATGAGATAATTTTACTAGTTGACTTCTAATGTGCTTTCCAGATATAGTGCCTCAGTCTTATGATCCTCTATCCACCATGCAAACAATTCTTATTCTCCTAAATTATATTGTATTTATTAAAGACTCCAATAATAAACAAGTACTTGGTAAGTACTTATTAGGTGCCCAGAACCATACTAGGTAATAAGATATAAAAGAAGTATATAATAATACTGTGACACTGATGAAATATATAAACATTGTTTTGATCTTTTAAGATGGTTTTTACATATATAATCTCTTTTTTATGAACAAAATTATTCTATGAAAGAAATAAAAGTACTACCATTTCTATATAAGAGATGAAAAAGCTGAGAAAAAAATTGCTTGCCTAAGGCTATTAGAGAAAGACTCATAACCCTTATTGTCAAGGTAATTGGAGACTGGCCAAACAAACCATATAGGGAAAACTAAGTGGATGACAATGGCATGCCCTTGGGTGGTCAGCTGATTGAGTTAGTACATCAGTACATTTACCATCAACACTACATTTGCAAATTACTATCGCTACATTCACATCAATATTATTAAACTCAGAACTCAGAACTCAACAGAAAGAAAAAAGCAGACTAGATTGCATTTGACAGATTATACAGTGCTTTTAGATACTGCAAGCTTTCTCCTAACAGTGAAAAATAACCTTTTAAAGGGGTGCTGTGTATTTATGAATCCTAGAACATAGTCTCAGAAAAAAAATGATGGTAGAGACCAAAATTCAGTAGAGTAGTATCCAGTAGAGTTAAATAAGCTATAGATTTCCCTTGATGACATACACAACCAAAATGGTGTTAGTACACATGAATGATAACAGATGAACTGTCCAATGCTCTGCTAATGTCCATGGTATATGAAAGGATCTAGAAAAAAGCCTAGATCTTAATATGTAAGATAAAACTAGAGATTATTCAGAGGAGAGACACTGACATTAAAGGGGATCCAGAAAGACTTTAAAGAAGGTGAGACTTTTACTGGAACTTAAAGGAAGACAGGCCAGGATATGGCTATGAGGAGAGAGAGAATTCCAGGCATGGAGGAGAGTCTGTGAAAATTCCCAAAGTCAGTTGATGGAGTATCTTGTGGAAAGAACAAGGAGGTCAGGGTCACTGGATGGCAGAATACATAGGAGAAAGGAAAGAGTAAGGTATAAAAAGACTGGGAAGATAAGAGGGTATCCAGTCCTGAAATGCTGTGAACACCAAACAAAGAATTTTATATTTCATACTGGGCGTCACAGGGAACCACTGAAGTATGATAACAGTGAGTGATTACTGTTCACTGGGAGAAGGTGGGGAAGGTGAGAGAAGGGAAGGTGTACTGGGGAGTGTGGTTAAATGGTCAGATTTCTGCTTTAGGAAGATTGATTTAAGACCTTTGCTTTAGGCAGATCAATTTGAGAGCAGGACACCAAGCCGATACTCCTCAGAGAATATATGACTCAACATGGATGATGGGCAGGGCGACCATAGACAGGACAAGTAGGTGTGGGTAGATTGTGACCTGTACTAATGGATATGATATGCACATATTGCCTCCCCCAGTGGAATGTAAGCTCCCTGAGGGCAGTGACTATTTTACTTTTGTCTTTATTTCCTCAGCAACTAGCATATTGCCCACTATAGAATACTGATTTAATAAATACTTATTGATTAGGTGATAAAAAATCCAATGGACTCTTGAAATATGATGGGAGACTATCACAAATACTAACAAAAATGGTATTTTAAGACAGTCAATTCAGGGGTGGTACATGGGATGATCTGGACGGAGGAAAATCAGGAAAGATGCTGGTACCATAATCTAGGCCCCTGAGAAATGAAGTAAAGGAGGTCATAGGTGAAGGAGATCTTCTAGAAGGCTTAGATCTTCTCAATATAGTAGAAGAAGAGTATGATTTTCATTTACTTATGTTCTCCATACACATTATTCCATTTCTAGTTTTTGGATAAACTGTCCCCAAAGGCTGAAATCCACTTCCTCCTTACCCCTACTGCTTATAATCCCCAGCTTCCTTCAGGGGTTAGAATGAATATTACCACTTCCTGCCCAAGACCTTTCCTGATCTTCCTAGTTGATCCAACTTCCTGTAGAGTTGACTTGATTTTTATTCTGTTTGAGTAAGGTGGGTTATGTTTATGCATGTATGCATAGGACTGTGAGTATATACATGTTTATATAGACATGTACAAAATGTGTGGACAGATGCATGTATGTGCTTGCATATATTAAGTGCATATATGAACTAAGACTATAGGCTATGTATCCGTGTACTAATCTACTTAATTCTGCATGCTGTCATTGCCCATCCAATCCATCCTCATAAAATATAAGCTCTTTGTGGGCAGGTACTATTTTGTTTTTGTCTTTGTACCCCCAGCATCTAAAACAGTAGCTGGGACATAGTATGAATTTAATAAATACTTGTTCAATAAAATGAATAAATGGATTTACCACTGGTTCCATGTCTGCCCATGCTGTAGCTAATACATTTCAGCCAAAAACAAACAAAAAACATAGCCCATTAGAGAGCTACCATTTACCGCCTCACTAAAGCATGACTTCCCGGGCTGACCGAATTTAAAGCCACTCAGGGAAATGACAACAACAAAACACTTATATCACTAAAATGTTTCTCATGCATTGCATTTTTCCACATGTTCAAAATGTTCACGTCATTTGCTGAATACAAGAGACATGGAGCACTCTTTTTTGTCAACAAAAAGAACATCCCTGCTCCCTTTCCCCCATTGGTAAGTTTCTCCTGGAGCCTTCATTTTGTGAAGGAGCCCAAACAGGTCTTCCTTCATAACTCTCCTGACTCTGTTCCTGATGACTTCCTCTGGACTTCAAAACCATGCCCCCATATCTGGACCCTTCATCTCCCCTACCCCCTTTTCAGCTCCCTTTTGGGTGTTATCCTACCCTATTAGACTGTCAGCTTCTTTGAGAGCAAGTACTTTCTTTTGCTTGTATTTGCATCTCCAGCATTTAGCAGAGTGACTGACACATGGTAGTGCTTAGTAAGTGTTTTTTCCTCCTCCTTCCCTCTCTTCCTGCCTCTTTTCTTCCTCTCTTCATTCCCTCTTCCTTATTTCTTCTCTTCCTTCTTCTCTCCCTTCCTCCCTCCCTCCCTTCCTTCTGAGAAAAGTGTGGGAATTGAGTGAACAAAACTGGCTCCATCTTATAAAACCGACTTTATTTTGAAACTTAAGTTTTATTTTTCCTGTAAATTCCACCTGTTTGCTAATTGTGAAAATTGGGTGACATTCTGTTTCACATCTGCAAAAGTTCACCTGCTTGCTCTCCCAACTCTCAAATCTCACTCATCCCCCTCCCAACTCTGAAAGCCTCTAATCTTTCCTCCAATTACAAATCAGATCACCTAATCTTGTATCCTGATTTGTATCCTATTGTTTTCTTTTAATGCTACCCCACCCCATTCAGGGTCTAGTGCCAAACTGAGGAGTCCTGGTCCTGATCTGTTATGCAATTGGCATGTATTGCTTAATCATTTGATATGATCAGAAGCTCAAACCTTTTTTACTCAGTCCTTTAAATCAATCAATATGTCACCTTTCCTTCCTTCCTTCCTTCCTGCAATTCTTATGACATGGACCTATTTTCATAAAAAAGATGCAGATACTCCTGAGTCCCTCATATACATTTCAGGTGATCTCTTCTATAGCCTGGCCCATTCATGGTTTGTAACAACACTGGCTTTCTTTACATAACATAAATTGCAAGCAGGCACGATAACCCCGTAATGATTTATGGTGGGAGTGGAGCTGTCTAGTTCACACTGAAGGCACAAGATGCCCTTTTTATTTCTGGCTCCTCTAGCTGTTTGGTCTGTTGTGTCCCAGAGGATAATTAGTCCTGAACTGAGGGAAAAGATTTATCTTACACTTGGGATATTTTATCAAATACCTCTTCACATTGAACTCATTTAAAAGAGGAGAAAAAATGCTCCCTAAGGAAAATTAATCAGTTTCCCATCTTCCAGTAATTTCCAGCAGGTACTACCTCTGAAGGCATGGGACCGCCCTCTTCTGCAGCTGGGAAGGGATCAATTAACCACAGTCTATTCCATATTTTGAGTAGGAAAAGAGGTATTTTAACACTTAAAAGAATACATTCCCTTTTTCCCAAAGCTGTTTCATTCATCCATCGGAGATCTGTGTACATGATAGAAATATCAATGATAGAAATAAGATAATAAATGTAAAGCACTTTGCAAACCTTAATGCACTATTTAAACGTGAACTATTTTTAGTTATTATTTTACAGAAGAAGAGTTAGTCTTGTATCTTTACAAATCAAAGTGGACATGGGAGGGAAAGGGCAGGGTTAGTCTTCCTATTAGGTTATTATGAATCAAAGAACCAGATTTAGAGTTGGAATGGATCAGAGGCCATTTATTCACCTCCCTCATTTTACAGATGAGGAAACAGCCCAAAATAGGTCAAATTGCATGTCCAAGGTTACACAGGAGATTGGGTAGGAGAGGGATTTGAACCCAGGTTATTTTACTCTACAGCCTAACCGAGTTAGCTATTTATAAACATGTTACAATTAAATAATTTGACCACTATGCCCCCTAGTACCACATAAAATTCTGTGATAAGAAAAATGAAGGGTGAGGGAATACTCCAGGAAAACAGAGAGAGTTATTTTCTTTGTTTCCATGGCACAAAGGCCTGTCACTCTTGCTGCCACCCTGTATTCACAGCCCTTTCACATCTGGGAAGCCTAGGAAAGGAAAGCTCTCTAGGATTTAACCTTTTACCTTTATCTTTGGTTCTGTTAGCTGGGCCTCAAACAGTCTGCTCCGAGAGGTTCACAGGGGGCTCTAATGATAGTCACCAGAAGGTTAGAGTTTCCTTCTTTGGGAATTAAAGGGCCGTAGGAAAGGTAAAGGACGTGGCCCTGTCTGTCTTTTGTCACTACCAGCTCCTTCCTCTCCCCAGCCCTATCTCTTCCCACCTGACTTGGTGACCTCCAATCATTCTTATCAGTGGTTCAAAATAGAGTCACAGCTGAATTTAGAAATGAAATCATTGGTATCTCAAAGCATTTTCCAGCATGGTCACTTGAGGCTTAAGAGAGAGAGAGAGAGAGAGAGAGAGAGAGAGAGAGAGAGAGAGAGAGAGAGCGAGTGTGTGTGTGTGTGTGTGTGTGTGTGTGTGTGTGTGTGTGTGTGTGTGTGTGTGTATACACCCTCTGCTTGCTTATGTATCAGGAAGTCTGCCTAAAGAAGATACTCACATAACCCAATTCAAATGAACAAACATTTATTAAATATCATGTACATATTCTGTACTTATTTTTAAGAGTGGGCTTAAAATTGTCCCCACCCCACTTAGCCTTGATACATTTATCAGGTACTAAATATACATTTATATCTTATTCACTACATGTAAAGAAAGCCTAAACAGCTCCCTAGGAGAAACAAGAAGTCTATTTAGATTGGCTGATGGACTTGGTCAAATATTCTGGGTCATATATAAAATCAAGGAGCTAAATGGAATGGAGAATTCAAACCTCTTACTAAGGCAGAGAAGAGAAGAAATCACTCCTGAAGACAAGATCTAGACCTCAGCCTTGCCCTCTCCCCACCTTGACCAGAAGAGGACCTTTGAGCTTTTTGGAGCATGGAGATGATTTTGGTCTTCCTATTAGCATCCTAACAGTAATCCTGGAATAGGTGATGGCAGTGTCTCCACTAGAAGTCAAGGACAAATTATACAGGGACTCAAAGCTCTATAAAGAGCCCACAATTTGTACATGCTACATACTGACATAGATATGTTGTTCTATCCATTAGAGCATCAGCTTATTAAGGGCTGGTAATATATCAATTTTGTCTTTGTATTTCCAGCACTTAGAATAGTTACTGGCACATATTAAGTGCTTAATAAAATGTTTGTGGATTGGAATTTGTTGTTGTTGTTCACTCATTTCAGTTGTGTCTGACTCCTTGTGACCCCATTTGGGGTTTTCTTGGCAAAGATACTGGAATGATTTGCCATGTCCTCCTCCAGCTCATTTTATAGATGAGAAAATTAGGTTAAGGAACTTGCCCAGGATCACAAAGCTAGCAAGTATCTGAGGCTGGATTTGAACTCAGATCTTCCTGACTCTGGGCCCACCACTCTATCCACTGCACTACCTTATACTTTGTACTAAGCAATGGGAGATAAGAAGATGACAAACCATACAGGCTCTGTCCACCAGATGTTTATGGTCTAACAAAGAAAGGAAAGTAAATGCATATACAAACAGTTGTAAATCAGAATATTCTTTTTTTGTTTGTTGTTTGTTTGTTTGTGAGGCAAATGGGGTTAAGTGACTTGCCTAGGGTCACACAGCTAGTAAGTGTTAAGTGTCTGAGGCTGGCTTTGAAGTCAGGTCCTCCTGACTCCAGGGCCAGTGCTCTATCCACTGTGCCACCTAGCTGCCCCAAAGTTTAATCTTTTTTTTTTTTTTTTTGCGGGGCAATGAGGGTTAAGTGACTTGCCCAGGGTCACACAGCTAGTAAGTGCCAAGGGTCTGAGGCCAGATTTGCACTCAGGTCCTCCTGAATCCAGGACTGGTGCTTTATCCACTGTACCACCTAGCTGTCCCTGCCTCAGAATATTCTTAAATGTATAACAAGAGAGGTCAGAATCACCTGAGAGTTTCAAAGAGCGAGACATCCCTTCTAGGAGAGAAAATCAGGAAGGTTATCATGAAGAAAGTGGTACCTAAGCTCGGCCTTGAAGGTCAAGAAAGCTGTGTCAATAGGCAGACATGTGGATCATATGCAAATGCAGAACCAAATGAGGGAATTTCATCCCCAATTTTCTCCCCCATCCCTTTGCTCTTCCTCCTCTTCCCCTCTACTTCTAAGAATCCTCAACTTCCTTCGAAGTTCTACTCAAGCACCACCATCTACATGAGGATTTTCTTGATCCCCAGTCACCCAGTGCTAACACCTACCCATTTCCCCCCAAATTATCTTGTGCATGTTTGATTTGGATACACTCATATGTGTACATGTTATTTTCCCCAATAGGACATAAGCTTTGAGAGCAGGAATTCTTTTATTTTCCTTTTCATTTCCCACACCCACCTATCACAGTGCCTAACAGGTAGTAAGGGCTTAGTAAATGTTGGTTGATTAAGATCAATCAATGTGTGATGCATTTGGGCTATAGTAAGGTTTATATTGGAAAGCACCATAAAACAAGACTAGAAGAGTTGATGCACAAGTCATGGTAGATCCTTGAATATCAGGCTAAGGAGTCCTGTTTCTCCAGAAAACAATGGGGAGTCACTGAAGGCTTTTTCTAGAGGGAAATGGCATGAGCAGGTATTAGGAAAATTATTTCTAAACCCCATTTAAGGGGGCAGCTAGATGGCACAGTGGATAGAGCACTGACCCTGGATTCAGGAGGACTGAGTTCAAATCTAGCCTCAGACACATGACACTTACTAGCTGTGTGACCCTGGGCAAGTCACTTAACCCTCATTTCCCTGCCAGAAAGAAAGAAAGAAAGAAAGAAAGAAAGAAAGAAAGAAAGAAAACAAAACAAAACAAAACAAACATTTGGGGCAGCGAGGTGGCACAGTAAATAGAGTACTGGCTTGGAATCAGGAAGACCTGAGTTCAAATTGACCTGAGTTCAAATCTAGCCTCAGACACTTGACACTTACTAGCTGTGTGACTCTGGGCAAGCCAATTAATTCCAATTGCCTCACCAAAAATAATAATAATAATAATAAAAAACCCCATTTAAAATGCTCAATAGTTATAGAAGCACATAGAGACGCTTTTTCCTTCATGGAACAAATATAAAGTAACAATCATAATGTATTTTATTAAGTACCTACTATGTGCCAGGCACTATGGTAAGAAGTTGGTATGCAAAGACAAAAACAAAACAATCTCCTTTTCTCAAGATGTTTAACTTCTATTGGAGACTCTATATGTGTATGTGTGTATACATATACATATACACACATACACATATACATTGCATATGTGTATGTATGCATGTATGTATGTAGAAAATAACTGCATACAGAATAACTATAAGGCAGCCAAATAGATGGGAGCTGGGGAAGGAGGGTGCCAGCTGTTGAGGGAATTGGGAAAGGCCCTCAGTAGCAAGCAGACTGTGCTTATGTGACTCAAAGAAGGCTAAAGGCACTCCACAAGATGAAGTAAAGAAGGGAGCACACCCCAGGCATAAAGGGTGGCCAGCACAAAGGCAGAGAGGAGAGAGCTGGAAAGCCAATATGAGAAAGAGAGCGGGCCATGCTAGGTGCTCCACAGTGAAGAAAAAGAAACAAGGCAGAATGAAGCTGGATAGATGACTGGGAACAGGACACTAAGAGCCTCCAAAGTCAAACAGAAGAGTCTATCTCAGAGGCAACAGAGAGCCCCCATTCACTGAGCAGCAGGTGTGTGCCCACAGAAGAGCACCTTGGCATCAATGCAAAGGTTGGAATGACAAAGGGAGACAAACTAAGACAGGGAGACAAACTAAGAGGTCATTACAATAGTAGAGGCACTGAGGGTCTGGGGGGGGTGGGGAGAGGACAGTAAGGGGGGAAGGGGAGAGATTGTGTGAGTAGAGAGAGGGACCAGATGTGAGAGATAAGACAGAGGCAGACATGGCAACATCTGGCAACCAATGAGTCATATTGTGAGGTGAGGGAGAGTAAAAAGTAAAAGAACTCTGCTCAGAACTAGAAAACTATACAGCTGTGCCCTGGACAACTGTCTATAGGGGAAGCCCAACAAAGGGGGGCGGGGTGAGCATAAGATATCTCTGGGAAAACAAACTTGAAGTGTTCAATAGTTAGCTGGTGATACCAGAATGGAATTCAGGAGAAACTAGGGCTGATTGTATACTTCTATAGGGAGTGATAAACACAGAAATATTGATTAGACTGATGATGGGTAATAAGGCCACCAAGGGAGATACATAAAGATCCCGGTCTTCAGATACCAGTTATTTTTCCTCAAAGACAGAGAAAAGCATTATATATGGCCAGTTGTCCACCTAGAGACAAAGTGCTTGGAGGTTGCCTTGGCATCCAACTCTAAAAAGTCAGTCCAATTATAGTTGTGGTTCTAATCTTAGGGTACCATTTCCAAAGAATCTAACTATACACTATGCCAATGTATGCCTTGGAAGACTGTACAGTTATGAAGTATTGCCACAGACACAGTAATCTTTCTTTCACTTGAAAAACCACAGAAAGATCCAAAAAGAGATAAACAACAAAAAGTAAAAGAACAGATATGTACAAAAATATTTATAGCAGCTCTTTTTTGGTGGCAAAGAACTAGAAATTAAGAGAATTCCCATCAACTGGGGAATGGCTGAACAAATTTTGGTATGTGATTATGATGGAATACTATTGTACTATAAGAAATGATGAACAGGATGTTCTCAGAAAAACCTAGAAAGACTTACATGAGCTGATGCAAAGTGAAATGTACTGTGTACAAAGTAACAGCAATATTATAAGATGATCAGCTGTGAATGACTTAGCTATTCTCAGCAATACAATAATTTAAGACAACTCTGAAGGACTTATAATGAAAAATGCTATCCATCTTCAAAGAAAGAACCGATGGTGTCTGTATACAGATTGCAACATACTTTTTTAACTTTATTTTTCTTGAGGTTATTTTTTGGTCTATGTTTTCTTTCACAACATGACTAATATGGAAATGTTTTGCGTGACTACACATATATAACTTATATTGAATTGCTTGCCTTCTCAAAGAGGGGTGAGGAGGGAGGAAAGGAGAGAATTTCGAACTCAGTTTTAAAAATGGATGTTTAAAATGTTTTACATGTAATTGGAGGAAAATTAAATACTTAAAAATACTAAATTTTAAGAAAATTGAAAGAAAAGAAAAAACACAGAAAGATATCTGGATGAAATTATAGAGCATAAAGTAGTACTAGAAAACAGGGGAAATTGACACCAGAGCTATTCTCTGATAGTTCCAGTTACTGACCACTTCTAGAGAATCTTTACCTACCCGTCACCCTCCAGTAAGAGGGGAAAAGATAGGAGTAGCATTCATCAGGGGTATATAACCTGTCTCTCTAATACCAAATATAATAATAATTAATAGTAGTAGTAAGCATTTCTATAGCAGTTTACATATGTTATCTCACAATTATGATCACCCAGCCATTAAATGTCAGAGACAGTATTCATACTCAGCTTTTTCTGATTCCAAAATCCAATGCTCTCTCCACTACATCACATATCAAATGGTAAGGAAATATAAGATCTTTGGAAGAAAACAACTTTTTGAAACTAAAGGGATTCTGAGAATTATAGAAAACATATATTCAAGAAGATTTAATGAAGAGCAAAATAAGCAGAACCAAGAGGACATTGTTTATAGTAATAGCAATATTATTTTAAGAACAACTTTGAGTGGCTAAGTCATTTTGACTATTAAAAATACCAAAATTGGGGCAGCTAGGTGGCGCAGTGGATAAAGCACTGGCCTTGGATTCAGAAGGACCTGAGTTCAAATCCAGCCTCAGACACTTAACCCTCATTGCCCTGCAAAAAAAAAAAAATTTAATTAACAACAAAGAACCTATGAAAGAAAAATGTCATCTGCATCCAGAGAAAGAATGGATAAATGGGAATGTGTAGTCATGGCAGGGAGGGTGTAGAGGGGGGGAGAGAGGGAAGGAAAGAAAAAAATGAAAAAAGTTACATGGTGACTTTATTATATATTTAAAAGGAATAGCAAGTTATACATAATAGATTTGCAGTTTTGTTGCAATCACCTTTTTTTTCCTATTCTACTATATTATAGAAATGCTTGTTTTATTTCTTAAGTTCAGAATAAAAGAAATAAACCTTTAAAAAATAAAGTTCCTCCCATGTATACAGAATTGTATTGAGTGCTGAGAAACATATAAAGTTTAGACCAAAAAAAAGTCCTTGATACAGTTTAGTAGGGGAGTATGTCACATATAGAGATAATTGTAACATCAAATTATATGTAAGTATTAAAAATGTTCAAAACAGTGAAAAAAAAGTTGTTACTGACTGGGGAAGATCTAAGAATAAGTCTCTTGGAGGAGGTACCATGTGAATTTGGTTTCAAATGACAGGAATTCATCAAGCAATGAGGAGGAGGAGGAAGGATAGGCATAGGATTCCTATAGGAAACAATAAGTGTGGAAGAAAGAAAGCATAGGGAAGGGTTTGGGAGACAGAAGTTTTTGGAGATAAGTGGGGGTGATAAGACCTGAAAGAAAGGCTGATACCAGGATGTAGAGAGTTTTTAACTGCCAGCTAAGGAAATGTGGATTTCATTTAGTAGGCAAAATAGAACCCCTAAAGATATTTGAGAAAAATGACATAAAGATTAGCCTAGCAATAACATATGGGGGTGGGGGGAGTTGGCAAGAGTGAAGATGGGAAGACTTATTAGGATGTTACTAGGATAGTCTAAGAGGGTAGTGATAAGGGCTTTTATTGGGTTGTGAAAAAAGAAGCAAATAAAGCAGAGAGATAGAATCAATAAGACTTACAAATCCAAAAGAAACTTATTTTTGCCAATGAGGTAATTTAAGTCAATAAGAATAGAGTGCTAAAGAACCTGGAACATTTTATAATAGTTGTACTGTTTTGAATTCTATCCACATATAGCTGTGAGAATCTTAGAGGAAAAAAATGTCAGACCACCTTAAGAAAAGAATTGCAGTATTCAAGAAGGTAACCCAGGAAAAGATCATTCTACTAAGATCACTGGACAACTGAACTTCATCTGACTCCATCTTGAGCTTTTTCACCCCAGGCCATGGATGCATTTTAAGAGTCCCGCTCAGTGCTTTCTCTTGATAAACAAAGTTGAGTCAACTTATGAATGTCTATTTGGCCATTATCCTGAATGATTTTATTAATCCCCACTAATAAGATAAGCAGTGAAAACCTGTGGAGAATATTCACTCTGAAAGAGCCATTTCCACCATGTGCCTAGATAACCCCAAACAATATGAATGAAGTCATGTAGGATTACAAGTCTGTACCATTGATGAGGCAACAGATTACAACTATCAATGTTTTCTTTTGTTAGTTCAAAGAATAATACAGTCATATAACCAGCAGCATCCCAGAATGATTTGATCTCAATTTTTGCCAAAATGGAATATATCTTTGATATGTCTCTTAGTATATCAATAAGGTAATATTTCCATAGTTCAAAGGCTCTCGCCCAACTGGTACAGTGTAAAGGTGTCAGAGGCCAAGAAGATAAACGAATTTTAACAAAAATGAAACTGAAAGACAGGATTGTCACAGTTTTTTCACTACCTAGTAGGGGTGTGTGATTTCCCAATATTTCTTAGATAAATGCAAAATTTATGCCAAAATGATCCACTTGCAGAACAGGGAAGTAAGTTCAAGTCAGAGAATAAGGTCATGAAGGTCTTAATCAGAAAGTGCTCATTTGTTTTGAAAAGGGTCCTTGTCCTTGAAAAAGGCTGGGTTGAGTTTTTGTTTTTTTTAGAATGATCCATGCCCTGTAGCTTCTTAGTAATAAGAAAACTGTCTATCAGTCTTTGTTATTAAGCCTTCTCCGAAGGATGACACCACAGGGATTGCTCTGAATTACATCTGCTGATTAATAGAGAATTAGTCAAGTTCTATTCCTGTATATCAACACATGCTTCCTATCATGAAGTATTTTCTACCATATACTTTTAAAACATCCCTCCTTTTGTTGCTCTTTGTATAATAATACATTTTTTTAAAATCATAATGTGGCAACTATGTGTTAGCTCACTCTCCCACAACCAGGCTGGGGTTCTAGGGCATCTTAAAGGTTTGGGATATATCTCTTTTCCATATCTATTAGCACACATCTCTACCAGAAGTCTTCCCCAAAATTGTTAGGGGTCAATGAGTAGCACCCTAGTTCCATTTAAACACTTGACATCATTTAGGGCTTTTTTTGGGGGGATGAAACAGTTGGGGTTAAGTGACATGTCTAGGGTCACACAACTAGCATGTGTCAAGTGTCTGAGGCTGGATTTGAACTCAGGTCCTCCTGAATCCAGGGCTTGTATTCTATCCACTGCACCACCTAGCTGCCCCCATTTAGCTTTTACAGAAGGTACATGCTTTGAAGAATTAATGCTGGGGCAGCTAGATGGCGCAGTGGATAAAGCACTGGCCCTGAATTCAGGAGGACCTGAGTTCAAATCCGGCCTCAGACACTTGACACTTACTAGCTGTGTGACCCTGGGCAAGTCACTTGAACCCCATTGCCCCGCGCAGAAAGAAAGAAAGAAAGAAAGAAAGAAAGAAAGAAAGAAAGAAAGAAAGAAAGAAAGAAAGAAAGAAAGAAAGAAAGAAAGAAAGAAAGAAAGAAGAATTAATGCTAAGGAAGTATAAAGTTACCCACAACACTTGGGAAAAACATTCTTCCCCTACCCCACCTCTGTATCTATGGAGAATAGGTACAAACTTGACCCAGTCCTTACATAGCATAAGTCCCACTTAGTTCATATCCAGATACAATATGACTGGTCATGAGTCTTTGTCTCACTCCCTCTGGGCAGGGCTCACTCCCAAAGGTCACCTCTTACTACTCTGGTCACTGAGGCTTGACTGGCTACAAAGCCCAGATCCTGGAAAGCCTGGACCCTTATTCCTCTCATCTTTTGAAACTCAAAAGCCTGAGATCTCTAATCCCTTCACCTAAAATGAACAGAACTAAAATAGAATTCAAAGACCAAGGTCACATGGTCTAAATGGGGAAAAAAAAAATCCCTCACTTCCCTGCTTTGTCTCTACTGTCTCTGATTGGCCCATCAGTGGAGGAGTCAAACCACTAGCATATTCCTGAAGAGAATGAGATGAAGAGACTAGGTCAAGGCTGACTCAGGACTTTTTGAAGATCCTCTGTTTTGGCCACATAGCCAATCAAAAAAGGTTTTTCCTACCCATATGATTAGCAGCCTGGAACCGGTTACAGAATGTCCGTGCATGTTCTGTAGCAGAGGCATTGTCTCGGGCAAACTGAGACCCCTGAAAGGCCAAGGTCTCCTACTTCATCAGGGCCATCTCCAGTCGTTCTGATGTATATTTTGCCACTGGACCCTGATGACTCTGGAGGAGAGAGTGAGGCTTTGCATAGCCCTCCCTCGCTTAAATCCAATTCATTACAAGTCACGACATCACCTCCCTGGTGTCATGGTGCTCCTCAAGAACAAAGGACAAACAACAACATAGTAAAGGTGTCTAACTCGCTGCCCATAGACAGCACGCATCCCACAGCACTCTCAAGCATGGCCCAAACCAGATTAATGTGATTGGGAAATATTTAACAAAATAAAATATAATAAAATAAAGATAATATTAATATTTGGTTTTCTAAGTCAATGTAGTGCCCACCAGGACCCTTATGTACAGCTTAGTGGCCCTCATTTATATTTTGAGTTTGATCCCACCAACCTACAGTCTCTCCAAGGCATTTTAGTCTTCTTGAGGATGAGTCTCCTAGAAGGAAACCCTCATGGGGATGTTGCATCAGTGGAGCCCTTTGAGATGATCCACGTATTCTCCGATTCCTCCAATCCCTTACCATCGGATCCTGGGATCATAGATTTAGCAGTCATGACCCTTAGAAGTCATCTCGTTTGCCCATTCATTTTACAAATAAAAAAGTCAAGGTCCAGAATGGTTAGCAGAGAGGGCGGCTAGGTTGCGCAGTGGATAGAGCACCGGCCCTGGATTCAGGAGTACTTGAGTTCAAATCTGGCCTCAGACACTTAACACTTGCTAGCTGTGTGACCCTCGGCAAGTCACTTAACCCCAATTGCCTTAATTAAAAAACAAACAAAACAAAACAAACAAATAGAATATCCTCATCCTTTAGAATCTCCAATGGAACTTTCCATCTCCTAAAGAACAAATTCATTCTTTTGTAGCATTCATTTGTAAAATAATGCAGGGCCTAGGGCATGCTCCCTACCACCTACACAAGTGCATCAATAGGACTAGGAAGTAGGGGCAAAAAGGAGAGATATTGGACATCTTACTGAAGAATGTCGGGATTATAATACGTTAGTTGTAGGACCCAAAGCTGGACATAAGGTACTACTACTACTGTGATGGGAATGACCAGTGAGGCCCAAGACCCTCCGGAGGAGCTGGGCCACCAGTTATTTTTCTACAATTACATTGTTGCTTCTTTTCCCCATGTCAGGGAAAAAATGAGGCCATTTTAAAAGTCAGTTGAATAAACTGATGAGCCCAATGGCCTGGAACAGCCAAACAGAGTGCATGTTGGTGTGAGTCATCCCCAGGGGGAAAACACAGAAGAAATATGTTGAACAGAGTAGTATCTAGGTTTGTTCTGTGTAGGAAACTCTTAAAGAAGAAAAGGGAACAAGCAAAAATCAAACAGGCCTCATTTTTTATGTCTCCCATTAGCTAGAACCCCTCGTGGCAGTGCCCATCAATTTAACTTTTGGATGTCTGGATACCAGCCAAATAACTCTCAGCTTCCATATGCTCAGCAAAGGGCAAAACAGCAACTAAGCATCTCTGCTGTCAGGCAAGATGGGTAAATCATGGCATCTTTCCTTGGGAGCCCCGTTCCTCCAATTTATTACTTGCTTTTAGCAACTCTCTTCTCCAAGTTTCTTTCTGGATTTGGACTTGAGGGTAGTCAGTTATTTGAAAAGCTTCTTCTATCACTTATCTCCTTGTTTTCTATGCCTGGCTTCTCACTTTTGAAGTTGACTAGCCTTTACCGCAACCTAACCATCTTTCCCTCACAGCACAGCACCGCACCCCCACCCAGAAGGTACTTGGCACTCAGAAGTGTGCTGGAGCCATCTCGTCTTGACTTGTTAAATTTTCAGTGTCAGCTTTTACACATTGAAAATCCACAAATCAGAGTTTGATTGTTCTGTTGAATGTCTAGATTTAAGAAAATGATGGAGAAAATATTAATAATACAGATTAAACTTCAAAGAAGTATGCCAAACATATTGGGGGGAGGGGTAATCAGTTGTTAAACATTTATCAGCACACTTCTGCCTCTAGTGAAGAAAAACTGGTCTGTTCCTTATTCCCCAAACATATTCTTTCTGTTCCTGACTCTGTATCCTTATTTAGCCGTTCCTTTACATGGGATGCCCTTTTTTTCTTCTTCCTGGGGGTGGGGGAAGTAAGCAAGATGTAAAGGGGTAGGATATAAAGCAATCATTTCATCGGTGTTGTAAGTTTCTACTGTGTAAAACCCTTCCAAGACCAAATGACAACTTGGCTGTCACTTAGTCTTTGAGCATCCAGAATAGTGCCTTGCACATATTCAATTACTCAGAATATTCATATGGTTATTCCATTGCTTCAATGTGAGGCTAACCCCCCTAATGATGCAGTCATGTTCCTCAATAAGTTCGCCTAAGTGTCTATCTAATGTGCTAATAGAAACTAGGTGATCCAATAGATACTGGGCCTGGAGCCAGGAAAACCTAAGTTCAAATCCATTCTGTTACTAGCTGTGTGACCCTGGGGAAGTCACTTGACCTCTGTTTGCCACAGTTCCCCCAACTATAAAAGTTTGCAGGGTTGTTGTGAGGATCAAGTGAGATAATATGTGTAAAGTGCTTAGCAGACTGCCTGCTCAGTAAATGCTTGTTCCCTTCCCTTCTCTTTCATTCTAGAGAGGGTATGTAGCATTTAGATTCCAGCAAAGTTGAATGTCTTCTATAACTGTTGATTTTGAGTCATTTCAACCTTTTGCAACTCTCTGTGACCCTATGTGAGGTTTTCTTGGCAAAAATATTGCAGTATTTTGTCATTTTCTTCTCTAGCTCATTTTATGGATAAGGAACTGAGGCAAACAGGGTTAAGTGACTTCCCCAGGGTCACACAGCTAATGACAGAATGGATTTGAACTCATGTTTTATTGACTCCAGGACAGGTGCTCTATCTACTGTGCCAATTAGTTGCCCTTTCTGAGACTGAGACCTTGCCAATAAAATATAAAAGGAAGGCCCTATCAAGTGTAAGTGAGGCATTCCACACCACTGAAAGGGTCTGAGGCTTTGAATATCTCTGTAGCATATGAAGAGACCAGAGAAGACAATAAAAGTGCTTCTGGGCACAAACTGCTTTTGTACCTTTGTCCCCAGCCATACATTTTGAACAAAAACCTAGGAAATATACCTAGATGGTCAAGTCAATAACGATTTATTAAGGGCTTACTTATGTGCCAAGCACTTTTCAAAAGGCTTCTAAAGACACTGTGGGTTCCCATACTGAAGGAACCCAAGTCTGAGCCAACAAGAATTGTTAAACAGAAGACACTATTTTTCTCCCACTTCTTGCCTGGGAGATAACCTCAGGATTGATGCTCAGAGAAAGCCAAAGAGGACAAGCCTCTGCCAGTCCTAAGCTTAGAACTCTGCCCTTTCTCAAAGAATACAATAACACTCCAGCTAGAAAACAAAGAAACACTGTAACACCCCAACAAGGACAGCACAGTACCATCTAGCCAACCCAGAGACTAGAAATGATAGAGACTACAGTTACCTATCCAAAAGCAAGCTCAGGGAGTCAAATAGAGCAACTTATCCAGCATGGATGATACTCCCTGTGAAGGGCCAACCCAAACTCAGTTCTGGCTGTTCTCCTACAGTGCAATCTTGGGCCTGATGTCCATTTTTTATAGATTGAGATGGATATGGAGAGGAGGAGAGAGGGATGAAGGGGGCATAGGGAGGGAAAGGGAGAAGGGGACATATGTATGGTATATAGTACAGATACTTACTAGCTCTGTGACCCTGGTTAAGTCACTTAACCCCTATTTGCCTCAATTCCTCATGTATAAAACACAAATGCACTGGAGAAGGAAATGGCAAACCACTCCAATATCTTTGCCAAGAAAACTCCAAATAGGGTCATGAAGAATCAGAAAGGATTGAATGACTGAATTTATATTTATGTAGATATATCTATATATAAAATATATAGGTAGCTATATATACAATTTATACATATATTCATATATATGCATGCAATATATACTATATATATAGCATATGTACCAAGATATATAGGCATATATGTCCATATTTATTTTTATTTATATTCATATAAAATTAGATAAATGAGCCTTATATATAGTGGGTGCTTAATAAATGTTGATTAATTGAAATGAAATTAATCGAATTAGAGTGTTACCTAAGAAATTTTAGTGGTTTGCCCAGGGTTACAAAGGCAGAACGTGAAAGAGGCATAACTAGAATGCAGGTCTTTATGACTCTAAGTCTGCCTCTCCATTGACTACCAATCCCCTCGTTGAGATTCTCTACCTTAGATGTTTAAGTGAATGCATGCTTACAGAATTTAATTTTCCCCTACATGACCCTGACAAATGAAAGTAAGGCTCTGGCCTGAATCATTGTTTTCTGGGTTCATTTGGTGCTCATCCATCCGTATGCTATATCTGTCACATTATTGCTAGCAATACAGGTTTAGCCTAGAAACTAAAGGCAACTGCTATTGGGACTCATGTGCCTTTGGGAAAGGGCAGTGTGAAAATATATACCAGACAATACTCAGAGTCTGGTTAGAGTACCCAACCCTCCTAGCTCTCTATACTCAGCCATGCAGCTATATGCCAAGTTATTGCTTTTGCCTGACTTCTCAATAGGGGAAATAAGCTGCCCAAATTTCATAGTCATTGGCTTAATGCCCCCACCTCAGCTATTCCAGATAAATTTACTTCCTATAAAGTTATTAATTACAGAAATAGGTATGGGCATCTAGTGGTACATGGATCATGGTGCAGTAGATAGAATACTGAGCCATGTCAGGAAGTCTTGAGTCAGGAAGACTTGAGTTCAATCCAGCCTCAGACACTTCCTAGCTGTGAGACCCTGGCCAAGTCATCTAATCTCTGTTTGCTTCAGTTTCATCAATTGTGAAATGGGGATAATAATAGCCTCTGTCTCTCAGTGCTGTTGTTAGGATCCAATGAGATAACATTTGTGAAGGACTAAGCACAGTGCCTGGTACATAGCAGATACTACATGAATGCTTCTTCTCTTCCCTTCCTTAATGGACCTGAAATCTAGGGTTTTCCCCAGCAAGGGGGGAAAGTAAAAAATGTACTCAACATGCAAAAATGAATCATCTATAAAACATGTAGTTTATTCCCACACAAAAAAGGGAATCTAAGCAAAAACAGAATGGAAGGATGTTTGGAACAGAATCCAGTAACTTATCATGAGTAGCAAAATGGGAAGCTAATACTTAAATCTTATTGAAACATAGTTTTTGCAAGTGTCAGGGGTGTGTGGGTATGCTCATACAGGGTGTGTATGTCTGCATGGGTCTATCTGTGACTCTCAGGGAGACAAAAAGATATTTCTAGAGTCTCCTCTTATCTTTCTATGATGCCAGGAGGGAAGTAGTAGGTTAGGGCCAGAGACTAGCCACTCTTCTCAGAGAGAGGGGGTACTGGGCTAGAATTATATTTATCTGCTCCCTTAATTATTATTAATCTAGGGGAAACCATTTTTAAGTTCAAGCTGTACTCTTAATCACTATTCCTTAATGGGAAAGGATAACTCCAAACTATATATTCAAGGTTTGACTCCCTTCCAAACAAATGCCAGTATTATTATATACCAACTAGATGCCTATGCTAGGAAAAAGAATGAGAAAGAAATTTGAGATTAGTCAATCTTAGTGATTACTCACAAATCACTGTGGCTTCTGTCCATATCCAGAGTTTCCCCTGGGAACATCAGATTTTTGTTCTTATCTATATCTATATTTTGTTCTTATCTTCCTCTAGATAGGGCAGCTGGGTGGTATAATGGATAGAGCACTGGGCCTAGAGTCAGGGAGACTCATTTTCCTGAGTTCAAATCTTGTCTTAAATACTTACTAGCTGTGTGACCCTGGGCAAGTCACTTAACCCTGTTTGCCCCAGTTTCCTCACCTGTAAAATGAGCTAGAGAAGAAAATGGCAAGCCACTCTGGTATCTTTGCCAAGAAAATCCCAAATGGAGTCACAAAAAGTTGGATATGATTGAAACAACTCAACAACAACAACAAGGCTCTAGATATGAATTGAAAAAGTAAAGCTTCCTGTGCTCTCATATAACCATGCAGACTAATATAATATTGAAAAATAGAATAACTTTTTAACTCAACAGAGGGACCCAAAACAGAAGGACCTCATACCCTAGCCCATAAACAGTCAAAAAAAAAAAAAACTCTCCCCTTACTAGGGACCTGGAGAATCCTCCAGATGTATAATACTATGCTAAGATGAAAGCCCCTCACGAGAAGAGAGATTTAAATAACCTCCTTCCTACCTGCTGTATGTATCTATGCAATCCTCCTGAATTCCAGCTTATAACTCTACCTTGGGGTTAGTTTCCCACCAGCACACAATGCATACAAGAAGGGTAACAGTTGGCACTTATGTAGTACTTTGATGCTTGCAAAGTAATATTACTTACATCATTTAAATCTCAAATCAACCTTTAGGTAGACACGACAGGTATTGATATCTAGCTTTTACAAAGAAGAAATCTGAGTTTTTAAAAATGTAAAATAATCTACCCATGATCATGCAGCTAGCAATCACTGAATCGGAGAAAGCCTGGGTTTGCTCATCTACATCACAGTTTTGTCCCTTGCAGCTGATATTTCTGCATGGTCCAAGAACTGCAAGTTTGGGTTCAGGAGACATAGTCCCAGAATTTGTCCTCAGTCACTCTTCTACTGACATTCCCTCGTATTATTATTGCTTCTTTTGCCTGTGGCTCATATCCTTGCTACTCCACGCTGATGGTTTCAACCACTACAAATGCTAGGACCACATGGTTCTCTCCTTTATTGGAGTCATGTGTTTTCCTAGTGTATGTATTTATCTATAAGAGTCCATGGGGTATGTAAAGGTACAAAGGGTACCCCCCCAGTAAAATGTTTAGGTGTGTTTGACTGGCTTCTTTCTGCCAATCTCAGTTCTGATAATCTTGGTATCTTTCATTTTTTGACTCTCTGTTTAAAGTTCAAGTCCAATGGCAAATCTCAGGTGAACGACTGTGACTCCATCAGTCAACCTTAAAAGTGTGTTAAAAAGACCAAAAATCCCCTGGGAAGCCTCAGTTCACTCTTTAATTTTTTTTAATTTTTTTTTTTTGGAGGGGCAATAAGGGTTAAGTGACTTGCTCAGGGTCGCACAGCTAGTAAGTGTCCAGTGTCTGACGCCATATTTGAACTCAGGTCCTCCTGAATCCAGGGCCGGTGCTTTATCCACTGCACCACCTAGCTACCCCTTCAGTTCACTCTTTAACAAGAAGACAGTCAGCAATGGTAGAACAAAGGCCTAACTGTATTAATCTCAGTTCTACAATAAATTAACTTTGGTAAAAGAATCTCACAAGAGAGACTTACCACTATATCTAGACTGTGATTGCTTTGTACATTATAGGTAATAATCAATGTTAATGTTTATTCCTTTATGAATGTTCCTTTTTCCTGATGGCTTATTTAAATAGGTGAAGTGGGAACTGTTTTGACTATAAACCAAATTGTTTTATTTTTATTCTTTTTTCTTAACTTGGTATTGACTTTGATTTTGCTCTAACAAGCCAGTGATATGACTGTATGCTGATAGCTGATATAGAAATGTTTCCTACATTAGTAAGTAGTCATTTCCTATGTTCAGAAATATTAAAATTTGTTTGTGAAGTTATTTAGTACACATCTTGTCCAATACTTCCTGTTTCTTTTCTTAAAAAAAATTTTATATATATATATGTATGTATGTATATATATATGTATATATATGTATGTATGTATACACACACACACAGACATATATATACATAGATACACACATATACCTCATCATGGTATATGGACATGAGGTTTCTGTGTAATCTTTTATCTCTTTCATTTCTTGATTCTGGGTCATATTTTATAATATGTGTGGAATAATCTCCACCTGTACCCAGTTTTTCATTGAAGTCACTAAATATTAAAGTATGTGTTGATTTAATTTGGAGGATCTTTTTCATCTCTTCATCTTTCAACTGATGTTGGCACCTGGAAACTGCAATTATCTTCATAATAATCTTTTTGGTTATGTTCATTTTGAGTACTGAAACAGACCTTGTCAAATATTCCATGATGTTTATTTTTGTCTATGGACTCAGAATTAAATCAACTTCTTTATTTGCCTTTCCAAGGATAGCCTGAGAAGCTAGCCTTACATTCATCTGTGACTTCTTTACTTATTCTGGTTTCATTGATAACTAAAGGGATATTATTCTGTTTCTCTGGAAACATGTCTACTCAAAGATCATTACAAAAGTATCTCAAATTTAAAGTCTCAACAGGAAAATTTGTGTCTATGTTCATTTTTTAAATTGTCTGATTCTTAGCACCCCCTCTGTTCTTTTCTTCCTCTCTGCCATGGTTGTCACAAAAGCAGATAGGAATTATATAGGACTAAGGATCAATTTATATTTTTCTTGAGTTTTCATGACCAAAAAAATTAATTACCCAGTATATAGACACTAGAGATTTAGTTTCTAGTCTGCTGTACATTATAATCTGGACAATATGTGTTTTTATCCACTCTGTTTTTCCATTATGGGTATATAACCAAATATCTTTTAAATAATTTTCATTTCACTGTGGAGGCTTTATAATGTTTTGAGGATCAATTAAATTAATATAAAGTTACATTAGTATAAGAGAAACACATCATCTTCCACCAGAACTTTAAATGAGGCAGCTTTCATAGTGTTGACAAACATCCACAGTGAACAAACGTCTCCATATTTTATGCTTCATTTGATGTTAATACTCAGCACCTAGTTGAAGAGTTAATCATCTTTGTAGTTACATATCTATCAGATGCATTATTTTATTATTTTGCCAGATACATGAAAAACACATTGTTTGCCAAGAATCTTTTAAAAGCTATATTTTATCCTTTAAAATCAGTTGTGTTTTGAAAATAAATAAACAGTAGACATAATAGTATCTTTTATTCTCTATTCCTTTCAGTCAGTTGTGAGACTAAAGATAGGGTCCACTGTAGAACATATTTTTTAATCAAAGCCTGCCTATTCCCTTGTTATATTTTCATAAAAGGCATAATCAATGTGGACTTAATCCATTCTCATAAAGATATCATGACACCGAGGAAGTGAAAGGGGTAAACTTGGGATATGGTGGGTTCACCTTCAAAGAAGGTTATAATTGCCAGACAAGATGGATAAGGAATTCATAAAATCGCATTTCTTATAGTCTTCAAACACACAATAAAACAAAGTCTGCCTATTCTTTGATTCAGCTCTCTAAGGAGGAATGGTGCACAATATCTCATTGACCCAAAACTCCATTTTGTCTTCTGATATCATCCATACTGAGAATATCAATACAGATGTTGTTCAGTTTCTCCAGTGGTGTATGAACTTGGTTATTGGACAAGGATAATATGCTGAGTATTGGCCCTTAAATTATGATTCTAGATGTACTAGGTACTGTGTAGTTCTTAATGTCCCCTGTCCCTTTTGTGTCACTGCCTCAATCACTGTGACTATATAAAGGAACACACAGAACCAAGGGTTATTTTTTATTTTTATCCAGATTGGGCTGAGCAAGTCTTTCCACAAGGATACATTATGTTTGGCTGCCATAAAACTCTGGTATGACCTCCAGTTACTAGACCCCTGGTGCCTCCTCTGATCTTTTGAAGCTCATAAGGTCAAAGCATAGTAGGTTCCATTTCCAGCACATATTCAAACAAGAGCAGGAAAGAATGGAACACAGTAGAAACAGAAAAATAATCATACCTTGTGCCCATGGCTTCATGTTGCCCTGGAGAAAGAAAATAGGCCTTAATGGATTAATCAGGAAACCAAGTCACCATGCCTTTACAAGGGAAGGACTCAACCACTGACTATGCTATACCCAGAAGTGAATCCAGTGGTCAAGTTCGTAGGAACTGCTTTCTGTTTAAGACTACTGCCAAGGGTTCAATGCAGCAGTATGCTGTTAAACAACTGGCTTTCTGGGGGTGGTGGAATGAACATCAACAACAATGTACACACAATATACTTTTAAGTTTAATATGCAAAACTCACATTCTCTCCCTTATTTTCTTAAGTCTTGACCAAATCTGGCCAACCACCTATTTTCATACAGCCCATAAGCTAAGAATGGGTTTTTTTTAATATTTTAAATAAAAGTTGTATTTAAATAAAGTTGTTGTTTTGTTTTTTAAATGGAAGAACCATCCATGAGACCATACCAAAACGAGTAGGGGACCAGATTTGGCCTGCAGGCCATAGTTTATCAACCCCTTATCTAGACAATCAGCAAACCAATAAATCAAGCCTTTATTTGTAACATTTGCCAATTTCCATTTCCCAATTAAATTCCCTTACTATAAATTTCACAATTGACTCTCCTGAGCCAGTAGGAACTAGCTACAGCATACTCCTGAATCAAGGTAATAGAGAGGAGTTTACACAGTTTGAGAAGATGTGTTAGTATATCTATATGTAAAAAGTTATTTAATATCTCTTCAGTATAGACAAATAGATAGATATAGATATGTATGTGTATATATAACTTTGTAAAAGCTAATTGATGCTAACTGCTTACCAGGGAGTTATCAATGAGTTAAAAGAAACTTAATTACTGCCTACCAGCAATTAATATTGTGGAGCACACCCAATTGGGAACAGTAATCTATTTAACCCTACAGGAAAGTAGGAGGGGAAGAGGATAAGGAGGGAAGGGTGAATGAAGGGAGGGTAGAGCCGGGGAGGGCAAAACACTTTTGAGGAGGATTAGGGCAAAATAAGATAGACAACAGAGTAAATATCATTGGAAGGGAATGGGATGGAGGGAAATAGTTATGATGATTGACTACAATGTCAAAATGTATGGTACCTATTCTGTTGGGCTATTGTGAAGAAAATTCTCTGTCAAGTTCAAGGTACTATATAAAAATTATGATGAACAGGATGCTATCAGAAAAACCTGGAAACACCTACATGAACTGAAGCAGAGAGAAATGTACTATATACAAAATACCAGCATTAGCGTAAGATAATCTGCTGGGAAGCACGTGGTTATCTTCAGCAAGGCAATGATCCAATATAACTCTGAAGAACTTATGAAAATTGCAGTCCATCTACAGAGAAAGAACTGATGGTATCTAGAAACAGACTGAAACACACTTTTTTGACAATTCTTTAATATAAAGTTTTATTTTTATCTGTTTTCTCTCACAACCTAGATAATATAGAATTGTCTTCCATGACAACTCAAGTATAATTCATGTTGAATTGTTTGATTTCTTGGGGTGGGGGTGTGAGGGAAGGGAGGAAGAGAAGTTGGAACACAAAGTTTTTTTTAAAAATTGATGTCAAAATTTGCTTTTACATGTAATTTGGAAAATAAAAGTCTAAAAAAAATTAATATTGTGGAGAACACATGAGAATAGAACTTCATGGTACCTCAAAAATATCTATAGATCTCTAAAGGGGAGAGTCAAGGTCTGGATATGTGACCTTGCTACTTACTGATGTTGGGGTTGGGAGAATAGACCTAGATATCACTATATAAGTATATAAAGAATATATACAAAATGAAAGTTACACAATTTTGAGAAAGAATTAGGATATGGGGAGAACAAGAAAGGCTTAATATAGAAAATGTGTGAGAACTGAGGCTAGAAGGAAAAGGGGGGATTTGAAGAGGGAGGGGTGAGAAGAGAGAAATGGAACACAGTCTAAGGAATAAGGAAAAGTCTATACCTGCTGATTATATCCAACTCACTTCATCCAGCTCAAAATGAAAGGTGATGGCAGGATCTTACTCCCTGTCCACAGAACTAGTGTCAAAAGAAAACTGAAGAGTGTGGGCACCCAACGTTGTTCTGGGGATCAAGGTGTATAGTATGTTGAGGAAGAAAATACTTACTGAGTTGTGTTTTTTTTAACTGAGCTTTTTTTTAATTAATAAAGTATTTTTTCCCGTTACATGTAAAGATAGTTCTCAACTTTTGTTTATACAAGCTTTCCAATTTCCAATTTCAGATTTTTCTCCCTCTCTCCCCTCCCTTCCCCCTCCCCTAGACAGCAGGTAATCTGATATAGGATATATATATATATATACACACATACATACATACACATAATAACATTAAACATATTTCTGCATTAGTCATGTTATAAGAGAAAAATCAGTGCAATCATGAAAAACCTCAAAATAGAAAAACAACAGCACCAAAAACAAAAGAAATAGTATGGTTCATTCAGCATCTATACGCCACAGTTTTGTTTTGGTTTTTTCCTGGATTTGGAGATCCTCTTCTATCATGAGTTCCCTGGAACTCTTCTGTACCATTGCATTGGTGAGAAGAATAGAGTCCATCACAGTAGATCAACACTCAATGTTGATGATACTGTGCACAGTGTTCTTCTGGTTCTGCTTATCTCACTCATCATCAGCCCACGCAATACCCTCCAGGTTTCTCTGAACTCTTCCTGCTCATCGTTTCTTACAGCACAATAGTATTCCATTATATTCATATACCACAACTTGTCCAGCCATTCCCCAATTGATGGGCATCCCCTAATCTTCCAATTCCTTGCCACCACGTAAAGAGCAGCTATAAATATTTTTGTACATGTGGGTCCCTTTCCACTTTCCATGATTTCTTTGGGAAAAAGACTCAAAAGTGGTATTGCTGGGTCAAAGGGTATGCACAGCTTTATCGCCCTTTGGGCATAATTCCAAATTGCTCTCCAGAATGGTTGGATCAGTTCACAGCTCCACCAATAATGCATTAGTGTTCCAATTTTTCCACAGCTTCTCCAACATTTATTATTTTCCTTTTTTGTTAAATTGAGCTTTTGAATGAAAAACTCCAATTAGAGAGAACCCACTACCTCCCAAGGCAACTTTTTCAGAATGTTTTAATTGTTAGCAAACTTTTCTAGCTTGGAAGGACCTGCCTGAGTTTGTATTTTGTTGGCACTGTTTCTAAGAACCTAATATCATTTCCATATCACAATGAAACATCAGAGTATGACTCTGTCAGAGTATCATTATAACTCTGAATGGATGAATGGATGAAAAAGCATTTATTAAGCATTTACTCTGTACTAGATATTATAGTAAGTGCTGGGATACAAATATTTGTTAAAAGATACAGTTCTGGGGGAGCAGCTAGGTGGTGCAGTGGATAAAGCACAGGCCTTAGATTCAGGAGGACCTGAGTTCAAATCCAGCCTCAGGCACTTGACACTTACTAGCTGCATGACCCTGGGCAAGTCACTTAACCCTCATTGCCCAACCAAAAAACAAAGAGATACAGTTTCTGGCCTCAAGAAACTTATATTCTAACAGGGGAAGACAACATATATATATATGAGAATGCTAATAACGCATGCATAGATTATTTCATTCTAAGGAGGTAGAAAATTGGAGGAGGGAGACAGAGGTTTCATTTCTGGTTCAATATTTCTAGTACTGGACCAGATAGAGAAAAGCATATCAACAGCGGCAGGTAGATGGTGATATGGCCTAGGTGGGTAGCTAAATGGAATGTGAAGCTAACATATGGTTTGGCGCCTAAGGCCAACCAGCATATAGAGGAGACTAAGTGAGGTCATTTTGACACACCTAGTCACTAATCAAGTGAGTTGAGCCCTAGGACAGGGTCTCCAAAGATAAGTAGACTATCCTAGAAGTCACAGACATAGAGGACCAAATCTCAGGTCCAATATAGAAAGTCCTTATTGTGTGGTGGAGAAGTACAAGTAGAACAAGCTGGTCAGTCAATAAGCATTTATTAAATACCTACTATATATCAGGCTCTGTGCTGTACTGGTACGTTGGCTTGTGGCGGTAGGGGGAGAAAATGGCTGGATGGGCCATAAAGCAACCCCTGAAAAAGAACCCTCTCTAATGGACTAATTGCAAATTAGACTCTTTTTTTTCATTGGCTAAACTGTCAGAGTTTAGTCTGTGAAGAACTGCTGAATCCTCCAAAAGCCAAACTTCCCCATCATCAGATGCTCCTGCACTTTGGTTAGTTGTGGTTCAACTACCACTCTAAATCATCCACAGTGTGCCTATGTTTGTGGGCAAATTGGAAGGGAAGGGGAAGCCTAGGGAAGAGAGACCTTATTTACCAGTAGGTAGTAGTAAATTCAAGTCCCCTGCTTTGAGAAAAACAAAACCTGATAATGAAATATTAGCAATTTCACACATGCTTTCCCTTGAGCTATAGAGGCAAGCTTCCATTGGAAGTGCGGTCTCTCCATCTGGTACAGACTGCTGTCCAGGACCCTGCATCCAGAAAGCCCAGGCTTGTTTACAGACCTCCACTGAGGCCTGTCTGCTGTCAGTGCTCGTGTTGGGGCTGCTTGTGCTACCGGTGGACTTGAACCAGGTGTTGTTACAACTATTGAAACATCTGGGCCCCAGACCCAAAGCATCTGCGTTATCCTTCTTTTCATTGACATCGGAATTTCAATTTTTTTCAAACTGCTATATAGACAAACAGAATTCATTTTGTACCTCAAAACACCTTTTGTTACATAGCTAAAAGCATAGGATTTAATAATTTTTCTCAATTTTGGCTGCTGGCTTAACTTTAGTAATGCATCAGTGCTATGTGCTGGTCTATGTGTGTGTGCTGCTTAGGGAGCTAACTGTTATGGTTTAGAAAAACTGATATAAATGAAAATAACTTTTTACTCCTCAGTAACAGCATATGATACAAAGTAAAAAAATGAGCATCTTCAAAATGAAGAGACAGCACAGTCCAATACATACATATAAAGCCAATCTATAAGTCAGGTTAGCCTTCTGTTCACTTTCCTGATCTGACAGTGGTTGAGCAGCCTTTGGGCAAAATCTCAGAAACCCCAGACAACCCTAGCTTATAAATTAAAAAACAGTTACCTATCTGCATTGATAGAGGAAATTCCTTGCTGATACTGGTGACATCACAGGTCTAGTCAAAAAAAATTTTTTTTAATTAAAAAGTTTTTGATGTTTGCAAAAGTAATTACGAGTTCAGTAAGAGCCTAAGGCAATCTTACAACTAGATCTTAGAAACCTACTCTCCTGCCCAAAAGTTGAAATGCTAACTGAAAACTTGATTAGTCTACCATCACTTCATAATTCCATTCCCTACACAGTCTTCGTCTGTTTATATCTGTCCTGATGATGTTTCCTAACCCTTCTAGGACAGAGATAGGGAATGGAGCTGTGATTTTATTAGAAATTCCCACATAGGGGGCAGCTAGGTGGCACAGTCAATAAAGCACCAGCCCTGGATTCAGGAGGACCTGAGTTCAAATTTAACCTCAGACACTTGACCCTTACTAGCTGTGTGACCCTGGGTAAGTCACTTAACCCTCATTCTCCTGCAAAAAAAAAGAAAGAAAAACTACCACATAAGGAAATTCCTTCTACCAATGCAGATTGGGTACTAAGACGTTGATTGACATGCCCAGGGTTGTACATCCAGTAGATGACCCAGGTAGGACTTGAACCCAGGTCTTCTGACTCTGGGGCTAGCTCTCTTTTCACTATGACATGCTGACTCTCAACTTTTCTAGGCCATGTTGAAATGTCCTTCTCTTTCTAATTAGTCCAGTGAAACAAAGACCTTCATTTCCAGTATTTTGTTGTTGTCAGGAGGACCTGAGTTCAAATCCGGCATCGGACACTTAACAATCATGAGCTGTGTGACCCTGGGCAAGTCACTTAACCCCAATTGCCTCACCAAAAAAAAAAAAAAAAGCTAAAGAGAATTTTATATTTGATCCTAGAAGTAATGAAAAGCCATTGGATTAGCTAGGGAGGTAACATGATCAAACCTATGGTTTAGAAAAATCGCCTGCTATGGAGTTGGAGGAAAAATTGGAACAGGGAGAGGCTTGTAGGAGAGAGACCAGCCAAAAGTCTATTATAACAGGCTGGCCACAAGGTGATGAGGACTTGCACCAGGGGCCTATGTCAGAAGAGAGAAAAGGACACATACCTGAAATGCTGGGAAAAATAGCTATTGGCAGTACTTGGCAATTGAAGAGAGGTCTCCAGAATGACACCGAAGGTTGTGAGCCTGGATGACTAGCAGGGTGGTGGTAACAGTGTTAGGGAAGTCTGGAAGAGTGGAGGGTTTGAGGAGGAAAAATAATGAACTCAGTTTTAGACATGGTGAACTTAGGCTGTCTGTGGGACTTCTACTTTGGCATGTCCCGTATGCGGTTAGAAATGTGATACTAGAAGTCAGGAGAGAGATTGGGACTAATTGTATAGAGGTGTGAGGAAAGACTGAAATCTCAAGGAAGACACTTAAATTGTGAGCCTAAGATGGTGGTATCCTTGACAATAATAAAGAAGTTGGGAAGAGGGGAGGTTTTGGGGGGAGGGGAAGATAATGAGTTCTGTTTTGGAAATATTTGAGTTTGAGGTTGTCTAATTGGAGCTATGGAGAAGCAGTTGGAGATAGGAGTCTGGAGGTTAAGATAGTCATCTGAGAATCATCTGCATAGAGATGATAATTGAATCCATGGAAACTAATGAGATCACCAAGTGAAATTGTATAAAGGGAAAAGAGAAGAGATCACAGGACAGAGCCTTGAGGGATACCACAGTTGGTGGGCATGATCTGGCTGAAAACTAAGGAAGGGAGCCTGAAAAAGAGCAATAAGACAAGTGGGATAACCAAGAGAAAAGCTATCATGAAAACCTAGAGAGGGGAAGGTAATCAATAGTGTCAAAGGCTCAGAGAGTTCAAGAAGAATGAGGACTGAGAAAAGGCCATTAGATTTGGCAGTTTGGGGGGGAAGCTAGGTGGTGCAGTGGATAAATCACCAGCCCTGGATTCAGGAGGACCTGAGATAAAATCTGACCTCAGACACTTGATGCTTACTAGCTGTGTGAACCTGGGCAAGTCACTTAGCCCTCATTGCCCTGCCCGAGAGAGAGAGAGAGAGAGAGAGAGAGAGAGAGAGAGAGAGAGAGAGAGAGAGAGAGAGAGAGAGAGAGAGAGAGAAAGAGAAAGAGAAAGAAAGAAAGAAAGAAAGAAAGAAAGAAAGAAAGAAAGAAAGAAAGAAAGAAAGAAAGAAAGAAAGAGAGAGAGAGAGAGATTTGGCAGTTTTGCATCAATAGAGGTATTCCTTCTACCAACGCCAAATAAACCCTCCATGCTGTCATAAATCACTGTGGCTAAAAGGGACATTAATTACCTGGTGGCAAATTTTTAGATCATAAATTTAGAACTGGAAGGAACATCAGAGGTTACCTAGTCTAACCCTCTCGTTTTATACACTTCAGAGAGATGAACTGCTGTACCCAATGTCAAACAATTAGCAAGTCATAGAGCTGACTTTGAAACCAAGGTATTTAGCCACAAAATCCATTGGGCCACATTGCCTTCTAAAAATATCCTCTCCTAACTTGGAAAGGCTATTCCTTCACCAATAGAAACCAAGTCATGGGACTGGATGATATTCACAACTTTTCCAGCTTAGTGGAACCAATCTGTGATTATGGTTCACTAACATAGCCTTCAAACACAGGGTTGTGGAGGTGGAGGAACCCTTTAGTAGAATTTACTCACCTGGTGTCCAATTCACCACTGCCTGAAAAGACTTTTTCCTTAGCAAATTTTATACTCACAAATGCAGATTTACAACGACCAAAACATTTTCCAGAATTTGAGAAAATAAAGGCACCTCTAGACTTCTCTGACCGTTTTGATCACTGACCTGCCCATTTCCAGTGTATACATATATTGTGTGGTATATTTTTATTTCTCTCCTTGGTTTGTTTTTTTAATCCTCATTTCTGTTTTTAAGAAAAGAGGAGGTATAAAGGAAGTTCATTAACAAAACAAAGAACTGGTGGAGAGGGTGGTTGTGTTTGCTAAAAAGGCCTCCTGGCCCAAAGTGTTAATTTGCATATTATTTTGCATAAATGTGTATGCCAAGTTCTGAGTCCCTAATTTCAAGAATGTAAGATAAAATTAATTAGTGCGACCTATAGCTATTGCTTTCAGACACAATTGCTTTCAAATAACTTAACATGTGGTGAAATACAATAGATTTTTAGGCCAATTTAACTCCACCCTAGGTAAGGGGAGATAGAAAGGCAATTAAAAATGATTGCTCAACCAATCTAACTACCTTAAAGCAAGAATTACCTTGTCCCTACTAGAGCCACTGGGCATGCAACCATATAAAGAGGTCTGACAAAATGGCCATCACAGAAACTAAGAACCTGAAGAAACCCTACAGGGTCATTAATTCTAACCCCTTCAATTCACAAATGAGGAGATTGAGACTCAAGAAAGGAAGTGACTTGAAGGTAACACAGAAAGATGGGAGTATTGTACCCATTTGGGTTGCCATCAACATAGGGACACTGGAGAGATTCCCAGTGGCCAAGATGGAAATCCCCCAACAATCCTGTCCTCAGTCCTCAAGTAATTAATTCTCACATAGACAATCATATACAAATTGTGAATGATAAGCTTCACCCTCCTATCCTGAAGGGAAAAGAAGGGAAAAATACTCATGCACAGGCGACATGTTTGACGTGGATGTAAGCCAACAAAACAGAACAAGCACAATGGATCCTGGGAAAGCAAGTGATATGGTTGACGTCACAATAAACAACTGGATTAGAAAGGGGAAGAGATTGGGTGTGACCCTGGGCAGGAGGCAAATGTAATTGCTGCCACCAAGGATGACTGCATTGAGCGACTTGAGAGTAAAGCAGAAGAGAAAATGAAGAGAAGACAAGAGTAGGACACAGCTGCTAAGAAACCATGAAGAGCCAATGCCAGGACAACAAGACGATAGCTTATGATGGAGCTATGCACGCTCTCCATGGAGCAGGTGCTGAATTGCTGGCACTCCTCAGGCTGTGGAAAACAGGTGGTGCTTTCCTCACTTCCCATTGCTTCTGCCCCTACTCTGCCTCCTCCATGGATAAACCTACTCACTCCCCTACTTTTGTTTCTTAGAATTGTCTGTATCTCTGTGGCACTTTTGTTTTAAAGGCAGTTTCCAAAGATAAATGTGGTTAACCATTGCATTACTTAGAACATAAGCAAGTAGGAGTTATTTTCTTCTTTATACCTAGTACTTGGTGCTTACTTGATTAATTACTAATTAATTACTAATCTGTGAATATCCTTGCTCAAAAGTGGAAGGAAGAGAAAGGAAATCATTTCTTAAATCTATTTTAAAATCTTATACTTTGCTTAAATACATTTTTAAAAGTGTGTTCAGGGACAAGGATATGATACCTAAAAATAAAAAAAACAGAAATAGACTTAAGTACAAACTTATGAGGGACCAATTCAACCCATCCCCTATGGTAGCTTGAGGGTGGTCCATGAGCAGAATGTACCTAGAAAACAAAATAGAATCCCTAAAATATGGACTTTGCAAATCCCAAATCTATAACAACAAAAACAATAAAAATTCACCTTTAGTAACTAAATAATCCCTTCAACTTTAAATTTTCCTGAAATGAGTAGTGCATATAAATGCAGAATTTTATTGTTCCTTAATATGACAATCTACAAATGTACCTTGTTAAATGAGTAGGTCCTTAAATTACTGAATGGGACCTACTTTTGCAGTACTTAACTTTGCAATTTACATGTTAGTCTCTGGGGCCTTTTAATACACTAAACTTCTATGCTCTGTAAAAGCTACAGGGGTAGCCAACCTTCCTAAAGTAGCCTGTAAGAAAATTATTAATAATAGGGGTTTGCAAAGGGCAATAAAACTGTGCATACCCTTTGACCCAGCAATCCCACTTTTAGGTCTTTTGCCCAAAGAAATCATGGAAGGGGGAAAGGGACCCACATGTACAAAAATATTTATAGCTGCTCTTTACGTGGTAGCAAGGAATTGGAAGTTGAGGGGGTGTCCATCAATTGGGGAATGGCTGGACAATTTGTGGTATATGAATACAATGGAATACTATTGTGCTGTAAGAAATGATGAGCAGGAAGAGTTCAGAGAAACCTGGAGGGTCTTACGTGAGCTGATGATGAGTGAGATGAGCAGAACCAGAAGAACATTGTACACAGTATCATCAACATTGAGTGTTGACCTACTGTGATGGACTATATTCTTCTCACCAATGCAATGGTACAGAAGAGTTCCAGGGAAATCATGATAGAAGAGGATCTCCAAATCCAAGAAAAAAAAAAGAAAGAAAGAACTGTGGAGTATAGATGCTGATTGAACCATATTATTTCTTTTGTTTTGGGTGCTGTTGTTTTTTTTTTTTCTTTCTATTTTGAGGTTTTGTATCACTGCTCTGATTCTTTCTCTTGTAACAGGATTAATGCAGAAATAGGATTAATATTATTATGTGTATATATATGTGTGTGTATATATATATATATGTATATGTATAGAGATATATAGATATAACCTATATCAGATTACCTGCTGTCTAGGGGAGGGGGGAGGGAGGGGTGGGAGGGAGAAAAATCTGAAATTGTAAAGCATGTATAAACAAAAGTTGAGAACTATCTTTACATGTAATGGAAAAAATAAAATACCTCATACATAAAAAAAATAAATAAATAAAATAAATAATAGGGGGTTGGGGACTCCCAGAGGCCTCCTGCTGAGGGAGCCTGGCCTGACCTTTCTTAAGGCCAGCCCAGAGTCAGGAAGTTACTTCATTCAAAACCACATTCACCTGAAAGCCTTGTTCCCACCAAAGGATGTGTTCTCTAGGCTCTGACATCAGCACGACTATACCAAACCACCCTCAAATCCAGTGAACCAATAGATTTGAATGATGCTAGCCAATTAGCTTTAAACAGTATGTAAGGGCAGGCTCTCCCACCTCCCTCAGAGAGCTTATACTCGCTGATTTTTTCTTGGCACGGGAACCTGGTGAGAGATGACACAGCCCACTATGGTTCCCCATTATCTCTCTTCCCTCCCCTAGATCCTAGCTAGGCTTGCCTATCTTTCAGAGCCATGTGCACTCTCTTTACTAATATTTAATATGCTTTAATAAAGGTTTAATTCCTAAAACTGGTGCAGTAGCGTCTAATTTCTAAGTAACATGTATATGATAAACCCCAGCTACGTTCCCTGAACTTGGGACAATTATAGGACAACCACATATAATTTTCTTCACCATAAGTCTGATATCTTGAATCCACCTTTTTTTTTTTTTAGATTTTCAGCCCATAAACTTTGTTTTTATTTGTATTGATAGCTTTTTGTTTTTAGAAAGGCACCTTGGCATGAGAAGTTGTCTTAGAGCCAGGAACACCTGGATTCATAGCCAATCCCTATCAAGTCACTTAAACCCTTAGTGCCCTAGGCCAATGGTCTCCAAAGTGGAAGTTGAGGATCCCTGGAGAGTTAAGACCTTTTCACTAGGGTTGACCCTAAAGGGTTTGTGATCAGCAATTAAAAGGATTGGGAAGAAAGATAACCTATGATCACTAAGCATAGATCCTACTCCCAACACACCCACACCTACCTTTTCCCCTAACAGTTCCCATACTCCATCCTCTCCCTGAGTTGTGTAAGCTCCCAAACTACCCAAATCAGAGATAAGAGTAGGCCTTCAGAGGTCCAGGGAGCTGGTCCTATTGAGAAAAGTACAACCCCACTGGCTGCCTCCCAGATCACCTTGTGGCTGATGCATTTTCTACTGGGGGACAGGGAAGGGAACAGTGAGTAAGAGCCCTGCTTTCTCTCTTTCTTTTCATTTTGGGATAGTGACACAAGATAAATAGACATGTTTAAAGATTATGATCTTCCTCAAAGATAAAATTGTATTATCTTTTTCCAAACCACTCTTTCAACTTCCCCGTTTCCACACATAGAACGTTGGAGTCATCTTTGATTCCTTTCCCTCATCCCACATGTACAATATGATTCCAAATCTTATTGGTTAGATTTCCACAGTTACCTGCTCTGTCCTCTCTATTTACCCATACAGCTGCCATGCAAATTCAGGTCCCAATCATGTCTTACCTCCACTATTACAAAAACACTGATGGGGTGTCCCTGTCTCAAGTCTCTCCCCACTCTAATGCATCCTCCATATAGCTGCCAAAGTGAATTTCTTCAATGTCTATGTCATTCCTCTATTCAATAAACTCCTGGGACTCCATATTGACTCTAACGCAACAGAGTTCAATTAGGAGGACTGAGAAAAGATCAGATTCGACAATTATGTGATTGTTGTGAACTTCAAAAATTGTCATCTGAGTCAAGTGATGAGGTCTGAAACCAGATTATAAAGACTTGAGGAGTGAGTGAGAGGAGATAAAGTGGGGGCAGTAAGCATAGACAATGATTTCTAAGAATTTGGCTGAGAACAGGAAGAGAGAGATAGATTAAGAAATTGAAATTTTGGTCCTAAGCTTGGTCCCAAGAGCTAGGACTATTAAGTTTCAGAGAAGGTGGATGCCTGCTCTGATTCCTATACCATGAAATCACATGTCCAGTCCCTCTCCCCGTCTAGTCCCAGTGTTGTTTTTTTTTACATCATTTTCATTTCCAAAAGTATCCCTCCCTCTCTCCATTACTCTATGGAAGCACATAACAAAGAATAAAAGAGCCTGAGTGTGGAAGCTTCCTCCAGATCCTTCCACGTTGCTCAAAGCTAATTGGTAGCATCATAGATTTCTATTGGTTTACTGGACTTGAGGGTGGTCCACAAGCAGAACAAGCTGAGGTCAGAATTCAGAGAACACACCCCATGAGGGTCAGGCCTTCAGGTAGGTGTGGTTCCAATCAAGTTAACTCCAAGTGAGTCAATCAGCAAAGTCAATCCAATCAATCTTAATATAATCCCCTGGGTGGGGGGGGGGGTGCCTCTGGGTGTCCCAAAACCCATTATTTTCTCACAATAGCATGATAAAAACTGCAAGTCTACTAAATACAACTTGCTATTCCATTCCAATATACAATATTATTTTTCCTGAATATTTTCCTCTTGTATTCACAAATTTAAAATAAAATTTAAATATATATAACATATATGTAATGTATATTTGCATATTACATATATATTTTATATATGTAATATATATATATATATATATGTAATATATATAAATGAAAAGAAAAACACATCACCCAGATCTAACATTATACTGCAGTGCTCCACACCCAAGTCATTCATTTTTATAAAGAAAGAAGGGCACTGCCTTCTCCTGTTTCAACAAAGCCAAGCTTGGTTATTATTGTTGGTGGTGTTGATGTTGTTGATGATAATAATGATTTATTCTTCCACTTTAAAGTTACAAAGATGGACAGATTTATATTGCCTCCTTTGGGAGTAGGGAAAAGAGGTACCACAGTTTTAATTAAAAAATAATCCGTTCACACTGAGTAAGTTTGTCATGCTCCTTGGCTCCTTGGTTTGTTTTATCCTCAAATCAGAGAATCACAGAGGTTCCAGGAAGTCCTCCAGCTCTCCAGAGGCCCCCCACCCCCACCCCCATACTCTGTTCACAATCCCACACCCAAATGAGGAGTTCAGCATTCATTTTCCTGTTCCTCCTCTGCTTAGCCCTTCTCAAAGATACTCATCAAAGTAGAGGAACAGTGAGTTGATATGTGTAAACCTGAAGATCACCCAAATTCTCAGGGACAGAGTCAGGCGGAGTCAACCTTAACCATCACTTTTTTCTTTTAGTAGATCTGTATTTTTCCTTATAGAAATAGTCCTCCCATCATCACAGTGACAGAGACTTCCATCATTTCCTCTTGGAATCAGACAAGAATTTCCTGTTCTTTGTGTGTGATGTAGTGAAGCCTCATTCTTCTTCACCAGGATTTCCTCTCTCCTTGAGCCTCCTGCAAGACTATTTGGGCTGCTCTGGCACAAGCTCCCATTAATGCCAGATAGCATAGAGAGAAAAGACCTTTGAGTATCACATGAAAATGGAATATTTTGAAACACTGGGGTGTGTACACATCTGTGCTTGACTCTCTGTATATTTGTATAACCATATACTTCCTTTCTATTTTCCTTATTATACTTGGGTGGTCCCTCTTAGACTGTTTCTGTCCCATGAGAAATGGTATCCTTCCACACCAGATCTCTCTCACCCCTCTTCCAACTGCCTCTACCAACTTCCCACCCCCACCATTCCTTCATACCATTTATACTCACCCCAACCTCTCATTCTCACTGTTTTCACTTCATCTATAATATGTTCAATAAATATTTGTCAAATAACAAATGAATCCCAGCCCCCATAGTCTTATAACCCTCCCATGTCATGGTATACTAGATAAAGCACGGGAATTGGAGTCAAAGATACTTGGATTCAAATTCCACCTTGGATGCTTATTATCAATGCGATCCTGGGAAAGTCACTTAACTTCTCTGGAGCTCAGTTTATTCATCTGTAAAATGAAGGGATTGGTCTCAGTGAATTTTAAGTTTTTTGTCAACTATAGTTATATTCCTTCAAGGGCCAAATGTGAGCTCCCTGAATCAGACACATACCAGAAAAAATAAATCTTGAACTTAGTCTTTATTAAGTATAGATGAAGGGAAGAGACCAAAGTCTATAGGCTACAAGAAAAGAAGCAGAACTGGTGAGTGCATAGAATCACAAATTTTCAAAGTTGAAAGGGACTTTGTTGATCATCTTGTAGAACATAATAGAACAAAGAATTCTGTCTACAATGCAGATGATAAGTGATCAAGTGGCCTGTTTGAAAACTCCTAAGAAGGAAAAACCTATTATCTCCTGGGACAATCCCTTCTACTTTTGGACTATTAAAGTAGTTTTTCCTCAAAACAATCCTAAACTTACTTCTTTGTAGTTTGCACCTATTAGTCCTAGTTCTGTTCTCTGAGAACAAACAGAATAACTCCAGTCCCCTTTCTGTATGATTCTCTTTGAAATACTCAACCATGGGATGACCCAGAGACTTACTTGAATTTGTATTGGAAAGTGCTGTTGTTTTTCAGTCCTTTCAGTTGTGTCTGACTCTTCATGATCTCATTGGGGATTGTATTGACAAAAATTCTATGGTTTGCTATTTCTTTCTCTAGCTCATTTTACAGATGAGGCACTAAGGCAAATGGGGTTAAGTGACTTGCCCAGGGTCACATAGCTAGTAGTAGGCCAGATTTGAACTCAGGAAGATGTCTTCCTGACTTCGGGCCCAGCATGCAATCCACTGTGCCACCTATGTGCCCGTTGGAGAGTAATGGAAATGACAGTAAATAAAATTAGATTGAGAGAGTGGAGCCATATTATGGAAGACCTCAAAAGCTAAATGGAGAAGTTTGGATTTGAGGTTATAAGAAATAAGTAATCAGGGGCCCTCTTCTATACCTGTTCTCCTGGGGGAAGGAAACTCCATCTTCAGTAAAAAGACTTACCTAGTGTAAAGATGCATTTGTGAGTGACAGTCTGCCCAACATGTGGGCACTGTTAGATAACAGGATTCACTTTGGTAAAAACCCATTCTAGAGAGACAAATTGTAATTCAGACTGCAGTTTTCTGCAGGAAATGTAAATGTACCCTCTGGGAATCATATTGACCAATTTTAGCTCTGTGCCTTTAAGGAGGCATAGAAAACTTCAAATCCTATAAACGACGGTTTTCACTAAAGGTGGGCCGTGACAAAGACCTCCCATTACCTGAGAATAGGTTAGAGAAGAATATGGGAAACAGATGATTATGACACCTATCTCTTATTGTGTGAAACCTCCCTTGACCAGCCTTCATTGACCTCACCCTTCTCTGAACTTATAGTAACTATAAGTGTTCTAGTACCCCATTTAAATATCTAAATGTCTACCATTTTATGCTATTTTTTGCTATTTTAAGAACATTAGTCTTACCATCTTCACTGTTAAACTCTTTTTTTTTTGGTGAGGCAATTGGGGTTAAGTGACTTGCCCAGGATCACACAGCTAGTAAGTATCAAGTGTCTGAGGCTAGATTTGAACTCAGGTCCTCCAGAATCCAGGGCCAGTGCTCTATCCACTGTGCCACCTAGCTGCCCCACACTGTTAAATTCTTAAAGGCAGGGATTAGGTCATAAAGTAATGAGTGGGGGCAGCTAGGTGATGCAGTGGATAGAACACCGGCCCTGGAGTCAGGAGGACCCGAGTTCAAATCCGGCCTCAAGACACTTGACACTTACTAGCTGTGTGACCCTGGGCAAGTCACTTAACCCCAATTGCCTCACTTAAAAATTTTTTTTAATTTTTAAAAAATTAAAAAATAAAGTAATGAGTGGTAGTCTGTTAATATTACTCAATAGATACCTGATTGTTTCTTATGAAGAGGGCAAATGGAATGATTCAGGTTTTTCCCCCTATTTTTCTGATATTTTAAAAGTTAAATTCTGTAGAACATTCACCGCATACCCATAGTATATGCCCAATGGTCAACAAGTTATAATTGATGAAAGTGGCTAAGCCTTCTGACTGGTGGTTTCCAGGATTCTCTCTCTACTCCCCATTTATCACTTTGCTTATTCATTAACTTCCTTAATTTCTGCCCTGAATCTCTCTGTTCACATCATTATTGCCTTAATTTGTCAAAGTTTGTAATAGGTGCAGGTTTTGGTCAGAGAGAATTCAAACAACTCAGACACTCAATTCAAAAAACTCAGTTCAAAAAACAGACATGTAGTCCAGTTAGTTCAACTCCCTTATTTTACATATGAAGAAACTGAAGCCTTGGGAGTTAAAGTGATTTGCCCAAACATCTGATTCCAGGTGTTGTTTCCCAAACCCATACCCTTTATACCAAGTCACTTAGCCTAGATGATCTCCAAAAGAATGAATCAATCAAAGGTTTTGGGGGGGGGTTCCCCTAGAGTTCTGAAATCATTTCAGAGTTGATGTGAGAAGTTAATTAGGTCATACATCCTTGGTCCCTCCACCCACCCTCACTCTCACTGTGGAGTCAGTGATAAAGAAATGTTGGTACTGCCTATATAGACTTTAAAATAATCTAGACTCCCAAGAGATGTGTGATTTGGTAATATCCCAGGGATATGCGAGTTAGGGGAACAAATAAGATAGGAAGCAAGATAAAAGTTTAATTATTACCCTTGGACCTAGTTTAGCTATTACTGTAATAGGTGACTCATTCAAATATCCCTTCTCCCAAGTTCCCCAATGGCCACTTAGGATGTGGCCATCACAGAAAGTCAAAGCCTGTTTCCAACGGCTCATAAAGGTTCACTTGTGCCATTGATTCATATTGGAAGGGATTTTAATCAACTTTTTTACAGATATGGAAATTGAGACCTGGAGACAGAAAGTGATGTCATCAAGTTCACATGACTAGCTAATAGCAAAAGAAAGAATAGAACCCAGTTCTTTTTTTTTTTTAGTGAGGCAATTGGGGTTAAGTGACTTGCCCAGGGTCACACAGCTAGTAAGTGTCAAGTGTCTGAGGCTGGACTTGAACTCAGGTAATCCTGAATCCAGGGCCGGTGCTCTATCCACTGCGCTACCTAGCTGCCCCCTGAACCCAGTTCTTTTACTTAAAAAAAAAAAAAGAGGCCTCTATGCTTTCCTGAAATGCCAAGGTCCTACCTGCTAGGTCACATCTCCAATAGCACTTCTGGGGAAAGGAATTGCTTACCACAAAACTGACATTCATTTACCTTGTAGAGTGGCTCCAAATACTTCCTCTGGGATCCTTCCTCCTCAGTCCCTTAGCAGTGGATCAGCACTTTTCTCTCTTCTGATATCATGGGGAGATTGAAGCCAGTAATGACATAGGCCCAAAGCACTTGAGTTTGATAACACCCTTTCAGGATCTATATTTGTCTCCAGTTTGAAGGGTGGGAATTAAGATTCATCTCTGACCCTCCGCTGTAGATCAAGTCATCTTGCCAAGAGAGTCAGAAACAGCTGTGTTTTGGTACATTTGGTGAAAATCATGCGACTTTTCAAATGTCCCCACCATACAATGCCTTTCATTTCAAAGCTCAGAGGCTGTGCGCCAAAGAATAGTGCCTGAATTCTTTTGAGTTCCTGGCCTCATCAAAATGCTATTTGACCAGCTCTAATTGATGCTTCAAGTCTTTTTCTCCCAGAAATGAAGTTGTGCTTTGCTTCTAAAATGCTGCAAAATTCAGAGCCTACAAGTTTAAACTACTCTAAATTTAGCAAATCTTTTTCTTTCAGCCATTAGTCAGGATTTTTCTTCATTTCCTTTAAAGCCCAGCCCCTGCCTCTGCAGTCAAAGTTTAACCAGATGACTAGTTCTTTTCTTATTTGTTCCTGCCTTCCTACTCACATTTGACTTGGGTTTTTATTGTTTGTCTGAGGAAACATAAGAAGGGCAGCGAGGAGGAGAAGGAGCTTTGGAGAGAGGGGGAAGGAAAAGGGCTGCCGCTTAGCACCCCTGCCTTCTTCAGTGACCATTTTTGTAGCAAGAGCTCTATGGAGATCACTGCATGACTTGGCAACTGATGACAGAGTAGTGGGTGGAGATGAGAAAAACATCTGCCTCTCTGATTTGGTACTTACAAATACAATGCTCACAGAAAGTCTCTGCAAAAGGGTACAGAGCGTTCTAACGCCCTGGACACTCCTGCCTCAGCTGCTGATTTGGAAAGTTGTTTTCATTTTTCATTTTATTAGGGAGTAAGCAGGAAGAGCCTGGGACTTGGAGTCAGAAGACCTGAATGAATATCCCGACACTGCTCTTTATGATCTGTGTGACCTTGAGGAAGTTACTTAACCACTCTGTGCCATGGTTTCCTCATCTGCCAAATGTGAAGAGAGATATTAGTACTTATTATAAGGACTTTATTGTGGAGATCAAATTTGATCATGTAATCCTTTCATCTCCAGAATGCCTGACCTGGACCCCTTCATCAGTTGAGTGCCCTGACTGAGGGCCTCACCAGTGACATATCAGGATAACTGATCCACCCATGCTTTGCTTTGTTTCTCTGCCATCTTCTCTCCAGTCTGCCAGCTGTATCCCCTCTCCTCCTCACCCCTCTTTGAGTTCTGGAACCAAAATCAAATCAGAAAGCATGTGTCTATCCGCCATCCTAAGGTTCCAAGTATTATCCCCATCACTTTCTAAAATGTAATACTCATCCCTCATCACTATTTGTTTACAGGTGTTATTTCCTCCTATTAGAATGCAAGATCCCTAAGGGCAGATATTATCTTCTTTTTTAAAATTTGCATTCTGTAGATAGACAAATAGATAGATGATAGATAGATGAAAGGAAGGAGGGAGGGAGGGAGGAAAGGAAGAAAGGAAGGAAGGAAGAAAAGAGGGAAGGAAGAAAAGAAGGGAGGGAGGGAGGAATGGAAGGGAAAAAAGAAAGGAAGGAAGGGAGGGAAGGAATGGAAAAGAAAGAAAGAAAGAGAGAGAGAGAGAGAGAAAATAAGTTAGTTCTTAGACAGGCAGTAAAAATGGAAAATAAATTGGATCTAGAATTAAATAGAAAGAAATGGGCTGGATTGCCTTTGAGAAGTTGCAAAACTCCTTTAATAACACCCAACTTCTATAAGAAACAAAGGCCCACCTTTTTAATACCAATATTCTACTTGTGTTTTCAAATAGCTACAAGTCTTAGAACACTACAGCCTCATAAGAATTAAAAATGAGTATCCCACAGAGTGATATGGAGATGTGCATGGCTTTTGTGAGCAAGCTGCAACATAGAACAAAGAAGGAACTTCAAAGGGAAAGAGGAATAAAAGATACCATCAGAGAAATGTATAGTGGAAGAAGAAAATGGGCTAGTCAAGTGGTGAAAATGAAGAATGCTTATGTGATTCATTAATATCATGACAATGTCAGGAGAAATTAAGAAAAGCCCCCAGGGGTGGACGCCCTGTTGTAAAATTATGGGAGACTATGAACAAGTTGTACAGAATGGGAAGGTATGAATGGGTTGTAGACTGCATGTTGGAGGGCACACTGATGAGATCTCAGATTCAATTGAGTATTGAGTTATTGTTGTTCCTGGAATTATGATTATTAAGAGCTTTTAAGCATTAACAACTCTAAACAACATCCAAGATATAACATTTAACAAACGTATTTCCTTCCTATAAAATGGATCTATAATCTAAAAATAAAACACACGCCAGAAAAGAATAAGGGAATACAGTTGAACAATAGATAAATGACAAGAAGGAAATGCCAAGAAGGGTCTTGGTCATTATGTGTCCCTTCCATCAAGACTTTAATAATTTAAAAGTGTGCCAGATTTTTCCCACCATGCACCATCCCCTCCTGCTATTCTCCTGTCTTCCCATCCCTAAATGACATCTATTTCTCTACTCTTGATGACTGCTCATTAAGTATGCTGGATCTTCGAATCCCTGAGTCCCTGTCTGCTTTATACCCTGAATTATCAAGTTGTCCTCACAGGAGTCATCAGAACGAACATGCCAAATTTAGCAAGCACATCCACAGATAAGGTTCACATGGTTCCTAATCTGTTAGAGATTACACAGGCACAGACATAAATCCTGTAGGATACCATTAAACACTTGCAAGCAAGGACCCAAACAGAGACAAGAAGATGCAACAAGAGTAGAAAATTTATGGCACTTAGACTACAGAATAAGGAAGGTTGGGCCTAGCATGATACAGAGAATGTCCAAGCATGTTATATGATCATGCTTCTGAAGACCTTGACATTCATTTTCTATTCCACCTTCTGCAGGATGTCCAAACCTCCTGCTATCAGGGCCTTTCATTAGAGATTAAACACTCATTTGCACTGCAACTATCTCATATGCATCATTACTTGAGTATTGTCTCCCCATTAAAATATAAGGTCCTTGGGGAAGGGACTATTTTTTGGGTTTCCCCCCTCTTTATTGTATCCAAGGAACTCAGCCCAATCTCTAGCACATAGTAAGTATTTAATAAATGTTTGTTGACTAAACCCTATTCCTAGAAATACAAGAAACATACACAGAGCTTCACTATCTCACCTGTCAAAGGAAATTAACTCACCTATAAAATCCTGTATTCAGTACCCAGCACAGGAAGATGAAAACCACTGTCCACAGAAGTAGCTCTGAATACAAGCATTTTCCTGAAGTTATAGGAGAGAGAAAGGGATAGGGGGTGGAGAATAAGCACTTAAATAGTGCCTATTACATGCCAGATGTTGTACTAAGAGCTTTACAAATATTGTCCTGCTTGATCTTCACAATAACCCTGAGAGGTAGGTGCTTTTGCTATTCCCCATTTCATAGCTGAAAATACTGAGGCAAGCAGAAGTTAAGTGACTTGCCTAGGGTCCCATGGCTACTAAATATCCAAAGCTGGATTTGAACTCAAGTCTTCCTAACTCCAGGCCCTGTGCTCTATCCACTGTGCAACCACACCATCCCTACAGAAGACTAAAGAATGAACACAAGGAGCTAAAGTATTTGCTAAGATGGGTCCAAAGATTTCCAATTATGCTCTTTAGGGTATATCAAGGGGACAGAAAGAAACTTTGCTTAGTTCATATCATTTTCTCATTGGGGTGAAGGGACTAAGTAAAAGCAGGGAGGGGCAGATCCTGGAGAGTGGCAAAAGGAAGCAAAGAAGCTTCTCCCCCATGCCCTCTACTCCAGGTACACTGTTAGGTCTTCCTATTCATCACCACCTCAAGCCAGACACAAAGTGAGATTCTCCAACATTTTAGGAGTATATAATTTTGAGAAGGAGGAAAAAAATAGGAAAAAGGGAAGAATAGAAAAGAAGGCAACTGTCAAGATATTGATCACTATTAAAAAGCTCATTCCAAATTTCTATTCCATGGATTCATACAAAGGAGAGGGGTCTTACCCTTTCCAGTCTCCCCAGGGGACCACTAAAAATACTGAAGGGAAGAAAGACAAGCAGATATTATTACTCTCCAACATCCTAGTCCAAGCCGCTGTTCCTTCCATGTCAACTTCTACCCAATATTACCACCTAGAGAACTAGAGACACCATTTTCTCCCAATAAGTTGCCTTTCAAGTATCCATATGACTATAAGGAGGCACACCTAATAGTACTCTACTTAGGGCAGCTAGATGGCACCATGGATAGAGTGCTAGGCCTGGAATCAGGAATATCCAAGTTCAAATCTTGCCTCAGACATTTATTGGTGATATGACCTTGGGCAAGCCACTTACCTTCTGTCTGCCTTAATTTCCTCAACTGTAAAATGGAGATAATGACAACACCTACCTACCAGAGTAATTGTGAACATCATATTTATAAAGTACCTGGCATAGTACCTGGAACAAAGTATATAAAGGGTTGGTGATGGTGGTTCGTGGGTGATGGTGATTGGTATAAAAGAGAATGTGGGATCCATGTGATGCTTCAGTAGCTAGAACTCATCCTCAGAAATTGGCAAGAGTGAGTGGGAGACCCTCTTGATAGATAAATACATAGATAGACAAGTCAATTTATTAAGTGCTTACCAAGTGCCAATCACCATAGAGAATCCGAGAATCCTCTCTGGTGCTTCTTCTGCCCTCTGACCATCTCAATACCCACATATCTTAAGCTTACCTCTAAGATATAATCATATAAACAATTGTATAAATAATGCATTTATCCTCCTGGCAAGAGTATCAGTGAAATAAAGGGCAACTCAACAGTTCATTCGAAGCTGGGCAGAACCCAAACACTGGACTAATAATAGAAGAAGTGAAACAATCAATAAGTATTTATTAAGTGTCAATAAGTCAGGTGCCTAACACTTGTACTGGCTGCCTGGCATGAAGACAGAGTCCCTACATTCAAAAGGTTCACATTTTACTGGAGGTAAACATTTAAATAAATAAATAAATAGATGAATGAATGAATATAAATCATGCCCCAAAACTTTTACCACAATCTTAAGCCTAAAACTGCACTAAGACTTTTGGGACAGGGGGCAGCTAGGTGGCACAGTGGATAAAGCACTGGCCCTGGATTCAGGAGGACCTAAGTTCAAATCCAGCCTCAGACACTTGACACTTACTAGCTGTGTGACCCTGGGCAAGTCACTTAACCCCCATTGCCCCACAAAAATTAAAAAATAATTAAAAATTTTAAAAAGGCTTTTGGGGCATCATCTATAAGTTTCTATAGATACAATAGGGAACACAGATGAAAAATACATTATCTACCAATGCGTGTTAGCACCTTCCCTGCAACTTAGGGTCTTGGTGAGTTGCCTAAAGCACTCAGATTAAATAACTTGCCAAGAGGCACAAAATGTGGTACTTGAACCCAGACCTTTTGGGCTAGAAAGCTAGTGCTCTAATTCCTACACCATACAGTTTCTCCAAGTATTACAAATATATATTGTCCCACTAAATACTTTTTTTGGACATCTGAGAATGGGATGTCCCACACAAATCTAAAACTCAAGATACCCAAAACAAATTATCTTTCCTCTCAAATGCTCCCTGCTACTAAGCACACAATCAACCTCCCTATCACCCAGGCTCAGAACTTCAGGATGATCCTTGACCTCTCACTTTCACCAACTCCACATCTCAAATCAGTTGCAAAATCTTGTCTATTCTTTTTTTTTTCTTTTTTTTGGTAAGGCAATTGGGGTTAAGTGACTTGCCCAGGGTCACACAGCTAGTAAGCGTTTAGTGTCTTGAGGCCGCATTTGAACTCAGGTACTCCTGAATCCAGGGCCTGTGCTTTATCCACTGCGCCACCTAGCTGCCCCTAAAATCTTGTCTATTCTACTCTCAAAATAGTTCCCATATATGTCCCTGCTTCTGCACTCATATAATCACCACGGACATACAGGCCCTCATTGCTTCTCCACTGGCCTACTAAAAGAGTTTTATGGTGGTCACCTTGCCTTGAAGCACTCCCCATTCTGATTCATCCTCCACTCAGCAGCCAAATTGATTTTTCTAAAGCACAGACTTGACCTTGTAATAGTCCCCCATCCCCTACCCTATCCCGTATACAAGCTCAAATGTTTCCCCATTGACTCCAGGATCAATTCTAGGTCCTCTCTTTGTCATGTAAAACTCTTCAGAAATGGTACCTTCCAGACTTTCCAGTATTACATTTTTTCCCCCTTCCACACCCTAAAAGCCAGTTCTCCCGTGGCCTGCTTACTGCTCTTTATACTCAGGACTCCACCCCCCCTCCTTCTCTGTAATGTTCTATTGGCTGCCCTTCACACCTGACATGTTCTCCTTCATCTTCATCTTCGCTTCCCCAACTTCCTTCAAATCTTAGGTCAAATTCTGCCCTCAGGGGCAGCTAGGTGGCACACTGGATAGAGCACCAACCCTGGAGTCAGGAGGACCTGAGTTCAAATCCAGTCTTAGACACTTGACACTTACTAGCTGCATGACCCTGGGCAAGTCACTTAACCCCAATTGCATCACAAAAAAAAAACGAGAACCGGGGCAGCTAGGTGGTGCAGTGGATAGAACACCGCCCCCGGAGTCAGGAGTACCTGAGTTCAAATCCGGCTTCAGACACTTAACACTTACTAGCTGTGTGACCCTAGGAAAGTCACTTAACCCTAATTGCCTCACTAAAAAAAAAAAAAAAAAAGAACCAAAAAAAGGATAAAAAAAAATTCTGCCCTCAGCAGGTCTTTCCCAGTCCTCTTCCTACCCCTGTTAGAGCCTTCCCCTTGGAGTTTACATCTTATCTACTCATATATATGTGTCTGTGTGTGTGTGTACATTTATTTATATATGTGTATGTGTGTATATACATAGATAAGACATATATAGTTGATATATGTAAATAACACACACATATATATATAATATATGTGTTTGTGTGTTTATATTCATATATATATCAGATCTCTTCCCCATTGATGTAGGAACTGCTTGAAGATAGGGATTGCTTTTACCTTTTTTTGTTCCCTCAGTGCTTAACACACAGTGAGCACATCATAAATTATTTTTGATTGATTGATTTCAAATAGACATGTAAAATGTCTACAAAAATAATACAAGGTAATTTTGAACAGGAAGCCATTAAGAGCTGGAGTCATGTATAAGGTCATGAGAATGCTGACCCTTGAAGGAAAGGAGATTAATTCTAACAGTAGAGGTGAGGAAAGGACAGTGCAAAAGCTAGATATATAAATCTGGAGTCAGCTGCATAGGGGTAATAATTAAATCCACTGGAGCTGATGAACTGACCAAGTAAGAGGGTATAGAGAGCAAAGAACCAAGGCCTCTTGACAGTCTTGAGGTATACCCACAGTTAGAGGTCATAATATAAATAATGAAAAAGCAAATCAGACTGAGAAGTATGGTTCAGACAGATATGAGGAAAATCATGGGAGAGAAGTGTCACAAAAACCCAGAAAAGAAAGAATATCCGAGAAGAGATGATGATCAATAGTGTGAAATGATGTCAAAAGTTCAAGGAGGATGAAGATTGAGAAAATGCTATCACCAGATTTGTTAAGAGATCATTGGTAACTTTGGAGAGAATGGTTTCAATTGAGTGATGATCAAGAAGCCAGATTACAAAGGGCTGAAAATGATGAGAAGATGGGAGGTATAAGCAATGAGTGTAGATTTTTTTCCTAGGAATTTGGCTGTGAAAGGCTAAAAAGGTAGATGGTCTCTATGGAACTTTCCAGGTCTTTTTATTCTGGGATTCTATCTGTGACTTTCCTTCCTTATGCTAGAACACAATCTTTGGCTGTGATGTCCAGAAATTTCCAAAATGTGATGAGTATAAAGCTGTTCAATGATGACCTTAAGAAGAAACTTGTGATCAGGGGTGAAACAAGGATGTCCATTATCACCCCTATTATTTAATATTGTCCTAGAAATGTTAGCTTTAGCAATCAGAGAAGAGAAAGGAATTAAAGGAATTAGAATAAGCAAGGAGGAAACAAAACTATCACTCTTTGCAGATGATATGATGGTATACTTAAGGAATCCTCGAGAATCAAGTCAAAAATTACTTGAAACAATTAACAACTTTAGCAAAGTAGCAGGATATAAAATAAATCCACATAAATCATCAACATTTCTATACATGACCAACAAAGTCCAGCAGCAAGAGATAGAAAGAGAAATTCCATTTAAAGTAACGGTAGATAATATAAAATACTTGGGAGTCTACTTGCCAAGACAAACCCAGGAACTCTATGAACACAACTACCAAACACTCTTCACACAAATCAAATCAGATCTAAATAATTGGAAAGATATCAATTGCTCACGGATAGGCAGAGCTAATATAGTAAAAATGACAATACTGCCTAAATTAATTTACTTATTCAGTGTCATACCAGTCAGACTCCCTAAAAATTATTTTATACAGCTAGAAAAAATAATAACAAAATTCATCTGGAAAAACAAAAAATCAAGAATATCCAGGGAAATAATGAAAAAAAATTCACAGGAAGGTGGGTTAGCGGTACCAAACCTGGAGCTTTACTATAAAGCGGCAGTCATCAAAACTATCCGGTACTGGCTAAAAAATAGAGTGGTAGATCAATGGAATAGGCTAGGCTCAGGAAATGCAGTAGTAAATGACACTAGTAATGTAGTGTTTGATAAACCCAAAGACTCCAGCTTCTGGGATAGGAACTCAGTATTTGACAAAAACTGCTGGGAAAACTGGAAGATAGTATGGCAGAAATTAGGCATAGACCAACATCTTACACCTTATACTAAAATAAGGTCAAAATGGATACACGATTTAGACATAAGAGGTGATACCATAGGTAAATTAGGAGAGAAAGGAATAGTGTACCTATCAGATCTTTGGAAAGGAGAACAGTTTTTGACCAAAGAAGAGACAGAGTATATTATAAAATGCAAAATGGATGATTTTGATTATATTAAATTAAAAAATTTTTGTACAAACAGAAGCAATGCATCCAAAATTGGAAGGGAGGCAGAAAACTGGGAAACAATTTTTGAGGCCAGTGCTTCTGATAAAGGCCTCATCTCTAAAATATATAGGGAATTAAATCAAATTTATAAGAATCCAAGTCATTCCCCAATTGAGAAATGGTCAAAGGATATGAACAGGCAGTTTTCTGATGAAGAAACCAAAGCTATCTATTCCCATATGAAAAAATGCTCTAAATCTCTAATGATTAGAGAGATGCAAATTAAAACAACTCAGAGGTACCACCTGACACCTATCAGATTGGCTAAAATGACAAAAAAGGAAGATAATAAATGTTGGAGAGGCTGTGGGAAAATTGGAACACTAATGCATTGTTGGTGGAGCTGTGAGCTGATCCAACCATTCTGGAGAGCAATTTGGAATTATGCCCAAAGGGCGATAAAGCTGTGCATACCCTTTGACCCAGCAATACCACTTTTGAGTCTTTTTCCCAAAGAAATCATGGAAAGTGGAAAGGGACCCACATGTACAAAAATATTTATAGCTGCTCTTTACGTGGTAGCAAGGAATTGGAAGTTGAGGGGGCGTCCATCAATTGGGGAATGGCTGGACAAGTTGTGGTATATGAATACAATGGAATACTATTGTGCTGTAAGAAATGATGAGCAGGAAGAGTTCAGAGAAACCTGGAGGGTCTTACATGAGCTGATGATGAGTGAGATGAGCAGAACCAGAAGAACATTGTACACAGTATCATCAACATTGAGTGTTGACCTACTGTGATGGACTATATTCTTCTCACCAATTCAATGGTACAGAAGAGTTCCAGGGAACTCATGATAGAAGAGGATCTCCAAATCCAAGAAAAAAAAAAAGAAAGAAAGAACTGTGGAGTATAGATGCTGATTGAACCATATTATTTCTTTTGTTTTGGGTGCTGTTGTTTTTTTTTCTATTTTGAGGTTTTGTATCACTGCTCTGATTTTTTCTCTTGTAACAGGATTAATGCAGAAATAGGATTAATGTTATTATGTGTATATATATGTGTGTGTATATATCTATATCTATATGTATAGAGATATATAGATATAACCTATATCAGATTACCTGCTGTCTAGGGGAGGGGGGAGGGAGGGAAGGGAGGGAGAAAAATCTGAAATTGTAAAGCTTGTATAAACAAAAGTTGAGAACTATCTTTACCTGTAACGGAAAAAATAAAATACTTTATACATTAAAAAAAAAAAAAAGAAACTTGCGCTTTCTTATCCCTGTATAAAACTGATCACTTAAAAATCGTCAAGTTGGTACAATCATACTATAAATTTTCCATAGGGAATCCTTTCCTTTCAAAATAATAATTGGGATTATATTTGATTAGTGAGATAAAATTATTCTAAGAACCTCTATTGTATGTCTATGAAGCAGTGTAACATAAAATGAATTTCAAAGTAATAATATGGTGAATGAATTGCATTTGTTGAACTTGATTTTTTTTTTTAGCATTTTTCTTTTTTTTTCTTTTTTCTTTTTTTTTGCCAGGCAATTGGGGTTAAGTGAATTGCCCAGGGTCACACAGCTAGTAAGTCTCAAAGTGTCTGAGGTCAGATTTGAATTCAGGTATTCCTGAATCCAGGGCTGGTGCTTTATCCACTGCGCCACCTAGCTACCCCTTTTTTTTAGCATTTTTAATTGTTAAACATCTTGTTTTGTGATGGTATTATTTCATTCTTCTCATTGCACATTTGGAAAAGTCACACAGCAAATACAGAAGAAGCAGAACTAGAATTCCTAGTTACAGTGTCCTAATATACTAGTCCAATAATGGGAGCAAAAACTTTATAGAGCCATGAACCAGAGGGGAGGGGAGGGGAGGGGAGGGGAGGAGTAAACTGGAGAGCACCCAGACAAGGACAACTGGAAGAATAAAGTCAGTGTCATATGAGAATCACAGTATGGTAGGCTGGTCACATGGGGCAGGGCGAGGCAAGACTTCTCTTAATATAAAAACTCGGGCAGCTAGGTGGCGCAGTGGATAGAGCACCGGCCCTGGAGTCAGGAGTACCTGAGTTCAAATCCGGCCTCAGACACTTAACACTTACTAGCTGTGTGACCCTGGGCAAGTCACTTAACCCCAATTGCCTCACTAAAAAAATAAATAAATAAATAAATAAAAATAAAAACTCACCTTATTTTACTACTAGATTAGACAGATTCCACTTCCTAAAGAGATTTCAACATATTGAGAGTTTTCCTGGCCCAGCCCCAAAGTAAAAAAAAATAGAGATCAGCTATGAAAGACTAACATGATATACCTTCTTTTCTCTAAACACACTCCTTTTTTCACCCCCACTCTAAACCATCCCTTTTCCCATAGTGTCTCTCCTAAGGCTCTGTGGGAGGAGGTAGACACTCTCATTGTAATTTATAGACATTGCCATTTTGTGACTATTCAAGACTGCCTTGGTTTGGAGAACCTGTTTTGAACTACAATGTACTCAGCATTGATTTGGGGTAGGAGATAGAAGATATTTTTCATTTCTATGATAATGTACCCCTGCAGAGGGTTTTCTATCACTCAGAATTATCTATATAATAGATTTTCATTAAAACTCAAAGTTTGGCCTCTCTCCTTTACCCACTAGATTCTCAGGAAACATAGCTATTCACATCGCTTGCTCTGTCTACACGACTGTTCATCTTGCCTCTGGTACTGTAAGTAGATCTCAAAGTTCAGATAATTGGAGGGTAGGATAGGGAATAGTTTGTCCAAACATGTCATTGTTGACAGGAAGTAGGGAAAAGAGTGTTTGATCAAGTTTTAACACCCTGAAATGATCTATAAAAAGTCTTTTTTTTTTTTTTAAGCTGAACTGCAGTCATTTTCTATTCAAGGACCTGTGTGACCCTGAGCAAGTCATTCATTATCCCTGGGCTTCAATTTCCTCATCTCTAAAATAAGTGAGTTGGACTAGATGGCTTCTAAGATGCCTTCTAATTCTAGATGCATGATCCCATGATATCTTAAGGTCCTTCTACTCTAGGAAAAACACAAAGGAGAATATTCATGGAAAACATGGAATACCAATTGTCCTAATAAACCATTCTGTCAGAGTACTTCCCATTGCAACATGATCAACAAAATGGTGAGCAGAAAACAGGACAGCCAGTGCCAAATCCCACATGCTTGACAAATAGCTGGAGACATTGGCTAGACTTAAACACAGCCAGATTGACCTAAAGTGTTCACAGTTACCAACTATCTGCCCATCATCTAAACTCACATCTGCTTTAAGTGATAATTGCTGTTAACCATAAATTACAGAGGATCACATATCTGTATCTTTCATTCCAGGAAAGAGAAGTAAAAAGGTCATCCAGAGATTATTTGAATTCTCAGAACTGGGCTGTTTGTCTCATGTTTATACGGTTTGAGGAATACAATACAGAAAGTATAGGACAATACCTTTTTTTTAAGTAGTATTTTTATTAAACACTTAAGAAGTACTGGTTTGAATCACCACCGCCCATTTATCCTCACGTTGCCAAATGACATCTTATGCTATTTATTTTGCAATACAAATCCTTGGCTAGGAAGCACTGAGATCTTCCCATACTACCGTGTTGTGTTTGCTAGTGTCTAGTAAATTTACCAAACTGTGAGTCTGATATGACATTGACTTCATTCTTCTGGTTATCTGCATGCTCTCCAGCTTACTGCTGTCCTTCTTAAACTGTGGCACTCAGAAGTGAACATGGTACTCCAGGTGGGATGTCTCTAGAGCAAAGTAGCAAGGAACCATAACTGGTTTATTCTCTTAATGCAGCCCAAGACCAATTTCACTTATTTTGGTTTCCACAGCACACTAATATTGAGTATGCAGTCTCCTAAAATCCCCAGAGCTTTTTCTAGGCAAATTACTATCTAATAATTATTCCTCCGTTTTGTACCTGTGAAGTTGATTTTTTTTTTTTTTTAGTGAGGCAATTTGGGCCAAGTGACTTGCCCAGGGTCACACAGCTAGCAAGTGTTAAGTGTCTGAGGCCGGATCCGAACTCAGGTACTCCTGACTCCAGGGCCGGTGCTCTATCCACTGCGCCACCCAGCTGCGCCTGAAGTTGATTTTTTTAACCCAAAGATGACTTTACATTTATCTCTATTGAATTTCAAATTATTAGTTCAGCCCAATACTGTAGCCTGTCAAAGTCTTTTGAGCTCCTTACTCCATTGAGCAGTGTATCAGTCACCTCTCTCTGCATTGCATTGTCTTCACATTTGATAAGTATGCCATCTATGCCCTTAACCAAGTCATTGATAAAAGTATTCAGGGGCAGCTGGATGGCACAGTGGTTGGAGCGCTGGCCCTGGATTCAGGAGTGCCTGAGTTCAGGTCCGACCTCGGACACTTGACACTTACTGGCTGTGTGACCCTGGGCAAGTCACTTAACCCCCATTGCCTGCCAAAAAAAAAAGTATTCAACAGTAACAGGTCAAGCACAGATACTTGAGGTGTTTCCCTGAAGACCTCTAAGTCAAGTTAACATAGAACCATTGGCTTTTCAGGTCTATTCATTCCACCAGTCTGAAATCCATATCTCTTAATCTTTTTCACAAAAACAGTGTAACAATTGGAATGACACCACCTGCTGGAGATTTACTGTAGGAAAGCTCCGCCATGAGAAGGCGCTTGAGGGCAAGACATGTGGCTTTTCTTTGGCACCAGGAAGTGATGTTGGCTGGTGGGAGGAAGAGGGGGTGAGACTGGTGCTCTCGCTCTCTTTCACCAGCACTCTCATGGAGAGCAGAGCAGAACTGTAGCTCCCCAAGATAAATAGCTGAATCTAGGCCTCTTTCTCTTTCTCTTCACCAAATTCTTATTCTCCTTAATAAATGCTTAAAAGTCTAACTCCTGCTAAAGCTTATAATTTATTGGAGACCACTCATTAGATATTATAGACAGACTAGCTAGAATTTTAGCACCTTACAACAGTAAGTGAAAATTTCCCAGATGCCTTGCTAAAATCCAGGTAAACTATATTTACAGCATTCTCCTGATCAGCAAGTTTAGTAATATTATCAAAAAGGAAATAAAATTAGTCTGGTATGACATTTTCTTGATGAATATTTACTCTTAGTAATCACAAATTCCCTTTCTAACCATTTATTAACCATCTCTCTATAATGATTTATTATATCATTCCCTCATGAATCCAAGTCCAAATCACTGACCTATGGTTTTCATATTCCTTTTCTCTTCCCATTTCTGAATATTGGGATAGCACTTGCCCTTCTTCGTTTTTGTGATATTTCTTCATTATCATTCATATAATTTTTAATAGTGGTTCAGCAACCACACTTCCCAGCTCTTTCAACGCCAAAGTGTAAGGTACTATCCCCTTTTGCATTTTAGTTGCTGAAAAAGGCAGAAAAGGACATCCTATGAGAAAAGCAGCTTGAGAGTTCTGAAGACCTTGAAAAAGCCACTCCTCACATAAATGCACCTAGAGGCTATGTTTGAAAGCCTTTCAAAGGCACAAGAACTGACTGAAAATAAAGATGGCTCCAAGGCATGGCTGTCCATCAGTTCATTGGCATGTGTCTCTTTTTAGGGTTTTAAAAAATATAACCTAGAAACCAAAAAGAAACTTGAGGACTGGGATGAAATTATATATTGTTTATTCATGCTATATCATGTTAACCTATAGGTCTGGCGTTTCTTTTCCCTGAGTTTAACCTGAGTTAGAGGTTACTCACTATTCCTGAGATCCTGATTTGGGATATTAGAAACTATGGCTGAAGATTAAAAATGAAAAAATAAGAAGCCAGAAATTAGGAAAATGAGAAGACACAGCAGCTACCTGAAGAGAGAAGCTAATGGTGAAAATTGGTCCCTGATGCTTGAACTGAATAAAATAGCTGACTCAGGCTGAGCAAGCTGAAAGAGCTCATTGAAGCTACACAAGCTGAAGAGATATTATTTTCATTAGAACAGAGCTGTATACTGGAAGCTTATTGGAGAAAGAAATGGCAGGGCTTGTCACTATTATCTTCTAGTAACATATGCAGCCCAAGAAAGAGAAAGAACCTCAGGTGCTTTGACTATGTTACCTCCTGGCTTGAGAGGAATAAATTCCTCAGAACTCCAGAGAGAATATCTCAGGAGATATTTAGTTCTCTTAGTCAGGGAACTCTTTGTCAATGAATAGTTTAATGCTGCTTCAGAACTTAGCCAAATAAGTGCACCTGAATACCACTGCTAGGTTTATATCCCAAAGACATTCCCCAAAAGAGAAAAAGACCTATTTGTACAAAAAAAAAAATTTATAGTAGCTTTTTGTGGTGGCTAAGAAGTCGAAATCAAAGGAATGCCCATCAATTGGGGAATGGCTAAACAAGCTGTGGTATATGATGGTGATGGAATATCATTGTTCTGTAAGAAATGACAAGCAGGATGGTTTCAGAAAGGCCTGGAAAGACTTGTATGAACTGATGTATAGTTAAGAGAGCAGAACCAAGAGAACATTATGCACAGAGACAGCAATATTGTTTGATGAAGAACTGTGAAAGACTTAAGTATTCTCAACAATACAATGATCCAAGACAATCCCAAAGGACTAATGATGAAACATACTATCCACCTCCAAAGAAAGAATCGATATTGATGAAACACAGACTGAAGCATGCTGTTTCTCACTTTCTTTCATATTTTTTTCTTTTATTCAAGTTTTCTTATACAAAATAACTAACATAGTCATCTTTTACATAATCGTACATGTATAACCTATATCTGATTGCTTACCACCTTAGGTAGGGGGGAGGGGAAGGAGGAGAGGGATAAAAATTGGAACCCAAAACTACAAATAAAAATGTTTCTTACATTAAAAAAAAAAATGAGCACACCTGGAAAGCTACTGACCATGGGCTTAGAACTGCTAGTTCACTGAAAGAATTTACTGATGCTACTTTAATAAAAGAGCTTAATCTGCTTCAGTGACCCAAGAGTAGCAGAGAGGTGAATTTGTCCAGGAGAAGAGTAGAGAGGCTCAGAAGATGAGCAGTGTCAGACTGCTCCCCTGACCCCCAAAAAAATTTCAGGCCAATAATCCAGAGTCTTAAGGTGCCATGGACATATGAACTTCCCTACTCGTGTGTATCATTCATGGTCTTGAGAGTATGTGATCACTTCCCCTTTCAGATACTATGGGCATTGGTGGGAGAGTGTGATTCAGGGTTTGGGTTCAAGAGGTATGTTTTGATTATTTCTTTTTTGTCTTCTAGCTAGTAAATGTGATTATTCTTTTTGTTTAATAAATTCTTCATGTTTAAGAGGCAAAGGTGTCATTTTAATTGCTTATTGTAAATAGGAAACACATTTGTGGGGGCTCAGGAGCTACAATGGGATGTGGTATGTGTGTATCTCTCTCCATTGCAGAGTAATCCCTAGAAGCCTGAAAGTGAGATATTGTATCATGGTCATGCTCATAACTGACCCTTCGATCAGGGAAAGCCTCCTCAGTCATTCCAGTGTTAGTGCAATTAGGGGTGAATGAGTCAGTCCAGAGATAGAGCCAGAGACAGACAGGCAGACAGACAGACAGACAGAGACAGACGGAGATAAAGGGAGAGTGCCATGGTAGACAGCTTACAGGTAGGCTACACTACTTGCCTGAGTGGGTCAGTGTCATACAAGGATATGGCTTATCTGGGCTAGGTAACTTGGATTAATCAAAGGCAACTAAACTAATCAGGTCCTCCCTTGTTAACAATTATGTTTATCTTGAGTGTTCACTATCAGTTAACTGTTTTTGTTCTGTCATTTCTCATGCTGAGTTCATTCTCACTGGCAAAGAAAAGAGAAACAAAATGAGAATTGAGCAGCTTTGTTTTCTCTCTTGTCAGTTTTATTATGTTATCTTCCAACCCAAGCAGAGGCTCTAGCTCTACTTTGTTTATTATTTTTACTCCCATTATAACTATCCCCCCCTTTTTGTATTCTTTATCTTTCCTCACCAGCTAATTGTGAGCAATTTAACACTCCTGACACCATTTTTATACGATTATATCATGTTCTTCTTGTTATCAACCCACCCTTCCATCTTCTATTCATTTCTTTTAAAAATCTAAGTTTCTCAGTTAAGTTCCCTATGTAGCATCTCAGTCTTTTCAGGCAATTCCCATTTTTCCTTATTGGAATTGTTTCCCTTTGGGACTTCAGAATTTCATTCTTGAGCCTCTCTTGTTTCTCTGGGCTTTACTTCCCCAATGCAGCTTGTCCATTATTTTACCCCTCTAACCATTCCTCCTTCGTGAGCCCTAGGCTGGTTTTTAGGGTCTTTGAGTCCACATATAGAAACAAAGTCTCCATGGTACAGGCAGAGCAACTTCCTAGAATGCCAGATTGCTCCAAACTGACTTTCCAGCTGAGATTGACCGCAGTTGTTCCTTTCACACCTGCCCAGAATCCTTCAGTAAGTGTAGGTTATTCTTTGAACCACTAGCCAAAATGCCTAATTAACTAAAGTGGTAGCCCAGTTCTGGATGGAAGATATTAGACCAGTATGAATTGTTTAGAAATTAGACAGAGAAGCAGATGGAAGGACGGAAGACACAAGTCACTTCTGGGTTGCTGCATTTCCCTTCTCTGTGTGTTTAGATCACTTTCATTGTCCTGTTGTTTTTTGAGGTAACTATAAAAACACATTATGGCCATCTGGTTTATACAAAGACTTTGCATTTCTGTGGAATGTTACAGAGGCCCATGATTAAGCAGTCACTGCCATTTCCAGGACTGGTGGCGCCTTTGCTAACAATAGGATCGCACCCTGGGGTCCCAGCAGGAAGCCACATTTCCCCCTTAAACAAAGAAAAGGGATCCAGAATGAAAGAAAGGAGAAGGCAAAACACAAAGCCCTGGAACATGCGGAAATGAGTTGACAAACATCAGGACAAGATCTCTATTGGTTTGGCAGAGTGGTTCTATATGTGGTGTCTAATGTCACCAATGAAAGGGAATTTCTGGGGAGTCAGAGGGAAGCTTTATTTTGCTTGTACTTTCTGTGACTTCTGGGCCATGAGACAAGCAATGACTGATGACATGGAGCATAACTTTTGTTGACCTTTAGATTGGCTATAATCCTTGTCACTCCTTGCAGATATCAGACTTCTTTAATGCAGTTATGGTACTGCATGATGGATCTTATCTTCTGCCCATGAGATACCTTGCATTTGAAGGGTATATGCATTTTGGTACCCATGCACTGGCATATTTATTCTCTTCAGCCAAAATTAAAGTTGAATAAAGGGAACAGAAGTCTTTGCTGTAGTAACCAGGACAAAGATCAATAACTTGCTTCTAGGATTGCTAGGTCCTTCCCTGAGGTTTACTGAAGCTTTAAGGTCATTTCCATGGTACTGGTACTAGCTGCTGAGGGCATGAGGAATTCAGTCACTATAACCCAAGCAGCAGCGAGGGTTAGAAGATGGCTCATTGGTCAGAGGTCGGATATGAATGGGAAAAAGGGTCTAGACAACTTAAGAGTCCCTTTTGTATGCCAGCTAAATATGACTGTGGACCTAACTTGCAGAGGAGCTGAAAATGTGTTGATTAGTCCCCAGGCATGTCCCTTTAAGGAAGAAAAAACCATAATAGTCAATGATAGCCCTGGCAGATAGAAGCAGGAGCTTAGTGAGAAAGCCAGAAAGACTGTTCTTTTTGCTTTCAGTTGTTTTTCTTGATATCTTTTTTTTCCTTATATGACCTTAGTTTTAACTTCCTTCTGCTGTGACCACTGTTGAGGCTACAATCGTGCTACAGACATGGCCATCTGCTACCCCATGGCCACAGACCTCAGCAAGGGACACAAAGTTACCCAAAACATTTCAAAACCTCGACACTGCCACCGCCATGGGCGCCTGACCAAACACACCAAGTTTGTGAGAGATATGATCCGGGAGGTGTGTGGGTTTGGCTCTTATGAGAGGCGGGCCATGGAACTGTTAAAGGTCTCCAAGGATAAGAAAGCCCTAAAGTTCATCAAAAGAAGGGTAGGAACTCACATCCAAGCCGAGAGGAGCTCAGCAACATCCTGGCTGTGAGGAAGGCAACTGCCAAGGATTAAACTGGACCCTGACTACCCACTTACCCAATAAAGATTTGACAAACAAAATATGACCTGAATTTTCTAATATATTTCTATCTCTTTTAATTATAGTGCCTTCCGTCTGTTGATTATTTCCAATTTATCCTGTATCTAGCTTGTTGATATGTATTTATTTGCATGTTGTCTCTTCTACTAGACTATAAGCTCCACAAGAGCATGGACTGTCTTTTCTCTTTCTTTGTATCTTTGGTGCTTAGCATAGGGCCTGGAATATAGTGAGTGATTTATAAATGTTTATTGACTGACTAACTGACTTACTGTTCTTTGTTGATGGTTTGCAGGAGTAGGTAGGAAGAGAGAAGCCAAAGTCTACTAATTTTACCCAGGGAACTGTCAAGGTATAGCATTGGATTTGAGGTCAGAGGACATGATTTTGAGTTTTGGCTCTGTCCATTAGTGTCTGGGTAACCTATGGGATTTTGTGATTGTGACAATAGAGGGAAAAGTCCCACTGACAAAATCAAGGAGTTATGAAGTGAGATGACTCTATAGCACATTCCCAACTGAAATTCACCTCTCATCTCCTCTCCTCAGATGTATTGCTAACTGACTTCTTAGCAAATGACCCCAACTTCTTTAATGAGATCAAGGATATCCAGCATGAGCTCCCTCAACTTCCTTCCTTTCCATTTAAATGTCCCTCTATCTTTACCCTCTTTTTCCTTCAATTCTATGTCAGGAAGTATCTCTCCACCTGTATTCTTGATCCTATCTCCCTTTTCCTTCAGAAGCTCATTCCCTTTAATTCTTCTTTCTTCTTTCTTCTTCAATATAACCCTTTGGACCCACTTTTAAAACCACTTTGGATCTCATTTTCCTTATCTGTAAAATACAGAGGCTGGATTAGATGATATCTAAGATATCTTCCTGCTCTATGTCCCGGGAACATCCCTTGAAAATTCTATAAATCATAACTCCAAGTTTGTCTGAGCAGTATATTACATATAAGTCTCAACAGAGGCATTTTCTTCTGGTTTAGCAAGTTGAAAATGAAATCTAACAGTATGGATGGTGGTGAATGAAGAGTTTCTATTTACATGAGGATTAGGAATGGGGCTGGACCTGTGTTTTTTTTAGTATTGAGAATTCCCAGATGAGGAAACTCTCTCTCCCAATGTAAGGCTGAACCTTCCTTGCAACTTATACAGTTTAGAGCCCAGAGCACCAAGAAAGCAAGTGATTTGTCTAGCCCTTATGGGTCATAATGAGACTGAAACCCCAAATTTCCTGACTTTGATTACTCTCTACCCATTTTTCCATGTTCCCAGGTTGTTCTATAGTGTGATTAGTGCTCTGGATTCTGAATCTAATGATTCGAGTTCATATCTTGGTGGCAACTTTTAGGTTTACATATGCAAGATTGAAAATTGTTTTTTAACATATAATAATTGTGCTAAAAGGTAGAACTTAATAGCAAGAGGATAGATTTTTTTTTTAACCTGGGGAGAAGGGGCAGCTAGGTGGCACAGTGGATAAAGCACTGGCCCTCAATTCAGGAGGACCTGAGTTCAAATCCAGCCTCAGACACTTGACACTTACTAGCTTTGTGACCATGGGTAAGTCACTTAACCCTCATCGCCCTTAAAAAAACAAAAACAACTTGGGGAGAGGAATCTCAGGGGGATAGTCACAGATTGTTAGAGGACCTTAGGAAATGGCATTTTCAGTAGCATAATGGTGATGGATTTCATATTTCAAGGGCAAAGGAGTAAGGAGTGAAGACTAGAGGAAGTAAATAGAGAATACTCTCAAGATTTTTGTCAGTGAAAAAAAGACAACAACTCAATGGAGATAGCAGAATCAAAGGAAAGGTTTTCTTTGCAAACTTTAAGATGCTATATAAATGTTGGTATTATTATTATTATCCATTATCATTAGAAAGGCAAAATCTGAACTTGTTTGCAGTTTACTTGGGAAGGGACAATGAAGAAAGTAGAACTGAAAACTGGAAATAGAAGGAAGATCAAGGAGAGAGAAAGTAGAATCAAGAGAGCTGAGTTAGAAGACCCAGGTTCAAATCCCACCTCAGTCACTTACTACCTATGTAAACTTTGGCAAGCCTTTTAACCTATCTGGGCTCCAACTACATTACCTGTAAAACAAGGAAACTGGGCTCCATGGCATCTAAAATTTCTTCCAGTTCTAAACAATGAAATCCCATAAAACTGTGGCTTAAGTTTGTGAACAAGAAGAATGTTTATTCCCCTAAAAAAAAGGATGGAAGGAGACTGAGAAATGTTCAACAGAAGAGAAAGGTGAAGGTGCTCAAGTTGAATGGCCTTGATCTCAATAAAGTAGAAGGTAAAGTTATCTGCTCAGAATAAGAAGTGGTTTGAGGATGGTAGCTTGAAGAAAAACTGAGCAGTTTTGGAACAACTTTAGTGGGAACTGCAATATTGAGTGAACTTCTTAATAACAGACACAACAACAATGATAATAGCTAGCATTTATATATTGCTTTAAAGATTGCAAAGCACTTTACATATGTTATCTCATTTGTTCCTCATAATAGTTCTAGGAGGTAGGTGCTATTTTCACCCCCATCTTATAGATGAGGCACAAGGAGTTTTAGTGACTTGTCAGGGCCAGACAGCTAATAAGTGAGGCAGGATTTGAACTCAGGTCTTCCTGATTCTAGGCCTGGTGCTCTATCCACTCTACCACCTAGTTGCAAAGTCCTTTTAGGATTCAGTATTTCAGTACTTTCTTACTTTCAAAATTCTTGAATGTATCCCTCTAGATGGTTACCTCCTCTGCTCCATTGAAGTTTGCAACCCCCTCTACCCTTGTCCAAGTTTGCACTCAATTGACATGACCTTTGAGAACTCAAGGTTATCTCTATACCACAATATGGCATCAGAGTAAAACTAGACTCTATAAGAGGTAAATAAAAATACAGCCAAGCAGTGGGGAGGATGCATCTATGATTAGGTGATATGAATTTGTAGGGGGGCTTAGTCAGTCCTGTCTCTACAATCTACAAAATTCCTGAGTATATAGTAGGTGGTCAAGTAATATTTATTAGCTAATTGCTTCTGCAATTTTTGCCTAGTTGTCCTTGGAATTCTGTGCTATAATGGTAGGTATTTGCAAGGAGGATCAGCCTTTAGCAGTGATTGACTAATATTGAGGGAGAAATGTTTCTATTCCAATTTAGTCTTGAATTACTATTTAGTGGCTTGCATCCAGGGGCTAAGTTTATAGCACAGGTGGCCTTGTAGTTCATAGGCTGGCATGGTCAAGGCTCAGAGGCAAGAATTCAGGAGCCATCCTTTTATACTCCCCTCTGTGGGAGTGAAAAATTCAGCAAGATGGAGACTGTTTTGAAAAATGATATTTCAAATAAAACTTATTTTCAGTCTTGCACCAGCAAGTACAATGAATGGAAATAGTAACATGAAGTTTCATGATTATATAGACATTTAATTTCTTTCTAACAAGACAGGCAGTTATTACTTGTTAAGTACTAGATTTAGCAGTTATGACATAAGCCCATGTCTATTACATAGTTAATCCTCAATGGGTATGTTTTTAGCAATCAATTGGTGTTTAATTAACATACGATAACTTTCTTGTTAAAACTAAATTGAATTTGTAGTAAGTCTGTTTGAGATAATTTAGAGTGCTGTCACTAAGACATTCTCTCTGGCTCCAGGTTTTCACTCTTATCTCCACTTCTTAAATTTGGAGCACTGGAGTGGAGGATGGGGACAAAGACAGGTTTTCCAAAACACAGACTTTAAGAGGAGGTAGATACATTATGGGTTTTTTTCCACCAATGGAAGGGTTCTCCCTATCACCCTCATGATTTTTCTTCCCTCTTTAGAAACTAAAAACAAACAGCTACTCATTCCATGAACATCTGAGGCATGCACTGGTATCTGAGAAGGGGGTGAGGCACATTGCTCATAGATCGTCCTACAATGGCTTAAACCCACTAAAAATACCATGGGGGGAGGAGGCCTGAAGGCGCCTAGCTCTGGTCTACAAGTTTTCTTTTCTTTACCCCACCACTGGAAATTTGAGTAGGATTCTCCAGCTTCTTCTAACAGCAAATAAGAGGAATGAATTGCTCCCCTCCCCATTACATTTTATCTTATTTCAATCTCTAAATTGATTTCTCTTCTTCCTTTTCCTTTCCTATTAAAACTTTTTATTATGACTTTTACAAATATCAATAAACACGCATTTTAATAATGATGATGTCTATCTAATCCCAAATAGAATGTAAGCTCTGTAAGTGCAGAGATAGTTTCATTCTCTGTATCCCCAAGTGCCTAGCATCTTGTCTGTAAATAGCGGGAGCTTAAATAGAGGTTTATTAATTCATTGGAACTGTGATCTTCTCTATCACTCAGCTTCTGGAAAGTCTATATTAAATTGAACATATTAACAAAATTGCCTTGCTTGCCTGTTTCTCTTTGAAGCTCCCTTCTACTCTATTTCAATGTATTTTTGTTTCACTGATGCGCAATTATTTCTTCTTTTTTGTATCACTATTATGGCTCATCAATTCCTTACCCAAACCCCCACTCCCTCCTAAAGCTTCCCCTGGTAACCAATAAATATAAGAGTTTTTCTTGTTCCACAGTGATGGAATTTGATTTTTAAAAAAATTCAAATCACAGCATTTAAGCAGGAGACTTTAAACCAGTTTGCCCCAGTCTCACAGAACCCCAGTTATAAATCCTCACCTCAGGAAGCCACACTACACATTCATTGTGCAAACTTACTTTTCTGCAAATCTTTTAAGTGGTACCAAGGGAAATTCAAATATAATTTTCACAGTGTGTAGGCCTTAAACAAAATTACAATCCTGCTACTTTCCCATTTCCATGACACAAGTTTTCAGCACATCATCTGAAAAGTCTGCTTCATATTGGAGATAAATGTGATTCATGACTTCAACAACCCTGAGTAACAGTTTGCAGTAAGATGTCAATGATGAAAAGAACTCAAAAAATTTCCTGAAGAGCACTAGTGTGAGAAAAGAACCTTGGGCTATCAGGTTTGTCAGGTATGATGTCCCCTGGATAATTACAAAAGTCTACTACCCTCCACTAAAGTCCTTTTTCCAGAAGTCAGATGAAGAATGTTTGCAATAGCATAAAGTATCCTCAGACATCACAGGGATAAATTTGTGGTGGTGATTCAAATCGCTACTTCTCAAGAAGAAACCCTGGAAGGTCCGACCAAGATGGGAAGGCTTTGAGTATGAACCCAGTCATGGATTGTATTATCTTTTATCTGAGGACCAACCTAGCTAAATGGAGAGAGGCTCAACACCTGATCAACTACTAGGTGACTAATGTTGCTGTGTCTTTTAAGTTGTGCAAAAGGAATAAAATCTACAGCAGTGAAAGAGGGTGCCAAAATTACCTCCCCCTTTCTACATAAAATAAACCATGATATAAGGTAAAAAGTTCAACACACCCCACGCCCCAGGAACCTAATATGAACTCAGTCTGCTGCTTATTCGTCACCGATATACTCTCTGGTATTAATTCTGGAATCCAGGCTATTCTAGAGTTATGGAGTCACTCAAAGGTAGGCCTTGATGAGAAGACCTGGGTTCATATTCCAACTTTATGCTTTGGATAAGTTATTTATCTTCTTTAGGGCTCATCTGTAAAAATAAGGAGTTTGAACCAACAGCATGATATAGCAGATAAAGCACTAGGCTTAGAAACATGAAGATCTGGGTTCAAATTTTGCCTTAGACACTACCTGTGTTACCCTAGGCAAGTCATTTTACTATTCGGTGCCCCAGTGTCCTCTTCTGTAAAAAGAAAGGGGTTGGACTCAGTGGATTCTTATATCTCTTCTAACTAAATCTATGACCCCATGCCATGAGGCTTAAGGAGGAATTAGGAAGAGACAGGGGTTAGTTGATGGTGACAGGATCAAAGACTAGAATTATGACCTCATATGTTCTCCTAATCTAAATTCTATTGCCATTCAATTCTAAACCTGTACACCTAGGGGCTTGGAACCTTCTTTTGGCCAAGGAGTACTCCACAACCAAAAGCTTCTGCCAAGCCCACTGGTTTTCCAATTACCAAGTTCACTGCCAAATGAATTGTCCTGTCATTTTGACGACATATACTTTTTCTGTTGATGCTAGGGGTTTGGGGGGTTTGGGGTTTTTTGAGTTCTTGTTTTTAAGTCAATAAGCTCAGGATCAGAGCCTAACTTCACTGTGGCATATCAAAGGATGCTGTTGACATTTTTCAGATTTATCTCTAGTTACTCATTTAGCTAGATATGCAGAGTGGCTTTTGTCATTCTTTCCCTTCTAGAGGAGTGAGTCAGATCTTTGAAATCCGTTTCATACTTCTACACACCATGGATTTACTACTAAAAAATCTGAAGGTAACATTAGTGACATGTGGTCAGAATGGAGCCATTAGTCTTGGCCAAGGCCATCACTTAATTGTGGCTACCTGGCACTTTGCAACAGTATAGTGAAATACAGAGGGGCTGCTTACAACACTTACATTCCTCCAACAGGTAGAAACAACTGTGCTGAGCACCTAATTAACTATGATGATCAGTCAAAATTGGAAGCCACCAGATATTTCATCTCCCTGGCTCCTGAACCACAGGTTAGCACTTCACTCTCCCAAGACCCTGAGGAGACAGCCCAGCCTAAGCAGGCCAGATGACTGTGTCCCACAGGACTTTGGTTCTGACCCTAACACTTACTCAGGTGACCTTAGGCAAATCCCTTTATCTCTCTGAGTATCCTTCCTTATCTATAAAATGGGTTATTCATAGCTGTTACATATCTAGCTTCCAGGGTAAAGCTCAAGTGAGATGTCACTTGGTGCTTTGCAAAGGTAAGTCTTCCACCCCTATGAGGCATTCACTCATCATTTTGAGAGGTCCAGAATAATTTAAACCTTAATATTATCCAAATCACACTACGCCACCCCTTTTTTGCAGAAGTAGGGAGAAGGGAGAAAACCATGCGTGTGGCCCAACACAGTTTTTTGTGGGGTTTTTTGATAGGTTGGTTAGTTTTGCTGAACTTTTTTTCTTTTTAAAATTCCTTATGATAAGGAATCTCTCTGAAAGGAGATAGAGGAAAGGTTTCAGATGTAGGGTAAAAGACTGCTAGACCCTCAAATTCAAATCCTGCCTCAGACACTTAACCAGTTATGAGACCCAGGGTAAGGCATTTAACCTCTCAATCTCAGTTTCCTCATCTGTAAACTGGGGACAATAGTGCCACTTCCCTCATAGGGTTGTTGTGAGGATTAAATGGAAAAAAGCTGTGTAAAGTGCTTTGCAAACATTCAAGCATCACTTACATGTTATTACAAACATGTTGTTACAAAAGGGAAAGATTATGTATCTTTAAACATATATGCTTAACCTGGCTTCAAATGGTAGGTACTAAGTACTATGATGCCCCTGATAGAGCAAAGGTGGCCTTGGGTCCTAGAAAGGCTAGGTTACAGCAGGCAAGTTGTCAAGGCTTTGGATATTGGTCTGGAGGGTAGGCTATATATAATGCCAATCACTCAATCAACAAGCATATATTATGCACCACTTAGGCCAGGCTCTGTGCTAAATGTTAGAGATGCAAAGACAAAAATCAAACTGCCCTCAGGTTGCTGATTGTCCACCAAGAGAAACAACCCTTACACATTAAAGTATATTTATAAAAAATCAAAAAAACCCAGATGTCAATGGAGTGGTTGAGGTGGATCCAGAAGGGTTAGTGGAAGACAGGTATTCCTAAAATGGGACCTGGATGGATAGATTGGGATGGAGCTTAAACTTGAATGGAAAAAACATGACTTAATTTTCACTAAACTCTAACAGAGATTCTAGGTGGTAAAGTGGATAGAGCACTGAACCTGGAATCAGGAAGAACAGAGTTCAAATTTGGCCATAGAAGCTTAATAACTGTGACCCTAGGCAAGTCCTCTGACCTCTGACTGCCTCGGTTTCTTCATCTGTAAGATAGGGACAATAAAACTAATAACACAGGGGCAGCTAGATGGCACAGTGGATAGAGCACCAGCCCTGGAGTCAGGAGGACCTGAGTTCAAATCCAGCCTCAGACACGTAACACTTACTAGCTGTGTGACCTTGGGCGAGTCACTTAACCCCAATTGCCTCACTAAATAATAATAATAATAATAATAATAATAATAATAATAATAATAATAATAACACAGCCTCCATTTCATTTTTCTCTTTGTTGTTGTTATTATTGATAAAAAAGAAAAGATATTAACAACTATATATCTTTTAAAACATATACTTATCCTTACTTCAAATGATACTAATTGATGAAAGAGTAGTATTCCAGTATTTAACACTGACAAGAGGATTCAATGAGAACACAATTATAAAGCAAATTTCAAGCCTTTATGTTTTTTTTTAATTATTGGGGCTACACTGTGCTTTATAAAATTATTGCTATTTATAAATAATGGCTATTGTACCTCTTTTGGCAGTAAGTATTTATTATTAATTAATATTGAATATCAGTAAAGAATTGACCACCTGGCAGTTCAGCATAAGCAGTAAAGCCCCAGCACCATGTTGTCTCTCAAAGCACATGGCCTACCAACCCACTCTGTCCTAAGAGCAAGCATCAAGCACCAGTGGGTCCAGGAAGCCAAGAACGTCAGAAAGATGGCAACCCTCACCGTGCTCTCCGCTTTTATCCCCTTTTGATAGAGGCAGGTCACTATACATTGATCTCAAAGCTAATTGGTTAGCATCATTCAATTCCATTGGTTGATATGACTTGAGGTTGGTCTAAATTTAAATGATCTCTATGATGACATCAGGGATCATCGAAAGACTAAGTTCAATTCCTTCATTGTACAAATGAGGAAACTGAGTTCCAGAGTGGTGAAGTGACTTCTTCTGGTGACACAGCTAGTAAGCATCTATGTTAGTATTGGAATCAACTCTACCATACTATATTCTACCATGAAAGATGTCCCCAGGAAAAGTAAAAATTCAGCAATTCAATTAAACTCCACAAACATTGAGTCTATTAGAAAGCACTAAAGTCAGCATCACAAACAAGTGTGAGCTCCATTCCAGAGACGATGCTGGTGATTCACCTATCTGGTCACTTTGCCTCCCAACCTAGTGGTCATCCTCTGCTCCTCAGTCTCTCTCGTCTCTTCCCTCATATTCAGTCACTTTTTCTAACTTCCCTGTATCTAAACAAGATCTCTCATATACTCCCTTTGTCTCTCCTATAACTCCACTACCAACCTGGTGAAAGCCCTCAGCACCTGAGGCAATTAGTGAATACTGGGCCTGGAATTAGGAAGACCCAAGTTCAAATCTGATCTGACACACTAATGTGTGGCAAGTTGTTTAACTTGTTTGCCTCAGTTTCCTCAACTGTAAAATGAGGATAATAGTAGCACCCACCTTCCAGACTCCTTTGAGGATGAGATATTTGTAAAGCATTTAGCACAGTACCTGGCATAGAGTAAGTACTATATAAATGCTAGTTGTTGTTGGTTGTGGGTGGGAGCATGGGGGTATTGTTGTTACTGCTGCTATTACTACTACTACTGCTGCTGCTACTGCTATTACTACTACTGCTGCTGCTGCTACTGCTATTACTACTACTACTGCTGCTGCTACTACTACTGCTACTGCTGCTGCTACTGCTACTGCTGCTGCTGCTGCTACTGCTACTGCTGCTGCTGCTGCTGCTGCTACTGCTGCTGCTGCTACTACTACTGCTGCTGCTGCTACTACTACTACTGCTACTGCTGCTGCTGCTGCTGCTGCTGCTATTATTACTACAACTACTGCTGCTGATGCTGTTACTACTACTACTGCTGCTGCTGCTGCTACTGCGGATGCTGATGCTGCAATTACTACTATTACTGCTGCTGCTATTACTACTATTGCTGCTGCTATTACTACTGGTACTACTGCTGCTACTGCTACTGCTGCTGCTATTACTACTAAAATTACTGCTGCTGATGCTGTTACTACTAAAACTACTGCTGCTGATGCTGTTACTACTACTGCTGCTGCTGCTGCTGCTATTACTACTACAACTACTGCTGTTGATGCTGTTACTACTACTACTGCTGCTGCTGCTGCTGCTGCTACTGCGGATGCTGATGCTGCAATTACTACTATTACTGCTGCTGCTATTACTACTATTGCTGCTGCTATTACTACTACTGCTGCTGCTATTACTACTACTGCTGATGCTGCAATTACTATTACTGCTGCTATTACTATTACTACTGCTAGTAGTGCTGCTGCTGCTGCTACTATTACTACTAATGATGCTGCTGCTGCTGCTACTTCTACTGCTGATGCTGCAATTACTACTATTACTGCTTCTGCTATTACTACTATTGCTGCTGCTATTACTACTACTGCTGCTGCTATTACTACTACTGCTGATGCTGCAATTACTATTACTGCTGCTATTACTATTACTACTGCTAGTAGTGCTGCTGCTGCTGCTACTATTACTACTAATGATGCTGCTGCTGCTGCTACTTCTACTGCTGATGCTGCAATTACTACTATTACTGCTTCTGCTATTACTACTATTGCTGCTGCTATTACTACTACTGCTGCTGCTATTACTACTACTGCTGATGCTGCAATTACTATTACTGCTGCTATTACTATTACTACTGCTAGTAGTGCTGCTGCTGCTGCTACTATTACTACTAATGATGCTGCTGCTGCTGCTACTTCTACTGCTGATGCTGCAATTACTACTATTACTGCTTCTGCTATTACTACTATTGCGGCTGCTATTACTACTACTGCTGCTGCTATTACTACTACTGCTGATGCTGCAATTACTATTACTGCTGCTATTACTATTACTACTGCTAGTAGTGCTGCTGCTGCTGCTACTACTACTACTAATGATGCTGCTGCTACTAATGCTGATGCTGCTACTGCTGCTACTTCTACTGCTGATGCTGCAATTACTACTATTACTGCTGTTGCTATTACTACTATTGTTGCTGCTACTGCTGATGCTGCAATTACTACTATTACTGCTGCTATTACTACTATTGTTGCTGCTACTACTACTGCTGCTGCTGCTACTACTACTCCTGATGATACTGCTTCTACTACTGCTATTGCTACTGCTGCTGCTACTGCTACTGCTACTGCTGATGCTGCAATTACTACTATTACTGCTACTGCTATTACTACTACTGCTGCTGCTATTACTACTACTGCTGATGCTGCAATTACTATTACTGCTGCTATTACTATTACTACTGCTAGTAGTGCTGCTGCTGCTGCTACTACTACTACTAATGCTGCTGCTACTACTACTGCTGATGCTGCTACTGCTGCTACTGCTACTGCTACTGCTACTGCTACTGCTACTGCTGCTGCTGCAATTACTACTATTACTGCTGCTACTATTACTACTATTGTTGCTGCTACTACTACTGCTGCTGCTGCTGCTGCTGCTGCTACTACTGCTCCTGATGATACTGCTTCTACTGCTGCTGCTGCTACTACTGTTCCTGATGATACTGCTTCTACTACTGCTATTGCTATTGCTGCTGCTGCTGCTGCTGCTGCTGCTGCTGCTGCTACTGCTGCTGCTGCAATTACTACTATTACTGCTACTGCTATTACTATTACTACTGCTACTATTGCTGCTGCTGCTGCTGCTGCTACTCATGACTGGGCTATTGCAGTAAGCTTCTGGTGGTTCTCCCTGCTTGCACACTGTCAATCCCTATTCTAGTCCATCTTCCATTCAGCTATCAAAAGATCTTCATAAAGCACCAAGCAGAAGGTGCTTAATAAATGTTTATTGACTATGTCACTCCCTCCCCCTCCATTCAATAAACTCTAGTAGCTCCCTTTTACTACTGGGATCCAATATAAAATCCTCCGTTTGTCTTTTAAAGACCCCCATAAGCTGGTCCCTTCTGAGCTTTCCAGGCTCCATGTACTAACTTTATGAGCCAGGGACACCAGCCTCCTTACTGTTCCCAACACCCAACATGTCATTTCCCATTAATAGCATTCTCACTGACTGTCCTCCATGCCTGGAATTCTCTCCCTCCTCATCTCCACCTTTAGGCTTCAGATGGAGCCCCACTTTTTAATCTTAGTGTCGCCAGTCTAAAATTATCTCCAATTTATCCTGCGTTTATCTTGTTTGTGCATAGTTGTTTACATGCTGTCTCCCCAACTAGACTGTGAATTTGAGAACAGGCACTGGTTTTTTGTTTTGGGTTTTTTTTTTCCTTTCTTTGTAACCTTAGCACTTAGCACAGGACCTGGTATATAGTAGGCACTTAATAAATGCTTACCATTCACATACATACACCCATGCTCTTGTGCATGTCACACACACACACACACACACACACACACCACTGTAACAAGCACAACATATCACTGAAGATAAGACGATTATATTTTTGTTTCTTTCATGAGAATGTATTCAAGATTAATTTTAAAGACAAACACAATTCCACCCTGGATTTACTCTCCCCCAGGGCCTCTGACTGGGTACTTCTTGCTCCCATCTGTGCAGTCTCATTGGAGACCATTAAGCAGGAGGGTTTTCTGACCTCCTTCTCCCTGAATGTTCAAAGCACAGCCCACATTTTAAAACCAGAACATATTTCCTTTTATTCCAGTACTCAGGACTTAACCTATTAATTTGTGACAAAGATTTGAGCCAGGCATAGCTTGCAACAGAGGCTTCTGGCACGCCTGAGGAGAGGAGATCTTTGTAATTGTGTCCAGTGATATTTATATGACTATTACTGTGTATAGACAGCCAATCTACCCAGTGCCCAGAGATTAGAATAGCTCCCACCCACGTACACATACATCCTTTTCATATCCTGAGCCAAGAGACGCTCAGCTAAAGTGACTGAGTCCTGGAAGATGATCAAAGTCATTCAATATTGAAATCAAGAAGGTCAAAGAAATAGGAGCTTTCCTTTCCAAGCTCTGTGTATGTTCAGATCTCAACCCATTCGTTTGAACTCCCAGCTTCTATCTCCTAGCCTGGCACTGATGCCTACCGTTTCAGAGAATAGAACTACCAACCTTGACTGCACATTAATTTATCTTGAATTACATTTCAGTCATTTCCAGAAGGGCACTTACAACTTTTTTTTTTCCAAAAGGGGGAAAGAAAAGATTAGGGAGGGAGGGAATTGAAATTAAAAGAGTCCCTTGAAGTTATTTCAATTAATTTGGGGACTGGAGATCCTAGAGAATGGCTCCTCTAAGAGCTACTGAAGTAGAACAGTGATTTGGGATCTGAGTTTTATATTCAAATATCACCAGCAGAGAAAAAGCATTTCACTTCCTGATTCATTCGCCCTCACAAATGCACTACCTCGATGGCTGGTCGCCGTGAATAGGAATAGAGTCTGCCCACTTTAGTATATTAATGTGCAGTTATACCCAGGCAAAAAGCACATACAGAACACTTTTTTTTTTGAGCTGGGTGAGGGGTAGAGAATGTAAAGTGGAAGGGAAAGTTCTGACTAGATTATGATGCCTGGCAAGGATGAAAGCCACCATGTAGTTAATCATTAATATCAACATCAGCAATTAATTATCTCTAGCCTAATGCCCCAGAGTTTACCCACAGTCATGACCCTACTCCCAGAGAGACATCATGGTGTCCTGGATAGTAAGAGACCCTCAAAGCAAATAACTAGGAAAAAATCCTGCTTCCTTCAAGTCCCCACTGAAAGTCCACTTTCTACTCCAAGCCTTTCCTGAGTACCCTTAATTCTAGTGCCTTCTCTCAGCCAATTGATTGATTCATTCATTCATTCATTGTTATTGTTGAAGTGGTTTTTCAGTTATGTCCAACTATTCATGACCACATTTGGAGTTTTCTTGGCAAAGATATTGAAATGGTTTACCACTTCCTTCTCCAGATCATTTTAACAGATGAGGAAACTGAGTCAATCAGGGTTAAGTGACTTGTCCAGGGTCACACAGCTAGCGAGTGTCTGAGGCTAGATTTGAATTCAAGTCTTCCTGACTTCAGGCCCAGCACTCTAGCACTCTGCACCACCTAGCTGCCCCCTTCAATTGATTAGCTCCAATTTATCTTGTCTTTCTCTTGTTTATACCTAATTGTTTGCCTGTTGTCATTAGGCTGTGACCTCCTTGAAAGCAAAGACTGTATTTTTCTTTCTTTGTATCTCCAGTACTTAGTGAAGTACCTGGTACACAGTTAGCATGGATTAAATGTTTATTGACTGACTGACTTCTGACTCACAAGGGTTACATGACCCTGAACAAATCACTTAACTTCTCAGTGCTATAGGCAACTCTCTAGGACTAGAGCTGAAGAGAATGTGTGATCTGCATCAGTAAAGGGAGCTTCCTCCCCTGAAAGGCCCCTATAAATGAAATCACAGGTCCAGGCCCCATTCTCCCATAGTGATTCTATTAACCTTCTGATTGTTTCCAAGGAGTTCAAAGTCATTGATTTAACTAACACCACAGTAAGAAGCAAATTTATCACCTCTGGTTTCAAAAGGACCTAAAGAGACAGTAGGATCTGGAGGGTGTCAAGATATCATAGGCTCCCTTCTCCAATCCTCTCCTTTTACAAATGAGGCAACTGAGATTCAGAGAAGTACAATGACTTGTCATACAACCAAGCTGGGATTTGAACCCAAACCCTTTGATGCAGGATGTAGCAGCCTTCTCACACACACACACACACACAAACCATTGTCTCATGCTCACCTGTGACAAATGCATTTATATTCCCCTTTCAAATTAGCAACAGAAAAATGTCATAGCTCACCTAAGGTCCCAGCAAGCAGGTGGCTGAACAGAGAATGGAAATCAGGAGACCCCATTCAAATCCACAGTAAATGAAGATTGGCACTAGGAGTCGGGAGACCTAGGTTTGTGGCCCAGCTTTACTATTTATTTATTAGCTGTGTGGCCTTGGCAAGCCACTCAACCCCTCCTGAGTCTCAGTTTCCTCATCTGTAAAATGAGGAGTTGGACAAGGAATAAAAATAATAGCTCATATTTATGCTATATAATAGCCATGCATAGATATCATTAGAACATGCCCAGGGAATTTTATTAACTAACTTATTTTTTTGAAAGTAAACATTTATTGAACATAGAGCCAGAATAGATTGTTTTATTCTCCAAATTAAACTACAACTTAACTCAATTTAAGCATAATACTCATGCACAAGTACAACAATACAATCTTTAAAACTAAAAAAGTGAATCATTCAATTAAATTAAATTTCAGAAACACTCTTGTGAGACAGGATGTCCCGGGGCACACCCAACACACTCTTCATGCTCACCTATGAATAGCACTTTGAGGTTTACAAAATGCTTTAAATATATTATCCCATTTGATTTGACTAGATAATCCTTAAGGCCTCTTCCAACTTTGATGTCTGTGGTTGCACCAGCCTATTTACTAGGAAATAACCATAAACAAAGCCCTACAAAGCATTGAGTTAAAAGTGAAATATGAGTGAACTTTGCCTCTCTCTTTATTGGATAATCTACAGCAAACTATAGTTAGCTCATATTAGCTACACAGGGGAAGCCAATCACTGGAGAAACTCCTGGGTGCCTTCTGCCAGAATATGAATTTGGGAGCATGTCAGGTCCTTAATTTGAATTAGATATTGTTTCCAACAGGCAGACTGGAAAGTAGATAGCAGCTACAGGAAGAGAAAAGAGCATCTTGAAGAGAAAATAGCCACAAGGAACAAAGAGCAACCACAGAGAGCAGAGGAGAGCAGCAGTAAGGGGTAGAGTAGAGCAACCACAGAGAGCAGAAGAGAGCAGGTAGAGGGGATAGAGCAGAACAACCACAGAGAGCAAAGTAGAGCAACTGCAGGGGATAAAAGAGAGCAACCATGGGGAACAACAGAAAGCAACAACCAAGGGGAGAAGAACAGCCACAGAGAAAATAGGTGGAATAGACCTGGAAGAAGAATAGAGAGAACTATGTAAAGCAGTAGAGAGAAGTAGCATACTTGAAGGAGAATAGCTGTATAGAAAGAATGGAGAAAATCAGAGCTGAACTCTAACTGGCAGAGGGACTGGGGAATCATGGAGGAAACTGCGTAGCCTAATAATAGCATTATGATCCCTAAACCACAGCAAGTTTCAGTGTTTGTCAGAGGGTTCTGAGGCATTAGCATTTGCATCAGCCTGCCTTCCTAAGACTGAAAAAAGACACCAGTGCTATGGAGCTTTTACCACGGGCAAGCTGATTTAAAGAAAAAAAACACACAACAACAAACAGCTGAGTCTCTGGAAAACAATGCAGAACACACTTAAGTTTAATCTGCATTATTAACGCTTCCCCACCACATTTTTTTGTTGTTGTTGTTATTTAGTTGTTTTCAGTCATGTCTGACTCTGTGACCCACTTTGGGGTTTTCTTGGCAAAGACACAGGAGTGGCTTGCCATTTCCTTCTCCAGTTAATTTTACAGATGAGGAAACTGAGGCAAACAGGGTTAAAGTGACTTGCCCAGGGTCACACAACTAGTAAGTGTCTGAGGCCAGATTTGAACTCGAGTCTTCCTGACTCCAGGCCTAGCACCCTATCCACTGTACCACTTAGCTGTCCTATCCACACTTCTTAAAAGTCTAAACAGGGGGCAGCTGGGTGGCACAGTGGATAAAGCACCGGCCCTGGATTCAGGAGGACCTGAGTTAAAATCCGGCCTTAGACACTTGACACTTACTAGCCGTGTGACCCTGGGCAAGTCACTTAACCCCCATTGACCCGCAAAAAAAAAAAAAAAGACAGAATTGTAAAGTAATGTCTTTCCTAATTTTTAGATTCATGTGCCTTTAGTTATGGTCCCAAATAGTGATGACATTGTCAGGGACTCTGGTTGCAGGCTAAATTGTTGATAACCCAAGGCAATCACAAATAACTGAGAAAGTACTAAGGGTTTCACAAGACATGTCAGAATCTGGACTTCATAAGAATCAGACTTTGTAAATAACTATAAAACTTGACTTCAGAGTTCAAGAATATCACTTTCTAGTTTGAGAAATGAGAAGTAAGTACACAAAATGGCTAACCATATATAAGCATGGCAGTATATGAAAAGTGCCAACTGTAACAACAAATAGCAAATGCTATAAGACTTCAACAGGTAGGAGGGTTTACTTCCAGGTGGGATGGTCAGGGAAGCTTTCATAAAGGAAATTAATGAGATCTGATCAGGTCTTTGAAGTATGGGGATGGTTTGAACATAAAAAGATAAATTGGGGACACTAATCCACTGTTGGTGGAGTTGTGAACAGATCCAACTATTCTGGAGAGCAATTTGGAACTATGCCCAAAGGGCTACAGAACTGTGCATACTCTGATCCAGCAATACCCCTGCTAGGTTTATATCCCAAAGACATCCCCAAAAAGAGAAAAAGACCTATTTGTACAAAAATATTTATATCGTCTCTTTTTGTGGTGGCTAAGAATTGGAAATCAAAGGAATGCCCATCAATTGGGGAATGGCTAAACAAGTTGTGGTATATGATGGTGATGGAATATTATTGTGCTATAAGAAATGACAAGGAAGATGACTTCAGAAAGGCCTGGAAAGACATGTATGAACTGATGTATTGTGAAGTGAGCAGAACCAGGAGAACATTGTACACAGAGGTAGCAATATTGTTTGATGAAGAACTGTGAATTACTTGACTATTCTCAACAATACAGTTATCCAAGACAATCCCAAAGGACTAATGATGAAACATACTATCCACCTCCAAAGAAAGAACTGATATTGATGGGACAGACTGAAGCATGCTATTTTCCACTTTCTTTCACTTTTTCTTTTAATCATTTTTTCTTGCACAAAATGACAAATAAGGTAATTCTTTACATGGCTATACATGTATGACCCACACCTGATCTCTTGCTACCCCAGGGATGGGGGAGGGGAGGGAGGGAAAGAGGGATAAAATTGGAAACCAAAACTATAAAGAAAAAATTTATAAAGAAAAAAAGAAATTGAATGGAAATTCCAAGCAGTACAAAAGTATGGAGGAAGAATTGCATAACACATTTGTGTGAATGAGTAGACTTTAAACATTGAAGCCTTCTGCCCCAAGTACTGAATAGCACTGTCTGACTTAGAACAGAAATAAGTTACCATCTTGAGTCTTTGTCTTTGCCTATTAACCCTAAGGCACTACCCCTCACATTTAATTCAGCATGGAGGAGATTAAAAATGTCTTTCTATGAGTTTTTCACAGGGTTACATTGATCTTGTTGGCTCTTTCCAGTGGTAGTCTTAATTAAAGCAAGAAATACAACAGAAAGGAAATAAGGGGGGAAAAAAGAAATAAAGAGATACCTAGTTTCACTAGGCTGGCTTTGCTGAAGGACTGTATTTTATAGAATCTATAACCAGACAACATTGGCATTGCCTTTTGTACTTGAGATGTGATGGAATTAAAGGATTTGAGATTGCAAAGCCCTCATGAATAATTTAGGATCTCCTACTTTTCACAAATATTCACTTCACTCTCTATGTGCCAACATTAAGCTGTGACACCTAAGGAATACCTAACAAAGCTGGGCATCCCCCAACTCAGAAGAAATCTCCTCCCAGCTCCATCATTCCCAGCTTTTCGTTGTCAGCTTCACTCTGCAGCCTTTTTTTTTCCCATCACCTCCCGATGTCATGATCCTTTTCAAGAATGAAGGACAAACAACAACAACAACACTGCAGCCACCTTTAGGAAATCTAAAGATTCAAGATCTCAACATTCAGGTCTCTCAAAGAACAAAAACAAGAGCAGTCTCCAAATGAAAACTCAACTAAGTACTATAAAGTCCCCAAGTTAGATATAAAACTCTCACCAGTCAGAAATCTTGGAGTTACTTTTAAAGCTCCCTTTTTCCTTGTTTCTCATAATCAGACCATCCTACTGCTTCTACCTCCATGGTAGATCTCTCATTCACTTCCCTCCTCTCTATTCTCATTAACACCACCTGAACATAGTCACGAATTGCCTCTCACCTGGACTAGCAAGATGTGACATCTATCCATTTGGAGTTTATCTGTATAAGGTGTGAGGTATTGGTCTAAATCCAATTTCTTCCATACTGCTGTCTGATTTTCCTAGCAGTTTATGTCAAATAATGAGTCTATAGCCTAGTTGAGGATCTTTTTGTGTATTGGATACTTGTGTATTAGTTACAATTCCTTCTGGATGTTTTCTACCTAATCTGTTTGACTATATGATCTTTGGATCAATTTTTATAATGAATATTAAATTGTCTTAATCACTAGGTCCCTTTCATTCCTATTTCTTTTCGTTATTTGTCTTGAGATTCTTCACTTTTTTCCCTCCATGTGAATTTTGGTAATTTGTTGATTGGTGTAGCATTTAATAAGTAAATTCATTTAGATACCATTGTCATTTTTACTATATTGGTTTGTCCTACCCATGAGCAAGTCACTCCTCAATTTATTTGTGCTTTTATTTCTATAAACAGTTGTTTGTAGTTGCATTAATATAGTTTTTGTGTGTATCTTGGAAGGTAGACTCCCAAGTATTTTATATATTCTGCAGTAATTTTAAATTCAAATTTCCCTTTCTATAATGCTGTTGATTTGTGTGGTTTTATTTTATATCCTGCAAGTCTTACTAAAGTTATTGTTTCAATTAATTTTTTAAATGATTCTTTTTTATGGGGTAATGAGGGTTAAGTTACTTGCCCAGGGTCACACAGCTAGTGTCAAGTGTCTGAGTTCGAATTTGAACTCAGGTCCTCCTGAATCCAGGGCCAGTGCTTTATCTACTTTGCCAACCTAGCTGCCCCATTGATTCTTAATAGTAGCTCTTTTTTTTTGGTGGAAAAAGAAAAAAACATCCCTGGAAACTAAGGGGATGCCCATCAATTGAGCATAGGGTTCATTAGGCTAAATAAACTGTGAGAAATGGATGTGATGTATACTATTGTGCTGTAAGAAATGAGGAAATAGATGATTTCAAAAAGACTTGGGAAGACTTTTATAAACTGGCATAAAGTAAATAGACCAGAAGAACAATTAATAACATAGTATCAATATTATTAAAATGAATAGTTTTGAATACTTTTATAAACCAATGAAGACTTAATAAGTTGAAGCAGGAGAACAATTTACATAATAACAATAGTACCATAAAACATCTTTGAAAGCTGTAAGAACCAAAACCAATACAATTAGTCATGATTCTATAGAACCAGTGACAAAACATGCTATCCATTACAAAAAGATGATAGATTTAGGATACAGAATGAGACAGATATATAGATATAGATATAGATATAGATATAGATATAGATATAGATATAGATATAGATATAGATATAGATATAGATATAGATATAGATATAGATATAGATATAGATATATACACATACATACACATATACATATGCATACATGCATGTGTATGCATATACATTCATATGCATACACACATATGGGTGCATGTATACAACTACTGAGGGAATTTTTCTGGATTATGCACATTTGTTACAAGAGATATTTTACTTTTCTTTTTTAAAATTTGGGCAGGGGTTGTGAGGAAGAAAAAATAGATTTTTGTAATATTTCCTAAATATAAAGAGGTAGGGAATGCTACAAATATGAAATGTTACATGCACTGTATTATTAATTCTGCTTAACTGTTTTACTGTCATAAGAGAGAACTCTCATGAAGTGAGAATAATCTTTGTAATATAAAAATAAAAGAGCTATAGGTTTTTTAAGACAGCATATGAGAGGAAAATGACCCCTTCTCAATAATCCTCTGGAACTCAGCAGTGATGTGTCAAAGGCTCATTTATTTCTTTCTTGAGAGAAAGGGCAATGGGAACAATAATTCAGTGTGCAGCAGGCAGGCGCAGAGGACAGGGGCTCACAGGCCCCACTTTAATCCATAGTCCCTAACATGAAATGGACCCTCCCCTTGTTCATCATTGAATGATTACTTAAGGGTTATAATCTAAGCACAAAAGCTAGGTAATTGGAACACAGTATTTTTTTTCATAAAAATATTTTATTATTTTCCAGTTATATATAGAGATAGTTTGCAACATTTGTTTTTATAAGATTTCTAGTTTCAATTTTTCTTCTTTTCTCCTCTCCTTCCCCCCTCCCCAAGACAGCTAGCAATCTAATATAGTTTATATGTGTACAATCAAATTAAACATATTTCTGCATTAGTCATGCTGTGCAAGAAGAATTAGAGCAAAAAGGAAAAACCTCAAAAAGGAAAAAAAATAGAAACAGTATGGTTCAATCTGCATCCAGATTCCATCCATAGTTCTTTTTTTTCTGGATTTGGAGAGTATTTTCCATCATGAGTCCTTTGGAACTTTCTTGAACCATTGGATTGCTGAGAAGAGTCAAGTCCCATCACAGTTGATCAACACACAATGTTGTTGATACTGTGTACAATGTTCTCCTGGTTCTACTCACTTCACTCAGCATCAGTTCATGTAAGTCCTTCCACATTTCTATGAAATCTGCCTGCTCATCATTTCTTACAACACAATAGTATTTCATTACATTCATATACCACAACTTGTTCAGCCATTCCCCAATTGATGGGCATCCCCTCAATTTCTAATTCCTTGCCACCACAAAAAGAGCAGCTATAAATATTTTTGTACATGTGAGTCCTTTTCCCTTTTTTATGATCTCTTTGGGGAAAAGACCTAGTAGTAGTGTTGCTGGGTCAAAGGATATGCACAGTTTATAGCCCTTTGGGCATGGTTCCAAATTGCTCTCCAAAATGGTTGGATAACTTCACAGCTCCACCAACAATGCATTAGTGGAAGGCAGTATTCTTAACCCTAATTTCCATAAGTATTCTTTGAGTTCTTAGTTAATAGGGAGGTGATGCAGGGACATTCCTTCAATTCTCTCTTATATGGACACAGCCTGAGAGAGGACCTAGTTGAGCCCAGCTCAGGGCTACTTGAACCACATGATCTGTCTGCCAGAGGGAAGGGGGTCTGAGATCTGAGTCCTCAAACAGGTCTGGAGGAGTGTCATTTGAATGATGCTTGTTATATCCTACTGAGAGGAAACCATTACTCCTTTCCTCACAGTATAGAACAGTGAAAAGGTACTGACTCAGGAGGCAGAGGACCTGGGTTCAAATCCTGCCTCTATCATTTAACTACCTTTATGTCTTTGGGTAAATCATTCAGTTTCTCTGAACCCTGGTTTCCTCATGTATAAAATGAGGGGTGTGGTTGAGATGGATTCCAAGATCCCTTCCAGCTCTAAATCCCCTTTCCCCTCTAATCCATCCTGAATGCCACTGCCAATATTTTTTTTCATATATAGTCCTTGTCATTTCAACCTCTCCTAAAAAATCTTCAATAACCACATCTTGTCTATTAAGTCAAGTTCCAAGTATTCTGCTTGTCATTCAGGTCTTCCATAATCTGCTGCAAACATACCTCCCCAACTTTAAATTATTTCCCTCTACAATATTGTACAGTCCAACCAATCTATTCTCTCTCTCTCACTTACACACACACACACACACACACACACACACACACACATGCACACACAACTCATACATACACACACACACCTTAAAATTGCTCTTTTCTGTGATTTTTGTACTAGAGAAGACAAGGAATTAAAGAATTCAGCATTGCAAAATTTTCATAAATAATGCAGAATCTTCCACTTCATGCAATTATTCACTACTTGTTCCTTCTGCCTGTAATGCCCTCCCTTCCTCCCTCCCTCCCTCTCTTTGCCTGTTGAATGCCTACCTATTCTTTAAGGGCCAATTGCTTAGCCAGTCTCAGCAGAGAACAGTGCACTTTGGGATTCTACCTAAGAGCTGAAAATCAAAACCATTTTTCCCCCTAATTGCTACTCCCCAGGTGGGTCTCACTGCTGTTTTTGTTTCCTACTAGTCATCCCCTCTCTAGCATTCCTTTGATGTTCCTTGACAAAAAGGTCTTAACAGCATTTCCACAGTGTTGCCAGAGAGGTAGGTGTTCAAGCTGATTCCTGGTATGAAACATGAATGTTTAGGGCCTGAAGGTCAGTGGATAAAACCATTGTTCAACTGAACCATTTCTACTGGCTGTGTTTTAGCTAAGAGAATAGTGACCATTCAACCCAAAGACCCAGACAAAGATTCACATGTATCTTCCCCCTGAAAACTGCTTCCTCTGAATCAAATCTTGCAATAATAATAAAATAAAAAAGTCTGTTCAATCAACCAGTTCCAGAGAAGCTACTAATGCTTTGACAACCTGGGGGTTCTCTTATCTGAACTGAAGTCAACAAAAGCTACCACAAGAGCATTCAGACCAGAACTCTAGGGTCAATTGTCCCTGGAAGTGAAAGTGTTCACTGAAAAGTTGGAGGAATCATTTAATTTAATAACTTGATTTATATGAGCTCAAGGAGGGAATGCCACTTACCTACTAACTACATATAAATTGAATTGATTCTGAATTTTAAACGATCTTAGGACCAAAATATCATAGCTCTGGGGCTGGAAAGAACCCAAGAGTGCATTTAGTCTAAAACCAACTTCAGTTGTTTCCTCTATCACCTATAAACAAAAACAACCCTAATTTAATTAAGTAGATAATTAATTCATTCACCTTTCACCTTAGAGATGAAGATACTGATGTTCAGAGAGGTTTGATTTACCCAGGATCATACAGGTCATAAGCATCAATTCACTTCAATTCAGCAGATATTTATTAAATACCAATTATGTGTAAGGCACTATGCTAGGCATGGAAATGCCTAAACAAAATGAATGAGAGTCCTTACCCTCAAGGAACTTACATTCTACTCTACTCTTACAGTCTACCAAAGTTAATAAAAAGTAAGAGAAAAATTTATGGAAATTTGTGAGACAAAAACAACATCCCAGAGACAGACAGTCTCCCTTATAGAAAGGACTTCAAGGAAATATTAAAGGATCATGACAGAAGAGAAATAGAGGCAGCTTGGGGGGAAGGAGGGAGGAGGGGGATTATGGGAAGAAAAAGAAATAAGCCTCGCATTATTTTGATGTTGGCTGCCAAACTGGGCACTGAGGAAATATGATATCCCGCTTAACAATAGTTACTGCTTTAAAAGGAAGTCTTAGGAACGACCCCTTTGAAAAGGCTGATTGGTTTAATTTGGTTTTGATGAAATAGTGTACATTTAGAGTTCCCCATTCTCTGGGAGAAATCTCAGTGGGGCAGGGACTGATTTGCTACTCTGTGGCATGTGGTCGGCCTGTGGCCAGACGGTCTTTTTGAACTTTTTGAAGCTAAGACATCTTTAGGTCCTTGGTCTGTATTCCCTCTTGGATAATTAGTAGTAGATCAAATGTCATTTGTAATTCTAAGTTATCTGAGGGGAAAACAGAGCAAGAGAAGGGGGCGGAAGGAATCATCTAAACTTCCAGAAATGTTCCATATGTTCTAGACTTCTGTTCAAAAGATTTCCTTGACTGCCTGAACCCGGACACACAGTCATTATGAACAATAGTATCTCCTGGCCAATTAAACCAATGGTCAGTGGAGTCAATGACAAAAAGTATACACACACGAAAGAAAGGACTATTTTTGTTCTGTTTGGAATCGTGTGACAGTGTCATGATAAATTAATCCAGACACAAACTCAAACTTTCTTATGTTTCTTCCTACACACTGTAAGATTAAAAGGTTGGAATAGATTAGGGGTCTGCAAACTCCAGCCTGTGGGTCAGCTGCTGCCTATTTTTTTAAAACCCATGAGCTAAGAATGGTTTTTACATGTTTAAATAAAATTGTATTGTATTTAAATAAGTAAAAACTAATCTTAGTTCATAGGCTATACAAAAAACCAAAACATGCCACCAGGCTAAAAGGACCGGAGTTTGAATACAAAGATGGATACTAAGGTCTCTTCCAGCTAAGAATCTGTGATCCTAAGACTACCTTGGACTCTATTCACATAAGGCCTTTCTCCAGGGAGTACAAAGTACTTTGTTAGTTCAAGATGATATTCTCTCCTCTTCCAGCTGTGCTTCTGACTTTCTGGACTTCAAGCAGCAAACTCACACTGGAACAACCATCCCCCTCTGTGTCTCTCTCACAGCAGAACATCCTTGTGCTACACTGAGCTCCTGCCTTTGCTATCACTGCCAGCCCCCTTTCAGCTCCCTTTTGTGTGCTGTCTTCCCTTATTAGACTGTAAGCCCCTCTAGGACAAGCACTGTCTTTATTTTTGCTTGTATTGATATCGCCAGCTCTTAGCATAGTGCCTGACACACAGTAAGGAATTAATAAACACTTCTCGCCTTGCTGTGTCTCATTGCCCCATCACATTTAACAACATGCTCACTATTGTAAAACAACTCTCTGTCATCTCTAACAATCCTTAGACATTGAGTTCTATGCCTAGTTCTGTGGATCATGTGGAGTTCGGGGCCTTCCTCTCTTCTCTGACCCTTTTTTCCTCTGTCCTCTCTCTTTTTCTTCTCTTCCCCTCATCAACACCTTACTATACTACCACTGCTACCGCCCCCCCCCCCAAAAAAAAGTCTCGCATCTAAGATCTTACTTGATTGCAGGGCATGATCAACCAGAAAAATGAGAGTTGAGCAAACCCCTCAACCTTTCAGATTTTCAGAACTGCTTAAGGGATTGCTGCAAATATACATTATATCTGCAAGTTTAAACAACTGAATACTTTAAAAATCATTGTTATCAAGTGATAGTAGGGGATATTACCGACCCACTATGCTCATATTAATTTTTTATCCATAGTTGAGTATATGACAGCTTAATTTTTTATATCATCATTCCAACTATAGACAGATGAATTAAAGTCCTTTGCCATAAATTCAATTTTGCGGGACAATTATTTTTGAAAGAACATTCTTATCTCCTGTATCTCATGATATTTACTTTCCTTCAAGGATCGGCTCATGATACCTCTTGCAAGAATCCTTCTGTAATCTCCCTAGCTGATAGTATTCTCTCCCTACTCAAATTAACACCTGTATATGATTAGCAAGTAGGGGGATCAGTGGATAGAGCACTGGGCCTGGAGTCAGGAAGAACTGAGTTCAAATCTGGCCTCAGACACTTACTGGTTATGTAACCCTGGGCAAATCACTTAACCCTGTTTACCTCAGTTTCTTTATATGTAAGATAAACTGGAGAAGGAAATGTCAAACCACTATTGTATCTCTGCCAAGAAAACCCCATATGGAGTCACAAAGAGTTGGACATGACTGAACAACAACACAGTTAACTATTTACCCCCTAATAGAATATAATGTCCTTTTTCATTTTATCTTTGTATCCCAGCTCCTGGGACCTTTCATTTTATACACACACACATATATCTAGACCTTAATTTTATATTATTTAAAAATCTGGACTTGAGTCTATGGAGGGAACTCCCTGTGACGAAATTCCTCTACCAAAGCAGATAGACAACCAACTACTGGTACAGCTGACAGTCTTAGAGAATTTCATGGGAGTAGCTGACAGGTGAAGTAACTTGTCCGGGGTCATATGGTTAGTGGGTGTCAGAGATATAATTTGAATAAAGTTCTTCCTAATTCCAAGAAGGCCAGCATCCTAGGTATGACACTAAAGGGGCACTTAATAAATGTTTGCTGGGGAAAAAAAAGAAAAAAAAAACAAGTACACGCCAATTCATTGGGGAATGGTTGAAAAAATCATAGGACTGTATGGCGTGGAATATTATTGTGTTATAATGAACAAAGAATATAGAGAATTCAGAGAAACACAGGAAGACATAACTGATGCAGAGTAATCAGTAGAATTAGGAAAACAAGATACACAATGATTACAATCATGTAAAAACAAAACACCCACCAGGTTTCATGATTATAATAATCAAACTCAGCCCTGAATAAGAGATGAGAAAATATAACTTTGTATAGTTAAGAACGTAGAACAGTAGTGTCAGTTTCAAAAAGAAATAGGCCTTATCTCCCTGCTGACCACATACTGATTTAGAAAACTCCACATTAGTATTATCTATGTTTTAGTGTATTTTTGTTTCATTAAATATTTCCCCAATACATTTTAATTTGGGTCTTTGGCACTGAAGAATAATTGTTCTCTGTGGGCTATGTGTTTGACATCTTTGGTGTGGAACATGACAAAACACTTTCAGACTGTATTCATGCTTCAGTTGGATTTACTGGACTGATTTCTTTTTCCTTTTTTCAATTATTGGTTACAAATGATAATTTTCCAGGTAGGAGATGAATATACATAATCATAAATGAAAGTGATATAAAAATAAAAGATATCAATAAAAATTAAGGACTAAACACTTTCTAAAAATAAACACTTGTTAAATTAGATTAGACTCTGCTCAAGGCAATAAATGTACACATCTCCAATTCCCTATCTTAACCTGGCTCATTCTGTGAAAATGTAGCTTCATTGGGTACTGGAGCTGAAAAGTTATCTCAAATGTTTTACATAAAACAGGCTGCATTCTTCCACTGAGAAGTCATTCACCTCACCAAGGAGTAATGGCTAACTTTCTGGTCACCATTGTTCTTCAGTAAATTGCCTCTTGCAGTGATAGGCTAAATCAGGATTTTATACCTTGGAACTTGCCAAGAGACAAAGGGACATATCAAAAACCACCTCAGTCAATTGTGTGTTCGTGCTTCCCTGCAATAAAATACCCATTCCTCCTGATGTCCACACCATTATTCCCATTATTTCTACTCTCTTCAGCAAAAATCCAGAGGACAGGGAGGAGGCAATTAGGTGGTATTTATAGATAGAGTGCTGGATCACGAGTCAGGAAGACCTGAGTTCAAAGATAGCCTCAGATGCTTACTAGCTACTTGACTTTGAACAAAACAATTTAAAAAAAAAATGTTTGCCTCAGTTTCCCCATCTATAAAATGAGAATAGTAATAGCACCCACCTCCCAGGGTTGTTGTGAGGATCAAATGAGTTAATATTTGTAAAGCACTTTGAAAACCTTAAAGTGTCAAATAATTGTGCTATCAGGAAGTATAGGACACATTGGTACACCAAGTAAAATAGTGTACTAAATGATACATGTTATGCTCATGTTCTCAAGGGGTTCATGAACTTCCAAAGGATAAGCACACTCAGGGGCAGCTAGGTGGCGCAGTGGATAGAGCACCGGCCCCGGAGTCAGGAGTACCTGAGTTCAAATCCAGCCTCAGACACTCAACACTTACTAGTGTATAATTTAAGATTCTAAATGTGGATTCTAATCTGTTCCCCCAGTTTGGGGGGAAACTGACTAAAATCACTGATAAAACGAGTTTAGGTTTTTAAGGGTTTATTGGAAAATAGAAAGAAAAAGATTGAGAACAGAATTCCAACAGCCTGGCATTCCTATCTTTCCTCAAATTTCCTGTGAAGTCCTCTGCCGCTGCCACCACCATCAAGTCAGGAACTCAAAAGCATGAGAGCTCTCTGTGCAGGCTCCCTTTCCTCCTTCCTGTCTCCTCCCAGAAAATAGGAGGCTCCTCAAGTTGATTGGCTGGTAGCCTTGATAGACAGCACCCATGAGTAAACGTCATTTCCTGATGCCAAGGAAAAGCCACAATGCTTCTGAGGCATTTTCCTCATGGCGGAGCTTTCCCACAGCAAGTCTCCAGTAGGTGGCATCATTCCAATCATTACACTAGCTGTGTGACCCTGGGCAAGTTGCTCAACCCCAATTGCCTCACTAAAAAAACAAAACAAAAACAAACAAACAAAAAAAAAGGATAAGCACACTGATATAAGAAGACATAGATTTCAAACTTAAAGGGATCTTAGGGGTCATTTAGTATAATCCTTTCATTTCAAAAGATAAGGAAACTAAGGTCCAGATAGCATGATTTAGTCAAGAGTGCTGGACTTGGAGTCAGGAAGACCTGGGTTCAAAACTCCACCCTGGCACTTATTAACTGTGTGATCATGAGCAAATCATCTCTCCTCTCTTGGCCTCAGTTTCCTCATCTGTAAAAATAAGGAAGTTGTGCTTGATGACCTCTCAAGTCCCTCAAGCTCTAAATCCATGATCCTATAATCCTAAGTGAAGTGACTTGCTTATCATGGTCACACATTTAGTTGCAGAGCTGAGACCAAAAAGTGAAGACTTTAGACACCCAGTTCATCCTCCCCAGTCTTTATCTCATGTATTCATAAAATTCATTTTGGAGGCTCCAACTAAGAGGTTCAGCCTGGTACCATGCCAAGAGTTCTTGTTGTGGAGTGAGAAGACACGGGTTCAAATCCCTGTTCTGACCTTCACCGTCCATGTTACTGTGGGCTACTTCCCTGGGTGTCCTCATCTATAAAATGAGGGGGTTAAACTAGTTGGTTTGAGCACCTTGTACCAACTAGTGTAATGGAGGTGGAAAGAGGAGCAGAGAAGGAGTAAATAAAAGAAACACATACACAAAAGTTGTCCTGATGGTTGAGAGGCCATTATATGCAAATAGCTGCCAACTCTACCATACTTCACTCTAACAGTTTTCCACTCTGATGATTTCCATGTAAGTCTCTTCCCTTGCCCCTACCCTTTGGTGTTCCTCTTGTTCACAGATATTTCTATACCTTGGAGACTATACCTTTCTTGAAAGAGGCAAACCAAAGTACTGCACTTTTTCACATATGGAAATTGAGCTGTAACTAGAGTGGGGTGGGCCCCAAATCCCCTGTCTGATCCTCAAGTCACTATCCTCAGCAGCCCCATAGCAATTTCTTTCCTTTTCCAGGGTCTGGTGGCACCCCCTACATTAGGCATGTTCTTGCTTTTTTGTTGTTGTTGTCCAGTCATTTTTCAGTCATGTCTGACTCTTAATGATCCCATTTGGGGTTTTCTTGGCAAAGATACTGGAGTGATTTTCCCTTTCCTTCTCCATCTTATTTTAAAGATGAGGAAACTGAGACAAACGAGGTTAAGTGACTTGCCTAGGGTGACACAGTGTCTGAGACCAGATTTGAACTCACAAAGATGAGTCTTCCTGACTCCAGGCAGGGTGTTCTATCCAATACACCACCTACTAAAGAAGAAAACCTCTGCTGCACATTCTACCTCCTACCTCCTGGAGGTGGGGAGTCTGGAAGTCCTAGGTTACCCTCCAGCATTACAGGCAAAACTCTCTGAGGGATGGGTAACACTGACACAACTGGACCTGATGAAGAAGGATTGAACTCTGCATTCCTGACCCCAATGCAGGTCCTGTTCCCTCCCCATCCCCAGAAGTGGGATGTCCTTGGGGTCTTTTTGCATACACACACACACACACAATATTATAGCTTTCCTCTTTGCATTCCCAGATCTAAGATCTTCTCCTGAGTTTGCCTCCCCAACCCCACCCATACTTTCTTCAAGCACCAGAATTGCTAGCTATGGCTCTGGGCAGAAGAAGAAGTCATCAGAACCTGGGACAGCCGGTCAGCACACAATCCAGAAGCTTCTTATGTCACTTCCAAACAAAGTATAAAATTGATACGAGGACAAGACCACACATATGGGATCCAGGGAAAGATAGCGACGAATTCTTTGTACATAGCTTTATTCTTTCTACCACAGACCCCAGATATACAACAGAAATACTGAGAAAGAGATAACTCAGTACTTAGGCTTTTAATATCAGGAAAACACATTTTTTAAAAGCAGCTTTCTTTTTAATATTACAGTGTGTAACACAGAGGCAATGAATGTATGCGGTAATGCAAATAAACCTCTCCAGAGATTAAATTTTTCAGCTTTACTCCAGCATCTAATCAATCACATGGCTGTTTATTGCTTTGTATATGCCAAATCAATAAGGATTACACCTTAAAAATACCTTTAAAGTAGTTTGCTATGAAACAGTTACTATGGAACTACAAGTAGCAATTACACCATGCAATTATATAACATAATACTGATGGCAAGTAGTTATTTTAACTACTCACTAAAAATAATGAGTTGTTAAAGGCAACTTGTTTCTTTCTCATTATATTCTTCATGGAAGGTCCAGTCACAATAAGCTATTTATGTGCTTATATTCTGACATTTGTCGCTAAAACTGAAATGCTTTATGGATGGGAGGCAGCAGGGTGTGGGAGAGAGTGATTTGACTCTGAAGCCAGAGAAACTGAGTGCAGATGCTTATTCCATGTGTGACCTTGGGCATACAATTCACTTAACCTCTATGGAGTTCAGTTTTTATATATTTTATTGAAGAGTTAAGACTCCATGCCCTTTGAACTCCCTTCCAATTCTAGATCTAGGATCCCATTATCCTAAGTCGTCAGACTTGTGTATGATACAAAGCTCAGTTCAAAGACCAAGGTTTTTCCTGGGTCCCAGCTGAGGATGTGTCAAATCATACAAAGGCCACATCTTCATGTTTGTGAGTAATGGAACATTTCTAATCTATTTGCACTTGCAGAATCTTCAGCTTGATAGAGCTAAAAATCTTACCAACCATTAGAACTATCCAAAGGTGAAATAGGCTGTCTTGGGACTTCAGTGGGTTTGCCATCAGTGGAAGTCTCCAGGAAGGATCTGGATGGCCACTTGTCAGGGATATTATGGAGGGAATTACTGCTCCAGCTGAGAATTGGCCTGGATGATCTCTGAGGTCCCTTCCTTGTCTGAAATTCTCTGATTCTGTGTTATTCTTCTTTGTCAATACTTTTCCTCTTATAAAACTAAGACAAGTTCCTCCCTCTGGGGAGATAATGCACTGGAAATCAGTGTTTGAGGGAACATAAACACTGGACTCAGGAGGCCTGGGCTCTTGGCTTATGCATCTGCCACTGGACTCACTGTGTAGTCTTGGGTCACCTCTCTAACCCCACATTTCTCCTTCTGTAAAATAAGGCTGTTCTCTGAGTCCTTTACAGATCTAGGATTCCTTTTCTCTCTTTCCCTCAGTTTCTGCAGCTGGTGATTCTGAAGGCACTTGAAAATCAATAGGGTCCTTCTGTCCCAAACTTCTCCCCACCTTAACCCTCTGCTCTTAGCAGGTAAGCATATGTACACACAGACTTACCAAGGAAAAGCAGAAATTCTATTTGTTATGGATGCCAAGAGTTATTGTTGTTTATTCCATGCAATGTTTTGTGATCACTTAAGCTTGCCTAGTTGCTTGCAGGAGTGATTTGTAGATAGGTTTAGCCCAGAGTAGTTTTGCAACAATTAAGAACTGTCTTTTTAACACTCCTGACTTCAAAATGAATTTTGCAATTGTGTGAAGAACAGTATCTACAATCAATAGTCTTTCTCTAAACAAGAAATTTCATAAAAGAGGCATTATGCCTTTTTTTAAAACCATTATTAACAACATAAAAACTTGAATTAAACACCTAATTACCCAGAGCACTTTCTAAAAGCTAAGTCTACATTCCACAAAGAGAACAACATAGATCTTGTTCTTGGCTTCTTGGAGCCAAGAGCCTGAGGGAGACTCTTAAGTATGTATTTCCATATGGAGTCTTCACAGCACCTAAAATAGGACCCTGACGAGAGCAGGTGCTTAATAAATGTTTATTGATCACAGGAATGAATGAATATGGATAAACATGGATATTTATACAGATGTACAAATGAATGGAAAAAAAGCATTTCTTAAGCACAGAGTGTGCACAAAACAGTGCTAAATGCTGGGGAAACAAATGGAAAGTAAGATAGGCCCAGCTTCCAAAGGACTCAGATTCTAATGGGGAAGACAACACAAATGGAAGGTTTTTGCTGTAAGTCAAATACAAAGGCTTGACTTCCATGTGCAAGTCAGATGGAAAGGGGAAATGGTGGTCAAAGGGGTGGTGATTTGACTTGCAAATACTAACTTCTTAATAAATGCTTTTTTCATTCATATACACATTTATATGAATATCCCTAGGGTACAGTAGAAAAGCAGGTGTTAATGTTATTCTTTACTGAGGTGCCATATCACTCTAGATCTATGATTCATGGTTGGAATTTCTTGATAGAATAGCTGATTCTTCAACTACAGATCAGCTACTGGAATGGTAGAAGAAAAGTATATTTCCCTGAATTTATTAGTTCTCCTGCCAACTGCTTTCCCCAACCTTCTCACATATCACTTATGAGCAATAGAAAGAAAGAGCTCTGGATTTGCAGCCAGCAGACCCGCTTTTGAGTCTTGACTTTTCCTATTACCTACTTTGTGACTTTGGGTAAGTTAGAGAACCTCTCTGGGACTCAGTTACTTCATCTGAGAACTAAGGAGGTTGAATTAGATGACCTCTAAGGTCCCTTCCAGATCTAAGACTATGACCTTCAGTCAAACGTTATGGTTCACAAAGCACTTTAAAATATATTGTCATGTGTGATCCTCACAAAACCTCTTAGGGAAGTAGCACATACATTATCATCCCCATTTTTTTTAACACACCCGTGAGTTAATTGATCTAGGGAGTTACCTCTGCAGACCTTCCTCTGTCAAAGCAAATTGACACCTTTTCTGGGAATTATAATCTTAGAAACTCATCTGGGGTACTATGAAGTTAAATGACTTGCTCCAGGTCACACAGCCAATATAAGTTAGAGGGCAGGCTTAAAACTAAGTACTCCTGACTTTGATATTGACTATTCACAATGCCACGTTGGTTTTCAAATCCATTTTACAGGCAAGAAAATTGAGGCTCAGAGACATTAGAGTGACTTGTCCTAGATCCCACAGCTAGTAAGTGACAGTGGCAGGATGGATCCAAGTCTTCTTTCTGGATCATCACAGCTGCCTAGTCAGGTGAAAAATAATGAAATATATTGTTTGCACAGACTTCAGAACCTCAACTAGTGACAAACAGCCCAAGGACATTGGCATTCTGTTCAGCTGGAACCAATGCATGAATGATTCTAGGATCAAATTTTTTTTGTTGCATATTACACATAACTTTAGTAAATTGTGTATAAAATAGACAATAAGCTAATTTACAAATAAGTAATCATTCACATTGGAGTTATTCAAAAAATTTGGAAACCACTATCCTAAATGAACCTCTGGAGGTCTTTACCCAGCCCCATGCAACTCCAAAGAAGTGCCTCTGGACAACAATAGCTCACATGTCTCATTCCCAATGCCTGGTCCTTCAGAATGATTATACCTGTGCACCCTGAATATTTGGTGACTGTAGTCAAATGCTTTGTGGGCTGCAGGTGGCTTTTAGGGGTAAAAAGTTTTAAGGTAAGGGGACTATTAACCACACAGTGCCTCAGAGGGGCCTTAATGGTTCCAATTTGTTAGGCCTAACAATACAAAGAGCAAAAATCTTAGAGCAAATCATGTAAATGAGCCATTTTTGCCATTAATGTACATCACTAAATGGGAGAAGGGAAGGGAAGGGAAGGGAAGGGAAGGGAAGGGAAGGGAAGGGAAGGGAAGGGAAGGGAAGGGAAGGGAAGGGAAGGGAAGGGAAGGGAAGGGAAGTGAAGGGAAGGGAAGTGAAGGGAAGGGAAGGGAAGGGAAGGGAAGGGAAGGGAAGGGAAGGGAAGGGAAGGGAAGGGAAGGGAAGGGAAGGGAAGGGAAGGGAAGGGAAGGGAAGGGAAGGGAAGGGAAGGGAAGGGAAGGGAAGGGAAGGGAAGGGAAGGGAAGGGAAGGGAAGGGAAGGGAAGGGAAGGGAAGGGAAGGGAAGGGAAGGGAAGGGAAGGGAAGGGAAGGGAAGGGAAGGGAAGGGAAGGGAAGGGAAGGGAAGGGAAGGGAAGGGAAGGGAAGGGAAGGGAAGGGAAGGGAAGGGAAGGGAAGGGAAGGGAAGGGAAGGGAAGGGAAGGGAAGGGAAGGGAAGGGAAGGGAAGGGAAGGGAAGGGAAGGGAAGGGAAGGGAAGGGAAGGGAAGGGAAGGGAAGGGAAGGGAAGGGAAGGGAAGGGAAGGGAAGGGAAGGGAAGGAAGGAATGATGGACATCTTGGTTTGTTTTTTTTTTTTTCTCAGAAAGGCCATTGGAATTTTCATTTGATTTAAACAAACATCACCATTTCATGATCCTGTGCTTTGATTTTTTAGCTGCTTCCCTCATGGATTCCTCTTGGCAATTCTATTAAGTCAAAAAGGTTCTTTTACTGGCGAAACCCCTCAGAGAAAGGAGTTTGGGGAGTTTCTTGCTTCTTTGATGCAGACCAAGCAGCTCTCAGTAACTCATTTTCAGCCCTTCCTTCATAGTATCAGCTCTGAGATATTCTTTGCAAGCAGCCAAGGTAATTACCATCCAGCAGGGTCCAATTGTTTTCAATTAAAAGCTTTACTGCTGTCTTTAGTTTTTAATACCATTGTGACCATCTGCTTTCACTGAAGATCTCCTAGCCAAAAGTACAGGCCACAGCCTAAGACCGTTTAAGTTTGGAAAATCATTTCCTTCTAGAAGGAAAACAGGAGAAAAAAGGAGAAGGGCCCTATGTGTCTCTGTTGATTGTATGAGAGGAGCAAGAGAATTCAAGAAGGCTCCTTCCTCAGGAAAACAGGCTTCAAAAAAGTCTGGATAAGGTGAGAGGAGAATAGAGAAAGCATCCCTCCTTTCTTGCTTCAATCACAGAAAAATTGTCTCAATTCTCTGCTCCATTTTCAAATCGGCAAATGTTCATTAAGGGACTCATGTGCCAGTCACTGAGCAGGGTGCTAGGAATACCAAGACAGTCCCTACCTGCAAAGAGCTTATATAATACAAGGTAATTTGAGGAGAGAGGGGACTAATAGCATTGGGGATCAGGGAATGCTTTCCCAAGGAAGGAGTACCTGAGCTGAGCCTTGAAGGAAAAGACTGAAGAGAGGTATTGACTTCTTTTCCTGCCTATATACCATGATCCTGCACTGAATGATCAGTGTCTATTCTAGGAAAGCATATGGAAAATGTTTCTCATGTAATTTACAAGTTTATTCCCACCCCCCCCCAATTTATCGATTTCTCCTTCCCCAAAGTCTTTACGCAAAGTCCCCAGCCTTGGGTGACCATGATTTACCCAGTTTGGAATGGGCAATGGTAGGGCTACATTGAGATAACCTGACTATGGTTGTCTATTTCTCAAGTGCCATCATGTTAGGATGAACCATCATCTTCATCAGATCCCCAAAGTTTCTCCCATATTTCTTAGGTTTTTCCAGTTGCTTAGGAAACAGAGCATGTCGCTCAGCAATCAGAAGCTCTCTCTTTATGTGACTCAGCTAATAGCCACTTCCTGTAGTTGTCAAATGAAAAAAAGACAAACTAGTACATCTCCTGTGACTTATTTTATCACTTCCCGTATCTGACTAGCTAGCAGCCAACATAATTTAACATAGGTTATAAATTGAAAGCCACTTGCAATGGTGGCAGTGCCCAATCCCCCACCCCTGCTTTGCTGATTATAAAGAAATCTTGCCAGTATTTCCATTATGAAAACCATTTCCTAAGACTTAACTCTTGTGACTCTGACATTTAATCAAACACTTAATGAATGGCTACAAATTATACCCATAAATACGTGAACACAGTGGCTACAGTTACTATGCAAACATTTCTCCAGGGTAAATCTCACCAATAATATAAGATTATACCATGTTCCCCCATATTATTGTTTTTATTATTGATAATAATACCTCTTGCTCAGATAGCACCTTAAGGTTTCCCCTAACATTCCTGTGAGAAAGGAAAAGAAAATAGCATTATCATCCCCATGATAGATGAGTTAACCAAAGCTCAGAGAAGTTAGGAAGTGTAAGAGTCAAACCCCAACCAAACTTCTCAAGGAAACACATCCACACAGCACATATTTGTCATGGTTCCCCATGCCTTTTCTACCTTTTTCCCATTGTATAAGTAGTTAAAGGGAGTGGGGTTCCTTGCAGTTTCCCAGCTTTTATGGCCAAGGTTGTAGAAGTGAGTTATGTCTAATGAAACCAACAGAGAAAAATCTTTCTCTAATTTCTCATCCAGCCCACACCCAAGGACAAATAGCAAAGATGGGGATGTAGCTCTCTGATTCCCTTGTCTATCCCCCCACCCCCATATGTGCCCAGAGCATTCTGTTTAGTAGAGAGGTACAGGACAAACCTGGGACAAGCTTTCAACTGAAGCTAAGGAGAAAATACAGTGAAGAGTCTTGTGTTTCCCTAGGCTCATGGGAGGAGGGAAGGGAGAAGGGAGCTGTTCACATATCTAAAATGACTTGCTATTAACAAATGAAATGGGGCACTTGACAGCTCTAGAACATGGACTAATGGATTTTGATCTCAGAGAAAAATGTGAAAACAGCTGACACACTGCAGCTTAAATATAATCAGTCACTGAAATTGCTGTGGAATTTGTTTCTGTGAACTGTCATATGGATTTCTCTTTTTAACCATATAAGTATCTTAAATACATAAGTATGTGGCAGATTATAATAGCTCATTTGAGACCCATTATAGAAACCAAAGACTTTAATGGGGGAGGGGGTAGGGAGAAAAGAGGAGTGATTAATATCAACAAATACCCAACACAGGAAACATAATACAAATTTGAATGGGTGGTCTCAAGCATAAGCAAATGGAGAAAATGCAAAGGATCCATGATAGTTATTTAGTTTTTTCATTTAAAAATGATATTAATATACTTCTGGTATCACCTTTATTTCCAAATATATCCCTCCACTTCACTAGCCCAGTAAGCTATCCCTGTAATGAGGAGAGGAGAGGAGAGGAGAGGAGAGGAGAGGAGAGGAGAGGAGAGGAGAGGAGAGGAGAGGAGAGGAGAGGAGAGGAGAGGAGAGGAGAGGAGAGGAGAGGAGAGGAGAGGAGAGGAGAGGAGAGGAGAGGAGAGGAGAGGAGAGGAGAGGAGAAAGAAAAAGAAGTTCAGCAAACTAACATATCAACTGAGTCTCACAATGCATGCATTTTCCCTCACACATGCAAAGAAGGAAGACTCAATTTCTCCTCTCTCCTTTGGGATCGATCAATCTTGATCTTTTTAATTATGTAGCACTTGCTTTCATTTTGTTATTGTCATCCTTTGTCATAATTGCTGTGTATATTTGTTTTCTTCATTTTGTATCAGTTCATATGTCTTTGCATGCTTCTCTGTACTCTTCAGATTCTGTAGATCTTAGGGTACAGTAGTAATTCATTACATTCATTTACCACAATTTGCTTAGTCATTCCTCAAACAGTGCTAACCCATTAGATTTAAAAAAAAAAAAAACTGCACATTGTCCCAAAATACCAAAGGAATTTCTGGGTAAAATTGCATATACCTATGTCACTCCCAAGAGGTCTGAAAGAGTGATTTATATAGCATTTTATAAATATTTGTCCAGTGGATGAATGAATAACAGATCAGTTCAACAAAGATAAGAGCCAACAAGGTCAGATTGAAAAAACATTGGGATTTGGAATCAGAGAACCTGGGTCTGAAATCCAAGTCTGCTACATATGCTCTATGTCACCTCGGACCATTCATCCCACTTCTCTAGGCCTTCATTTCCTCATCTATAGAAGGAAGAGGTTGACCTAAATGATGTCTGAGGACACTTTCAGTTCCAAGTCTAGGATTCTATGTTTCAGGTGTCTGGGAAAGAACTGCTCGTTTGCCTTTTGCTAGGTACCTACAATTGTGTGCCTGTGTGTGCTCAAACAACACAAATTTTCCATAACACATACTCGGATTTAAAACTAGAATTGGCAAGAGCTATGACCTTCTCTTGTATCTAATCATTGTGTCAATAAACTGACTGGCTAAATTCTGTCTTTTTTTTATTTCATTTTTCCTTTAACAATTATCCATTCTTTCCAAATGAAGGGGTCAAAGCAATAGGGTCTGTGTTATTTTAAATCACTATTGGTTCACCTTTTTAAAAAAAATTACCCTAGAATAAACCAAAATTTTATCTGACTTGTATAATATGCTCCCCTTTCCTCATCCTAATTTTCGTATTACTATCAAAGGTACCATCGTCTTCCCAGTCATCCTTGACTCTTCATTCTCATTCCCCTCACCATATCCAACTGGTTGACAAGTCACTTCAGTTATACCTTCATAAGGTTTCCCTTATACTCCTTCTCTCCTCTAACACTGGTACCACCCTTAGCACCTCACGTTTAGACAATTACCATGGCCTGCTGGTTGGCCTCCCCATTTCAGATCTCTCTCCACTTGAGACGACCATCAGGTGCCAAATTCATCTTTCTAAAGAGTAAAAATCACCATGTCATCCTCCCTATTAAATAATTCCAGTGACTCCCTATCACCTCCAAGATCAAATATGGAATGTTCTGCTTGATTTTCAAAGCCCTTGATAACCTGGATCTCTCCTACTTTTCCAATGTTCTCAATGCCTTACTCCCTGCTCCACCCCCGATGTAGACCACGGTCCAGTGATTTTGGCCCCCTTACTCTCCCTCAAATAAGACACTCCATCTCCTGGCTCTGGACATTTTCACTGTCTGTCCCCCAAACTTTGAACACTTTCTCTTCTCATTTCCATGTCCTAGCTTTACAGGCTTCCTTCACGTTCCAGCTAAAATGCTACCTTTTACAGGAAGCTTTTCCCTATCCTCCTTAATACAGAGGTAGAATAAGATAGCATAGAAGAGAACAAGGACCAAGTTTAGCTTGAATGAATTAGCATTCATGAAGGTGAGTAAAATGAAGTAAAATGCAAATGTATGTTGGAGCCAAATTGCAGGAGGGCTTAAATGCCAGAACAGGGAGGTTGTACTTTATCCTTTTGGTAATAAAGATACACTGACCATTTTTGAGAAGGATTTGACGTGGTCAAAGAAATACATTAGGAAGATTATGTTGGCAGTGGTGTAAAGTGTGGAGTGGGGGCCATCTCCAATCATCCTGATGTATATCTTGCCAGCAGACCCAGAGGGCTCTGGAGGAGAGAATGAGGCTGGTGACTCTGCACAGCCCTTTCTCATTTAAATCCAATTCCCTGCAAGTCATGACATCACCTCCTGATCTAATGGTGATCCTCTAGAATGAAGGACAACAGTCATGACATCACCTCCTGATGTAATGGTGCTCTTCTAGAATGAAGGACAAACAGCCACAGCAACAAAGTGTGGAGTATAATGAGGAGATGCTGGAGATAAGGAGATGAGATAGGAGGCCATTATAATAAATAATCCCGGTAAAGAGTTTTGAGGACCTGAAGAAGCATGGTGATGGCCATATGAATGGAGATACATGACATAGTGCCCAGATGAAATGTATCAATAAGTATTTTAAAGAGAGATTGCAAATGATTGATGTGAGGGAAAGAGAGGAAAGAGTCATGGGTGATTCTTGAGTTTTTGAGTTCAGAGGCCTGAGAGGATACTGGTACCAACAACAGAATGAGAGAAAGTAAAGGAATATGATGAATTCAGTTTGAGACATATTGAGGAAAACACCCTGGAGATCCCCCCCCCACCCCAGACAGCTGGAGACGTCTGCTGGAGTGAGGGCTTGCGTTTGCGTGGGTTGGTGGGGCTGGGGAGTGGGCAGGAGAGTCATACAGACCTATCAATTCATTAGGAAGCTCACTAGGAGGAAACTCCCTCTGCCGATGCAACTTTTGGTCTTAAAGAGTTGTCTGGGAGTGACTTGTGACTTGTCCAGGTTCAACAGTCAGTAGAGTCAGAGGAGGTATTTTTTTGAAGGCAGGTCATCCTGACTCCAAGGCTGGTTCTCTATCCACTACGCCAGCTCTCTGGAGCTTGGGGGAGAAACTGGAGCTAGATAGTGGGACACAACTGAAAAATGACTGAACAAGAGCAACAACAATGGATATAGGAATCATCTTCATGAAAATGATAACTGAATTCATGAAAGTGAATGAAATCACCAAGAAAAAGAGGATATAAAGAAAAGAGAAGGGAGTCTAGAAGTACAACAACACACTGGACACAGGAAGAAAACTATGAAACAGTGAAGAAGACTAAAATAGACAAATAGAAAAAAATCCAAGAGATAGCAGTGTGATAAAATGAAAGTTGGGGAAAGTCTTGTGAAGGTAAGAAGGAGGAAAAGGGAACAGAATAAGCTTTTTTTTTTTTTTAAGTGAGGCAATTGGGGTTAAATGACTTGCCCAGGGTCACACAGCTAGTAACTGTTAAGTGTCTGAGGCCGGATTTGAATTCAGGTACTCCTGAATCCAAGGCTGGTGCTCTATCCACTGCTCCACCTAGCTGTCCCCAGAATAAGCTTTTGTTAAGCACCCACTGTGTGCCAGGCTCCATACTAAGTACTTTACAAATATTATCTCATTTGATTCTGACAACAACTCTGAAAAATAGGTGCTATTTTTATCACTATTTCACATCTGAGGAAACTCAGGCAAGCAGGTTAAATGACTTGTCCAGGGTCACATTAAGTGTCTGAGGGCAAATTTGAACTCGGGTCTTCCTGACTTCATACCTAAACCTCTCTCCATTGTATCATCAGCTGCCTCTAAGTACTTAAGATTTGAGGCCCAGAGGTTAAGTGACTTGTTCAGGGTCACACAGCCAGTAGGTGGCATAGCCAGAGCTTTAGCCTGCCTTTCAGAATCCAGTTCCAGGATTCTTTGCTCTATATTGCTGCCTCATTCCTACATGGCCTTCCAATTAATAAAAAAAAAATTAATTCCCCATTTATCCTTGGGGTTGGAAATAAAAGAGAGGCCAGTGACCAAGAGGAAAGGCACACTAGCTGTCATCATATGTAGAAAATGGATCCCTTTACAGATGAGGTTGTGTTTGCTTTGCTTTCTCTCATTTGGAAAATCCTTATTTTATTCTTTTTTTCCATTGACCAAATTTAATTTGTTCCCTTAAAGATAGTAAAAAATTCTGAAGGAGTGCTAAGAAGGAAAACAATGCTGCCCTCCCCAGCTTCCCCGCCCCTCCCCACCTCTTTGACCTATGCTTGACATTTGTTTCACAGCTGTTTCATTTGCCTTTACTTCTTTCCTTTTTCCTCTCTTGTTTACCTGTATCCCAGTTGGATTTAAGCAGTCAGACTCTCATCAGTGGAGTCAAAGGTCTGGGGAAAGCATATGTTCTTTGAATTCCTGCCAGTCGGACCAGATCTGTTCTAGCTCATTTACCATTAGAGCATGAGTCAGCCAGATCTACACAATAGACTTCAGTGGGCAAAGGGGGTGGGGGTGGGGAGAGGGAGATTCAGAGGTACAGAAAAAGACCCAACCTCCTATTAAACTGCTGGGTTCTGGAAGGAGGGAAAACAAACAAACAAAAAACTCTACACAGAGATTCTGTTTGTTCACACAAGGTAGAAGGTAAATAGTTCAAGCTCCAGGCAAAACTGCTCAGTTGAGAAAGATTTTCTTCCCTGTCCCCAGTCTCCTGTTTCTATGGACTTCCTCCTTTCTTTTGGTGGCAAGCCCTCAATCCCATCAGAACCCAGAGGCTCACTAAACTCTCCCCACTTTCTGCCCTACCTCCAACAACCCTGAGAAATTGGAACAGCTGCCACAAGGAGTGACAGAGGTGAATAAAAGGATTGCCAGGTAGCAGTGAGGTCCTAGCTGCGAGCACGGATTTGTAATGGACCCAGTTAGCACTACCATTTGATAGCTTGGAGAAAAGAGGGGAGAAGGCAGGTGGGGGAGAGCTGTAACTTCAAGTTAGGAATTGGTTGGTTTTTGTCCTTAGTTCTCAGAGAAGACAATGGCAGATGTGGTGATGACTTGCACTGAAGTGGATTTAGATGAGGAAGGGCTGTGCAAAGTCACCAGCCTCAATTTCTCCTCCAGAGCCATCTGGGTCCAGTGGCAAGATATAGATCACAATGACTGGAGATGGCCCCAGATGTTTAAGGGAATTGGGCTTAGGTGACTTGCCCAGAGTCACACAGCTAGTAAGTGTCTGAGGTCATATTTGAAATCAGGTCCTCCCAACTTCAGGGCCAATGCTCTATCCATTGAGCCACCTGGCTGCCCCAGTAGGGACAAAAAAAGAACAAAGTACACATGGATTTGGGAGTGGAAGAGAGGGAGAACCTTCCTGACAGTCAGATTGGCTTCTGAAATTTTTAGTTAGCATGAGCTTCAGTTGACCTTGCCATGAATTTTCATTTTGAGCTCTTTATGTCTGACCACAAAAGGAAACAATCTACCTCTTCACTAAAAGAACTTCAGGCAACCAATAAGCAAGGAGAGGAAGAAAGGGACAATGAGAGAAGGACGTGCTATTTAACTCTGCAATTACATTACCACTAAGAACAGTTCTGAAATGAACTGAATATATTGGTCAGCTTCTTATTATTCAGAAGGTCCAGATCCACCCTCTAGGATAAGAATTTCATGACTATTATGGAGTTCTGGTGGTTTTGTTTCTTCTCTTTTCTCTTCTGTCATTTTCTTTTTCATTCAATAAACTTTTGATCCTAATTTTAATTTCCCAGGGTCTCAATGGGATTTTTTTATCTTGTCTAGGAGCTATTCCTATAATAATAATGATGATGATGATTAATAATAATAATGGCATTTACAAAGGCCTTTAAAGTATTGCAGAGTTTTACATATATTATCTCATTTTCTTTCACAACAACCTTGGGAGGGAGGCGCTATTATTATCCCCATTTTACGGATGAGGAGACTGATGCAGATAGAGGATTAAGTGGCTTCCCCAGGGTCACACATCTTGTACATGTCTGAGATTGGATTTGAATTCAGGTCTTCCTGATTCCAGGTCCAGAACCCTATCTACTGACCTCTTAGATGAAGTGTAGAAAGGTATCCTTAAGGGCTTACTTACACATAGTAGGTACTTAAGAAATATTTGTTAATTGATTGATAAAGCCTTTTCATCTTTTTAAGCAGAAACATTAGTCTGTATTTAATATACCCCTATTGAGTGCCTCCAGCAGGAAGACAAATAAAACACAATCAAGTTACTGGAACAGTTCCCTCAAATCTGGTTAGGATCACTGGTGTGCTGTCAAATCTTTACCAGCTCTTAGGTGGTGGGAGGAGGGTGATATAACATGATACACTTTTTTTTCAGGGCAATGGGGGTTAAGTGACTTGCCCAGGTTCACACAGCTAATAAGTGTCAAGTGTCTGAGGCCGGATTTGAACTCAGGTCCTCCTGAATCCAGGGCCAGTGCTCTATCCACTGTGCCACCTAGCTACTCCTGCATGATACACTTTTAAGTTTAATCTTCATTAACATTTTCTTCATCAGTTTCTTAAGTCTAGAAATCAACAGAACAATAGATCAAGCCCTGTATTGCACCATTGTTGATTTCTGAGGAGTAAATGCTCACCCTGAACATTTAATAATTGCTTGCAGAAGCCAGTTGGAGCCAGCCTCCAGCACACCCCTGGTCAGAATGATAAAGGAGGATGACAGTACTTCTCAATTCCCCCTACAAACACTCACTACTGGCTGACAGTCTAAGCTGTTCACAAATACTCGGCTTTCACTGTTCAAGCTCACATGATGTGGTTACAATTTTGAAAGATTAAAGAGAACATTGGAAGGGAACCCAGCATTCACATCAAAAAGAGTTATGTAAAATATTAAAAAACAGAAAATGTTGAGGAAAGAGTAACAAGGCTCCCAGTTTGCCTCCACACTTCATTAATTTCCAAGTCTCTGTTAAAGAAATAAAGTTAAATTGTTCTGGGCATGGAAGGGACCCTATCATGTTGCTGCATTGGGATCCCCTGGACAAACCAAGGTCTTTAAAAGGACACATTAAAAAGATAGAACTAAGGGTATGTAACTGAAGATAAATATAAAATCATAACACAGGCCTATCCAAATAGTGCTTAGACCAACTTGGGGATTTGTTTTGCTGGATTATGCATGTTTATGATGCTGTTGTTCAAAGAGGTAGGAAGGGGATAATTGGAAGATAGATTATAAATGTATGGATAGATTCGTAGATAGATAAATGAATGAATGATTAATGAATCAACAAATACATTTCTTTTTAAAAAAAATAGTACCTAAAAAAAGTTAAAACTTGGCAATAAAAAGTACAACAAAAAGAGACTTTTTCAATATTTTATAAATATAAAGGAATAAATATGGGTGACTATCATAACTCTGGTGGATAGTATAATGATCATTTCAAAAAGACTTAACTTTTCCAGTCCTATCTTATTTATTTCCAAATTGAGCTGAATATTTAAAATAAGAAGGCAATTGAAAAAAGGTGAACAAGGCTATGTATCTACCATTTGACCTAGAAATACTACAAAAATATTTATAGCTACTCTTTTCTGGTAGCAAAGAATTGAAAACTGAGGTGATACCCATCAATTGGGGAATAGCTAAACAAGTTGTGGTATATGATTGTTATGGAATGCTATTTTACTGTAAGAAATGATGAGCTGGATGCTCTCAGAAAAACCTGAAAAGACTTTCATGAACTGATACAAATTGATGTGAGTAAAACCAGAACATTGCACACAATAACAGCAATAATGTAAGATAATCAACTATGAATGACTTAGCTATTCTCAGTAATACAATGATCTGAAGGACTTATTTTGAAAAATGCAGTCCATCCCCAGAGAAAGAAATGTTGGAGTCTGAATACAGATAGAAGCATACTTTAAAATATTTTCTTTATTTTTCTTGGATTTTTATTTTGGTCTGTGTTTTTCTTCTGTAAGATGACTAATATGGAAATATGTTTTGCATGACTACACATGTATAACCTATATCAAATTGATTGCCTTCTCAATGGGGGGGATGGGGAGGGAGGGAGAGAATTTGAAACTCAGTTTTAAAAGTGAATGTTGTGGGGCAGCTAGGTAGCACAGTGGATAAAGAACTGGCCCTGGATTCAGGAGGACCTGAGTTCAAATCTGGCCTCAGACTTTACAATTACTAGCTGTGTGACCTTGGGCAAGTCACTTAACCCTCATTGCCCGGCCCCCCCCAAAAAATGAATGTTGAAAACTGTTTTTACATGTAATTGGGGGAAAATAAAATACTAAATAAAAATAGAGTATAGACAGAAAACAAAAACAAAACAAGGCTATGTGTCCCCAAGATTATAAAAGGTTACTAGCAACTAGCTGCCTTCAATGAATTCAAAGCATCCAGTCCAGACAAATTATGTCCCAGGATAGTGGGATGAAAGAACTGAAGGATGTGATGACTGACTAGCATTCAAGGAATCATCAAGAATAGGAAAGGACCACAGAAAAAAAGGTGGGCCAATCTTGTTCTGATTCTCCAAAAGGAGGAGAAGGGTGAATGTCTACAGTATGTAAATTCTGGGGTTCATTAAGATCAAGCTGGGATAGAATAACCTCATATTTCTTCTTTGGAAAAGTCACTAGACTGGTAGAGCAGAGAAATGTTATAGATTTCATATACCTATATTCTGCAAGGTATTTGACAGTCTTTCCCAGTATCCATGTGGACAAGATAGGGAGATGATAGTATAGTTAGGTGGGTTCAAAAGTGGTTAAAAGACTAGACCCAGGTGCTATTGATTGATGGATTAATGCCAAATAGAGGGAGATCTCTAATGGAATGTAACAGACTTCTGTTTTGGGCACATTTCGTTTCGACCTGTTTCATATTTATCAAATTTTTAAATGATATGAAGCCGGTAGGAATAGCAAAACCAGAATTTCTTTTAAAAAGATCTTGACAGAATAGAAGAGTGAGTCATATCTAATGCAATTAAGTATTATGGAAATAATTGTAAAGTCCTGTGTTATTCAGTCCTGTCCAATGCCATTGGGGTTTTCTCGGCAGAGATACTAGAGTGGTTTGCCATTTTCTTCTCTAACTCATTTTACAGATGAGGAAACTGAGACAAACAGAGTTGAGTGATTTGCCCAGGGTCATACAGCTATTAAGTGTCTACAGTCAGATTTGAATTCAGGAAGATGAGTTTTCCTATCTCCAGGCCCAGCATTCCCCATTTAAGGAGGGAACCCTGGCCAGCCATATCTTCATTTCCAATCTGCCTGTGGTTTTTTGGACTTCTACACCATACCCCCTCCATTCCAGCTACCTTTCCCACCTCCCTTTCAGCTTACTTTTGTATGGTGCCTCCTCCCCACTCCATTAGATTATAAGCTCATTGAGGGCAGGGAGTATCTTTCCCCCCATATTTGTGTCTCCAGCACTTAGTACAGTGCCTAGAATATAGTAAGCACTTTATAGATATTTGTTGACTAACTGAATGTGTTAATAATAAGCAGAACATCCTAAATGAAGGAGGTAATAATCCTAGTGTACTCTTGCCTAGATCAGACCACATCTTGAGTTTGGGGTCCAATTCTGAATATGGCATTTTAGGAAGGACATTGATAAGCTGGAACATGTTCAAAAGACAGTAACCAATATGGTGAGGGGACATTAAACTATGCCACATGAAGATGCTGTTCTATTCAATAAACTGTTATCAAGTATCTAGGCTGTGTAAGGCACTATAGTAGGCACTTGGGAGAAAAAATTAGTCCCTGAACTTAAGGAATGGGGGATACAACATGTACACATGTGGCCTCTATGGGTACTTATTTATTAGGGAAAGCTAAATAAAGTATGGTATATTAATATCATTAAATACTACTGTGACATGAAAAATGACCAAATGGATAGTTTCAATAACATTTGGAAAGATGTCTATGAGCTGATACAAAATGAAGTGCACAGAACCAAGAAAACGACTTGTATAATAATAACAATATTATAAAGAAAAACAACTGTGAAAAACTTGAGAACCGTGATCAATAATAACAAGCTGTAATTTTGGAGCACCAAATATAAAGCAAAGTCTTCATTTCCGGGTAGAGAAATGATGGGTCCGAGATATACAATGAGACATGTGTTTTTGTAGTGAGGCAATGTGGAAATCTGCTTTGCTTAAGTTGGTATATTTATTACAAGAATTTTGATTTTTTTTAATGTGGTAGGGTGAGAGAGAAGATAAGAAGAGAAAATAAATGCTTGTTAATTGAAAATATATTAAAATTTTGAAGTGCCTCCCATAGGCCAATTCAATTTTTGCTACAATTGTAATAAATAGAATGATAAAGGGGAAAAAACTAGGAAAATGTAGAGATCAGGGGAGGCTTTGTAGAGAAAGTGACATTTAAGCTAAAGAGTAAGGGGCAGAGATGAAGAAGTATGTTCCAAAGATAGGGACTGACTTGTGCAAAGGTTCAGATCAGGGAGATGAATTGGCAAGTTTGGCAAACCACTATTAGTCCAGTATCTTTTGAAACACTGAGTTCAAGAAGTGGAGTGGTATGAAATAAAGCTGACAAAATAAGTGGTAGCCAGATTATGAAGGGCCTTAAATGTCCGGCTAAGGATTTTTTATTTGATCTCATAGACAATATATAGGGAGCCAAGAAGAATTTTTGATCAAGGGTATGAAACAATCAAGACCTATGGCCTCTGGAAGATATTTTTTACAACTGTGTAGAAAATGGATTGTGAGAGAGGAGAGAGTGGAAGCAAAAAAACCAGGAAGATATGACAATAGTCCAGGCAAGAAACAATGTGAGCCTGGATTAGAATGGTAGCAGTGTGAATGGAGAAAAGAAAAGAGAGGGAAGAAATGCTATGGAAATAAAATTGGTGACACTTGCCAACTGATGGATGGGGAGAAGAAGAAAAAGTTCAGGTATAACCTCAGGATTACCAACCTTTACAACAAGGAGGTTGATAGTACTCTCAATAGAAACAAGAAAGTGTGGAAGATGGATAGGTTTTTTGTGGAGGAGGGGGATAACAAGTCTATTTTGGATTCAATAAAAGAAGACAATATTTAGGGAGTCTATAGGGAAACATGATTTCAGTCCTAAAATATTCAGAGGATTGCCACATAGAAGAAGAATTAAATTTATTCTACTTGATCCCAAAGGACAGCATTAAGACCAATGGATAGAAGTTGCAAAGAGATAAGATTTTTTTCAATATATAAGAATATGTGTTTGTGAATGTGTGACATAAACTTCTTAGAAATTATAGCCTTCCGGGGGCAGCTAGGTGGTGCAGTGGATAGAGCACCAGCTCTAGATTCAGGAGTACCTGACTTCAAATCTGGCCTCAGACATTTGACACTTACTAGCTGTGTGACCCTGGGCAAGTCACTTAACCCCCATTGCCCCACAAAAAAAAAAAAAAAGAAAGAAAAGAAAAGAAATTATAGCCTTCCACATTCAAACTACACTACCTGAAGGGGTAAATGAGTTTCCTGTCATTGAAGGACTATTAAAAAAAAAAAGACTGATTGAACATTTGTCACAAGTGCTTCAGGTACAGGTTGAACTAGATAACCCATGAAATTCTTTTGAATTCTGGTATCCTGGAATTTTATGTCACTGGAGATTATCCCTTCATGTTTGTTAATAAACTAGTCAAAGTTTGACATGAAGGGTTGAAAATATTTATTTACAAAACCAAAATGAAGAAAAATTGTCTCCCTCTTTGGAACCTCATGCACAACCTAATGCTTATATTTTTAAATGTGAAGGAAGTCTTCTTGCTCTATTTTCTAGTTACAAACCAAACATCCTACAATATGAAGAAAGAGGCATGGAGAGTTAGGTATTGAGAACAAATGAGATGAAGATTTTTCTGGTGTGGAGTGGGGGGGGGGAAGAACATTAAATCATTATGGGTTTGTACAGATGACAGCCTGTAATTCTTGAAATTGTGTGTTTCCCTGTAATGCACTCTGAGCTCTCCAGCACTGTCATGTAATTAAGAGTAATAACTCACTGTACAGTAGACAATATGTCAGCTGTGCCAATGCCAGCAGAGGCAGCCATGGGATCCACCAAATCCACAAAGGACAGAATGATAGCCATCTATTGGTTGATCAATTGACATCTCTTTCCATAACACTGGGACTTATGTGCTGTCAATCACATCCTCCCTCACTGTGCAATAATTGCTGAGGAATGAACATTGCCAACTTCAAAGTATTAAAATGCCATCTCTCACATACACACTCAGACACTGAGAATCTCCGGGGGGCTATTACTTGAGTGGCAGCAATGTTATCATAAAAAATTGATGAGTGGATCCATGATTTCAAGGCTGCAATATTTTCCCTAGAGCATCATGCAAAAATTGGTGACGGTTACCGGTATCCATTTTCACTGGTAAATATTACTGCAAGGAAACAAAGCAATGCATGGCTCCTGTACCTCCTACAGAGAAGTAATTTGTATACTATGTTATAAGTTTTTAGTACAACTATATCTACGACTTGGTACATAGCCCAACTCTGATTTAACTTTCTTTAACCTTAAAGGGACATAGATAATATTGAACAATGTTATCAAGTCCTCAAAGGCAGGTACCCCATGCATGGTCTTATCTTTGAGTTATCCCCTTCCTCTCACCTGACCCCATTCCAGAGACCACTTTACTTTTTAAAGTTCTTATCTATGTCATCATAGATCTAGCCTTGTAAGGAATGTTAGAGATGATCTAACTACCTCATTTCATAGATGAGGAAACTGAGGCCTTGAGAAATATAATGACTAGCCCAAGGTCACACAGAAGAGTTGTTTTTGTCTTGTTTTGTTTTGTTTGTTTTTAACTCAGGTCCTGTACCTTCAAATTCATCATGAATTTACATGGCAACAGACATATAACTCAGACTTCCTTTAAGTGGCCTTAAGATGAAGCTTCCGTGTACAATGTTACATTTAGGCAGCTAGATGGTATGATGGATAGAGTGCCAAGCCTGGAGTCAAAAAGACTTGAGTTCAAATGTAGCCTCGGACACTTCCTAGCTGTGTGACTTTAGGCAAGTCACTTTAATCTATATCTGCCTCAATTTTCTCAACTATAAAAATGGGGGTAATAAAAGTGTCTACTTCCTGGGGTTATTGTGAAGATCAAATGAGATAATATTTGTAAAGTAACTGGCACGTAGTAGGCACTTAATAAATTCTTGTTTCCTTCCTTTGCTTCACTACGGAAACATGAACGGGATTTCAACATGCAAAAATAGAACTGAGACGGAGACTCTATTCAACAAAACAAGCGAGTGTCATTTTTTGGAATGGGATCTGAGCTTGTAATTTCATCTTTAAGAGGAATTCCCTCTTGTAGAAACTTCCTCCACTAATGCAGATGACAATTCATTTACAATTTAAAAGTCTTAAAGAGTTGCCTTGGGCATGGAGAAGTTAGGAAATGTTGCCATTTTGTCACAAAGCTGCTACATTAAAACTCTGGTTTTTGACTCAGGGCCTGAGGGAGGGACTTGTGGGAAGGTGGGGAAGATGTATGTGTATATATGTATGTATATACAAATACACATAATACACATGTAGATATGCATTGTGTATGTGTGTGTATATGCATGTATGTACATGTATATAACTATTTCAATATAAAATGTTTTCCTTTCTAATCCCATTACATAATTTATTTTATGCAAGTAAAAGCATTATTCTGAAAATGGGTTCATTGGCTTCACCAGACTCCCAAAAGGGTCTCTCTCTCTCTTTCTCTCTCTCTCTCTCTCTCTCTCTCTCTCTCTCTCTCTCTCTCTCTCTCACACACACACACACACACACACACGATTAAGAATCCCTACATTCAAAGGAAGACCAAAAATAAAACCATCACTCTGATGATTAAGACATACTGCCTCTCTTGGATAGAGCACCGGCCCTGGAGTCAGGAGGACCTGAGTTCAAATCCGGCCTCGGACACTTAACACTTACTAGCTGTGTGACCCTGGGCAAGTCACTTAACCCCAATTGACTCACCCCCCCAAAAAAAAGTATAAAAAAAAATGACATACTGCCTCTCATTTCAACAAAAATTTGAAATTAGGGTTCAATTATGCAGCTCTGCAACTGTATCAACTGCAACAGTAAATATGAGGTTTGGAATTTCACCTTTTTCTGTTTTCTCTTTATTCTATTGAGTGGAAGTTATGAACAAATAAATAAATGAGTCATTTCTAATACAGATAATTTCCCCTGATAATCAAGAGTTTTGATTGAACTAGCATTATTAGGAATCTCCCTAGAATGATCCTTGTCCCAATTTGTTATTTGTAGACTGTAGGATGGGGGGGGGCAGAAAAAGAGGCTGGAGACAGTGTTCAGGAAAACAAAACAACAACAACAACAAAAACTCACTGATTCTAAGGACAAAAGTGAGGCATCAATATTAATAGAGCACCTGAGACATCATTTCAAATGCCAACTGAAGGGGATCAGTGAACTCACTCACTGATGCATGTACACACTCCACCTGGCTCTGTAGTAGGGGGAAAAATGTGAAAAACAAATTCAGTTACTGTAAAACTATGAGGTAAAATATTAGTTTCAAACCTAACAGACTAGAGGTAAAAATAGCATCAAAAACATAGAATCTCAGAGTAGGAAAGGGTCCAAGGGGACAGTGAATAAGAAAACCCTCTATAGCATTCCTGATCACTGGCTAGCCAACCTTTCCAACTGGAAAGCCTCCAGTGAAGAAAAACCCATGACTTCCCAAAACAGCCCATCGCACTTGGGGATAGTTCAAATCCTTAGGAAATATTTCCTTACATAAAATTTTCTTTAGTCTCTTCCCAATTCACATGCGTTGCTCCTAGTTTTGTCCTTTGAAACCTAGATGAACAAATCTCATCACCCTTCCACATAACAGTTCTTAAAAATACTAAGAGATGGTTATCATGTGATCTTTGGCTTTTTTTTCCAGGCCCAATGTCTTCATTTCTTTCAGCTCTTTCTCATATGGCACAAGCTGGAGGCCCTTAGACACCCTGGTTGCCTTCTGGATATTTGAGTTTTTCAATGTCCTTCCTAAAATGTGGTGCCTAGAACTGAGCACAAAACTCCTCATCCAAGACACCATGCTTCTCCTTTTTTTGTTGTCGTTGTTTGTTTTTTGTGGGGTTTTTTGGTATTTGGGCCTTTTTGCGGGGCAATGAGGGTTAAGCGACTTGCCCAGGGTCACACAGCTAGTAAGTGTCAAGTGTCTGAGGCCGGATTTGAACTCAGGTCCTCCTGAATCCAGGGCTGGTGTTTTATCCACTGCACCATCTAGCTGCCCCCACTATGCTTCTCTTAATGCAACCTAATTAATCAATCTTATGGAGCATTTATTAAAATCCTACTATGCAGGGGGTGGCTAGGTGGCGCAGTGGATAAAGCACTGGCCCTGGATTCAGGAGTACCTGAGTTCAAATCTGGCCTCAGACACTTGACACTTACTAGCTGTGTGACCCTGGGCAAGTCACTTAACCCCTATTGCCCTGAAAAAAAAATCCTACTATGCACTAGGCATTCTGATAGGCACTAGGAGTATAGATTTATATTGTTATATATGTTTAAGAAAAAAAAAATTCCTACTCAAAAGTATCTTACATTCTAGCATATACATCTATATGTATGTAAATACATATATGCACATTGTGTATAGTTTTGTCTACATGCACTACATATAGTGCGAATATATATACTATAGAATTGTGTGTGTGTGTGTATATACATATACATATACAAATACATATACACATACATATACCTATATGTGTGTTGGTTGGTTGGTTGTTGTCCTTCATACTAGAAGACCAAAATGATATCACTATGTTAGAGTCAAGTTACAGTGTGTCCAACTGTGGCTAATCAGATCACTACAAGCTCAGAATTCTCCTCCATAAGTTGAGCACAAATAGTCCTTGTGAACATTTGGGTTGGATTCTCTAAATTTGTGCATCTCACATTTCTTTTAAGCTACTTCAATTCTGCTTTTCTCATAGAGAACAGCACATTCTCTGATGAGGGCATGCCATGTTGGGCAGTCCTGTACCAGTGTCTCCCATTCATGCAATCAATTCCAAAGTTCTTAAGAAAGACTTTGGGAGTGTCTTTATAGCACTTTTTTCTGACAACCATGTGAGTGCTTGCTCCATAATATTCTCCAAAAAAATAGTCTTTTAGGCAAGTAAGTATACGTTTGTCATTCAAACAATGTGTGTATATGTGTATAGCTACTATACACATATACACACAAGGTTGTTACCTTGCAGTCTATATTATAGAGCATGATCTAGACCTGGGATTCTTAACTTTTTCTTTGTCATAGACTTTTTTTGACAGTCTAGTAAAGCCTATGGATGCCTTCTCAGAACAGTATTTTTAAATGCATAAAATAAAATACATAGAATTACAAGAAAAATCAATTATGTTGAATTGCAGTTATCAAAAATAAGTTCACAGACCCCAGGTTAAGAACTGCTGATCCTAAGAGAGCTTCCATGCTAGGACCTTGTTATCCTGATTTGTGACTGCTTCTTAGTCTTATTTCAGAAAAGCATTCACACACACACACACACACAAACACACCACAACCACCTGGACACCTCCAGCATACCCTTTGCTCAAACATATACCCTCCAGTTCTGAAACCATGAATCATGATCAAATCAACTCCAACATTGTTCCTGGATAGGGTGTGTTGATCTACTCTCCTATGGCCAGACTCACCATCCTGGATCCTCATCAAAAAAATTAAAGCCATTTTCCTCTTCTTTCCTTCTCCTCATTTCAAATTACTCAGATAACTTTTCCCCACTATTTCCTCTTTCACTCACATCCAGGGGTGTACTAGAGGAACCTTGTATCAACTCATGAAATCCAATTGTTAAAATTTCTGAATGAACATTTACAAGTTGGAAATCAACAAATTTCATATCAAGGTTTGATTTATTGTTTTGTTGATTGTCTAGATTTAAGGAAGTGATAAGGAGAAAATGTTAATAATACATATTAAATGTAAAAGTGTTTTTAGATACATGGAGGAGGGCAGCTAGGTGGCACAGTGGATAAAGCACTGGCCCTGGATTCAGGAGGACCTGAGTTCAAATCTGGCCTCACACACTTGACACTTACTAGCTGTGTGACCCTGAGCAAGTCACTTAACCCTCATTGCCCTGCCCCCCCAAAAAAAGCCCTGCTAGATGGAGGGAAGGCACTTGTGAAATATTTGCTAGTTTACCCTACCTATCTCACAAAAAGAGGTAGCTTTTTCTCTTTGCCAAAGCAACTCCTTCTGCACGCACAAGTGATTCCCAATCTAGCCTTCTCTGACCTAACCAACTGTTCCTTCTAAGACATTGCTGAATCTTACTCTGGGTCACATCTATTAACTCTGGGTATCCCCCAAGGCTCTGTCCTAAGTTCTCCCTCTTCTCTATACTATTTAATCTGGTGATCTCAGCAGCTTCCATGAATTCAACTAAAATCTTTTTGCTGATGATTATCAGATCATTTATCCAAACCTAACCTCTTTCCTAATCTCCAGATTCCCATCTCCAACTACCAACTGGATTTCTCAAATTAATTGTCCTGTAGACATCTTTTTTTTTTTTTTTTAGTGAGGCAATTGGGGTTAAGTGACTTGCCCAGGGTCACACAGCTAGTAAGTGTTAAGTGTCTGAGGCCAGATTTGAACTCAGGTACTCCTGACTCCAGGGCTGGTGCTCTATCCACTGAGCCATCTAGCTGCCCCTGTCCTGTAGACATCTTAAACTCAATATGTCCAAAACTGAACTCATTATCTTTTCCCTCAAACTATCCCTTCTTCTTCTTCTTCTTCTTCTTCTTCTTCTTCTTCTTCTTCTTCTTCTTCTTCTTCTTCTTCTTCTTCTTCTTCTCCTCCTCCTCCTCCTTCTCCTCCTTCTCCTCCTCCTTCTCCTCCTCCTTCTCCTTCTTCTCCTTCTTCTCCTTCTACTTCTTTTTTGCTGTCAAAGGTGATATCATCTTCCCAGTCATTCAGAATTGCAAACTAGGTGTCACTCTCTCCTCCTCACCTACACTATATCCAATTAATTGCAAAGTCCTATTGATTCTACCTTCATAATATCTATCACATACACCCTTTTCTTTCCTCTGACCCTGCCACCGCCCTGGTGTAAACCCTCATCACTCCTGGACTTTTGCCTTCTGGTTGGTCACCTCCTTCTTCAACAAATTCCAGTTACTCCTATCACCTCCAGTATCAATAAAATGTTTGGGGCATTCAAAGCCCTTAATAACCTGGCTCACCCCTGCCTTTCTTGTCTTCTTACACCTTCTTCCCCCACATGCTACACAATGGCTTCCTTGCTGTTCCTTACACAAGACACTCCATCTTCCTCCAGTTTTGATTGTGCAGTAACAGGGCCACTTGGGCTTCTCAACAAATTAAACATAACTTGTCCCATGTGTTCCATTTCTCAGCTTTTTCTCTTCTCCTGACTGTGCTGCTCTTAATACTTTCATGATAATTTTTTGATAATTAATGGATTCTATTCTCCTGAATGCCCAAATCAGCCTCAGATAGTAAGTTTCAGCTTAAAGATGCACATTAACTCTTTGTAGCAACTGAAACATCATTTAGTGTCCTCTTTTCTCTGGAGTTTTAGTGGAGTCTGAATAAAACATCACACCAGAAACTCACATATTTTACTAGTACTATTCTTAGTAACCTCTGAACCTAACTTGTTATCAGAATTGAGCCCAGAATTAAACAAGAAAACTAAAGCTCTTTTATAGACCCTGAGTCTATAAAACCAAAAGCCCATATTTTTAAATACCAGTTTTGATGTGACATATAACCAGTGAAGAACTCTGAAAGAGGAAATGAGTAAAAATGTTATCAAGGAAATGAAGGGAAATGATAGGAAATAAAGATGGGCTAATCATATGGTGAGAGCAAAGGATAATGGTTAGACATTTGGGGTGCTCCATTGGTTTCTTCATGATGTCAGGAGAAATTGAGTACATCATGGGCACGTGCTGGTTGGATCATCTGTGGTATCCAAGCAGGGAATGGATAAGTCACCCAGAATGGGCAGGCATGGATGCATATGGCCAAATGGATGAGATCAAAGATCCAAAGATCATCAGTAGGTAGGTGGAACAATGGATATGTGTGGATTAGATGAATAGAGTGCTGGATTTGGAGTTAGGAAATCCCAAGTTGAAATACTGCCTCTCAGACACTTATAAGCTATGGGATCCTGAGTAAGTCACTTGAACTCTCTCAGCCTCAGTTTTCTCACATGTAAAATGAGGAAAATAATAGAATAGCACCTACCTCACAGGGTTTATATGAGGATCAAATGAGATAAAATATATAAACCTTAAAATGCTACATACATTTTACTAGTATTATCAATTTAGAATTTGCATACTTTTTTTAAACAATGACCTAAGTTCTCTTTAGCACCTAATTTATTCTCTAATGGTTAGTTCTACACTTAGAGAGGAGGTTCAAAGTTCTTTCAATGTTCCATCACAAGTCTGCATCACTACAGTCTACTCAATGATCTGTTAAGGCACAAAAAGACTTAGTGTGCTTCCTGAAATAGTTAATTCACCAAGAGCAGAGAGCTTGGTCCCTCTGGCTCTTTGACGTCCAAAGCAGCATTGCCAATATGTCACAAGTATAAAACCTTACTTCCTATCATCATAACTGACATTTACATAGTACTTTAAGTTTCCAAATCCCTTTACATATATTATCACATTCGATCCTCATACTATCCTTATGAGATAGGCACTGCAGATACAATTATCCTCATTTTATGGGTGAACAGACAGTATCAGAGAAGTTAAGTGACTATCACAAGGTCACACAACCAGTAAGGGTCAGAGGCAGGAGCTGAAACTAGGTCTTCTTTTTCATCTAGCACCACCCCCATACTGTATCTCTAAACAACTTCTTTTTTCTTTCTTTCTTTCTTTCTTTCTTTCTTTCTTTCTTTCTTTCTTTCTTTCTTTCTTTCTTTCTTTTTTTTTTTTGCAGGGCAATAGGGGTTAAGTGACTTGCCCAGAGTCACACAGCTAGTAAGTGTCAAGTGTCTGAGGCTGGATTTGAACTCAGGTACTCCTGAATCCAGGGCCGCTGCTTTATCCATTGTGCCACCTAGCTGCCCCCTCTAAACAACTTCTATGGGATCATTTTCTTTTTTATTGTTGCTGTTAACATTTTTATTGATACCTTCCATTTTTAGATCAACTCCATTTCCCTAAATGTTCTTTCCTTTCCCAGAGAGTCATCCCTTCTGGCATAGCAGATAATAACTTTGGACCCAGAATCAGGAAGGCCTGAGTTTAAATTCAGACTCAGTCACTGTGGAAGGGCAAGTAGTTAAATCATATAACTTCTATATGATGTTCTTTCAACTCTAAAATGGGTATAATTTTACTACCTACCTCTCAGAATTGTGAAGATACGAGTTGATATTTTAGAGTGCTATATAAATATTAGCAATTACAGCTATTATGGTTCTCAGCGAGGCAAGAAGAACCAGGAAAATAATGTACACAATGACTACAACAGGAAAATGGAAATAATAGTAACAACAACCCCCCAAATGAAACTAAATAATATTCATAAATTATAAAGATTTTTTGGCCTCAAAAGAGAGAGGAGAAAATGTACTTTCCTCCCTTCTTTGTAAATATTCAAATATTTGCAGATATTTATTCTACCTTCATAATATCTCTCATATACCTCTCTTGGAGGAAGAACATTGCATAGACTATCTTTCTGCTGATGTGTTGTTTGGTTTGACCAAACTGATTTTTTCTCTTTTTTATTCTCCAAGAGATGGCTACCAGGATATGGGAAGCAAGATGATATATCTGGAAATGAAGACACTGGGGCAGAGGAGAAGCATTAATTTTTTTAAAATTTAAATAAATGTTGGTAAGAGGACTGGGCAAAAGATAAATGAACCCAAATTCCTCATTGGGAAAAAAAAGCATTTCAAATTAGATGTCACAGAAATTGTGGGCTAGTAAATTACCTTCATAAAGGCAAGACTCCACTATATACTCCCATCTCTGAACATTTCTATTGATTGAAAATCAGATTTGGGGCAGCTAGGTGGCGCAGTGGATAGAGCACCGGCCCTGGAGTCAGGAGTACCTGAGTTCAAATCCGGCCTCAGACACTTAACACTTGCTAGCTGTGTGACCCTGGGTAAGTCATTTAACCCCAATTGCCTCACTAAAAAAAAAAAAAAAAAATCAGATTATAAGTGAGGACAGCCTTGAAGAGGAAAAGAAGTCATAAGCTTGACTGAAAGATGTATGGGTGGGGTGGGGCGGGCCCAGAGTCCTTGCCTTGGTGGAAGGTGAAAATGCTTGAGGGTTGTGGAAAAGCAATGAGCCTCCAAGGAGGTCTCTCCCACTCTTGTTGCCTCTGTGAGTCACTGTCCAACAACTGGGATACTCCAAAACAAGGGTCTCCCATTCCAGGGATGTCTCTGTATATAGGGCTATGATACCTTTCAGGTTACTGTCTCCATAAACACAACAGGCACTTCCAGATGCTAGGAGAATCAAAAATCATAACTTGTCCCTGTGATTTATAGCTGTAATGGCCCCCATGCCTAAATTATTTATGTGAGTCGATAATATTCCATCAGTTGTGAAAGCTGCGAGGTGAACCCATATAGATAACTGCTCTCCTTCATGGAAATAAACTACGTCAGGGGAGGATAATACAGTATTTTCTTAAGAACGGAATGATGATGCGATTTGCAAATGTCATGCTTCCAGCGCATGAGTAATAATCTCATTATTCATCATCGGCTACCCAACATGTGATCCGCGAGAGTGCTCGAAAGGCAAGCAAGGTGAAAGCCTGAATCTAAACATGCCAAACACTGTGGGTGTCGCTCCTTAAAGTATTTAGACTTGATCACCCACACAGGCTGATGGTTTCACAGCAGGATTTAATTCTCTCATTGAATCACCTCCGTACCCTGAGTACAGGCTGTGGGAATGGAACAGAAGTTCACTGGGGGATGATATAAGCCCACTTCAGAGTAGAGACAAAAAAAAAAAAAAACAACAAATAAACCTGCAGTCTAGGAACCTTTGGAGAGCCCAAGTGAAGCTGCCCTGGAATGCATGAGAAATGAGAGGTTGTTGGAAGAGCTTGTTCAGATTTGAGAATATTACTGAGCAGTGGCTTCCTTTGCATTCCACAGGGAAGCAAGGCCTAAAGGGAAGGAAAGTTTGGCAGTTGTCTGGCTAGTCTGGGAGGAATGATTCGTGACTAAATTATGCCTTCACTATCAATTGAAGTCTTTATTTTAAGAATATAGGACACTTGTTCTAAGCAGAGTTGTCATACAATTAAAGTAACGGATGAAATGTATTAAAGTTGGAGGAAATTTAGAGATTATTTAATTCTACCCCCTGGGAAGCTATGGATAGAGTTCTAGGCCTGAAGTCAGGAAGACTCAAATTCCTGAATTCAAATCTGGCTTCAGATACTTAGTAACTGTGTGACCCTGGGCAAGTCACTTAACCCTGTTTGCCTCAATGTCCTCATCTGTAAAATAGGCTGGAGAAGGAAATGACAAACCACTATGCCAAGAAAACCCCAAATGGGATCACAAAGAGTTGATCACGACTGAAATGACTGAACAACAAGATTAAGCACCTATTACATCCCAGACACTGATAGGTACTAGGGATGAAAAACAGCATACATGGCATAGCCATGATAGAATCCTGCTTTTTTACTCCAATTCAAGAACCGTTTCCCCTACACTTTGTTGTCCTTCATAAATGTTTCTTAAGTCTTTTATATGATCATAGATGGAAATCTAGAAGGGACATTAGAGCTCATGAAGCCCTACTTTCTCATTTTAAATATGAGGAAACAGTCCAAGAGAAGTTAAGTGACTTGACCAAGGTAACACAGCTAGTAAGGTAGGATTCAAATCCAGGTCTTCCAGACTCCAAGTCCAATGTTCTTCCCACTGCTTCAATTCAATTCACTGAGCATTTATTAAGTACCTACTATGTGCTAGGCACCACACTAAGCGCTAGAGATAGAGACAAAATTAAGTAGTTCCTTTCTTTATGAAACTTACATTCAGTAGGGGAGGAGTGGGGCAGATAAGTAAATATAAAGTCACTTCAAGAAGGAGGCTCCTCATTTTTGGAGGGCAGGATCAGGAAAAGCCTTGTAATAGAGGTGATACAGGAGCTATGCTTTGAAGGAATTCTCCTACCGATTCTCCAAAGGAGAAGAAAGGCAGGAGGGTTTGAAATGTGGTGGTAATTGTTTTTATTTTAGCCCAGATGCAAGAGAGTCATTGAGGGTTGGTTTCTGAGTCAGGGAATGATATGATTAGAGCTTTGTTTTCCATAGCTCAAAACCCACCATTTCTCACTTACCTTGAAATAAATGATTACCACAATCTATTGATGTTATGATAAAACCATTCTCTCCTGCCAGCTTCATTTTCCATCAGCTACTCTGCTTGGCTTTAATTCCCAGAACATTAACCCTCGTGTACCCTCTGGCAGCTAGCTGTCTGCCCTCCCTGACCCTTTTCAGCTTCCTTTTATGTATTATCTTCCCCTATTAGATTGTAAGCTCCTTGAGGGGCAGGAGCTATCTTTTTGGGGGGAGGGGCGGGCAATGAGGGTTAAGTGACTTGCCCAGGGTCACACAGCTAGTAAGTGTTAAGTGTCTGAGGCTGGATTTGAGCTCAGGTCCTCCTGAATCCAGGTCTGGTGCTTTATCCACTGTGCCACCTAGCTGCCCCGGGCTATCTTTTTCTTATTTGTATCCCCAACACTTAGCACTATGTCCAGCACATAGTAGGTACTCACCGAGTCAGTGTTTATTAACTAATGACCATATTTCTAGAGTAGCAGATCTCAAAAGTTTTGTCACAGAACTCCTTTACACTCAAAAATTATTGAAGGTTCCCCTCTTTCAAGAACTTGTATTTATATGGTTATATCTATCAACATTTACCAGATTAATAACAAAAACATTTTAGTGTTATTATAAAGACAGGTTTGGTCTCATTGACCCCATGAAAGGGTCTGAGGGACTCTTTTTTTTTAATTTTTTTAATCTTTATTTATTTGTTTGCAGGGCAATGAGGGTTAAGTGACTTGCCCAGGGTCACATAGCTAGTTAAGTGTCGAGTGTCTGAGACTGGATTTGAACTCAGGTCCTCCTGAATCCAAGGCCAGTGCTTTATCCACTGAACCACCTAGCTGCCCCCTGAGGGACTCTGGACCTCCCATTGAGAATTGCCATTGTAGAGCTAGAAAAGAGAGAAAGCTTTCCTTTCTCTCTGGTGCTCAAATAAGGAAGCAGACCCCCTATCTACAGGAAGGAAGGAGGAGAAGGAATGGTATGTATCAAGAAAGACTCAGTAGAATTTCAGGAGCTAGTCACAAGGGCTAAAATTATAAAATTAAAGGTGTTTTTCTTATTAAATCATTTTCAATCATGTCTGACTCTTTGTGACCCCATCAGAGGTTTTCTTGGCAAAGATACTGGAGGGATTTGCCATGTCCTTCTCCAGTTCATTTTTCAAATGAAGAAACTGAGGGTTAAGTGACTTGCCCAGGGTCACACAGCTAGTAAGTATCTGAGGATCTGAGGCCAGATTTGAACTCAGGTTCCCCTGACTCTATCCACTGTGCCACCTTAAAGAGCATTAAAGAGCATTAAAGGTTTGAGAAATGGAAAGAACCTTACAGATCCTCTGGATTGTGTGTATGTGTGTGTGTGTGTGTGTGTGTGTGTGTGTGTGTGATACTGAAAAGGGTGAGGAACTTGGAATCAGGAAGAACTGAGTTCTATTCTTATCTCAGACTTACTAGGAAATGTGATCCTTAGAAAGTTACTCAATGACTCTGAGCCTCAGTTAAATGGGAATGCTTTAAATGGGGATGGATACCACCTATTTCCCAAGGTGGTGATCAAATAAGATAAGGAGCACAAAGTCTTTAAGGTTTGTATTCATACATTAATAACGTCTACACACATGATTTTCTATGATCCTTATACAAGCCAGGTATTGAGACATAGCTTGGTGGACAGAGAGTGCTAGGCTTCAAGTCAGGATGCGGTCTCCTTCTGCCTTTCTGGGCTTCTTACACCCATCTCCTCTCCCATGCATTCTTTTTTTTTTTTTTTAAAGCTTCTTCTTCTTCTTCTTTTTTTTTTTTTTTGGTGAGGCAATTGGGGTTAAGTGACTTGCCCAGGGTCACACAGCCAGTAATTGTCAAGTGTCTGAGGCCGGATTTGAACTCAGGTCCTCCTGAATCCAGGGCCAGTGCTCTATCCACTGCACCAACTAGCTGCCCCTCGCCCATGCATTCTTCAAGCCAGTGATACTGACCTGGCTATTCCTCACACAACACGTTACACCTCTAGGTCCTGGGCATTTCCACTGGCTCTTCCCCATGCTTAGAATTCTCTCCTCACTCATCTCTACCTCCTGGCTTCTTTCAAGTATCAGCTAAAATCCCATCTAACATAAATCTTTCCTGATTCTTCTTAATACAAGTGCTTCCCCTCTATTATCTCTGATTTATCCTGTCTATACCTTGCTTGTATATAGTTATTTACATGTTGTCTGTGAATTCCTCGAGATCAGGAACTGTCTTTTGTCTTTCTTTGAATCCCTAGGGCTACTATATACCAATGCCTGGTATATAGTAGGTAGTTAACAAATGATTATTCATTGACTCAGACACTTTGTTCCCTGTGTGACCCTGGACAAGACATTTAAGCAATTTGAACCTCAATTTCTTTATCTGTAAAATGGGAATTAAAAAAAGCATCTACTTCACAGAATTATAATAATCAAATAAAATTTGTACTTTATACTATAGTATACCATAGTACTTTATACAATATTATACTATAGTACTTGAAAGTACTATAGAGGGACCGCTAGGTGGTGTAGTGGATAGAGCACAGGCCCTGGAGTCAGGAGAACCTGAGTTCAAATCCAGCCTCAGACACTTGACACTTACTAGCTGTGTGACCTTGGGCAAGTCACTTAACCCCAATTGCCACACACACAGAAAGTATTATAAAAATGTTGATTGTTGGTAGTAGTAACAACCAAACCCACCCAACTGTTGTAAGGCTCAAATGAGCTCATTCATGTAAACTTCAAAGAGCTATAGAAATATCATTTATTATTGTTGTTGTATAAATGTCAAGTTGTCATCTAGTTCCAACCTTTCACTGTACACGTGAGGAACCCGAGGCATAGAGAGATAGAATCTCTTGCCCAAGATGGCAGAGGAAGTAAATAGGCGCCATCAAATTGGAAATGAGGCCTCTGGATTCCCAAACCAGTGCTTTCCCCACTCCTCCAAGCTGCCTCCTAATGTCAGGCATCATAGATCCAAAGATTAGTCAGGTCGAATGATGTATGTGTCTGCAGTCTTCTCCAAATCTGTCATGAGATAATGGCACTCGGGAAAAACAGCTTCCCCAGAACCCGGACCGAATTATACAAGAGCAGGTGCATGAGGCTGCCGAGGAATGCATGGCCCGCTTCCATTTGACTAAAGGGCTGCTTTCTCATTTGGAGCAGATTAAGCAAACTGGAGCAAAGGGAAAAAGCATTTGGGACTAGCGGCATGCTTTCTCAGGCAGGGGCATATGTTTCTATTCTAGAGCCTTAAAAGAATGAACTTCATAAAAAACAAAAACAAAATCCTGCTTCTCCCTCTCCAGTCCCACGTTTCTCAAGTCCCTCAAGAAATCTTGAAGGTCAAAAGAGACCTCAGAGGTCATCTAATCCCTCTCCTGCCCAAATATCAAAAGTAATTAAAAATAATAATAGTAACAATAATAATTAGATTTAATTCAACAAACATTTATTAAATACCTACAATATGTGAAATGCTATAAGAAGCAGAAAGGGTAGTGGATAGAGTTAGGAAGGTTGTGTAACAGATAGAGTGCCAGGGTTGGAGTTAGAAAGACCTGGGTTCAAATCCTGTCTCTGCTACTTACTGTGTGATCTTGGATAAGTCACCAAACCTCTCAGGTTTCTCATCTATAAAGTGAGGATTGGACTAACCGGCCTGTGAGGTCCCTTCCTGCTCTAGGTCTGTGAGCCTATTAGTGTGTGACACTGAACAAGTCATTTCAACTTTTCGTGCCCTAGACCAGTGGACTACAAAATGGTGGTAGGCAGTCCCCAGGGGAGCTATAAATTCAAAGGGTGTGTAACCAACCTTGAGAAGATAGGTTTTACCCCACCCTCTGTAAAGAATTGTTATTTGAGTTTTTTATGCCTCAGTGTGCACTGGCCTGGGGCTCCGCAAACCACACAGTGCTCTACCCACTAGTTATAGCCGTTGCCATGGCGCTGACACCTCACGTCATCACCACTCACCAACATCTACATGGGCCTGGCAAAATTATAATGATTGGAAGCCTAGTGAGGGCAGTCATGTGACTGTCAGAGCTGCCAGACAATTGGTTGGGGGCTGTGTGGGGTTTCGGGAAATAGGGAGAAGTCGCCATTCTAGCTGGAAGCTGGAAGGCTACAGGAGCTCTGCTGTATATTCTCAGCTGACTCCTCGGCGGTGGTATTTCTTCAGGTTGTATAATTTCCCTTCTCCCATTTTATTTCCTTTCCCTTGATCCTACTGATCTTGTTTGTGTGTGTCTTTTTTTTAAGTTAGTTCTTGTTAAAATAAATCCTGTTCTGTTTTGAGGAAGGCTGCCAGTCTCCTTCCTTGCCCCAATATTGCGGAGAGCTGCTTAGCTAACACTCCCCAATTAAAAATTGGTCCCCACACCTCCCTGCAATAGTCAAGGGATATATGTGTGTGCGTGTGCATGTATGTGGATGTGGACGTATATATGTATGTATACATATATACATACATACCTGTATACATATATCCCTTGACATATATTATATATATATATATATATATTAATATATGATTATGATGGGGAGATATATGGAGATATACATACTTATATACACATATATACTTATATATATATCTCCCTTGACATATATATGTATATATATATATGTATATATATATGTATATATATATATATACATATATATATAATTGTGACGGGGAGATAGATATACATATATACTTATACACACACACATATATCCCCACCACAATCATACTTAACCTTATTCCCCAACATGCCTCTACTTTGGGTCTTCCCTCTGCTGCGTAAATTCCCAGCCTCCCTCCTCCTCCTGAACTAACATAGATCCTTCAGGGCTGCCAAGCTCCCAGATTATCTTTCCCTATACCTCTTGCATATTTCCCTATTACTGTCTCATCATCCAGGCTTTCACAGCCTCAGTGTCATCTCTGTCACCATATTTTCCATTGCCCAATGTGCCCAATCAATTGTGTCCAACCAGTTGCCAAATTTTGTAGGTTTATAATCCTACATTTTTCTCATCAGCTCCTTCCTTTCCCTCCATTCATACAGACACCATTCTCCTCTTTGCCTGGAGTATGGCGATGACCCCCTGATTGATCTCCCTTCCTCAAATCTCTCCTCATTCCAATTCATCTTCCACAAAATTGCCAAAATGATGCTCTTAAAAGTCTAGATCTGACTACATCAGTCCTAAGCTAAGTATTCTCAATTGGCTCTCTAGTGACTGTAGGATATAAAATTGTTCCATCTTCATCTTATCCTTTTAAAATTTCTGCTTTTATACAATTTTACAATGAGTATATTTATTTATATGGTCATATGTGTATATATTTTATAAATAAGCAAACATAAACATACTGGGATTACACACTAATTTTTTTTAACTATTATTGGGATGCATGATAAAAAATTGAAGACAATGGCTTAGGCAATTCTTTAAATTTGAGATCAATTGAAGATCTGCCTTGCTAGACAGAGTTTCTTCACTGGTGAGAGAGAGAGAGAGAGAGAGAGAGAGAGAGAGAGAGAGAGAGAGAGAGAGAGAGATGAGGCCCCGTGCTAGATGCTGGGAAATCATATTTTAAAAATAAAACCATCCCTACCTTTACGGTCCTCACATTTTATTGTAATGTGCCATGTAGTCAAGTAAGAAAGTGCAAAGTATATACAACTTAATTTCAATGACTGGAGTTTAAGAGAGGCCTTCAAGCCTTTGAGACACCTTCAAAAGAAGCCAGGAATCCTATGAAGCAATGCTAAACATTTAGATAACTCTTTTTTAGATAACTTTTTTTTTTTTTTGCGGGGGCAATGGGGGTTAAGTGACTTGCCCAGGGTCACACAGCTAGTAAGTGTCAAGTGTCTGAGGCCGGATTTGAACTCAGGTACTCCTGAATCCAGGGCCGGTGCTTTATCCACTGCGCCACCTAGCCTCCCCCTAGATAACTTTTTAAGGTGTCCCAATCACTTTCTTCACAACAGCATTGCAAAGAAGCCGGTGATTTTTTATAGGCAGAGGACCCTAGAGCTCACAGAGCTTAGATACTTGTCCAATGTCACACGACTGGTAAGAGGCAGAGCTGAGATTCAATGGCCCTGGTCTTTTGACTCTAAGTCCAGAGTACTCTCCACCACATGAAACCACATCCATTTTTTAAAGTGTTGTTGTTCAGTCTTTTGGTTGTGTCCAATCCAAACCCATTTGGGGTCTTCTTTTTTTTTGTTTTGTTTTGTTTTATTTTGTTTTTGCGGGGCAATGGGGGTTAAGTGACTTGCCCAGGATCACACAGCTGGTAAGTGCCAAGTGTCTGAGGCTGGATTTGAACTCAGGTATTCCTGAATCCAGGCCCAGTGCTTTATCCACTGTGCTATCTAGCTGCCCCCTTGGGGTTTTCTTAGCAAAGATACTGGAGTGGTTTGCCCAATTCCTTCTCCAGGTCATCATACAGATGAGGAACTGAGGCAAACAGGGTGAAGTGATTTGCCCAGGGTCACACAGTAAGTGTCTGGGGTCAGATTTGAACTCAGGTTAATGAATCTTCCTTTTATTACAATGAATGAATGAATGGATAGATAAATGAATAAACAAATAAATTAATAGATAGATGATAGGAGATAGATAGATAGATAGATAGATAGATAGATAGATAGATAGATAGATAGATAGATAGATAGATAGATAGATCTTCTTGACTCCAGGCCTGGCATTCTATCTACTGTGCCACCTATCTGCCCAGCTTAAAGTGTATATCTCCTCTATATCAGCCCTTATATGTGGTCAGCCAGCCTCCAGTGATGGAGAATTCAATAACCGGAGAGGCAGTGTCATATACTGAATATAATGACAGAAAACCTGTCTCTGTTACTTATTACCCATATGACCTTGGGTAAGACATTTAACTTCTCTAGGCCTGTTCCTTCACCTATAACAAAAAAAGGGTTGGACTAGTAGTTCACCAAAGAGACTTTCCAGCTCGGAATGTATGATTCTATGAATTCCCAAAGTAAGCCATTCCATTTTTTGTACAATTTAATATAACATACCATGATAGGACAATTCCTGCTGTCAAAATTGATTATCCTGGAATATCAGAGATGAAAGGGAATTTGGGCATTATCTAGCATAATTCCTTCAATTCATAGTTAAGGAAACTGAGACTCACAGAGATGTGGTGATTTGCCCAGCGTGGCACAACTAGTAAATGGCAGAATGGGAGTTTAAGCTTAGGTCCCCCGACTCCCAGTGCTAGGCTCTATTCCCTATACTAAACTGCCTCCCAAGTAAAAAGGAGTCTTCAGAGCTGGGGGGGGGGGGGGAGCTGCTGGCCAGGCATGATGTAGCACTTATCTCTCTGCACTGTGCCTCCTCCTGTTATAGAAATGGAACCTCTGTAGGAACTGCTTGGGTAACCACCTTAATCTCCCAACTCGAGCTTTTTCACTGATCATGCTCCTTTTCTAGAAGGCTCTCCCATCCAGCCTCCCCTTCCTGGCCTCCCTGACCTCCTTCAAATTCAGTTCAAGTCCCCCCCTTCCGCACAGATCATTCTGCAAGAGGGGTTGTATATGACTTATTTGCACATGGTCGTTTGCATGTTCCCCCCCCCACACACACACACACATTTGAATGTGAGCTGCTAGAGCACAGGGTCTGTGTTTTTTTATTCTTTGTCAACTTCTGAACTTAGCAAAGTCTGACACATAATAAGCACTTAATAAATGCTTGTTCCATCCTCCACTCATTTATCAAAGTGATTTTCTTAAAGTTCAGTCAGTCCCCTATTCAACTCCAGAGACTCCCTATTACCTCCCAACCAAATATAAAATCCTCTGGCCTACTAAGCCTTTTCTAATCTGGTTTCTTTCTACCTCTGTAGTCTTCTTACACCATACACCCTTCTATCTACTCTGTGATGTGATGACACTGGTTTCATTGCTGTTATTTGAACACACAGTCACTCCATTTCCCAACTGGCTGATCCCCATGCTTGGAATGCTCTCTTTCCTCATCTCTGCCTCCTGTCTTCTTTCAAGTCCCTAAAACACTTCCTTCAACAGGAAGCCTTTTCCATTCCTCTTTAGGCTTAGTGCCTTCCCTCTGAGACTACTCCGAATTGATCCTGTATATGTCTTGTTTGTACATAGGTCCCCCATTAGATTATGAGCTCCTTGAAGGCAGAGACTGATTTTTAAAACTTCTTTTGTTTGGTTTTTGTTTTTCTTTGTACCCCTAGCATTTAGCGTAGTGCCTGATACCCATAATAAATGCTTCATAAATGTTACTTGACTTGAATTGGCAACTGAGTGGCTGACTCTGCCAGCAGTAGCAGTACAAAATTGAGCAGTGATAGGATTTGTCTGGTGGTGAAAGTTGGGATAGAGAGGTTGCAAGTGTCAGTCAAGCAGGAGACAGGAGGAGAGGAAGGAATTTGTCAGGATCAGGGATAATGTCATTCTAACAATGAAGAGCAAACAGTAAGGTTATAGAGCAAGCATCAGCCACACAAGGCAATAAGGGATGGAATAGAGACTGGGATGTATACCAGCGATGGGGGTAGAGAACAATGCTGTGGCAATACTGAGACAAATGGTTAGGGTTTTGTTCATTATTGGTCCAACACCTAGTGTATATAAGTGAATAAACCATTTTGTCCACGAGGAAAAATCTACCCACACAAAACTGCCATGTTTCCTCATGAATCTATTTTATTTGCTCATAGAGATCCTAGTTTCTTAAACTGTGGACCCTATATGGGGTTGAGTAACTGAATGTGGGTATCACAAATATTTGACAAAGGTAAAAGATTATGTAAACCTGTATTATATATCTATATATCCAGGGTTGCAAAAAATTTCACAGGAGAAAAGGCATCACAAGTGAAAAAGTTTAAGAAACCCTGATATAGATCTGTAAAGGAAAGAAAGATTTAAATAAATCATGGCCATAAATCTTTCTTTTGTATAGATTTGTAATTTTTCACCAGTGTAAACAATATGCTAAGTTTGAGGGGGGGAGGTTAGTGCAAAAAAAAAAATCTTTGGACTCTAGATTTGACCACCTAAGTTAGTCAGCTGATCAGATCTCAATTTTAATTTGTGCTTTGAATTCACAACCATAATTTGAGAAAATTGTCTTTCTCTACGGGAAAAAGCATTGATTGGCACCCTTCAATCATCAGTTGAGTTCACATTAACTTATTTTGTTGCTGCTGCTGCTGTTTGAAAAATTATTAGAGCACAAGAGAAAAATCTACATTTTCTTATTTTAAACTTTAGGTCAGAAGTTCTTATTTTTTGGGGGGTGTCATAGACCCCCTTCTCATAAAAATGTTTTTAAATGCATAAAACACAATTTATAAGATTATGAGGAAAACCAAAGATTAGTGAAAATAAAGGTGTAATATTTTTTTCTAAGTTCATAGAGACATGAGCCCCCCCCTTTTTTGTTTTGTTTTGTTTTTGTTTTGTTTTTTGTTTTTTTTGGGGGGGGCGAGGCAATTGGGGTTAAGTGAGTTGCCCAGGGTCACACAGCTGGGAAGTGTTATGTGTCTGAGGCTGGATTTGAACTCAGGTCCTCCTGACTCCAGGGCTGGTGCTCTATCCACTGTGCCACCTAGCTGCCCCGTCCCCTCTTTTTTTTAAAAAAAGTATGAAAGAGCTCCAGAACTAGTCACTGCTTTGGGTAGAGATCTAACCCTGGGCTTCAAGACATGGCTTTGCCATTGATTAATTGTCTTTAGGAAAGTCATTTCTCAAAGTCTCAGTTTCCTCATCTGTAAATTGTGGGAGTTTTATAGAAGATCCCTTCAAACTTTAGAATCATACCTACATGACTTTATGCAAACTATTTCTCTTCAATTTCCTCATAAGCTAGGAGACTTCAGAATTCTCTTCCAGAACTAGCCTTCAGTTTCCTTTGTAATCCTATAATCTTATTTTATGCATTTAAAAATATTCTTCTGAGAAGGGGTCCATGACACCCAAAAGAGCATAAGAATCTCTGACCTAAAGTTTAAAATAAGCAGAAGAACAAAGCTATTTCTCCTGTATGCTAATTTAAAAAACAAACAAAACCAAGGTATCATTAACCCAACTGACCACTAAAAAGTGCCAAGGTTCTACAAATGAAGCAAAGACCATTTATGAATCTGTCTTCCCCCCCACTCCCAATAATGAACAATACTTTTTCAGATAAGAAATTTAGAAATGATGGATTTGCAGGGAGATTTTTTGGTTTTTTTGGTTTTTTTTTTTTTTTTTTTTTTTGAAGCAGCTTGGTACATCTCTATTTTAAAATTAATGGCACATACTTGATCAAAAATGCTAAAATGCTAGTTCCAGCAAATTACACAGATAATTAAGTCTAATTTCAATAATGCTCTGAAATTCTAGTAATAAATCTTCATAGGCCCTTATATGTAACCCATTCAGAACATACTGATGATTTATTTTAATACTGATTTTCCTTTCTCCAATATATTTTAGCTCATATTTGGCTACCTTAAGCTGTATTGACATGGGCAAAATAAAAGAAGGCATGGGAGGGGAAGGGGGGCAGCTCTTTAGATAATTCAAGTCTACAAAAACTGCTTTATCACCAATGACCTTGACATTTTAAGTTAAAATCGGGCACTGGCTAATATCCTAAATGTTCCTTTGATTCTTTATTGTACTTCCATGTGTGGACTCAGTCTAAAAACAATCAATTTCTTGTTGAGTTGTTTCAGTCCTATCTGATTCTTCATGACCACATTGAGGGTTTTCTTGGCAGGGATACTGGACTGGATTTCCATTTCCTTCTCCAGCTCATTTTACAGATGAGGAAACTGAGGTAAACAGGGTAAAATGACTTACCCAGAGCCACATAGATAAGTAAATGCCTGAGGTCAGGTTTAAATTCAGGTCCTGAATCCGAGCCCAGCACTCTATCCACTGAGCAACCTAGATGCCCTCTAATGACCTGGATATTTTAAGTCAAATTTGGGCACTGTCTCATAACCTAAACGTTGCTTTGATTCTTCATTGTACTTCCATGTGTGAAACTCAGCCTAAAAACTGTCCATGTCTACTACAGTAAAATTCCAGAGGATGGAAAGAGGTTGCCATTTTCTTTAATGTTCAGAATCTGGGTTCACAAATATAAGAAACATAATTTATTAAAACACCCCAAAAGGTAATTTTTGTTTGTTTGTTTTGTAGAGCTATGGGGGTTAAGTGACTTGCCCAGGGTCACAGAGCTAGTAAGTGTCAAGTGTCTGAGGTCGAATTTGAACTCGGGTCCTCCTGAATCCAGGGCCGGTGCTTTATCCACTGCACCACCTAGCTGCCCCCTCCAAAAGCTATTTTTTTTTTAAAGTAGTTACTAAGATGCTGCATATAGGAATAAGATGGAGAAACATTGTTGGAAAATGAAAGAAAATTTAAAATGACCATGGTAAAGAAGAAGGAGCACTTAATTTAGAGTCAGAAGACCCAAATCACTCCCCTGCTACTTATGAACTATGTGACCTGGAATAATTCCCTCAGCCTCCTTGGACCCAAATTTCCTTATGTGAAAAATGAAGGAGATAGACTAGATCCTTCTGTCATCCATCAAGCTCTCAAACTTCAACCTCTTTGCCTTTTCTGAAGCTTTTAACACTGTGAATGATCCCCTCCCTGTGAATATGCTCCTCCCTAGACTTTTGGGACACCCTTCCTTGTCTGACTGCCCCCTTCTCAGTCTCACTTGGATGTTTTATAATCCATCAGGATTAGGATTTTCCTTCAGTTATCTGGCTATTTCAGTTGAAAATGTTTCTAGACCTGAATTTCTCAGAACGTTGTCTCAGGTATCCATTTAATTGTATGCTCATGTGCATAGCCAGAAAGTTGATGGTGCAATTAATCCATGACCACCATAAAAACTTAAGTGTGTTTGGAAGTAGAGAAACAGCCTGAGAAATTATACTACCAAGAGTGCCATATTGAAGAGACATCATAAGCTGTGTCGACATAAACCCAAGCATAATATGAAAACTGAAAAATCCAGTCATTCTCCCACCCATTTTCTTTATTTCCCATTACTCTCCACTATATGATCTCCATTTAAATTATTAAGCAATTCTGTTCATTGCACTCATTGCCACATGCATACATACTATCAGTATTCCCAAGTGCCTTGCCTTTGCTTCATCCCATCTAAAATGCCTTCCCTCTTGCCTTTCTTTCTCCTATAGCATAATACTCCTTTAAGATTCACCTCATATCTCATATTCTCTAAGAAAGCTTTTCCAACTTCTCCATTCCTATTTGTTATAGTTCAGTCCTTTTCAGTCATACCCAACTCTCTGTGACCCCATTTGGGGGTTTCTTGGCAAAGATACCAGAATGGTTTGCCTTTTCCTTTTCCAGCTCATTTTATAGAGAAGAAAACTGAGGCAAACATGGTTAAGTAACTTGGCAAGTATCTGAGGCCAAATTTGAACCCAGGAAAATGAGTGTTCCTGACTGTAGACCCAGCATTGTATCCACTACACCACCTATACTTAATTGTACTCAGTTTTTTCCCCCTTACTATGTTCTGTCTCCTAAAGTAGATTGTAAATTCCCTGAGGGCAGGGTCCACACATAATATTTTTTTTTCTAATATTCCCTATAGTTTCTAGCACAGCAATGAATAAATCCTAGATTCTCAGTAAACGTTTCATTAGCGATTTCCAAATATCTAGATGCTAAATGAAGGAACAACGATACATACCATATTCCAGGAACTTTTAATTTTCTTACCTTTATTTCTGATGGACATTTCCCAGTTCCTCCTTGGACTTCGTTTATTAAAGTTATTAGATACAACCTATCTATTGAGAATTAATGAATCAATTCATCAGTGAATACCTGTTGTGTGCCTCCTCCATGGCCAGCATGCTAGAAACCATAAGATGAGGATCCAGAAAGAAGCTTAGAGATCATATAGTTCAACAGCCTTTTTTACAGACAGAGGTGAGTTGGTCTACATTTAACAACCGGCTTTCCAAAAACTTCATGGTACACTTTTATGTTTAATCTACATCATTAACATTTTCTTGATCACTTCTTAAGTCTGGGCAATCAACAAAACATTAAAATAAGAAAAGATTTATGGTGTTTGCAGATTTCCAAGGTGTAAATGCTCAGGCTGGATTTTTTTTTAACCTATTACATCTTTAAAAATGTTTTTAATTTATGGAATAAAACAAGCATTTCCATAACATGGTATAGTGAAAAACGATGATTGTACATGAGACTGGAAATCTATTATGTACAGCTTGCTGACAACAGGCTCTACTAAGCTGATCAAGTACACTCCTGGTTACAAATGAGGAAAATGAGGCTCAGGGTGCCAATGTAATCACCCCAAATTCACAGAGTTAATAAGTAGCAAAGCAATATTTGAAACAAAGTACTCTGTCTCCAGACCTAGTGTACTTTCTACTATATCACTCTGTCTGACAATCCAAAGAAGGTAGTTAAATACCACCTATCACATTTTTTAAAAATGAAATTAGATCTGAAATATTTTCCATGTTGAAGAAGTTAAATAATTCATGACACCAGTAAACTTCTGTTGTTTGAGCAAACATTATTTGTCAAGACTACAGTACTGGATGGAGTAGGTCATAATTTGCAATCTTGGCAACTAAGCCATTATTTATTATTTCTTTAGCAGTATAAGGCGCTTACAGGACACTACATTCTAAAAAAAATAAACTTTCAGTTTCACTATCAAACATCCTTTGCTTTTCACTCATATCATCTACACTGCCTTAGTTGTACTTTTAATTAATGATAACTTGGAGTGGTCATAAATATACATAATCAGGAGTACCTATGCATGCATGCACTTGGGCTATGTGGAATTCTTCCATCTGTAAGAGAATCCAAATTGATATATTAATTTTTTTTAGATAAGGTCTTATAATATTCTCCTTAGGACCTTAATAAGTCATTCCATTTCATACGTAATTATGAATACAAAGATATTCTACCTCGAGCTTTTTAGAAGATGTCACCTATCAAAACCATGGGGTTTCCAAATTCTGGAAGAGTTGCAGAATATGTCCATGTTACAGAAGTGTCACCTCTTATGTTTCCTCTTTAAATAGGTTATTGCTTAATGAATAGCAGAAAAGTAATCTGGCAGCAGCAAACCATAGGGCTTTCTTGTACCGAGACAGAAAAGACCCTTGAAAAACCTTAGGGATGCCTTTTGAAAAACCTAAGGAAGGCTTTTTTCTCTTGTCCAGCACTCCCTCAAATACCTAGTATGTGGTCTATCCATTCAATTTCTTTTTTTTTTTTTTTGCAGGGCAATAGGGGTTAAGTGACTTGCCCAAGGTCACACAGCTAGTAAGTGTCAAGTGTCTGAGGCCGGATTTGAACTCAGGTACTCCTGAATCCAGGGCCGGTGCTTTATCCACTGCACTACCTAACCACCCCCCAATTTCTTTTTTAAAACAGTTTATTATTTTTCCATTTTCATAAAAAATGTTTTATTAATCTGTCCTTCCTATTCTCTTAATTACTTATCCCTTGTATAGGGCTTGCTTTGTATATACTTGTCTCAATGTTGTCTCCCTGTGGGACTGTGAGCTCCTTGAGGGTAGAGACTGGCATTTTTCTCTTTTTGTATCCCCAGCTCTTGGCATAGTGCTTGGCACATATTTTATAAATATTTCTTTAATTGAACTGTACTACCCATACATGCGCATTGAGCAAATAAAATGAAAGAAGAAAATAAATATCCCAATACATAGCCACAGAGTCCAGCAAAACAAATCCCAACACTAAAAACATTCAGAAACATATGTCTTTCTGCATTTTAAGTACATCATCTCTCTGTCCAGAAGTAAGGAGTATATTACAGGCTTATTCTTTTAGTCATAGTTTAGGAAGCAAGGTGGAGCAGTGGATAGAGTACCAGGCCTGAAGTCATCAAGACCTGAATTCAAATCTAGCCTCCGATACTAGCTGTGTGACCCTGGGCAAGTCGCTTAACCCTCATTGCCCCGCCCCGCCCCCCCCAAAAGAAAGAAATTGTTTTTCTTGTTCGATTCACTATGCATAAGTTCATAAATGTCTTACCAGTTTCCTCTGAAATTATCCATTTCATCATTTCTTATGGCATAGTAATATTCCACTGTATCAATATACCCTAATTTATCTAGCCAATCTCTAATCTGTATTCTCCATTTGTTTTCTAACTATCCCTCCCGAATAGGGGTAAGGGGAGAGATGGGGACGGGGTCTTAGGCAATGGTATAGAGAGAAATAAATGTAAGATCTGGAGAAAATGGATCTGGTGTTGAGAGTCTGCTCTGATTAGTATGGCCTGACTGTCCCCAGTAGATAGGTAGATGTGTACCCCCAAACCTTTTTTAAATGAAAACATTAGATTCAATGGCTCTTAACAGGAAGAGGCCAACTGTCCAAGAGGCAGCATGGGAAGCACACTAGCCTAGGAATCAAAAGAAGCAAGCAAGGTCTGATATCATTTCTACATTTACTAGCTATGTGACCTACAATAAGTTGCCTCAGCTCTGTGAGACTGTTTCTTCATCTGTAAAGTGGGACTACTAAAAAGCTGCCACGTCTCTCTACACATTGTTGTTGGGATATCTGAACAAGCCACGTGAAAAGGCTTTGAAAATGGTATTGTGTTATAGGGGATCTTATTAGAGGATCATTAGTGGTATTCATTTCTAAAAATATTTTTCTTTTAATAATACCAAATTGATATTTTAAAACCTAATTGCAAAATTTTCATGGATTTTTGTAGAATCTGCTTTTATGTTTCCAAAGAAATTTAATTCCTTAAGTGAAATAAATTTGAGGGGTGTCTTATAAAAATAATTAAATTTTGTCTCTGACATTTCAATTCCTCTTTTCCTTTTGTTTGCATCATAGTGACAATATGAATTCTTTCAGTATTTTCAGTTTCTCTGCTTTTTAATTCTTAAAATCAAACAGGGTTGGGGGAGAATAGTAGCTAAAGATACTCTTCTTGCATGTACTATTCGTGCACTTTAAACAGAAAACAACATTCTCCCTCAATCTCAATTTCAATCCTCTTGCTCTATCAAGTGTTGCAAAATTACATTTTTCCCTACATTACCTGGAAAGATTGGGCCTTTTAATAGCGTGTGCACTAGCTGCTCTGGCAGGACAATCTCTGTGTAAAATGTAAGTAGCGTGTTATTTGGTAAATGAATGCTTCTGTAACTGTGGATACTTGAGGGGAACATGACATTTTCCTCATTTCCACCCCACTGAAGGACTAGCTGGAAAGGCTACTAGCATCCCCCTCCCCCTGCTTCAGTGCTTAATTGAAACATTCTTCTGAGTTATGTCTTCAGTAAGGCCCCAATAGCAGTTACTTTCTACAATGGAGAGATCACCATTAATCAATTCTATGGAGAGAAGATGCAATTAATGATGTTAATTCAGCTGTATATTCACATGGCATGCTGTCCTTAGATCTCTAGCCTTGCTTCTAACCTGGCCCCCTAGACTCATCATCCAGGAGAGATTTCCTTGTAGAAATTCAACCTGGCAATTCCTCTGCAGGTGCAGAAAGTTCTGGCCACCAAAATCTTTGGCACTGTCTAATGGTTCAACATCAGAAACAGATACGGCTTTATCAATGGGAAGGACACTAGAGAAGATATATTACTGTCTTCTTGCAACTGCACCCTGGAGACCACTAAGACATTTCCATCTGACTTGTGGCTGAAACCTCCTATATATGAATTGTCTCTCCCTTTTACTATGTGAGCACCTTAAGAGCACAGATTGTCATTTGTCATTCATAGCCCAGTGTTTTGTACGCAGTAAGAATTTAACAAACACTTTTTCATTCATTCATACAAGAGAACTGCGGCTATTATCCCAATGCCTATTTATGAGATCTCCTTTGCCTGAACTATCCAAATGAACTGGGTAAAAATTCCAAGTCAATGTTTGGATTCTTGTATCCATTGCTGTTTGCCTTGGAATTCTGTTGTCTAAGTCAGGACCCTTTCCACCTCTAGGAAAACAATATTCCATTTCACTCACTTTGGAACTCCCTGTCAAATGACGGCTCCATTGTTCTTGCTCATTTTACTCAAATCTTACAGAGGAAGCTGGATTTATGGTTAAGAAGTGACGCCCCAAAACAGGTAAATGGGACAGAAAAAAAATTCTTTTGCAGCAGCAGCTTGAGAAACAGGATGAGGGGAAGATAAAAGTAAAGACAAAGATTTTTTTTTAAGGTTGGGTCCAAGGGAAAGAATAGAATACGGAATCTAGCAAGCACGGGCATTGTAGGAAATGTTTATGGATTAAAATACAGAGAGAAAGAGAGAGACTCAGACTGTTAGGTGCAAACCAGCCTTTCAATCATCTGGGTAACAGCCTTTTCACATATCCAGAGGAAGATAAATGGAGCCATGGGGATGTGAGGCTAGCATCCAGCAGTCAAGCTTGCTGTTAACCTCTTTAGATTTGAGCATCTGAAGGGTAGAGTCAGGGAAGACCAAGACAAATGTACGCAGTGCAAGCAGGTGAAAAATACATAATTGTTCTACCGCAAGGTAGTAATAACTTGGTAACTAAAGGATAATGAGAAGCCACTGCTGTAATTGAGCCTAAATAGCAATTGCAGAGAAATGACTGGGAACCATGCCTCATTACAAGCGACTGCGCAGCCCCGCTCTTGATGCCTCCCTGAAAGTACCCTCTAACAATGATGCATTCGCTCTGTTTCATATTCCTGCAGAAGCCACTTAATTCATATAGATGGGGAGAACAGATGGATAGCTTGACCTTGGGCTTGGCCTGGAATGTAGCTCCAGTCTAATAAAGTAAAATGATGTCCTTTTCTCTCTTCAAAGGCAAATTTCCTGCCCGTGAAGTAGGAATGTACACTTCAGCTCCAGTCTGCTTGCAACTCCAAGAATGAAGCTAAGCCAAGCTATACCTGTCGGGGGTTTTTTTTTCAGGCCTTTCTGTTTGCTTCCTAAAAGAGCTCTTTGCCCTTCTGCCTCTGTTTGTTGAGATTGGTTTGTAGTGTCCGTGGTCACACTTCTCAGTGACAACTTTCACCTACTGCCTTCTTTTCTCAAAGATGGAGACAAAATCATAATAGTTCCCATTTACACAGTACTTTTAGTTTTCAAAGCATTTAAATACACCATTTCATTTGATCCTCATTAAGAACAGCCCCATGAACCAGCTATTAGTATTATCCCATTTTACAAAGAAAATGAGGCTCAGAAAAGATTAAGGGACTTGCCCAGAGTCACATAACTAGTGAGTACCTGAGGCAAACTCCTTTACAGGTTAGCCCTAATAACCAGATTATTTTATCAAGGAAAATGACAACATCTTATTATCAACCCAGGGTATGTACATTTGTTAAAGTGTCCATAGATTTCCTATAGCTGTCCCCAAGCAATCCTATCAACATGTCTTCATTAAGCAGCCGCTAGACTCACTACTGTGCCTGTACTGGACGCTAGGGTTACAAGACCAAAACAAACAGCCTTTGCTTTCAAGGAGCTTGCATTCTGCTAGGGGGATAGCATAGCAAGACGAGTAAGTACATAGATCCTCGTAGGAGGGTGACAGCAAGATCATTGGGGGAGAGAGAGAAAACATCAAACTTTAGGATCATAAGGAAAAGCTTGGTGAACAAAATAACAAGCCACTAAAGCCTTCAAGGAAGCCACGGATTTTAAGAGGTGGCTGTGAGGAGGACTTGGAAGAAATCTTGTGTAAAGTCATACATTTGGGATATGAAATGCTCAATTAGGTAAATAGTATGTGGAAGCTTCACATGCCCCCAGTGTTGTGTTCTCTCCGGCCATTAATCAGGTCTACCTCATAACTGACTCAGAGAATCCCCCAGGGCTCCCACCTAGATACCATCTAATCCAAACCCCTGCCTAATGTACAAATTGATCCCTGGCAGGTGGCCATCCATTCTCTGACAGTACAATTCTAGTAACAGAACCCCAGAGAGAGCCCAGTCCATGTTCCTGGTTGGACAATACCAAAACACCAATTGTTAGGAAGTACTTAGGGGCTGCTATGGTGGCTCAGTGGATTCAGGAAGACCTAAGTTCAAATCCCGTTTCAGACACTTACTTGCTGTGTGATCCTGGGTAAGTCACTTAACCACAATTGCTTCCCCCACCCCCACCCCCCCAAAAAGTACTTGACAATGAGCTGACATTTGCTTTCCTCTAACTACCCATGGACTTTTGGAGCTGCACAGAATATGTCTAATTCCTCTTCTACATGACAGCCCTTCCAGTCACATTTCCTTCTCTCTGCATCCCCTCCCCAAGCATTCTCTTGGCTAGGAGAAAAAGTCCCAGTTTCTTCAACTGATCCCTTGTATAGCAAGGGCTAAAGCCCCCTCTCCATCCTGATGGCCCTCCCCTGATATACTTCAGAACATCAATATTTCTCTTAAAATCTGGTGCTCATAACTACACACAAAACTCAGGATTCAATTGACCCAGAGGTAATTGATTTTTAGATAAAGATTACTGCCATGGGGGCGGCTAGGTGGCACAGTGGATAAAGCACAGGCCCTGGATTCAGGAGGACCTGAGTTCAAATCCAGCCTCAGACACTTGACACTTGCTTAGCTGTGTGACCCTGGGCAAGTCACTTAACCCTCATTGCCCCTCCCCTCAAAAAAATATTACTGCCATATATTTCCTAGAGGGGTCCCTAAGTAATTCAATCAAAAGGCATTTATTAAATGGTAGCTAGGCTAACTACTATGCCTGTACTAGGCAACAGGGATACAAAGCCAAAACAAAAAACAACCTTTGCCCTGAAGGAGCTTACATTCTGCAAAGGGGATGGAGAAAAAACACACATAACCTAGTGGACCCTTGTGGACAAAGAAGAGATAAATGACTACCATAAAACTGCCTGGGTCTAGGTGGACTGAAATCAAGCAAATGAACTTTGGTTGGAAAAATAATTACTTCTACCAGCATTATATCTCCTCTGCACTTAGAGAAAGTTTGCAGCTTAATGCAAAGCTCAAGATATGATTCATCAAGAATCATCAGGGGCAGCTAGGTGGTGCAGTGGATAAAGCACCAGCCCTGGATACTGGAGGACCTGAGTTCAAATCCGGCCTCAGACACTTGACACTTACTAGCTGTGTGACCCTGGGCAAGTCACTTAACCCCAATTGCCCCACCAAAAAAAAAAAAAAGAATCATCAAGGAATTGTTAGGAGGCAAGGAGGGCTTAAGCTTTAAGCTACTGGGGGGAAGGGGGGCATTGAGTGCTCCAGGCAAAGACGGCCAAACAATTTTCTTAACTTTATTGCTGAAATACAGAATGAGATATATTTTTTAAATTAGAGTTTATTTTCAAATGAAGATTCTATCCATCCCACTTGCTCTCCCCTGACCTCCCTATTAACAGAGCAAGCAAGAAAGATAAAGCCCCTATTACAAACATATGTAAACAAGTAAAATACATTCTTGCATGGGCCACTTCCAAAAAAAATATGCTTCAGTCTAAAGGAGAGGGGCAGCTTGTTTCATCTGGAGCCCTCTGAAATTTGTGTTTGGTCATTGTGTTGATCAGAGACGCCAAGTCTTTCTAAGTTGCTTGTCTTTACAATATTGTTGTTATTGTAGAAATTGTTTTCCTGGTTCTACTTACCTCACACTATGTCATTTCATAAAAGTGACATTTCTTTCCTGGATGTGGTCAATGCAGGAATTTTAATTTCTCAACTATAAATAATTGTTGCAAGGGCTTGGTTATATTTTATTTTGTTTCCAATGGTAAGGGGAGGAGAGAAGGATTTTAAAAAATCACTTTTTTGTTGTTGAGGGATTTAGGGTTAAGTGACTTGCCAAAGGCCATGCAGCTAATAAGTGTCAAGTGTCTGAGGCTACATTTGAACTCAGATCCTTCTGACTCCAGGGCTGGTGCTCTATCCACTGTGCCACCTAGCTGCCCCATATTTTTTGTTAATTGAAAAAAATAAAACTTGATCTGAAAGAAATGATATCCCACCAGCTTGATTCTCCCCTAAGAGCCCATTAAATAGACTGAACAAGAAGAAGCAAATAATTTTGTTGAATCTGCTCCAGAAGTCAAGAGAATTCCACTTAGCCACATGATGATGGCATGCAAGAAAGTCAACTTAGAGTTGAGGGGGTTGGGAAATGGTGGAAGCAGCTGGTCATCCTAGAGACAAGAGAAAAACTTTCTTCTTTTACAGGATCAACTTCAACCTACCAAGAAAAAAATCAAGTACAACCTGGCATTTTTCCTTTCCTTCTCCCAAAACAACCCTCCCTCCTCTGTTTCCTCTCCCTGAAAAACCATCAGATAATATGAGTGGAGCACCTGTTTCTGTCCTGTTTGGCCTTAAAAAAGGGATGATTGAATGTCCACAGCAGCTTGGTCCCTTAAAGGATCAGCTTCCTACTGAATTGCAGTGTTCAGTGTGTGGACAGCTACTCCTGAGTACACCTGTTTCCATGTAGTCTCACCTGGCTTGCTTTAGAGGCACATTTAGGACAGATGACCTGCAGCGTACCCAGCCAGAAATATAATGGGGCACCATGCTGTCCTTATGGATGTGGTATTATGTACAACATTTTACAAATTATAAGTCATCGTATGCATATGTCTGTATATATACTCTTCTCTCTCCTTCTACTCTGATATCTCACCACAGCATGGAGGTGTCTCTTGGTTCTTGAAGGTCACGCTAGCAGAATGCTAGCTCTGATATGTCCTGCCAAATTGGAAAGGTTTCAAATGAAGATCTGGATGACAGTTGTCCAAGAATCCAGTTAAGTTCAGAGAAGCATGTCACCACATTGGCCACTGGGTGATAAATGTTTTTGGTCACTGTAACTCTTGAAGAATTATATAACCTTTACTAGTGTGAAGAAAGTGTCCACAGGGAAGAAATTGCAGATCTTTGATGTTCTGAGATACCATTTTTTATTATAAAGCTGCCAGTTAGTCTTGTCTGTCCTGTGTGAATGGGGATGGAATATGATAGAAATAATATGTATGCATGTATGTGTGTACATATATGTGTACATACATGTAGATGGATGGACAGACAGGCAGGCAGGCAGGCAGATGGACAGACAGATAGATACATAGATAGAGATACAGGTTACATTAAACAAGGGATAAGAAGAAGCAAGGTGGACATGAGGAGAAGGCTAGAATGGAGTGGGAGGAAAGAGAAGACCAGGAGAAAGATTATCTTGCCACAAGTCTCTCCCCATTCTAGTCCATCTTCTACTCAGCTACCAAAGTAATCTTCTTAAATCATAGGTCATGTCACATGTCACAGCCCTATTCAGTAAACTCCAGTGGCTCCCTATCCCCTCAAAGATCAAATGGAAAATTGTTTGGTATTTAAAGCTCTTCATAACCTGGTTGATCCCTTTCCACCTTCCCAGTCTTACTATACCATATTCCCCACAATATACTCTTTGATCCAGTGAAACTGGATTCCTTATTGTTTCTCCCATAAGACACTCCATCTCCTGATTCTGGGCATTTTAATGACTTGGAATGCTCTTTCTCCTCATTTCTGCTTCTCATCTTCCCTGGCTTTCTTCAAGTCCTAGCAACTATCCATGAGAAGTCTTTCCTGATCTCTCTTAATGCTAGTACCTTCCCTTTATTGATTATCTCTAGTTTTCATTATCGCTAGTTTCTATATGTTGTTTGTACATAGTTGTTTGCCTGTCATCTCTCCCATTAGACTATGGGCTCCTTGAGGGCAAGGACTATCTTTCGCCTTTCTTTGTATCTCCAGTACTTAGCACAGTGTGTGGCATGGGACGAACTTAACATGTTAATTGACTGAGTGACTACTACTACTGAAACCCCAAAAGGGATACCTTGAGGATGAATGGAGGAGAAAACACAAGATGAATGCAAAGGAAGAAATGAGGATAGAAGAAAGAATCAGAATAGATTCCTGGAGGAATAAGAGATCATAAAGGGAAAGCGTGAATGAGAAAGATGAAGAAGGGAAACCTATAGGGAGAGGATACCCACGTCCTCTTCAGAGGTCATAGATGATTTGTCTCTCCCTTATTAAGGATTTTCCTTTTTGAAAAGAACAGCGACTTACTGGCATCATGGATCCTATTTCCACCGTTGTTCATCTTCCCCTCTGACAACTCAACCTCTGATTTGACTTCCAAGGGTAAATCTTATTAAACGTTTGGCTCAGCTCACCAAAAACAGTAAAGCAAATAGCTTTCTTGTGCCATTTTGCTTTTATTTGTGTGTGTCATTAACATTAAGCACATGATGTTGCAACAACAATATAATTGATGACTTAATGGGCCAGATTTTAATTCAAGTAATATTTCCATTAATCTAAAAGCTATCCCTTAAAAGTCTGTAAAATTAATTTATTGGAAAAATTCCAGCATAACTCTACCAGAAATTCTCTTCTGCATAATAATGCCTCAGACTTTAAAAGCAATTTTCTTGCTTTTTCTTTTTTAATCAACCTACATCTCCCTCCTGCAGATATACAGGCAAAAGATAGAACATAGGACCCTGAAATTTGTGGATTTGGAGGATTTGTCTTCAAAACCTATAAAATCCATATGGACATTTGGGACAAGTCAGAGTATTAGAGAAACATTCAAATGCAAATGTAAAGTGTAAAAGCTGAGCTGGAAGAGATTTCCACAAAGGGAAAGCAGGATGTGCATGACCAGGGCCACTTTGGGGTTGAAGAAGATACTTAGAGCCAGAGGCCAGCCAGATGTCCTGAAAGAAAGGATGTGAATGCATTAATGCAACTCACTTCTACAACTGAATTACTTCATATAGTGGATTAAGGGGTGGCCTTATAATAAGAAAGGCCCGATTTTTATCTAGTAAAATTTGGAGGGTTTTTGTTTTTTAATAGTAAGAAAATCCCACCTCTGACACATACAACCATCCCAAGACCTTGGGCAAGTCACTTAATTTGTCAATGTCTCAAGCAACTCTCTATATCTGTTAAACATATGAGTTAGTTGCACATCTTCACATGTGGAGAGATTTCCCACAAAAGGAATTCACTATACTGATGAAATCCCAAATCCAGACCCAACTCGAAAAAGCATTAGCCTGGGAGGTGAGAGCTTTCTATTCAATTTTGTTTTGGGGTATCTTGGGGCAACCCATAAAACGTCTTTACATCTCAAGTTTTTCATCTGGAAAATCAGGGTGTTGGACTAAATTTTCTCCTGCCCATCCTCTAAACAGCAGCTAAAGTGATATTTCTAAAGCAAAAGTCTGGCTGTACCATTCCACTGCTCAATAAACTCAAGTAAATCCTTATTATCTTTAGGATAAACTACAGAGGTCTCTCATTCACCATCTGGTTTTAACCTATCTTTCCAGCCTTATTATGCAGGGTGTTCCAAAAATTGGGGAGGAACATCTTCCATATTAATCCTCTTCAAATCACTCTTTGGTTCTGGCATACCGGCCTGCTTCCTGTTTTTCACACATGACATTCCACCTACCACCCATAGGTTGCATAGGTTGCTAGGTTGCCCATTTATCCCCCGTGCCTGAAATTCACCCTTTCCTCACCTCTGCCTCTTAAAATGCCTAGTTTCTTTCAGAGTTCAGCTCAAATGCTAATGCTAGTGTCTCCTCCCAGCTGCTAATACCTCCCTCCCAAGATTATGTATATTTACTTGGTCTCTACTTATATAGGTACATATTTTCCTCAATTGAACATAGGGGCCATTTCATTTTTGTGTCCGTGTTCCTATCACCTCACATGGTACCTGGAATATAGTAGGTGCTTGTGATTGATTTACTTTTTTTTTCTTTTTTTTTTTTTTTGTGAGGCAATTGGGGTTAAGTGACTTGCCAAGGGTCACACAGCTAGTAAGTGTCAAATGTCTGAGGCTGGATTTGAACTCAGGTACTCCTGACTCCAGGGTCGGTGCTCTATCCACTGCGCCACCTAAGCTGCCCCACTTGTGATTGATTTACAAAGCACTTTCCTCACAACCCTATGAGGCAGATCATGTATTATTATGCCCATTTTACACATGAAGAAATAAAGCTACAAAGAAGTTAAATGACTTCCCCAGGGCCACACAGTTAATATATTTTGGAATCAATAAAACAAACTAGCATTAATTAAATACTATGTAACATGTCCCAGGTCCTGGTCTTCTAAACTATAAGACCACACTTGACTTCACAAGTGATTGCATACACCAATGATCATATATTTTCTATGATGTCCTAGTGGAAATATTTTAAGATAGCATAATCCTAGTCAATCTGCACATAGGGTGTAGAACACTTACACTTGGAACATCCCTGAACCTGGCTTCCCATCAATAACTACAATTCCCTTTAGGCTAAAGAGCTCCAGAATCTGATCCAAGCACACAGTTATTGTCACTGGGGACTCTGAGAAACTGTTGCTCTCACTGTGAACATGCTGAACCAATGGGGTTCATTGCTAAGAGTATGTGATTAAAAATAAGAGAGGTAAAATACTGTCTGCCTCATGAATCCCCCTCCTCTTTCTTTAATTGTTATTCTCTCATCTGGGCAAGAGGATGCTACATAGAATGAGGACACAGAGAAAATGACCAAGCCACTTTCTAACTTACAAAGCATTCTCTTGAATATGTTGCTGAATGTCATTTTGAGTTGGGGTGGGTTTTTTGGCTTATTTGAGGTTTTTTGGTGGAAATTGAGAGAGGTTTGGTCTTGGCCTCTGATTTCTGTGATATAAGGGACTCCCAAATGAAGAAAATTTCTCCACCAATGCAGAATAGTACCTCGTTGCAGGTATTTTGAACCTGAAAGATTTTCCTGGGACCTTGAAAGATTAAGAGCTCTACCCAGCATCACTTAGCTACTGTGTATCTGTGAGGAACTAGAACCCCCTTCTTCCTGAGTCCAAGGACAGCTCTTCAACATTTACCACAAGGCTGCTTCATAATAGCTCATAATAGTGTTATTCTTCTTATTGTTGTACTTGCTATCATTATTATGGTAAAACACTCTTCTAAAAAGAAAAACTGAGCCCTCCAATGCTTATCTTGATGGACCCCACTTCTAACCCTAGAGAAGTGCTTTCCAATCACTATATAATGACAGATGCTCCTAATAACTCTGAGTCAAGGTAGAAATGTGTTCTGCATATTCTCTTTAAGTAAGTAATAAAGGAGAAAAAAGGTGGGAAGATGCCTCCCTCCTCTTGGTAGAAAGATGGCTGACCAAAGGTGAAAAAACCGGTACCTATTAGAGACTGTTACTTTGATGGCTCAATTTTTCTTCTGTAGTAAGGGAGGATGGGGAATTATTCAAATGTTTTTAAAAGGCATAAAGAAAAGCTATTAATTGGGAGAATGGCATCTTTCTTTCTTTAAATTTTCACTCACAGAGATAATATCCTACTAAAGACCCTCATTGCCTCTCTCCAGAATTATCCCCATGGCTTCCTAAATGATCTCCCTGACTCTATGGTCCAGCCAAATTGACCATCTTGTTATTCCTAACACATTACAAAAACACTACTAGAATATCCAACCACAAAGAGGAAATTAAGGTAGGATACTACCCATTAAGTTCACAGAACCCCGCCCATATAAAGCAAGAGAAATAGATTTATGTTGAAAACTTTTTGCTGAGTTGAAGAGACAATTTACCTTTTGCCTGTTATTTTTATAACATGTACGGTGAACATCTACACACAGCAAAACGTGACCCCTGCTGAAAAGCTGTTATGTTCACTCACCATTATGACCTGTTATTTGATTGTTCTCTTTTGTGTCTTTCAATAAAAAAAAAGATTTCAAGAGCCTTTTAGATCTCAAGATTTCCACTGGCTGCCCCCCCCCCCATTCCTGGAATGCTCTTTCTCCTCATCTGAATTTCCTGCCTACCTTCAAGTCTCATCTAAGAGAGATGTGGGAGAAGTGACTACTCAAAGAGCCCAGTAAAATTTATTGATGAAGTGTAGTATGATAGTATGTGCTTTGCAAACAATGGCAATTTTGCATGTACAACAACAGTCCAGAGACTGATTCATGCTGATATAAGGATGGCTAACATTTATGTAAAGCTTTAAAGTTTGCAATGTGCTTTATAGATACTGCCTCATTTGATCCCCTCAATAACCCTGGGAGGCAGATGCTATTATTGACTTCATTTGACCTCTGAGGAAGCTGAGGATGAAGAAAAGTGACTTGCCCAGGGTCACACAGTGAGTGTCTAAGATTGAATTGAAACTCAAGTCTTCCCAACTCCAAATCTAGCACTCTTTTACTGTGCCAACCAGCTTCCTCAATTATGGATAAATAGGTAGATACACAGATATAGATCAGCAAACAATTGCCAGGGTGTAAAATTCAGTCCGTGGCTTTGTATCACCAGTGAGCTAAGAATGTATTTATTATTTTATTTATTCATTATCATTTCTGGCTATACAAAATCAGGCCACAGGCTGGATTTGACCCTGATATAGAGGGATGGGTTATATATCAGTATAAGAATAACTAACATTGATACATTTATCCAGCACTTTAAGGTTTGCAAAGCATTTCTCATCTGTTGTCTCATTTGATCTTCACAACAACTGTATGAGTTGTTATAATTGTACCCATTTTACAGATTAGGAAATGAAGACTTTGGGGGCATTTTTGTGTGCATTATTGTTGTAAGTCTATCTGCTATGTTTCTGCATGTTACGTATATTTGATTACTCCATGCAACTCTCCTCTGTATGGTATAAGTTAAGTACTGCCTAATTTTGTTGCTATGATTTTCACTGTCATTTCATGATTCTTTGGTGGGGGTAGGGAAGGAATACTGGAATCCCAAAACTCTTCACAAAACCAGAAAATTAATCCTTTTTCATTACTTATTAGACAGGTGGAGAAAGACTATACTCCATAGCTCCTCTTTCTTCCCCTGACCCCCCCCCCATTCCGAGAGGAGATTTTTTTTTTTGCAGGGCAATGGGGGTTAAGTGACTTGCCCAGGGTCACACAGCTAGTATGTGTCAAGTGTCTGAGGCTGTATTTGAACTCAGGAACTCCTGAATCCAGGGCCGGTGTTTTATCCACTGCGCCACCTAGCCACCCCCTTGACCCCCCCCCATTCTGTCCCTTGTGCAGAAATAATATTTATGCACGTGGTTTAACAGATTTGGCATTCTCCTGACCTTAGAGAACTAAGTTTTTGGTGGTGGGATAAGTGTGAAAAGATGTCAAGATTGGGAACTCAGAGAACCAGGAACTGGTTCTAACAAGCTCAAGTTCCAGCTGTTGGACCAAATTTGGAATTTCTAGTTGTTCATAAATAGGGCTCACCTAGACTTTGGGTTTTCTCTGGTTTAGTTTGGAAGCTTTGGTTTACTCTTTTCATTGGGCTATAGAAGGCCCTATATTATGTGTCAGAACAGCCCTGTCTCCCCAGAGCAAAGTGGTCATTTAGAGCCAGGCCGTTCTGTTCTCACTCAGTACAGTAACCCCATGAGAACACAGACTGACTATGTTCAGTGACATGATGCCAAAAAGATGGTCTCAGAAGTGAAAACATGAGTGAAACAGCCATTTGTTTCACTGATGTAATGCCAAACAATTTGATGTAGCGGTTAGTTTTTAAAAAACACACAAGCAGATTGATTTTTTTAAACTAAAGCAGCTGATGGTCTGGGCTTCATGTAGACATAACTGGCACATCAGAATCCTAGAAAATCTATAGGAGACTCCTCACAGCAGAGAGGTGGTTGGAAACAGGTGCAGAATAAACCATATGTTGTCAGACATAAATGATTTGACAGTTTTTCTGTTACAAGAACAGATTCATTTGGAGGGGTGGAATGATGGTGATTTTTTTTTTCAGAACATCAATCAAAAAAATTTAAAGATACAGAAGACCAATAATTAAGGACTATTAAACAAATTTTTATGGCCTGTGTACAAGGCACTAGGGAGGCAAAGACAAAAATGTAACCAACCAACCCTGCCCTCAGGAAGCTTATATTATGTTGAAGAGAAATAACATGTATTTAAGGGAATAAATACAAAATCTTTACAGGAATTTTGAAAGTCATGGGAGATAAGATCAGAAACATATATCAGAAAGAGATTGGTGAATCCTTTTAATGCCAGGCTTGCATGCCAGGAATAAAAGAGTTGGTGATTTATTGCATAAACATTGGAGAGCTACTTGAAGTCTTTGGGAAGAGAGGGGACATGATCTGAAAAGATCTGTCTAGTAAAAGATATATAGCTTTTGCAGGGTGGATTAGAATGGATTAGAAAGAGTAAAGGGAGAGAGATCACTTAGGATGAATATAAGCCATGCTGGAGGAGTTATATACTTTGGGAGAAGATAGATACTGCCAATGATATGGCAACTTAAACTATGAGAACCATTTGTAGGGCATAGGCAATTAAAATCTGGTGAATGTATTAACTGCCTACTTTAAAGTACAGGGTCAATAAAGTAAATACATTTTCAAAATATTATTAGAACCATAAAAAATAAATAATATAAAATATAAATATTATAAAGTATTGATATGATGATATGTTATATATAATATAATTCTCATATGTTGTATATAATATATTATATTTATAATAATATAAAATTATTATTAGAACTAGAAACCAAATGTCACTAGCACCCACAAGGTAATGTGGTATAATGAATAGAGCTGAACACAAAGGCAGGAATATCTAAATTCTACATGTGATCAAATAAGTAACCTAACTTCTCTGTGCCTCAATTTTCTCATCTGTAAAACAAGGAGATTAGAAGAGATGGCTGAGGGGCAGCTAGGTGGTTCAGTGGATACAGCACCGGTCCTGGATTCAGGAGGACCTGAGTTCAAATTCAGCCTCAGACACTTGACACTTACTGGCTGTGTGACCCTGGGCAAGTCACTTAACCCTCATTGCCCTGCCCCCCCCCCAAAAAAGGAAGAAGAAGAGATGGCTCTCTCCAAGCTATGATCCTTTGCTAACATTTTTTATATTGTCATCCATCACCATAGCTACCCATGACCAAAATAACCAGCAAAGAAATGTCAATCAACTGATTATCTTGTAGGTGAGTATACTACCCAAAACAATTCATTGCTTTGATTTTTTCTATCCTTAAGCCGAACTATTTTCAGTTATATTAACAGACACCAGTTTTTTTGCAGGACGGTAAAGAAGAAAATGATCTCATTTTTGAGATTCCTTCACGTCTAAGGTGGGCCCTGAGAGGAACTTGAGCTATATCAGTTAAGTTTTTTTTTTTTAATTTTTCTTCCTCCATAGTAAAAAGGAGACCCTGTCATCCATCCGAAGAGCAGATGCAGAGCCTGGTGATAAATATTTCACAATAAACAAGAAACCTCTGTAAACACTGAAAACAGATTTTAAATTGATGAAGGATGCACTTGGGACTCTGACAAGTTCTAGAACACTGGAATTTATAAAGAGCTCATTCATACAACTTGCTCTTAAAGTTTGAATTCCCTTCCAGGTGTCTTAGGGTTTGGGGTGGGAGTGGGGATAGGGGGAACAGTGCTAGTCAGCCCTCTAAGTAAATTTTCTTATACAAATCCAAGTTCCTGAGACTGAAAAAAAGAAAACTTAAAAAGTAAGTGGGACCAAGAGGAATATAAGAATGCCTAATGAGCAGCCCACAGTTTGTTGTGCCTTGAAAACTTTGATCTTAGAGGAAATAAGGCAACGAGGGTATTTGTTTTTAGGGCAAACACAATGAAGCTAAAGTTTGGCTTGCTTCTTTCATCTCACTGAAGGGCAGCTTTGAAACCCTTGTTGTTAAGAAGAGCACTTCTGCCCATTCTAGCAATTTATGTGAGGAGGATCCTGCCATTTATTACGAGGACATAAAGTACAGCTGCAAGTTCATTATTATCCCTCAATGTCTGAGCATGCTTGGCATGAGCAAGAAGGGGAGTTTCTGGGGATGTGCAAAAGACCTTGCAAAGCCCAAGCCCCAAATACATCACTTATTGGTCCCTCTATAGTTGCCAGGCAAGAGGAGGGGATGGGGAAGGTGAGCTTGATTGAGTTGACTCCCTCCCACACCCCAACCATTTTCTTATTTATTGCTATTCTTACACAGTAAGCAGTAACTTGGGTTTGGAGTAAATGAGGCATCAGGACAAAAGCCTGCCCGCTAGAGATGAGTGCCCACTAAGGTTTCCTCCAAGAACCATTTCCAAGCTGCAGGCAACCTGACCAACTTCCATTTGTGAAAATCACTCACAGGGGAAAATCACTGGTAGGAGAGGAGTCCCCTTCTAGCCTGCAACTGAGAGAAGCTGGTGAGGGGAAAGAGTCCATTCCTATTGCCATTCTCCAATTTGCCCAATGGATCATTGATCTTCTTGATGTGAAAGCTCCTGCCAGTGACACGTATTGCAATCCATCCATGCCCTTCTTATTCCGTGGGACTCAGACTATGTCCTGCTATGAGATTATTAATAAATATGAGTAAACTAGTTTGAGATCTTCCAATGAAAAATGGTATGTGTGAATAATAAATCCCTGACCCTGAAAAGAGGCAACACATTAGCTCTTTTGGACTCTTCCTTTGAGGATTTGGTATAATAGAAAGAATATAAGATCTGGAGCCAGGGGGCAGCTAGGTGGCGCAGTGGATAAAGTACCGGCCCGGGATTCAGAAGTACCTGAGTTCAAATCCAGTCTCAGACACTTGACACTTACTAGCTGTGTGACCCTGGGCAAGTCACTTAACCCTCATTACCCCGAAAAAAAAAAAAAAGATCTGGAGCCAGAAAACCAGGGTTCAGATCCCACCTCTGATTCTTCCAATCTGTGAGACTTTGTGCAAATTACATTCCTCCTTGTGCTTCAGTTTCTTTATCTGTAAAATGAGTTTGAACAAAGATCTCTTCCAACTTTGTTTGTGTCCCCACTGCTAAAAGTGATAAGTTACCTTGAATCCACACTTAGTTGACCTTCTGAGTCCTTCAGAATTCACTAGAAGTACCCAAACCCTGGCATGTTTCCAAAAAGCTGGTATTTAACCTGAAGAAAAACGTTTTCACAGGTTCCTTTTATTTTTTGTGATAGCAGGCCCTTTTCTTGCCACCTCCAGAAACAGCCTTTGAAGACCCACTAATGTGGGATAAGCAGTCAGCTAGCACAGAAGAATGACCTTTTATGATGTGACCCTTCCAGAAATTCAAGCATTCCCCATATGAACAATGCTCATCTTCAGTACCTTTATGATAGCAGAAAACTAACAGCTACAGCAGGAGGAGAAGGCAAGGAGGTTTCTGAAGAGAGTATTTGCTTGTCATAGAATCATAGACAGAGCAGTAAACTCATCTACATCCACTAACTCCCTCATTTTACAAATAAGAAAGCTGTTGTTGTTCAGCCATTTTTTTAGTCATGTTTGACTCGGACTCTTCATGACCCCATTTGGGGTTTTTTGGCAAAGATATTGGACTGGTTTGCCATTTCCTTCTCTAGCTCATTTTACAGATGAGGAAATTGAGGCAAATAGGGTTAAATGACTTGCCCAGAGTCACACAGCTGGTGTCTGAGGCCAGATTTGAACTCAGAAATGTGAGTCTTCCTGACTCCAGGCCCAACATTCTGTCTACTGTGACACCTCATTGCCCTAAGGAAGCTGAGGCAGAAAGAAATTAAGTGACTTGTCCAAGGTCACAGAGGTAGTATAAAAGGAGACATTTGAACTCAGGCCCTCTGACAGTGGTCTTTTGCCATACTACCTTACTGAAGCAGCCAAAATATAGTCAAAAGTATGTTGGCCTTGCAGTCTGCGGATCTGGATTCCAATTCCAACACCAGTTGTGCTAGTTGTGCTGCCCTAGGCAAGTCACTTATTCATTTTCTTCATCTCTAAAATGCTGATAAATAATATTTCTACCATATTCTACCAAGAGGTTGCTGTAAAAAAAAAAGTATTTTATAGACCTTAAAGACAGCCTGTCTAGAAACTAGATATATGATTTCTTTCTTAGACAAAGAACTGCTTCTACCAATGGAGGCTGGCACCTTTCCTGTAACTTAGAGTCAGAAAGTTGCCCACAGCATTTAGAGGTTAAATAATTGGTCCAAGGTCTCACATATATATCAGAGACAGGATATGAACCCAAATCTTCTGAGCCTCGAAGCCAGCTTTCTATGCCTGCCACACACCATACTGCTCATAAACCATAAACCCTTATGTAAACATGAGTCATTGTCATCTTGACATAACTATCTTCTTCCTGGAGATTTTTGAATAATGGAGGATGAAATGCAGCTGAGAAAGTCCCTCTGTGCTAATGGTTTCTTTCATGCACACTTGATGCTCTATCTCTGATCTGTATGCCTTTGTACTGGCTGTTCCCCATCCCTGGAATGCATTCTCTCCTCAACTCAGCCCCTTAGAAAGCCCAGCTCTCTTCAGAATGCTCAGCTCCAGTGGAACCTTCTACATAAAGTCTTTCTTGAGACTCCCCACCCCATCCTGCCCCTGCTGGGAATGGCTCCCTTCAAAAAATTCACTTGAATCTGTTTTGTGTATATATACTTAAATATGTATACATATGTGTGTATATACATATATCTACATATATGCATGTGTGTATACATGTATATGCATTGTGTGTACATGCATAGGTATACACACATGTGTGTATATAATCTCCCTCAATGGAGCTGGAAGCTCTTTGGGGAATGATTTTTTTATTACTGTCTTTGTTAAACCCAGCACCTAGCACAGTATCTGCTATATGATAGAAACTTAATAGATGCTTATCAATTACTCTATCAAACATAAGAGGTTAAGTCTGTGGTCATTGGGATTGCTGCTATGTATCTGCTGGCAACATTGCTCTTTCTCAGAGGATGGTGGAAGCTAAGAAGGTGATTGTCAATGTCTTATATGGAGAATCTGAGTTGCCTTAATTGCAAGGAAACTTACCTGTGATTCATCCAAGAAGGCAGAGGCCAAAAAGCTTAAGAAGTTGCTTTTCTTATTCCTGGCATAGTGGAAAGATCAATACAGTTGGAGATAAGATTTGTGTTCAAAACTCATCTCTGCCACTTACTATGTGTATGACCTTGGACAAGACATATGGGACTCAGTTTCTTCCTTTGTTAAATGAGGGAGTTTAACTCAGTGGTCTCTGAAGTCCTTGCCAATTCCAAATCTCTGATCCTGTAATCCTATGAAGAGTAATTAAATTGGCACTGGCTGGTTTCAAGAACAAGGCTGTAGATAACCTGCAGCAGACAGGCATAGGGGCTGCATTTGGCAGCTATCAAAAGTATCCAAAAGCCCTCTGTGTTGACACACAGAGACCACTGCTTCCTCCCTAGTCAATGAGAACAGGACATTTTCCTAGCAGTTTCCCTTCTCCCTACCTCCAACACACCTCAGATCTCCTCAGGCTCTCTCAATGTTCAGAAATAGTGTGACTAGGTCCCTTGGCAAGCCAGAAATGTCACAGGTGTTTGCATGGATCATTACACAAGCACAATCCCATCTATGGGTGCATTAATCAGGCGAGTATCCAATCAGTGCAAACGGCATCTCCCAGATTATGACCTCCCAGGACGTCATTGGTGGGCATCACCCAGAAGGATATGAACCTACCTTGTGAGCCGTATGGCCCTAAAACATGAGCAAACGGAAGGTATTTTGGAAGTTTGTCAAAATGTGGCTGGGTCAAACTTCTGCTGGTGCTGCCCCCAGACTAGCACATTCCCTTTAAATGCCTTGGTGAATGACCTACTTTTCCCCTCCCCCATGCTAAAGCCCCCAGGGTTTCAGGAACACTGGGGACTATGAAGCCATTCCCACAGGCTTACTTTTACTTCCATAGAAGTCCACCATCATTGGCCTCAAGCTGAGAAGAGAAAGGAAATCATATGAGAGTTTTCTTCCCTTTCATCTTGATCTAGAAAGCGGTTCAGAGTGATCAGTCTTTTGGGAATCTGATCACTTAGGGGTATCCTCTCTCCTCTCCTTGTGCCTGGCTAATTCTCATTAATGTTAATGGAAGTTACACATGCAAAGAAGAAAGGAACATTCCCCTTGGGGGAAAGTGTGCAGCCTTTCACATCAATTAAAATGGAGGTCAGAAGAATTAAACAAACGTATTGGCATGGATGCAGTCCTCAGGGAAATGTGTAGTATTTCATATTGATAAACAATCAACAGGAATGATAGCTGGTTTGGGCGTTGTCCAGATGACATTTCAGGAAGAATTTGGCCTAAACACTTGTCCTAGCCACCTCCTGTCCCAAATTTCTTCATGGCCGTGATAGATAGAAAAGTAGCTAAAAAACAAAGAAATGTTTTGCTTGTTCCCCAACATGCACATCTCACACAAATAGCACCTCTGGCTAGTTACATAAATGATGCCCTTTGACCCTTTATCTCTTCTTTGTACCTATGATGTGCTTTGAAAAATAATAATATGGAAATCAAAAGAATGCCCATCAATTGGGGAATGACTAACAAGCTGTGGTGATGGAATATTACTGTGCTATAAGAAATGACAAGCAGGATGATTTCAGAAAGGCCTAGAAAGACTTATATGAACTGATGTCTAGTGAAGTGAGCAGAACTAGGAGAACCTTGTGCACAGTGACAGCAATGTTGTTTGATGAAGAATTGTGAATAACTTAACTATTCTCAACAATACAATGATCCAAGACAATCCCAAAGAAGGTAGTTAAATACCACCTATCACATTTTTTAAAAATGAAATTAGATCTGAAGAGACTTCATGTGGGCTTCTAGGAAGAGAAGTTTGTTTTGTTCTCTCTGGCTATATCAAATAGATCCAAGATAGGATTATTCCATGCTATAAGGAATCTGTTCTCTCTCTCTCTCTCTCTCTCTCTCTCTCTCTCTCTCTCTCTCTCTCTCTCTCTCTCTCTCTCTCTCTCTTTCACTAACTTATAATATATTTTAATAAATCCTTAAAAGCCTAAACTCTTGCTGAATTTATCAGTGATTTTAGCCAGCCTCCCCCTCCCCCCCCCCCGCAAAACTGGGGCGGGGCAGATTAGGACCCACATTTAGATTTTAAACAACACACTATCCATCTCCAAAGAAAAACTGATATTGATGGAACACAGACTGAAGCATGCTATTTTTCACTTTCTTTTGTTTTTTCTCTTATTCAAGTTTTCTTGTACAAAATGACTAATATGATAATGTTTTACATAATTGCATATGTATAACCCATATCTGATTGCTTACCACCTCTGGGAGGGGAGAGGGAAGAAGGGATAAAAATGAGAAGCTATAAATAAAAATGTTTATTGCTTTAAAAAATAAAAGAATTGTAAAAAAAAAAGAAAATAATAATAACATCAAACAACTGAAAATCTCACTAACAGTCCTTTACCTGGTATTAGAATAAACTCAGGGAAAATATCTACTTACCACCCACCAGTAACTTAATTGTACTTGAAGCATTTATGTGAACAAAGCAGTAAAAAGTAGATGGAGATGAAACCAAGGAGAAAAATATAAAGATGATTAAGCTTGTTAAAATAAAAGCCCCTAATGGAATAAATAGCTCTGGTTCTGAGCACAGAATAACTGCTTCCTCCCTAATTCAAATATCAGATGGAAGAATAATTCATCTATTGAATATATTTAATTTTAAAAGTCTTTCCCCAAATGAAATGCAAACTAGTTTTCTGGATGACTGACTATTATTAACTTGTGAAGTTAAGTAATCTTTGAGGAGATTATGTCTGGAAAGAGATAACAGATTTGGCCTTTTCTTTTTAACTAATACAAATAAGAGGAAATGATAAAACATAATTTAAATAAATACATATAAGTGTGCAATTTGATAGGGTTCCAGAGTGAAGTTATCCAGTGATTGAAATTTCACAGCAAAAAGTTCACCATCTGATAATGAAAATGCAAATGGACATGAAAAATTATATTGGAAAGTCCAGGGGTCAAGCAGGATTGGCCACCCTTCCTGAAGTACAAAAAGCCTTGACATTTGGCATTTTCTTCTGTACTGTCTTTCATACACACCCACCATCACCCACTCCTCCTTCCTCCCTGACAACACATAGATTCAGAAGGGAAAGTTAGCCCTACCAACCCAGATTAAGAAGCAGGACTGACTCTAGACAAAATTGGGAAGTCTGCATCAGATCTCTGCCTTCATTCCCTTTTTTCCCAATTCTTCTCTCTTCCTCAGCCTTCCTGGGCTTTCAGATCTCACCCATGATAAGACTTGCTCAGAAAAAAAATCTGAGAAACTCACACTAAAGATGTAGATGTAATGTATAGGGCAGGGCAGAAGGAATCAGATTGAGCATCCCTAATCTGTTGGACACTGGGTGACTTAGAGGCTCCTAGATTGCAGCTCTAAAGGGATCTCTTAGACCACCTAGCCCAAATCTCTCATTTTTTAAATGAGGAAACTGAGGCCCAGAAAGTTGATGTGATTTATCCAAATTCACACATGTAGTAAATGGCAAAGGTAGGTAGTCTTCCTCCAAATCCGGTATTCTTTCCACATCCATCAGGATGCCTCCCACTTCCAGTGGAACATGTACCTTCTGACGACTCAGCATTGAAGGCCTTGGTATTTTGAGAAGATGCAGCAAACCATCAAAATGGTCACTTGGTTTCCCTGCCACATGATAATGGGCGTGTTGAACCAATTTAAAAGGAAAAGAGTTCTCTGTATGTTTCCCTGTCTTTTTGTCTCTCTTCCAGTCCCTTGCCTTTCTAAAGAATGTGTGGCATGTAACATTTTCCCTAGGAACAAGCCATGATGGGGGAGGGTTGGGCACTCTTACCTACCCAGAGAGGTGGATATGTGTCCATTCAAGCAGGGCCTCCTCCAGGTAAGCCCTAGTCAAGATCTCAGGCTTCTTTTTTTTAAAAGAACAATAAATATTTTTATTTAAAGTTTTGAGTTACAAATTCTATCCTTCCTCCCCTCCCTGAGGTGGTGGTACTCAATCAAATATGGGCTATACATGTGCAATTACGTACAACATTACCATATTAGTCAAGTTTTCTCTTGAATAAAAAATGAAAGAAAGTAAAAAATAGCAGTCTGTGTTCAGTCAATATCAGTTCTTTCTTTGGAGATGGATAGTACAGTTCATTAGTCCTCTGGGATTGTTTTGTATCATTGTATTGCTAAGATGAGTTGTGATTCACAGTTCTTCATCAAACAATGTTGTTGTCACCGTGCACAACATTCTTTTGGTTCTGCTCAATTCACTATATATCAGTTCATAGAAGTCTTTCCAGGCCTTTCTGAAATTGTCATTTCTTGTAGCATAATAATATTCCATCACCATCATATACCACAGTTTATTTAGCTATTCCCCAATTAATGGGCATTCCTTTGATTTCGACTTCTTAGGCACCACAAAAAGAGATGCATATTTGTACAAACAGGTCTTTTTTTCTTTTTTGGGATATCTTTGGATTATAAACCTAGCATTAGGGGCAGCTAGGTGGCACAGTGGATAGAGCACTGGCCCTGGAGTCAGGAGTACCTGAGTTCAAATCTAGCCTCAGACACTTAACACTTACTAACTGTGGGACCCTGGGCAAGTCACTTAACCCCAAATTGCCTCACTAAAAAAACAAAACAAACAAACAAACAAAAAAATTAAGTAATATAGAACAATGAACAGATCTCCAGGTCATTCCACTATAGACCCATTGTCAAGTTGACATCAAACTCTTAATGACTACTCTTTGGGCACAGCCATTCAACCAGTTCCACATGTTTTCAAGCTCCCATCTCTATATATTATACACGCACACACACACACACACAAATGGAATGAGAGATTTTTGTCAAATGCTTTGTTAAAGTCTAGGATAAACTACATCTGTATCATTCCCCTGGATCATCTGTCTAGGATCATTGTCCAAAAAGGAAATCAGGTTAATTGGGTATGACCTGTCCTTGATGACAACGTTCCACAATCACTGCTTCCTTTCTAGCTGCTCCATAATCATACACTCTAGAATTTTACTAGGGATGAGTGCCAAGCTCCCTTTTCACAAACTAGGACAACCTTTACCCTTCTCTCCAATTCTGGAGAGTAGTTCAGCAATCACCTGTAGTTCATCTATATGTCCCAGGAAGACAGAAAACCTCTCTGTTGTGCCTAGGAGTTTGATGAATAGCTGTCTCAGTCCCCCTCAGCAGGAAGTTACCAAACAACACTATTTGTCTCTTCTTCCTCTGAATGTGACTGTGTGTTCTCTCTCTCTCTCCTGACAGCACCTGTAGATTCCCATCATCCTTCTTTGGAGAACAAACAGCTGCTTCCCCTTCACAGAGTTCTGCTTCCCCTATTATGGGAAGATCTTCATATCTATTACATAGTTCCTTTGTCCCTCTTTCCTTTTTCTTCCATCCTCCAAACTCCTGGCACACATCAAAACTCCTTTCTGCTTTTTTAGATCTCTTTTCTTCCCTGTTTTTATCTTTTTTTTGTTTTGGTTTGGTTTTTTCGGGGGTTTTTTGTGGGGCAATAAGGGTTAAGTGACTTGCCCAGGGTCACACAGCTAGCAAGTGTCAAGTGTCTGAGCCTGAATTTGAATTCAGGTCCTCCTGAATCCAGGGCCAGTGCTTTATCCACTGTGCCACCTAGCTGCCCCCCTGTTTTTATCTTAAAACCTTTCTCTTTTTTTTTCCCAAACATGTTTATTCTCTCTGACATCCTGAAGAGATCCTCAAGTAGATCATTTGTACCTATCAATGGAACCCATATCAAACTTTTTTAAAAGTAATATATTTCATTGTCTTTGGCCAGTAAGTAAATTCAGGAAACATTTTTTAAAGGAGTTATTCTTCTAAAGCTTAGCTTGCTTGAAACAGTCTAGTGTCAATTATTCAGTGATTGATTATGTAGTTTGCAGATTATCCAGGTCCTGTGCTTCTCCTTGGGCCATTCATTTCTCATTACTGAATAGTAGGAAGGGGAAAGATCCTATAAAATAAAATAAAAACCCAATTTTCCACCTATAATTTCAGTCTCCACAGAACCTTTTGCCAAAGTAGCTAGCAGTGCTAATTAGCAGCTAAAACAGAGACAAAGGGGCAGCCTGGGGCCTGGGTGGTCAGGAGATCTGACAGTAATTCTAGAATTCTTCAATATCCAAAGTAGAGGATGAGAGCTGATTATCGCACAATGTGGTCCCACGTTGTCTTAGAGCGTCTCTTTGAGTACATACATGTACACCACTCACAAATAACTTTACATTTTTAATAGAAATGGCATTTCCTCATAAATCATCATTTCCTCAGAGAGGTGTATTAGTGAGCTGCTGAATTACCCAGTCCCTCTGACCCTAAGACCAGATGACTATTTCTCAGTGTTTTACTCAATTAACTTCACAAGCTTAAATTTGGCTTCACAGCAATAACATTAATTAAATGAAAGCTTATGCCATGCTATTACTTGACTGCTTCCTGCTTAGACATTGCAATTTTACATCAACTCTTTTCAGAAAACAAACACACATTCCATTAATGTTATTGCCTTAAGTCGTGCTGGAAGAAGAGTTGAGAGCACCTGATCTCTCCCTCTCTCCCTCTCTCTCTCTCTCTCTCTCTCTCTCTCTCTCTCTCTCTCTCTCTCTCTCTCTCTCGCTCGCTCTCGCTCTCTGTCTGTCTTTCTTTGTCTCTCTCAATCTCTCTCTCATTCTCTCTTCCTTCAAGTCTCTCTTCTCTCCTTCCTCCCCAAATCCTTAACAATATTAAACTAGTACATAATTGCATCAGTGAGAAAAGAGGAGCAAAATCTGCTGAAAGGTTGAAAAGAATGGAGCTATAATCGCATTTACAAAATAAAGTAGAACTCTAAGGCATTGTTCATTGCTATATGAATTCAATTTAATTCAATCAACAAGCATTTATTAAACACTGTGGTAGTTAAGTTACACAGTGGATAGAACACTTGATCTGGAGTCAGAAAGTCCTGAGTTCAAATCTAGTCTCAGACATTTACTAGCTGTGTGATCTTGGGCAAGTTGTGCCAATGGATTTGACAAAGAGCTAAGGTGTTCTTACAAGCCTTTCTTCCTACCACCTCTCTCCCCTCATCCCCTCTTGATTAGAAACTATCTTTAATTAAAACACCACATCAGAATTCCAAACCAATTTTGTCCTGGCTTTCCTAAGTGCTTTGTACAAAACATTAACTCGAGAATCTCATTATGCATTTGCAACCCCAGTGACAAACATAAATGATAATTTAACTCTAATGCATTCTCAAGCAAGCCATATTTTTTAAAGGCACAGAGATAATATTAACTCACCGAGAGGAGTGTATGTGGTGGATTGATCTATTTCTTTGCTTTTTCAATAAATGGCTGAAGTTGGTGTGGCAATAAGCTGAACAAATCATCATAGCGTACTGATCTGAGAATTCCCACCAGATGCTCACTTGGACTCTAACTCAGGGTTGAATTTTTTCTAAGTCCAGAAAGACACTGACTTAGAAGTTGACTCATTCAAGAAGATGGGAAAGAAAGGGGGAAAAAAGTCTGCTAAAAGTAGTTAATAGGAGCACAGTCAAATACAATAAAGTTATCAACATTTCAAAGCATCTATTTTAAGAGTATGTTAGAGGAAGTACTTTTAGGTAGTGTGTTAATCTTCCAGAAGACAGACAGACCCAGAAACTAAGCAAGCGATTAAGAATTGGTGGGACTGGGGCAGCTAGATGGCGCAGTGGATAGAGCACCAGCCCTGGAGTCAGGAGTACCTGAGTTCAAATCTGGCCTCAGACACTTAACACTTACTAGCTGTGTGACCCTGGGCAAGTCACTTAACCCCCATTGCCTCACTTAAAAAAAAAAAAAAGAATTGGTGGAACCTGTAGAGACCACAGAACCCCACTCTAGAAAAGCTTATCCATGCAGCCTTGGGACTCCTCCCTAGAGCCAAATATTCCTGATTTGTGGATGAGTGAGTGAAAATTCACCTTTACCCACTGTATCTATTTAGCTCACCCCAGAGTACAATTCACATGCCATCCACTCAGGTCTCAGGATGCCAGGGTCTACCCAGCATAAGCAGCTTGCCATCTACCCTGATGTTGAACACATACTTTTTAGCCCCTTCCCCTTTCTACCTCTTCCCCTTTCTTTGAAAATAATTATTAGAAGGGACAGCTAGGTGGCACAGTGGATAGAGCACTGGCCCTGGATTCAGGAGGACCTGAGTTCAAATCCGGCCTCAGACACTTGACACTTACTAGCTGTGTGACCTTGGGCAAGTCACTTTAACCCCAATTGCCTCACCCCCCCCCAAAAAAAATATTTTTTAAAAGAAAATAATTATCAGATCAATATCATCATCATTACTGGAAAGCGCATGACTATGTATTATTCAATGACTACACCCAAAATCCATATCAGCCAAGACGTAACATCCTTTCCTGGCTGCCATTTTCATGCATGTATTATTTCCCCTATTATAATGTAAGCTCATTGAAGGCATAACTTTTGTATCTGTATTACCAGATCCTAACACAGTACCTGACACCTAGTATGAGCTTAATAAACACCTATTGATTGATTGGTGAATCTCCCTTGAATTACTCTTTCCTAGCAAGGATCAGTGATAACTATCACAAAATAACATTCACTCCTGCCAGGAAAAAAAAAATAGAGATGCTATTATATTATAAAGAACATAACGAGAAGCCAGCCTGTGGGCAACTAGGAGATAGATCGCTTTATGGTACAGAGTATAATACAAAAGCTTACTCTCCGCGGCAGTGATAGTGATGAGAGGCTGGGAAGGTAGGTCACAGCTAAATGTCACAAGCTATTTCCAAACAATAAAAAAGTGAAAGATGGCCATCCAACACACACCATCAGATTATTATTAATAATACTGCCAATCAGGCCAAACTGGAACATAGCCATCTCTGAACATTCTAAGCAAGTGGATTTGGAAGGAAGAACTTAAGAGGAAAGGAAATATAATTCTACTGGAATCCCTCAAGTACAATGACATTTTAAAAGAGGTACCAAACTAGACCATAGTATAGTCCGGTTATTGTGTTTCTATTTAGTTATTTGTGAAAATGGTTCATCTCTTCTACTACATGGTTGGTTCCTGGGGGATAGGGTCAATCAGTGCCTAATTCAGTACTCTTCACATATGTTTGTTGTTGTTCTTCCTGAGTTGTTTCAGTTGTGTCTGACTCTTCATGACTCCATTTGGGATTTTGTTAGCAAAGATACTGGAGTGGTTTGCCATTTCCCTTTTCCTGCTCATTTTACAGATGAGTAAACTGAGGCAAAAAGGATGAAGTGACTTGCCAGGGTCACCCAGCGAGTAAGCATCTGAGGCCAGATTTGTACTCATGAAAATGAATTTTCCTTACTCTAGGCCCAGCACTCTTATCTATTTCACTACCCATTTGACCCAGCCCCCAGCCCCTGTGAATGGTATGCTGGTAAATATTTAACAACTGGCTTCGCAGGAAAAAAAATATTCAAAGGGTACACTTTAGACTTTATTTTGTACTATTAACAATCCTCCATGCTTTCTTAAATCTAGACAATCAACTAAACAATAAAACAAGCCCTGATTTGTGGCATTTGCACATTTCTGAGGTGTAAATGCTTACACTAAAAATTTAATGGTATCTCACAAACCAATCTGAGTTGGTTCCAGCATACGTACCTGCTCAGTGCCCCTCTGCCAGTTGTGAAAAGTAGGAACATTGAGGCCAACCACCAACAGAAAAAGCAGGGTTAATTTTAATCTGCTTTCCAATTTAATTAGACCCCTTTTCCCTTCCATACCCATATTGGAGGAAGAAGGCGAGAAACATTTTAAGAAAACACATCTGGGCTCTCAGGGGCAATACTGTAATGTTGTTTGCAATCTGTTTATTGGGTGTGTGTGTTTTTTAAAAGACATTAAATATCCTCTTTGCTTAACATCAACACTCTTAATCTCTCCCCTGTATGAAATATTCTTTCTAAAAACAACATGAGAAATTTGAATTCTAATTAAGCTTGGAATCAGTCTGAATGTTAGGTATGCATATTTAACTTCATAAAATAGTATTAACCAAAATAAATCTCTTTCCCTTGTTCTTTCTTTGCCTAAAGAGTTGCAGCTCCTCAGTGTTAATTCTTGTTACCATACTTATTTAGAACTGACTAATTCATGAACTTCAATCATATTTTTCATGTGCTAACTACAAATGCCAGCTCAGTTACGTTTTTCCCTTCGAGCAAAGGAAGACATGGTCTCATAAGAAGGGCTGAATAGCTTTCCTCTAGTCCATGTGTAGCCCTAGCCCCTGAGCTAAGATCTGAACAAAGGTAAAAATCAGCTGGTGGCCCTAGAACCTGCTGACAGCAGCTCTCAGGAGAACAGCTAAATAAGAGGTGGAAATAGCCCAGAGTCCCAAAACTGGAATCTGGAGACCTGAATCCTAGCCCTAATTCTGCAAGTAACTGCTTTGGAATTTGGGGCAAGTCACCTCCACCTAATCTATAAGATGAGAGGAAGCCAGGTGCCCCAGCACCTAGAGTGTTGGACTTGAAGTCAGAAAGGCCTGAATTCAAGTGATACTTCTAAATGAACCTGGACAAGTCAATTAACCTCAGTTTCCTCATCTATAAAATGCTATTGTCATTCAGTCATGTCCAACTCTTTATGGCCCCATTTGTAGTTTTCTTGGCAAAGATACTGGCGTGGGTTTGCCATTTCCTTCTCCAGTTCATTTTGCAGATGAGGAGATGAGGTAAACAGGGTTAAGTGACTTGCCCAGGGTCACATAGCTAGTTAGGGTCTGGGGTCCAGATTTGAACTCAGCTCTTCCTGACTCCAGGCCTGACACTATCCACTGTGCCACCCAGCTGCCCACCTATAAAATAGAGATGATAATAATAGCAGCTACCTCAGGGTTGTTGTGAGGATCAAATTAGACAACATATGTTACGGGCTTTGCATGCTTTAAAAGGCCATGTAAATGCTGGTTATTATTATTATGAACAGACCAGATTAAAACAGCTTTAAGGGCTCTTACTGTTTTAATATCATTTTACTATATTGAAAATTATAACGATACAAAATTACAATCACACATAGCATATTTGTCATTTATTTTGTACTCATATTCTTCAAAATAATCTTGTCAGGATTCTCCAACTTAATACTACTTAATAATTTAGAATGAATGATGGGCAGAAGCCCTTATCCAAAAAGGTTGACCCTAGAATATTGCATTTGTCATCAGAGAACCTGAATTCAAATATTGCTCTCTTCTCTTTATTAGCCATATAACATTCGGCTAGTCTCCTTGGGCCTCATTTTCCTCATCTGTCAAAGAAGGGGACATTTTCTTCTAGATCTAAGCTCTGTGAATCTTTCACTCTTTATAATAATTCTCCTAACTCACCATACATTTGTCAATAGAAAAAGCTTGACTTCCTTTCTATTCCTTCTTTCTCCTTTTCAATGTTTCTAATTAATAACACTTGGAATTTCATATGAACTACTTAGACACCATTAAAATCATCATTAATGTTAATGTAATTATCTTTTTCAATACTATATGGACTTTCTTTGCAAGCTAGTAGATGGCAGTATGAAATGTGTGTGGGTTTGGTTTATTATTTAATTGTTCCTTTTTCTAGGCAGAAAGACTTACACGTGTCTTATTCTCCATTATGTTTCTTTTAACCCATTTGTTTCTTAAGTTTCTTAGAACAGTTGCCACTATTAAAAAGACCCTCAGTCATTAAAATGGCCTCTTTCCATCCTGTCCAATATGCACAAGAGACAGCAATCTGATAATCCAAAGTACTTGTGGGTTGATCCTCCAAGGGTCTATTCGACTGCCCATGTTATAAATTGTTGGGGTTAGGGGTGTGGCACCCCCACAATCTGGAAAATCCACATAAAATTTTGACCCTCCCTTTGTACCAGAGAAGAAGTCTGAGGTTTTTTCTTTTCTTTTATGGGGTGTTTACAGTACCTTATTGTAAAATTTGAGCTAAGTATTGGGTCATAGGCTATATTCACAACTCCTTTTTGCCCAAGAAATTTTATGCAACCCGGGGTATATAGGTATATAAAATAGGTATACATAAACTTTTACTATTGCCAATTTTGGGTGACCCCACATTCAGTTACATGACCCCATATGGGGTCGTGACCCAAAGTTTAATAAGCCAGGGGCTATATTATATAATACTCCACATATGTTTTATGCATTTCTGAGTTTCTAAACTTTTTCTGTGTTTTCTGCTGGCATTTGCACATCATCTGAGGCATCTCCAAAACTCCCCCCAAATTCCCATTTAATTTCTTATGCCTACCCATGATATATCAAAACTGTTATGGGGAAAATTTCAATGTGGAAGGGATAACTGTATATTGAAAAATCAAGCAATGAACTTTTTTCTTTTTTTTCAAAGCTGGGTCTCTCTATCTTGCCCATGCTGCATGGAGTGATTCATGGCCTGATACCACTGCTGACCACCAGAAGCTTTGACCTATTTCATTTCCTCTGACCTGGACTGCTTCTCCTCTCATGGTGGCCTCTTATTCCTGGGCATGTCTAGCTATTAGGAATAAAATCAGAAATAGTACTTCATCACCCACTTCCTTGGGGACAATCCTTGCAACAGTCTTGGATTAAGAATTATTCATATTACAGGTTGAGGTCTCTAATACGAGCCAGCAAAGGAGGGAAGGCTGTAGCCAGAAGGTTTTTCCTCAGGGAGGGGTCAGAAGTATTCAATAGGTTGTGCAAAGCCAAGGTCTATTTCTGATGATATGCCTAGCTGAGCAGAGGAGACAAGAGCCAGAACATACATTCTAACTAAGCTGGGATCGGGAGCTAGTACCAGGAACTAAGAAGAGTTGAAGGACTGTGTGAAAAAACAGTCTAAGGGTCAAACTGAAGAGTTCCTAACCAGCATAGCAGAAGGAGGTGGAGTGCCAGGAGAGAAGCACTGAAAAGCAGTTCAAATCATTGGCTGAACTCGGTTTCTTGTAGGCATGAGATTATTTTTATGCTTGGTGATCTTCAACCTTCTCCTAAATTTGTTACAGCTAAAAAGTTCTTACAGAGGTGGGAAGCATTATCCTCTTTCACAAATGGCTGCTTTGAGTGGTGATGGACAGAACCAATCTGTGGAAGTTATAGGAATACAGATTTCAGCTTACTCTGACAATTGAGGGGTTGGTGGATGTAATTAAAAGGAGTACATGCTGGATGCCTTGAAATCAACCTGCTTTGATTTATTTCCACTATTCTGATTAAAATCTGTATACAGTATGTGTTCTAATAAATGACCTTTGACAAAACAAATAGTAGGCTTAGAAGAGAAGGAGCCAGCAGGATGGGGGTCCAAACCATGAGATTCAAAATTGGATGACCCCAATACAACCACTTAGCTAATAGAAAGCAGAGTGGGAGCTTCAGAGGCAGCTGGTGGCACAGTGTGTAGATCTCTGGGCCTGGAACCAGGAAGACCCAAGTTCAAATCTGGCCTCAGACACAAGCCATGTGACCCTGGACAAGTCACTTAACTGTAATTTGCCTCCATTTCCTCAACTATAAAATGGGGATAATAATAGCACCTACCTCACAGGGTTGTTGTGAAGCTCAAATGAAATGTTATTTGTAAAAAGTGCTTAGCCTGGCACATAATAGATGCTATATAAACAGTTATCCCTTCCTAATGGGAAATGGTGATGCAAAATGTTAGTGCTGGAAGAGACATCTATTCTAATCCATACCTGGAAAAGAAGCATAAAATTTGCTTCTTGTTAACTTCTATAGATCACTTTTATTTCTGTCCTCAGGGGCCAAGTGGAACAAATCTCAGCTCTCTTCCATGTGATAAACTTAAGTATTTGAAGATAACCACCATACCCACCCTAAATCTTCTCACTTCCTACTAAACACCCCAAGTTGCTTAACTGAATCATGTGGAATGGAATGAACGCCCTTTACCATTCTATTTGTTCTCCTTCAGACACTCTCCATTTTATCAATGCCCTTGCTTAAATGTGGTACCTGGAATTGAACACAATAATCTAGATGTGGTCTGGACAGGGCAGAAGACAAAGGAATAATCATTTTATTCTTGGAAACTATGATCTTTGCTGGGGGGGCAATAAAGGTTAAGTGACTTGACCAGGGTCACACAGCTAGTGTCAAGTGTCTGAGGCCAGATTTGAACTCAGGTCCTCCTGAATCCAGGGCTGGTGCTTTATCCACTTTGCCACCTAGTTGCCCCAAAGCTATGATCTTTTAATGCAATCTAAGATCACATTAGGTTGGGTTTTTGTTTTGTTCTGCTTTGGGTTTTTTGGCTGTCACATCAAGTTGTTGATTCACAATGAACTTTTAGTCCCCTAAAATCAGGGGTATGCTGGAGCCAGCTTGTAAGAGTCAATTATTAAATTTTCAGAGTGAGCACTTATACCTCAGAAATCAGTAAACTCTTCAAATTAGGGTTTGATTTATTGTTTCTTTAACTGTCTAGACTTAAGAAGAGAATGTTCATAATTCAGATTAAGCTTAAAAGTGGTAAATATGCATACACAATACATTTATGTGTGTATGTATAAACATATGTACATGTGCATATATATGTATATGTGTGCTTATATACATATGTGTATTGTGTATATGTATTGTCTGTATATGTATATATGTGTGTATACATATGTGTGTATGGTTTTGAGTCAGGTATTAACCATTTACCAGAAACACTGCTGCCTAAAATTCCCAGACCTTTTTCAGATAAATTTGGCTTGCCATGACCCCTTCATCTTCTTCTGACTTAAATTTCTTGAAGCTAAATCGAGGTTTTACATTTATTCGTATTAAATATAATCTTATAGGATTCAGCCTGATGTTCAGACTTGTCAAGATCTTTTTTTTTTTTTTTTAGCAAAGCACAGCTTCCCAGGGGCACTAAACTAGAATCCTTCTTCAAAGATGACATTAAATCATTAACAGATACTTCTTCTGTCCAGCCACTCAATGAATTCCAAATCTACCTAACTCTCTTGTTATCTAACCCACATGTCTCTGTCTGCTCCACAAGAATCATATGAAAGACATTGTCAAATGCTTCACTAAAATGATGGTGAACTGTACCTCCTTCATCCCTCTGATCTACCTGTCTAGTAAAACTGTCCAAAAATACACTACAGTTAGGCATATGTGACCTCTTCTTGATCAAGCCATAGCTTGCTGTTGGTGATCATTGCTTTTTTCTCTAGATGTTCACTGACTATCTCTTTAATAACATAGTCCAGAATTTTGACAGCAATTGAACTCAAGGTCACTTCTTTGAGAAAGTTGCCCTGGCTCAGTCTGGTAGTACTGTTTCTGTTCTCCATAATCTTTAAAATATCACTGACAATAGTCCAATCATCATATCTCTCAGTTGTTTCAATGCCCATGGATACAAAGTCATCTGGCTCAGGTCACTTGAATAAATCAAGTGTAACTAAGCCCTACACCTTGCTTCTCTTTCATCGGTTCCTCATTAGTAATTTCTGCTCTATTCTTTATTATTCTAATGTCATTCTTCATGGAAAAGAAGACAGAAAAATAAAATAAGTAGCTTTGTCTTTTCTGTTAGTTATTATCGAACCATCTACCCAGGAATAGAAGCACGAGTCTGTCTTAGATTCTCTTTTCCCCACCCTAGATAGCTTTTTAAATGAGTTTTTGTCATACTTAGGTAATGGGTACAAAGTGTCTTAAAAGGTGTCTTTCTCTGTAAATGACACTGGAAATTTGTTTCTGGGAAAGCCTTGATGATGTGTAGTAGTAGAGAACATGTCTTGGAAAGACTGGTGGGGGAGAAAAAAGGGGGGAAAAAAAGGAAAAAAAAATTACACAATAACTATTATATATTTAAAAGGAATAGCAAATTGCACATAATAAATTTGCCATTTCATGTGCAATCCTCTTCTTATTGTACTACATTAAAGAAATGCTTATTGTATTCCATAAATTAAAAATAAAATATATATATATATATATGTATCTTTTTAAATTAAAGAGATTTAAACAAAAAAAGACAGACTATGGAACATGTGTAGATATTTGAGAACTGCTTCCAGTTGACTGACCACAAGTAGATGAGGTGCTTTGATTGGCTGTATAATCATCCAAAAAGATTTATCGGCTTCATCCACATTCTCTCTTTGACATATTTGCTTTAGTTTCAGGCTTGGAAGAATGTAGTGAATCCTTTCCCTATAGCATCCAGTGAAGGGAATAGAAATCTCTAACTTGGGAGTTTCAAATTTTCAGGTGAACAAGCCACAGAAATTTGAGAACCAGAGTTCAGCTGTGTGTTGCAGCCAACCCAGTATTGATACCTCAAGGATCATAAAGCAATCTTCTAAAGTAACCTTTTGGAGTGATTTTCTGGACCCATACCAACAAAAACAGGAAGGAGGACTCATTTTACAATAATATTGTCTTTACGCATGAACTTGGTGGGACCAATGTTATATAGGAACCTTGCTAAATTTTGAGCTTCCTCCCTCAGAGATCAAAGTGGAATAGGGGATATACACTCAGAGTATTGGGGGGAAATGCTTGTGCATTTGTTTTTGCTATATATGTTTGTAAAGGTGATCTGGGATGAAGTAGTTAAGTGGAACCTGGGGAAATCCAGTCAGTGGGAGCTTTAGCCAAAGGCAGTAGAGACCACCCCAAACTTTCAGAGTTCCCCTTTGGGAATCCTGAGGGGCTTTGGAAGAGGGATAAGAGCACAAATGTTATACTTGGATTTCCTTAGTTTCCCTCCTAAGTTTGTAGTTGGTAGAGAGTTGGTTTCTGAGATAGGAAGATCTGAGTTCAAGTCTTGTCTCTGACACATGCTGACTGTGTGACTCTGGACAAGTCACTCAACCTCTCTGTGTTCCAGACAAATCTATAAGACTATAAACTGCAGAGAAGGTGCCAACCTACATTAATGTGATTTTCCCACTTATATCAAAGAAATTCAGAGGTCCCATACCTATTTCTCTTCCTAGTTTTCTTTACCAATATAAGCTCATTCAGAGCTTTAGCACTTCTAACGTTCCTCTTATAGGGGTGTGCTATACTATTGAATTAAGCTTCTTTTGCTTTCCTGGCTTTCCTCTTCTATACACATCTTTCAGAAATCTAAGTTGTTTTATTAGTTCTATGTTCATACACTTCAGTATATTCAAACAATGTCCTGTTCCCCCTTTGAATTGTAATTATTTCCCATTTTCAGAATTTCATTCATGAAAATAAAATTCCCTTCTCCTTCACTGGTTCATCCCTCTATTCATCTTTAACTGACTTTGCTGGTAGAATTTTAGCCTGACAGATTTTACTTATCCTTCCTTGGAATGCTTTGAAATCTGTTCTCCACAAATCTAGGCTGGACATCAGACTGTACCTGACATTTCCTCTCATTCTCTATAACATACTCCAAGAGGAACAGACCACTTCTCTCCCATTTCCATCACAGTAACTAGTGAATCCTTGTAAATGACAACCAATCCAAATAGAATTTCCCCCTTGGTGGTTCCTCCACCTTTGAAAAAATGAAATTATCATTAAACCAAGTCAAGAAGTTGTTAGCTAGGGGGCAGCTAGGTAGCGCAGTGGATAAAGCACAGGCCCTGGATTCAGGAGTACCTGAGTTCAAATCCAGCCTCAGACACTTGACACTTACTAGCTGTGTGACCCTGGGCAAGTCACTTAACCCTCATTGCCCTGCCCCCAAACCAAACAAACAAACAAAAAAAACAAAGAAAGAAGAAGACTATAAACTCACTTTGTATATACTAAATTGAAGAAGAAGAAGAAGAAGAAGAAGTAGTAGTAGTAGTAGTAGTAGTAGTAGTAGTAGTAGTAGTAGTAGTAGTAGTAGTAGTAGTAAAATACTACTGGTAGTGAAATAGTTCCTGCATCACTACTATAGTATACCTGTGAGACAGGATTATAATATATTTCCCAAACTCAGAATTTATACTCCCTTTCCATCAAGGTAGCATAGTCTAATGACAAAGGCACAGATAAAGTTGTTTTCTTGGCCACCTCTTCCTCAGTTACAGGAATAAAGGAAGAGACAATGGGTGAAGCTGTAGACATTTAGATGGGAAGTAGTAAAGAAATAGGACTTGACTTTTTTTTTCAGTAAAATAGGATGACAGAGGGGGCAGCTAGGTGGCACAGTGGATAAGGCACCGGCCCTGGATTTAGGAGGACCTGAGTTCAAATCCAGCCTCAGACACTTGATATTTACTAGCTGTGTGACCCTGGGCAAGTCACTTAACCCTCATTGCCCTACAAAAAAAAATGGATGAGAGAAATCTGAAAAAGAAGGGTTGGGAGAGGCATTGGGTGCTTCAAGATAGAAAAGTTTGGCAGAATTGCTGAGACAAAAGGGGCGGCTAGGTGGTATAGTGGATAGAGTACTGGCCCTGGATTCAGGAGGACCTGAGTTCAAATCTGACCTCAGACACTTGACACTTACTAGCTGTGTGACCCTGGACAAGTCACTTAACCCTCATTGCCCTGCCCCAAAACTAAACAAACAAAAAAACCAAAGAAAGAAAATTTTTCAAAATAAAATTTTTCAAAATTGCTGAGGCAAATGGGATAGTCACTAACCTAATATAGGAATAGCTCTGGTGGGTGGTTTAAGTGTGGAAAAATTTTTTCATTACAATGTTTATAACTTGTCAAGTCACAAGTTTAACAAAAGGTGCTGAACTAGTCTGGAATGTCTGAATGCATGGTAAAATGATATTCTCTCACACCCTACCTTCATATACTATACCCATCCTATAGCAGAGATGGTTCTAATTTTTCTCCCAAAGCAAAAATGTGTGAGCAGTTAGAATGACTTGAGTATACCCAGTATAGCCTTGCATTAACCTCAACCAACATCCTCCTTAACCTCCTGTGGCAGAAAGAAAAAAAGAATGGAGCAGTGACAAGTGTCACTAATATAAATGGAATAAAATAGTTGGCCAGGTATGTCAAAGCAAGAGGGCAGGTACTTCAATATTCTCTGTTACTCATGGAAACCACAGTGAACTGTATCCATCAAATACTTGGTACCATCTGATTCTGTCTCAAAAGATTGTTGTAAGGATGAAATGAAACAATATATGTGAAACCCTTTGCAATTATTGATGGGCTACATAAACACTAGTTATCATCACCACCACCACCACCACCACCATCATCACCGCCACCATCATCATTATCTTTGTGCCATAGTCCTTAGAGCTAGTCTTTCCTATTTCTTCAAAGTCAACAAGCATTTATTAATCATCTGCGATGTACCAGGCAAGTGCTAGTACAATGAAAGGCAAAATGACAATACCCAGTCTCAAGGAGCTCACGATTTAATGGTGGAGACAGCATGCAAACAATTATTTACAAAGTTAAGCAGGAGATGATGCTACAGGGAAGGCACTAGCTTTAAAGAGGACCTGAGCATTATTTCTGGCTCTTTTCTAATGCTATCCTATTGTCAAGGTTAGAGGGCCATCAAGGGACTCAGAACCCATCACATCCTACTTTAGCATTTTACAGATTACTAATTGAGATACAGAATGTTTAAGTAATTTGCCCAAGATAAGGATCAGAGACTATATTTAAACCCAGGTGCTAACTCCAAATACTAGTGCTCCTTCCACACACCTTTTAGGAACTAATCTAAGGGGCGAGGGGGGGTTCACATCATCTGCTCCAGTCATTCACTGAGATGGTCGTCTTGATTCTAGATTCTGGAAATTTTCCATTTCAATAAGCCAGAAGAAGTCATTGAGACATCTAGTTCTTTGACAACTTGTTTTGTTTCCGGAAGGTATCTATCTCTTTCACCTCATTTTTGTTGAAAATGTTCCTCTCTCACAAGAACATCTTAGAGGGATTTCATTTGTCTTGGACAGCGTCTCAGTTCCTATGCAAGACACAAGTGTCTTAAAAATTCAAGTTTTTCAGTCATGAAAATAGAGAATCCTCAAGGAGCTAAAGTTTTGGAATGAACCAGGAAGACTGAAGATTAGGTGTCTGTCTGTTCTAGAGAGACAGCTTCTTGAAGATATTCTGAAAATGAAAATTCCCAGTTTTCTTTCAGGTTACTGGCTAGAAAACTAGAGATATGAAAAAAATCAAATCTAATTTTGAGCTGTTTTCTTATGAAGTACCTCAGCATGCCCAGAGGCATGAATGGATATATTTGTTCAACTTTTCTCAAAAGGAGTTTTTCAAATCTACTTATTTCAGATCTCTTGGTTTCTCATAGAATTTTCTTTATAAACCTAGTCTATTTTTATTCATAGTGATTTACTGATGAGAATAATTTATTACCAGCAATTTTTCCAATGACATCATGTTGTATAAATTTATAAAAATACACAAATGAGGAAAATTACTAAGTAGGGAAGAGGAGGAAGGAAAAGAACCTGGAAAAAAAAAGAAAGATTGCATCTATATGACCATAAGCCAGACAGTAGAATTTAAATTTCATTTTAAAATAAAAATGATAATTTAACTTGCATTGACAACTACAGAGAATCAAATATATAACCAGACTATAAAGAGAATGAAAAAAAGATCTCAAACAAAATTAAACTCCTAAAAACACTTTTTAAATGATTACATGTGTCTATATGCTTCCAATAATTACCAGCTATATAACCCAATCCCAAATATGCATATTTTTATTTTCTTTTCTGTATATATAAAATACACATTTCTTAAACTTTAAAATCTGGTGATCACTCTTTCCAGAGGCAATCTTAATACATGAACTATGGTATAATTCCACAGTGCTAAAAAATGCAAAAAAAATAAAAGTCCAACTTGGTTTACCTTTTAATTAATTTCAGTAACATCCATTTCTCCATACTATTTGTTTGTATCCAATAGCAGTGCCCTGTTATTGATACCTTACCCTAACCAAATTGTAACATTGCAACATCGTCAATCATCACTATTGCTCCTACATCACAAGCAAAGGCTAGCACCTTTCCCAAAAACTAAGGTTGTCTATAGAAACAACTTGTCTGACTGTTGACCTGTTTTGACTAATATAACTAGTTTTGACAAATTGTCAGCCAAATAACCAGTCAGTTCGGTTCTCCCCCACCCCCCACCAAAAAAAAAAAAAAATCCCAGCCAATTCAGTCAGCCTACTTGATTATGTTTTGTTTGTTTGGTTGTTGTTGTTGTTTTTGTAGGGTAATGAGTGTTAAGTGACTTGCCCAGGGTCACACAGCTAGTAAGTGTCAAGTGTCTGAGGTCAGATTTGAACTCAGGTCCTCATGAATCCAGGGCTGGTGCTCTATCCACTGCCCCACCTAGCTGCCCCTTGATTATATTTTAATTGAATTGATTAATGGTTTGACTTTATTGATCATTTTGTCCAAGCAATTCAATCAGTTAACTATGTTCAGTGTTGCAACATTATCCAGGTTTTTCTCCCTATACAGGTAAAATCTCACAATGACAAATATAATTTTAATATAAATTTTTATATAATTACAACAAAAAATATAGAAATTATCTTTCACAATCCAATCTGTTTGCACAGAACCCAACACAACAAAAATCACAGGCAGTGAGAGAAGGCACAAAGTAAGCAAGCGTTTATTAAGTGCTGACTAGGTGCTCAGCTTTGTGGTAAGCTCTGGGAATACAAATATAAGCAGAAAGAAACAAGCCCTGCCCAGAAGGAGCTTACATAGGGGGAAGACAACAATAAAAGGGAACTGGAAAGGGGGTGGAGAAGTGGAGAGATGAAGGTACCAACTACTGGGACAAGGTAGAAAAAATCCAGGAGAGTCAGGAGTGAAGCCTGGAGAAGAATGAAGACATAACTGGTCTGGGCCTCCTTAAAATGGAGATTCTTGGAGAAACCACTCAATCAGAGGAGAGGCAACAAGAGTGAAGGTGGAGGGGACTTCCGATGTATACAATCCAGGAAGAGAGTTAGTATCCAAGGCTTCTGAGATCATTGTAAAGAAAGACCAGGACAGTCAGGAGCATAGCCCGAACAGGCAGGATAAGAGTGAAGATTGTCTTAAGTCTAGAGCTGGAACAGGCTTTAGACACCATCTAGCCCAATTCCCTTATCTTACAGATGAGGAAGCTATGAGCCAGGATGTAGAGTGACTTGCCAAGATCACATTATGCTGAAAAAGGTGGGTTTTCAACCCAGGCCCTCTGACTCCAGGGCCAGGACAAGGATGAGCATCATCATCATCACCACCCTCATCATTATTTTATTTTTTCATTTTCTTGTGGGGCAATGAGGGTTAAGTGACTTGCCCAGGGTCACACAGCTAGTGTCAAGTGTCCGAGACGGGACTTGAACTCAGGTCCTCCTTAATTCAGGGCCAGTGCTTTATCCACTGCACCACCTAGCTGCCCCCACCACCCTCATCATTATTAACATTTCAAAGAGGACCAGTGATGTCACCAGTAATAGCTTAATTTGTACATGAATTAGATTTTAAGTGAGACAGAGCTGCACAAAGTTGTCAGCCTCACTCCCTCTTCCAGAACCATCAAGGTCCAGTGGCAGGAAAGAAATTAGGGCCAGGATGCAGTAGATGACCTTTGCATCTTTGATGTCTAATCAAGCTCTGAGCACTCCAGAGTATCTGCTTCAGCTGCCTTCATGACTGCTGGAACAAATCATTCTCATCCACCCATTCCACCTGGGAAAACTTTACATGCTTGAAGTAGACACCCTTCTCCCCCAGCTTGCTGACAAACATTTATGGAGCACTTGAAGGTTTACAAAGTGCTTTATATAAATTACATACCTAGATTATCTCTTTTGATCTTCACAGTAACCCATAGAGTTGGTACTTATTTTAAGAATCTGTAAATCTCTTATGAGTTGTGTGGCCCTGGGCAAGTCACTTAACCCTGTTGCCCTGCCACCCCCCAAAAAAGAATCTGTAAACTTTTCATTGAATGTATTCACTTCATTGGCGTAGAACAGAAAGCCTCTGTAATTTAGTAGATGATCTCTGAGAATTTCTATGGTAAAAAAAAATCATTAATCTGTGGCAAACCTATTGATAAGCCTCTCCAAAACTTAGCTAAGCTGGTGCTTGGACAGCAGGTACACAGTCAGAACTCAAACCCTTTTCAGTCTAGTAAGACCTGTCTCAGCCTGTATTCCAAAGATATGTCTTTCAAGAATGCGGGGCCAATTCCATGCCATCGGAGGCTAAGTGTGAACAGGTACCAAATAGCCGATCAAGGATATGAACTCAGGTCTTCTGACATGAAGTCCAGTATTCTTTCTAGCTAGGTAGCACAGTGTATAGAGCCCTGAAGCAGGAATCATGAAGATCTGAGTTCAAATCTAGCCTCAGATAGTTACTAGCTATTATACCCTGAGCAAATCACTTAATTTCAGTCTGTCTCAGTTTTCTTATCTGTAAAATGGAGATTAAAAAGCACCCACTCCCCCCAGGGTTGTTGTGAGGATATAATGAAACAATATTTTCAAAGTCTTTCGCAAACCTCAAAGCATTCTATAAGTGGCAGCATCAGCATCATTTCACACTTTGTCTAGACCTTGCTGATGACAATTCGGACAATTTCCTTTGTACTTACTTGGTAATCCTGATGTTATTCACATAATTGCCCATTTCCTTTTCAGTCTTTTCCCATTAGGATGCCTAGTGACCATTTGGTAGATTGCATTAAGACTGTCCTGCTTACACTGAGATTCTACTCTTCTTCCTTTCTTTTCAATAGCAGAGAACTGAAAATTAACCATTCAGATTATGCTGATCTCAGTGCAGTTCACTCTAATGACTATGAGGACCAATCAGAAAAATAAAATTTCTTGATTTTATGGACATTTACTTAGTACATTTGATCATTTAAAATAGATATGTAAATTGGCATTTGGGTTTTTTACACAAGACATAGGACTTTTCCTCAGAGACATTTTACTGATTGCTTGGTAGATCACAGTTCTTTCTCCCCTGATGCAAGGCTTTTGGAGAGATTTTTCAGTTCTACTAATTAAGCCCAGTTTCCAAATTTATGGAATAATTATTACATTACCATTTGCAAGTAATTTATAATGGTTTCTGGGGTTTCTGGGGTTTCTGGATTTTGGTTTTCTACTGAAATCCTTTGAGTACATTGTCTTTAATTTACAAAAATAAAGCAACTGGAAGAAGACGCATTAGGCTTATTATGAGATGTAGGTTTCATTCTCAGGTCTAAAAAACCTCTTACACATTTATCAAAGAATCTTCTATGATAACAACATGAGTTATATCTCTAAGGAAAAGTCTTATCTCAATCAGTTGTTTAGAACCTGAAAAGTGTGGCCTTCAGAGCTATAAATAGGGCAAGATGACCAGAGCTTTGCCCCACAGCACTGAAGTTACTGTTTGCTAATTTAGAGAGCACAGGCTGGACTTGAAGTCCTGCAGAAATACAGAGATAACAAAACTTAGCATGTAGTTAACACGAATATTAGTCAAAACATTTCCTGTTCCCTATAGCTGCTACTGCCTTCCCTTCTCAGATTGCCTTTCATATGTGTGTGTATACATATGTTTGTCTTCTCATTAGAATATGAGTTCTTTGGGGCAGCTAGGTGGCCCAGTGGATAAAGCATCGGCCCTAGATTCAGGAGGACCTGAGTTCAAATCTAGCTTCAGACACTTGACTCTTACTAGCTGTGTGACCCTGGGAAAGTCACATTGCCCTGCAAAAAAAAAAAAAAGTTCTTTGAGGACAAGGTAGTAAGTGCTTAATAAATGCTTTTTGATTAAAATAGGAAATTAGTAGGCAGAAGCTCTTTTCTGCCCACTTCCCAATCTGTGTTTTGTTCCCTCTCTCTCCCTTCACTAAGTTCCTTAACAGTGTTTTCCTATCAGCATCCTGGAGTCTCTGTCTCCTATCAAACAAGGGAGTATTTTGTATTACATAGCCCAGTCACTGGTAGGTGGTACTCTCCCTAGGTGGAAATTTTTCAAATTATGGTTCTGGATGCACCAATAATCTCACTGACGTCTAGTTTATGAAAGATTTGAATTTGTTTTGGGAATTCCTTAAAAGATGCTCCTTGGACTCCTGTTGACCTAATTTTCAGTTTTCACCTGATCAGCTACACTTTGAGGACTGGGCTATTTCTCCAAATTGGAAAATCTTTTCATTTTTCTTTAAATTCCCTTTTTCCTACAATGGGTTCTCTATCCATTAGTCATGCAGAATGTATGCTTTAGCATCCGTTGTAAAATGTGCATGGATTTCCCATGAGGTGCCTTAAAATAGTCTCTGGATTTCAACAATCGGCTATTACTTACTTTTCTTTTCCCTCCTGTTGTTTTCCCCCCATAATTAATGGACACATGTTGTCATAGTTCTCTTTTCTAAAGTAAAGTAACCATATGATGGGCTGGGGGTTGGAGGAGGGGCTTTCTTTCTCCTACCAGAATGTTGAATTTAACTATATCCTACTCAAACAGGTTTCTCTGAAGCACATCTTTGCTATACGTTCCAGTCCATAACAAATCACTGGATCCAAGACAGTTACTTTTCTGGGAATTCTAAAAATGCCAAAAAACCTTGCCTCTACATCCTATACTTAGATATTTCAATAGATACAAGATACATGATCCCATCAGGATGGAATCCATCCAGGGGTGTAGATCACATCATTCATACTTTCTCATCCTGTCCAAGTCTTGTCCAAGTCTTCCTGTAAACTTTTCATGAAGTCCAAGTCAATATTGTGAAACCTTTTCTCTAAGTCCCTTGAAATTATGAAGATGAGAAAGTAGGCATATTTCAGTAATTATTTATCCTCTATGGACCACCTTTTTCAAGTAGTAATAATGTTGGTGATTTTTCCAAACATTAGATTGTTCCCCCATTTCAGATATCTAGAAAAATCAATTATCCAACACCCTCAAAATTTTGTCTCCTCCAGTACAGATTTTCTTGATTTGGTAGAGGTGTTCTTTCCATCTTCATTTTCTTGAGTGCCATTTCCATTTCCTCATGAAGCACATCAGTGATGATGAAGTAAAAGCCTAAATGTTGATAAAGAAAATAATGAATTATAGAAATGCTGATACTTTCAACTGTTTTACTCCTTCAGTTTTATCTTTTTTTTTTTAAGGCAGTTGGGGTTAAGTGACTTGCCCAGGGTCACACAGCTACTGTCACATGTCTGAGGCCGGATTTGAACTCGGGTGCTCCTGGATCCAGGGCCAGTGATCTATCCACTGTGCCACCTAGCTGAGCCTTCAGTTTTATCTTTAAATTCTCTTGAAATATTTTAATTTAATTTGATCCTCTACAAAGGCTGCTAGAGATTAATTTTTTCCTCTAATACTTCATGTTGTTTTTATAAGGTATTACTATTTATAATCTTCTACTATCTTCCCCAGTAAGGTTTTGTAATTAAGTTTAATTCTAAACCGGTGAAGTCTTTGGCAGCTATGTTTCTCACTATGGCCAGGCGATCAAATGTTTCCTGGCTGAGATGGTTATGATCTTTTGGCCTCCTCTTTGTGTTGATTGCTTTACAATGCTTAAACTGTCTGTGTCAATGACTTTTCTTTCTTCTATTTCCCATTTTCTCCGGTCATCAGCTTGATTGCACAGCTTGGTTTTGAGCTATTTAAGCTACATGTTGAATTTTCTCATACTTTTTTCTTCCTTCCAAGATGGTATTGATTTTGATCTTTATGCTAACAAATCAATGGTCTGACTGCACACAGATGCTACATAAATAACTCCCATTAGTAATCAGTCACTTCCTATCAGTTAAAATATAGTCTATTTCACTTTTTTTGATGTTGTTCAATGCTTATGATGTCAAGTACCTACTGGCTCTCCTCTTGAAGAAAATATTCATGTATTTAGGCATGAAGCCTTTATACATCTAGAATCTTATTTTCCATCCTTGTTTTTATCATCTTCCTTTATCCCCATCTTTGTACTAAAGTCACCAGAATAAGGATATACATTGAATTGGAGGATCCTACTGAGATCTCTAAATGATTTTTCTACCTTCTTATCCAATGAAATAGACAATACCTGAATTGCGACCATCTTCACAATAACCTTGTCATTTGTGCTCATCAGGACTATAAAATGAGATGACAATTACCCATGAAATTATGTTCTTGGTTGTTTTTGAGAGTATGATAACACCAACTATGTGAGCATCTTTATTTATCTTCCCAAGGAGACCCAACCTTAAATTTAGAGGCAATTTCCTTTTATCTTCTGGTTTCATTTTTAGTGGCAATATCATTATTTATGTGGTCCACTTTCTCCAGGAACATGTCAACTTGCTAGTGGTTGGAAAAGGTTCTCATATTTAAAATGCTAACTGCTAATTTAGTGTAAAAGACAGTCTAAAAACTGTAATTCTTAAAAACCTCTTCTCCATTTTCTTTTTTGGCTGTTACTGTAGCAGACACACAAGACTTAGTGTTATTTTGTATTCTTCATGGATTGGCATGACAAATCTCATGGAGATAAGCCTCCTTGTGCTCAGGTGAGACAGAGTATGTTGCTAAGACCAAACTTAAAGAGTTTTCCATAAGGCAGACCTTACCAGAGCTAGCTCTCCACTACCATAACCTTTGAGAATACTAGATTATTTTCATACATGATGAGCTATCAGAATAGGACTTATGTAGATGCCATATCTCATACAGTTAAAGCCTATTCATTTATGTATGGGTAATAGAAGGTCCCAATAAAGGAGTGGAGAATCTTGGAATGTAATATTTCAGGAGGCAAAGGATAGGGGCTTAGAGCCAAGAATATCTTACCTGGAAAAAAAACAAGTATAATAATATGAGGGGGCAGGGAATGGGTTTTTAATGAAATACAGGACTTCCAAGGATTTTACAGTGAAGAAACTTTGAAATGCAAACACAGGAGTCAAGGGTAACATAAAAAGGTAAATGTGAAAGCACAGTCATAAAGGACAAAACAAGGATAAACTGCTTATATTCTAATTTAGCCTAATTTTTATTAAGTGGCTTAATTTTTTCAGCTTCTCTACTCTTATTTAACATTTCTAATGTGGTCTCATTGTCCTGATTAGGCAGCCTATAATTTAGGTGCCACATTTTAATTACTTAAAATATGACCTTTCAACCCACAAAGAAGTATTCTGTTAATTTGTATTGGTAAAAATGTTTACCCTATAATTGTTAATGTCATTTGTCATACTATACTATATCCCTTTCTGTTTTCCTATCCTAGCCTTCCTATACAATTTGTAGTTTAGCTAAAATCTCACCTTCTTCAAGAAGCCTTTCTCAATCCCACTAATTCCTTTCATCTGAGATTTGTTGTTGTCATTCATTGGTAACTGACTCTGCATGGCCCCATGGATTTTTGTCCATGAGGTTTTCTTAGCAAAGATACTGGAGTGGTTTGCCATTTCCTTCTCCAGTGTGTCCCCATTTTACAGAGGAAGAACTGAGACAAATAGGAGTCAAGTGATTTGTCCAAGGTCACACAGCTAACAAGTGTCTGAGGCCAAATTTGAACTCAGATCTTCCTGACTCTAGGCCCCATGCTGTATCCACTACCCTTCCAGGCACTATCCAGCTGCCCTTCAAAAATTATCTCCAATTTATCCTCTATTCTCTTATTTGTAAATAGTTGTTTGCATGTTCTCTCTCCCTGTAGAATGGGAGTTCCTTGAGAGAAGGGGCTATTTTTGCCTTTCTTTGTATTCCTGGTGTTTAATGTTTTGCACCCCAAGTGCCTAATCTGCATGGAACACAGTAGGCACTTAATAAATGCTTGCTTACTTGACTTGCAGCCGGAAGTCTTTCTAATCCTCTACAATGCCAATTATATCAAAGGCTTTATTTTATCTAACCTATTCTCCTAGCTTCCCTGATCATAGGTTCTTGTCATTTGTAATAAAGCATTTATGTATTTGTTTTAACTTTTCTGCCATTTCTTACACCTGTGAATTGTCTGATTAGGTGATTTTTGCCTCCCCATTCTTGCCTCTCTTTGTCTGATTGAGTGAGCAGGTTATTTTATCATCCCCTTTACCTTGGACTCCTTAATCTAGAAGGAATTATAGCAGCTGAATACCTTGGCTTTATCTTGAGTTCCTCAGTAGATGGAATAAAATCTACCATATAACATTTTAAAATCTATTGCATTATTTCTAACAGCTTGCTTTCATATCATATTTTAAGGCTGGCATATTATCTTATTTAAGCCTAATCATAACCCTTTCAAGTAGGTACTATTATTATACTCTTTTTACAGATGAGGAAACTGAGGCTCAGAGAGATTAAGTAGTGACTTGCACAGGGTTAACATCCAACAAGTGCTTGAAGTAGGATTCAAATCTACATTTTCCTGACTCCAAGTCCACCACTCAACCAACTATTCCATCCTGCCATAATTCTATTTGTTGCCAGTCTGATGAGTAAGATTCTTAGAAAAAAATAGAAGCATATGGCACTAACACTTGGGAAACATAATGGTTTAGGATAGTTACGATGCTATAATGTCTTGTCCTTGGCCACCTCTTTAAGCCCAATTGAGATTTCTTTCAAAAATGATGCCTGCAAGCTGAGCTCATCTCAGTAGAAAATGATGAAACACAATTTGAAGAAAGTAAAAGGGAGATGAGAAAAGGAAAAACCCTACCAAGTAGATACAGTTGAAAGCAATGGCACAGAAGGATTTGTTTATTCCACTCTCACTCAGTAAAACAGGGCAACTGACCTAACAAACTTTCCTCAAGTCACACTGTGTATTTCTCCCCCCTGGATCTTTTTTTTTTTTTTTGGCAGGGCAATGAGGGTTAAGTGACTTGCCCAGGGTCACACAGCTAGTTAAGTGTCAAGTGTCTGAAGCTGGATTTGAACTCAGGTCCTCCTGAATCCAAGGCCAGTGCTTTATCCACTGCGCCACCTAGCTGCCCTCACACTGTATTTCTCCAAGATGTTTCCCTCTGGGCTGCAAAGCAGTGTGGGTATAATGTAATAATAATAATAATAATAATAATAATAATAATAATAATAATAATAAAAGCAGAGCAGCAGTGATTTCCTGAGAGAGTAATTGGCAATGAGAGTGTTTTTGTAAACTGATAAAGAGATAATGGGATTTTCTTTGGAAGGTCTGCTAAGCTTTGCTCCTTTGAAGGATATACTAGAAGAATCAAGGAGAAAATGAAGTGGTCTGTCATTTTCTGCCACATTATCTCCCTTCAATATTTGGATGTTTGAGAGGCAATGTGGCATAGTGGATGGAGGCCCAGCTTTGAAGTCAGAGGGACCTATGTTCATTTCCCATCTCTGACATGTCCTAGTATTTTAGCCTTAGGCAAGTGTTAGGCAAGTCTAGGCTATAAATTACAGAACTAATTGTAGGGAGGATTTTCCTCAGCTGGAGTTCCCTATAACAATGACATCATAGGTACAGATCAAAAAAATAAAAATTTTAATGATCCTTTGATAGGTTCTGCTGTGAGCAAAAAAGGACATCGCAATGTTCTGTCTACCCAGGCCAGGGCTAAGAATTTCACCAGCAGAAGCTATGATTAAATGAATCATCATGCTAATGTAATTGGGGACTGGCTAATGAGTCCAATCCTTATGAGCATGGGCAGCATGCTCAGCTGATGAAATCCCCACATGGATTTTGGAACAAGAGCATGCATTCTATTACTGATTCCAGCCTCTTTCATTGCCTATGAAGTTAGGCTTCTTGTTGTTCAGTCGTTTCAGTTGTGTCCAACTTTCATGATACCATTTGGAGTTTTCTTGGCAAAGATATAGGAGTAGTTTGCTATTTCCTTCTCCAGCTCATTTTACACATGAGGAAACTGAGTCAAACAGACTTAAGTGACTTGCCCAAGGTCACACAGCTAGTAAGTGTCTGGTTTCAGTCATGTGCAACTCTTCATTATCCCATTTGAAATTTTCTTGGCAAAGATACTGGAGGGGTTTGCCATTTCCTTCTCATTTTACAGATGAGGAAATTAAATTAGACTTGGGGTTCATTCAAAATCCACTAACTGGCCAAAATGAAGCTGTGAACTCATTCTTTCCTGGCTATATCCCAGAAAAGAGACAAGAATGCCTTCCATGGGGAAAAAGGGCTCAGACTCACCCTATCCTGGTACTGCTGCAACATGGTGGGTGAACACATGGTCTTACTATTGCTTTTCTCTCTGGTAGGTCTTTTTCCTGCTTTTAGATGAAGGAGATTGGACATGGCCCTCAAAAGGTCATGTGGGCAAGGTCACCAGAGAACAAGGAGCTAGAATCCATGCTAGGTTTTTCTTTCAGGCAGCCAGTCAAGCATTGAGGTCCTGAGAGCTTTGCGCTTGCTTCCTCATTGAACACAGCCTGGTAGGAATAAAGAGAGTTCTCACTTTGCTACACATGTTCATAAGGACAGAGCTTATGTGGCCAGTCTTCCATTACAATACTGTCAAGTAAGGTGAGCAAGCCATACTGGTGTCTAGGTGACATGGCTTAGAATTGTTAGATGTGCAAACTGAAAGGGACTCTCAGATATCATCTGGTCCAACTCCCTCCTTTTTCAGTTGAGGAACCTGAGGTCTATAGAACTTAAGTGACTTGGCCAAGGTCATCCAGCTAGCAGGGAACTGAAACAGATTGATGATTCGAGTTCTTGTCCAGTCTAGTGTTCTTTACATCATAGTAAACTTAAAGAAGAAAGTAACAAAATCACTTTATAAAAAGCATGTACCATTATTAATTTTTGCCTTTATTGCATTTTATTTAAGAGAAACTGAGAAAATTACTGGGAGAGGATTTAGAAACAGGACTTTGGGTAAGGCTAACAGAAAACACAAAATGGACTGGATATATATATAATATATATATATATATATATATATATATATATATATATATATATATATATATTATATATATAGAGAGAGAGAGAGAGAGAGAGAGAGAGAGAGAGAGAGAGAGCTTGATATAGATATAGAGCTTGAAGGGAACTTAAATGCTATGATCCCATCATTTTATAGATGAAGACATTGAAACATAGAGAGGTTAGGTGACTTGTCCAGGGTCACACTCCTAGTAAGTGTCTGGGGAAAGATTTGAACCCAGGTCTTCCTGACTTAAAGTCCACTTCCCCAGCTACAGCACCATGAAGCTTCAAAGGAAGCTACAATGAAAGAATCCCACAGCAACTGTCCCTTATGTGCACCACACTCTACAAAAAGAGAAAGAAAAAGTTTTAAAAGGACAAAGCTGTGTTTTCCTTTCTGGAACAAAAAAAGATTTTCATTCACTGAGCAATTCATAAAATTTATGCAATAAAAATTATAAGATACATTTAAGCAGAACAAAAACAAGTCAACGAGTCAAAAAGCAATTTGTAAACACCAGTGGTGTGCCAGGTACTGTGCTGGAGAGACAAAGAAAGGCACAAACCAGAACTCTGCTCTAAAGAAGCTCACAGAAACATGTTCCTGGAAAGAAAATAAGCAAAAATCCCTATAGGACCTAAAATTTTAAGGCAGAGTTTCAGAGATTGTGTTCCACTGAGGCTTGCCAAAGTTCCCTGATGTATTTTGCAATTGGAATTAGGGGAATTGCTGAATTTTTTTCATTTGCCTTTGTCTTCTCTCTCCAAATTAAAATCTTTTCTTTACCTATTCCTTACTCTTTCTAAACCTAGTCCAGCCCTCAGGCCATGTCTCTCTTCACTGGCTACAATTTCCTCTTTTCTCCATCCAGACCACTTAGTAAACCAGTTCAACTCCTGAATCCCTCACTCCCTTCTCCTAACACTGCCCAAACTTGGATTACTCCCACTATCCATCTCTTCTACTCGTGCTCACATGATGCTGAAGAAAGTCCCAAAACCAAACTAATGGAGTCCATGACAAATATGATCTAAGCTCAACTGAGATCTCACTGCAGAGGGCAATCTAATAGCTAGCACAAATGCTCACTACAGCCTGGCAGTCTATTTTCCCTAATTAAGGCTGGGGGGGGGGGGGCAGCTTGGTGACACAGTGGATAAAGCACCAGCCTTGGATTCAGGAGGACCTGAGTTCAAATCCAGCCTCAGATACTTGACACTTACTAGTTGTGTGACTCTGGGCAAGTCACTTAATCCTCATTGCCCAACAGAAAACAAAAACAAACAAAAAAAGTGTCTAAGGCCAGATTTGAACTCAAGAAGATTAGCCTTCCCAACATCAGGCCCAACATTCTATCCAGCATGCCACTTAGGTGCCTTGTAAGTAAGTACATATAAATGATTATTCCCTTTCCCCCCTCCCCCCTTTATCAATACCAAACCGTCTACATATTCCTTCAATCTTCCTATCTTCTCTAGCAAATTGCCCCCACAAATCATCCCCTCTCCTGCTAGAAGAGTCACTCTCTCCTTATCTACTGGATCTTCCTCTATTGCCTACAACACATTAGACACTACTATCTTGAAAGTTATTGACCTAAATCTCCACTCATTTTTTCAGCCAGATTCCAAAAGCATATTGTTTCTTACTAAATTACATACATACACATATGTACATGTATATATTAAAAAAGCAAACTACATATGATAGAAATAAACAGTTTCTTATACAATCCTCCTTGTTCTTTATAGATTGAAATGTTTGTGTTCATGGAAAATTAAGTTCACAATAAAAGATTTTTTAAAGCTGTCTACATGCATTGCTTCTACCTCTCCTTTCACTCACTTTTCAGCCCATTGCAATCTCATTTCAACACTCAACTGAAGCTGCTCTCTCCAAAGTTACCAATGACCTTTTAACTGCTAAATGTGACAGTCTTTCCTCAGTACACTTTCTTCTTGGCCTTTCTACATCATTTCCCTTATTCCTCTTCCTCGATATCTGACCCCTCCCCCATCTTCCTGATACATGTTATTCATTTTCTGCCCATATAAGCTACAACACATTTGCTTTCTTGCATAGTTCTTGATGACACTTGGAAATAAAGGCATACGTAAAGGGTGAGTCAGTCAATCAGAGGCATTTTATTAAGTTCCTGTTGTGTGTTAGGCATTGGGCTAGGTACTGAGAATGTTGATATGAGAAACACTAAGGCCAATTTCCTTATTTATTATAATTTGTATTTATTATCATTATAATTTCCTTATTATCCATAAACGGCACTTATTTTCCCATCTCAGCAATGATGCAGTGGCCTCACTCTCACTCTCATGCCTAGGATGCATGTTCTCCTTATCATTCCCCCTTAGAGTCCTGAATCTCCTCTAAGTATCAGCTCAAGTGTTACCTTTTACAGGAGCCCTTTACTGATCCCCCTAAGTTCATCATGGGAGAGTGGATAGAAAACTGGTCCAGGAAGACCTGGGTTCAAATAAAGCACCCCCCCCATACTGACTGTATGATCTTGAGACAGTCATTTAATCTTCTCAATGCTCTTCAGCAACTTTCTAAGACTGTTTGAGACTCAACATTACAAAAAAGGTGCCAACCCACATTGGTAGAGGAAGTTTCCTCACCCAGAAATTTGAAACTAAGGACTGTTTCATTTCTGTCTTTTTATTCCCAATGCCTAGCACAGTGTCAGACACTTTTTAGGAATTTAATAGAATTCAGGTTGATTGATTGATTATCCCTGTACAGATATCTCTGCTTCCCAGTGTCATCAAGAACTAGGCAAGATAATAAACATGCTGTAGCTGATAATGAATTATATATGTTTTTATATGAATTATACATGTTATATATAAATGAATTATATATGTTTTATTGTGGCCTGAATAAGGACATCATTAAAAACAAGGAGAGAAATTTTGCTGTAAACCCTAAAACTTCCACTCCCCAGGCTTAATATTCATTAAAGTTATTGTGCCCATTGTTATCATCATTACTACTTTAGTTCCCCTCCCCAAATGCAGACAATTGGCTACAAACCTACATATTTTGCTTTATTGTCATTCATGCTGTATACCTCATTAAAACTTTCCTGCTTATTTTTGTATTCCCAGAACATCAAGTACAATATGTCATACACAGTACACATTTAATAAATGTCTATTAAAGGAATGGATGAATTTTCCACAATTTCTTTAAAAAATAATAATTAACTAACTTCAAAAAGTTTGAAGACTCTTGCTTGAGAGTCTGTTCAACATTGTATGTAAGGGAAGGCAGTGAGCTCCCGAACTCATGACATGATCGCTCCAAAAAAAACATCCAGTTAACGCCATAGGAAAATGCCCGGAGCAGCAAAACTCATAGAAGAATGTGCTGAAATCATCTTCTAACCAAGAATGGCTTGGAAGGTCAGAAGGAGGGAGCTGTTGTGCTAATACAGGAGTCGAGCCCAACCCCACAGTCACCCTGACACAGATCCAGTCCCAGGAAGGCCTCACCAGAGAAGGAGACCCCCCAAAGCCTCTGAATCAGCTAACGTGCCAGTGTTGTCTAGAACTAAGCTCACAGTCTGGTGAGTGGGCTGAGCCCTGGGCAGAGGGGAGACTACAGGGGTCTATGCTGGTACTAAGGCAGAACTTGGATTTTAAACTCCTGCTGAGAACCAGGAGGTTGGCTTGAGTAGCAGTGGCCCAGGTTGGGGAGGGGCACAGGCTCATCAGAGCAGACAACCACAATACACAAAGCTGTTTGATTAGCAAGTTGGTCTGTGGTCATCTACAGACCGAGGGAACAGTGCCAGCGAGTTGAAGAACCTTGATGCTCCTTAATCACACCACTTGGGACTTCTTAAGCTTGGGACACTACAGCCTAGGATAGAGTGCACCACTTTAAGGAGCTAAAAGTCAAGTAAAAGAAAGGCAAGTGATGAGCAGACAGAGAAAGGTGAGGACCATAAACAGGCTTCTTCAGTGACAAGTGAGACCAAGGGCACCCTCAGAGGAAGATGTCAACATCAGGGCACCTATATCTAAAAGCTTCCAAGAAAAATATGAATTGGTCTCAGGCCATAGAGGTTGCACAAAAAAAGACTTTGAAGATAAAGTTAGAGAGGTAGATGGAAAAAAATGGAAAGAGATAATTGAGGGTGATGCAGGAATGGACATGAGAAAAAAGTCAACAGCTTGAAAAGCCAAATTGGCCAAATGGAAAAGGAGGTACAAAAGCTCTCTGATGAAAATAATTGCCTAAGAATGAGGATTGAACAAATGGAAGCTAGTGACTTTATGAGAAACCAAGACACAATAAAGTAAATCCAAATAAACAAAAAAATAGAGGGCAATGTGAAATATCTTCTGGGAAAAACTGCTGACCTGGAAAATAGGTCCAGGAGACATAATTTGAAAATTATTGGTCTACCTGAAAACCATGATCAAGGAAAGAGCTTAGACACCATCTTCCAAGATATTCTCAGGGAAAATTGCCCTGAAATTCTAGAAGAAGCAGCTAAAATACAAATTGAAAGAATCTACTGGTAACCTCCAGAAAGAGATCCCAAAAGGAAAACTCCTAGGAATATTATAGCCAAATTCCAGAGCTCTCAGGTCAAGGAGAAAATATTGCAAGCTGCCAAAAAGAAAGAATTCAAGTACTGTGGAGCTCCAGTCAGGATAGCACAAGATCTAGCAGCTTCTACATTAAAGGACCAGAGGGCATGGAATATGATATTCCAAAGGGCAAAGGAAATGGGATTACAACCAAGAATCACCTACCCAGCAAAACTCAGTATAATCTTTCAGCGGAAAAAATGGGACTTTAATGAAAAAGAAGACTTTCAGATATTTGTGATGAAAAGACCTGAACTGAATGGCAAATTTGACTTTCAAATACAAGACCCTAGAGAACCATGAAAAATTGGAGCTGGGGGACATACCTGGGGTCGTACAGTGGGTGACTGTCTTGTGTCTGAGACCAGGTTTTGGCTGGGATCCCCCTGGGTCCAGGGGCGATGCTTTGTCCATTGTGTCACTTAGCTAGATGGTGACATCTTTAGGGTTAAATTGAGGGGTTAAGGGAATTCACTGGGGGAGGGGGAAGGGCAGAGGTGAAATCCTACATGAAAGAAACAGGAAAAGCCTTATGGAGTGGGGGAAGAGATGGGAGAGGAGCAGGGCAGTAAATGAATTTTACACTCATCAGAAAAGGCTCAAAGACCTTAAACTCATCAGAGCTGCCTCAAGGAGGGACTAACAGACACACCCAACTGGGTGGAGTAATCTATTTAATCTGGGCAGTAAATGAGCCAAACACTCATCAGAATTGGCTCAAAGACCTCAATCTCATTAGAATTGGCTCAAGGAGGGAATAATGTACACACTCAATTGGGTGGAGTAATCTCTCTAACCCTGCAGGAAAATAGGAGGGGAAGGGGATAAAGAGAGAGGGGCAAAAGAAGGAAGGGCAGAGTGGGGGAGGGAACAGACAGAAGCAAATCCCTTTTGAAGAGTGATAGGATGAAAGAAGATGGATAATAGAATAAATATCATGGGGAAGGGAATAGGATGGAAGGGAAATGGTTAATAATAGTAATCATGAAAAAGAGAAAAGGGGGGGAAATTGTACAAAAAATATTTATAGCAACTCTTGGTGGAGGCTAAGAATTGAGAATCAAGGGAATGTCCATCAATTGAGGAATGATGGAAAAAGCTGTGCTATATGATTGTAGTGGAATGGTCTTGTGCTACAGGAAATGACAAACAGGATGATCCCTGAAAAACCTGGAAAGACTAATGAACATGGATGTATAGTGAAGTGAGCAGAGCCGGGAGGACATTGTACATAGTGATAGCAGTATTGTTTAATGAGCAATTGTGAATGACCTAACTACTCTCAGCAGTAAAATGATCCAAGACAATCCCAAGGAACTAATGAGGAAGCTTATTATGCACCCCTATATAAATAACTGATAAAAAGAACACTTGTGCATTGTACATATATAACCTGGTTGAGATCTTGTGGAGAGGGGAGCAAAGGGAGGGAGGGAGGGAGAAAAATTTGGAACTCTAAATCTTATGAAAATGAATGTTGAAAACTACCCTTACATGTAACTGGAAAATAAAATAAATGTTTGTTGGTGGAAAAAAAAAACATTGTATGTAAAGTTCATAAAGGGCTTTACAAACAATTTCTCAAATGAGAAAGTGGTTAAAGAGTGGGATGATGAAACTGGAGAATAAGATTGGAGTCAGGAAGGACTAGATTCAGATCTCACCTCTAACGCCAGGACCAAACTCCCAACCTCCAGGTGTAATAGGCAACTCTCTAAAATGGATTAGGGTTCTTTATTTTGATAATTATTTCATATAATTGGCTTTTCTTTATAACCACACATGTTTTAGTTTATGTATTTAAAAATATTCTTCTATGGAGAGGTCCATGACCTTCATCAAACAGACAAAGGGGTCCATGACACAAGAAGGATAAGAACTCCTACTGTGAAGTATAGACAGACTTTCATTCTCACATCCATCATGATCAATAAAACAATGAATCAAGCCTTGATTCGTAGCATTTGCTAATTTCCAAGGAATAACCACTCACATTGAAAATTTAATGATTGGCTCCCATGAGAGCCAGTTACTGGGGACAGAGGTGACATCAGCATACCCGTGCCAGAGAGTTTAACTGATTTACATGGTTGGGAAACATCTAAGGTAGGATTCAAACCATATCTTCTGTCTTCAAGTTCACCTTTACTCTGCACATTCCTTGCTCTACCTTCTGGGACCAAAGATAATTTTTCTTCTACAAGATAGCCCTTATCTCCCCAAGTAGAATGTAAGCGCTTTGAGAGCTGGTAATAGTTCTTTTTTTTTTAATCTCCCGCTTCAAGCTTAAGCCTTGTTTACAGTAGGATCTTAATAATGCTTGTTAACTAATGATTCTTCAAGAGCAAAAGTCTAGGTTTCAACAAAACTGTATTGGTATATGTTTGAGTAGTTTCCATTTTATTAGAATGTAATTTCCTTGAAGGCCCGGGCAATGACATATTATTTAGTTATAATATTCATCTTTAGTAATTCTTTCTGTGCTCCAATTTAGTACTTTTTGACTTAGTAGGCTAGTAAATAAAAATGATTTCCATTTGAAACAAAAGTAAGAACCTGTATTACAAGGATTTCTCAGTGAAAAATCACTCAAATTCAATAGATTTATTTTTTATTTTGATAATCCCAAAAGTACTATTAAGAGTCCACCCTTGCCTATTAGAAGGCAATCACTATTACATTTTTGAAAATGTAGTAATGTGAAATTTAATATTCTAATAGCTGCCTAATTTTGAGTCACAATATTTTAAAGTTGAAATAGAATTTAGAGGTCACCAATCTGACCTTATAGTTTTATTTATTTGTCTTTTAAAATTTATCTTTAAGGTTTTTTTATATAATGGTTAACATTCTGATATGAATGTTAATTATTATATAAAATTAAAATGACAAATTATTATTACAAGGCTTAACATTTTAGGCTAGGGAGGGGATACCGCAGGGATATAGAGGAGAACAGAGTATTATAGCTACTTTCAAATATTTGGAAGACAAAATAGACATATTCCACATAGCTCTAGAATGCAGAACTAAAATCAACAGTTGGAAGATAGAGGGAGACATGCTTGCTATTTAAAAAAATCTGAAAAGAAGATCATATACCTCAACAGTTATAGGTAGGAAATGTATTTTTTTTTTTACTATCACATTAAACATATTTATGCATTAGTCATGTTGTGAAAGAAGAATCAGAACAAAAGGGGAAAACCTCAAAAAAGAAAAACAAAAAAAGTAGAAAAAGTATGGTTCAATCTGTATCCACATTCCACAATTCTTTTTTCTGGAGGTGGAGAGCATTTTTCATCATGAGTCCTTTGGAATCATCTTGGATCATTGTATTGCTGAGAAGAGTTAAGTTTATCACAGTTGATCATCACACAATGTTGTTGATACTGTGTACAATGTTCTCCTGGTTCTGCTTTTCTCACTCAGCATCAATTCATGTAAATCTTTCCAAGTTTTTCTGAAATCCACTTGCTTATTGTTTCTTATAGCACAAAAATATTCCATTACATTCATATACCACAACTTGTTCAGCCATTCCCCAAATGATGGGCATTCCCTCAATTTCCAATTCTTTGCCACCATAAAAAGAGCAGCTATCAATATTTTTATATATGTGGGTCCTTTTCACTTTTTTATGATCTCTTTGGGATATAGAACTAGTAGTGGTATTGCTGGGTCAAAGAGTATGCACAATTTTATAGTCCTTTGGGAATAGAGGAAATGCATTCTTAACCAATCAAAGGACAGAGACAATTACAGAAAATAAAATAGATAGCTTTGATTACATGAAATTTAAAAGCTTCTGCACAAACAATATTAATGTACCTAGCAGAAGAGGAAAGCAGTCCAATGGGGAAAATAATGAGAGAAATGAACATAAAAACAATCCTATGGATTAACCTTCATCCTGCAAAGCAACAAAGATGACAAAAGATGGGAATAGTCAATGTTGAAGGGATTGTAAGAAGATAAAGTCACACTAGTGCATTGTTGGTAGAACTGTGAATCAGTACAGAGGCAGCTAGGTGACTCACTGGTCCTGAAGTTGGGAGGACCCTAGTTAAAATCTCACCTCAGTCACATACTAGCTTTATGACCCTGGGCAAGTTAACCCCAATTGCCTTAGAATGTCTGGCACTTAGAATGTCTCCAGTCACTTGATAATATATCTTGCCATTGGACCCAGATCGCTCTGGAGGAGTGAGTGATGTTGGTGACTTTGCGCAGCCCTCCCTCACTTAAAAATCCAATTCACTGCAAGTCATGGTATCATCCTGATATCATGATCATCTTCGAAAACGAAGGACAAACAACAACAACAGATCAGTACGACCATTTAAGAATGCAATTGGAATTATACAAATAAAATTACTAAAGTATCCATACACTTTGACCTAGACATTCCCCTACTAGACCTATGTCCCTAAGAGACCATTGATAAGAAGGAAATATTCACATACAACAAAATATTTATAGTGGCACTTTTTGTGATAGCAGAGAATTGGAAACAAAGTAAATGCCTACCAATTGGGGAATAGCTAAACAAATTATGGTACGTGAATGTAATGAAATATTATTGTTCTATAAGAAATGAAGAATATGACGGATACAGAAAAGCATGGAAAGAGCTATATAAACTGATACAGAGTAAAATAAACAGAGCCAAGGAAACAATAGACACAATGACTACAGCAATGTAAATTAAAACAACCACAACAAAACCAAACCAAAAATGAATGCTGCAAAATTATAAAGAGCAAGCATGGTTCAGAAGAAGAGTTAAGAGAAGACATCCCAACTCCAGTCCTTTGCAAAAGGGGAAGTTCCACAAGTGTTATATACACTGATTATTTTCAGACTTTTCAATGTATTGATCAGTTATGCTGATGTGTTCCTTTCTCTTTTTGTCTTTAAAATGCCATTTGTTTTATGGAATGGCTAAGATGTGGGGAAAGGATACAGAAGAAATTATGGTGATGTTTAAAAAAATCCATAAAAATAGTTAATCAAGAAATATTTTAAAAAGAAAGTGGAAAAGGGCTGTAGGATTAGAGAATGTTCAGAGGAGTGACTAGGATGGTAAATTCAAGTCTATGTCATATAACAATCAGTTAAAGGAGTTAGAGATGTTTAGTCTGGAGAAAATGAGGATGGTGACAGTGATGGTGACCACAATATTATTTATATGGCAACTACTACATGCCAGACACTGTGCTAAAAACTTTACAAATATTATCCCATTTATTCCTCACAACAACCCTGCATGGTAGGTGCTAATAATAGCAAAATATCCCCATTTTACAATTAAGGAAACTGAGTAAATGACTCGTCCAAGCTCACACAGCCAGTAAGTATCTGAATCTGAATTTGAACTCAGGTCTATTTAATGACAGACCGGCACTGTATCCATTGCCATCTACCTACCTAAGAAGAATCAAGGAGTATATGATAGCTGTCTTCAAGTATTTGGAGGGCTGAAAAAGTAGCAGATGAATTACATTTGCTCTGTTTGGCTCTATAGGACAGAAAAAATAGCAATGAATGGAATTTTCAAAGAGGCAGATTTAAGCTTGTTGTCAGGAAAAACTACCTAACAAGGAGGGTCATTCAAAAGTAGATGGGGGTTGGGGGTGGACAGCTAGGTGGTACAGTGGATAAAGCACTGGCCCTGGATTCAGGAGTACCTGAGTTCAAATCTGGCCTCAGACACTTGATACTTACTAGCTATGTGACCCTGGGCAAGTCACTTAACCCCCATTGCCCCGCAAAAAAAAAAAAATTAATTTAATTAAAAAAAAAATATATATATATATATATATATATATTAGGAATTAGCCCCTCATTTATCAGTTGAAGAAACTGAGATTTCTTTATACCACTAGCTAGTGCCAGAGATAGGACAAGAACCCAGATCTTCTTACTTCCAGTCTAGTGCTAGTTCTACTTTTTTGTTGTTTGTTTACATTTATGTAACTCTTAAAGGTTTGCAAAGTGCTTAATATATATATTATCTTATTTGATTCTCACCACAACCCTGTGAGTTAGGTGCTGTTATTATTTCCATTTGACAAATGAAAAAACTGAAGCCTGAGAGGGCACTAACCTACCCAGAAAGTGTCAGATTCCAATCTGGGTCTTCCTGTCTCTAAGTGTGGAGCACTTCATTACAGTAAACTGCCTCAGTTCCTGAAGTGTGATGAACAGATATTCATTTTCCCTTTCTTCAGAAAAAAATTAAGTTTTTGTATTATAATAGTGAATGAACCCTTTAACTACTAAATAAACTGGATTTTCAAGTCTTTGACTCTTAAGATAGTCTAGAGCATTTTTTCAAAAGTAGATATTTCACAGAAGTTCAAAAAGTAAGTTCAGCCTTTTGAAGAAAGCTAAATTAGCTATAAAGAAATTTCAGTGATACAGTCCCACATAAGCAACATTTTCAGAATCAAAGGATGGGATATGAATGCCTCTGCTGGATGGGAGTCCCTACAGCCCACAAAACATTCAATCTAGTGGGTGGAAATCTTGACCTATTACTATGCTATACTACCATTTAGCCCATAGAGAATCATGTTCTGCAGAAAGAGGATCAAGTGATGCTGGCTTCAAAGGGACTGAAATCCCACACAATTAAACAGTGAATCTGAATTAGGTCATGAAAGGGAAAAGAAAAAGAAGGGGGCGGGGGCTAGCCTTGTGAAGTCAATCCAGGTTCATTATAATCTAGAGTGGAAATCTCCCACTAAGAACTAAGTTCTCTCTTCCAAGGACTTCAGTAGTAGGTAAGGATCAAATAATTAGTCAGTCCAAATGTTCACAAAATATCCTGGAACATGAGCAGACCACACATGAAAAAAAAGGCATACAATAGACAGGGGCCCCGAACAAAAACAGAGCAGCCTAGACCTTTATCATTAGAATTTTCTTATTAGTGTGTCTGGCAAAGAAACACAGGGGTATAAACCTGTTTCTCAAAGGGACATGTGAATAAAAACATTATCTCTCTTTTACTCATAAGTATGTTGATTATGATTCACTAATAAAATATAAATACTTGCTTCCAGAGAACATGCCGTCTTCCACTGAAAGCAACATATGGGTTAGGAGGTTATAAGAAGAATAGTGGGGTGTAGCCAAGATGGCAGAGGAGAGGCTGTGACTCCCACAAGCTACAGATAAACCCGACCACTCACTCCCAAATAATGCGGTAAAAAAAGAATAAGAATAAGAATAGACCAATCAGGCTGACTTTTTATGGTCATGAAATATTAGGAATTTTCCACAGTAGAATAAATATGCTACTTACCATTGTAACAGTTGGGGTGGTTAGTATATAACTAATAAGGTACTCCCTCTTTAACTAGCTTCCACATTTGGAATGTGGGTGGGACCACTCTTTCCTGATTCCTGCCTTAGCCAACCTTGGGAGAGGGACTTTCCTGTTTCAAAGTCTCACCTGCGTCCTTTTAACTGACTAGAAGACAGTGGGACCAGGGAGTGAAAATGTTGTTCAATTGTGCCTGATTCTTTGTGACTCTATTTGGGGTTTTCTTGAAAAAAAGATACTGGAGTGGTTTACCATTTCCTTCTCCAGCTCATTTTACAGGCAAGGAAACTGAGGCAAACATGATTAAGGGACTTGTTCAGGGTCATCCAGCTAGTAAGTGTCTGAGGCCAGTATTGAACCCAGGAAGATGTGTTCCTGATTCCAGGCCCAGCACTATATCCAATGTGATAGCTAAACTTAATTATACTCAATTATCTTTCTGAATATATGTTAGTTCTATCTGCTGAAATAGATAGCTTTAGACAATGTTAATTACCTGTGAGGGGAGCAACTTTCGATCTTAAACCAAGCCTTCTTCAACCTCATATCTGCTTACTCATGTCTCAGGCACTACCCAGGGTTAATGGCGAAGATTCAAATGGTTTAATTTTTCTCTGCTATTGAGAAACTAACAAAAAGTTAGTAAGTTAAAATCCTTTGAGTTATAAGAGTGGGACTGAAACTACCCTATTTGGCTGCGGTGACTCATCTAGGTGAAAACATTTTTTATTCTAATTGAATCAATCAGAACTTGAAAACACATTTCACCTGTGTACCTTCTTGAACCCATTCTATGAGAAACTGGGTCATTCCCGAGTTGTATAAAAGAAAGAAGCTAATTCAGAATTCAGAAGATATTCTTTACAAATGTTTATTACATGTTTTCTGTGTACAAAACATTATGTGTACACCTCGTGCCATTGAGTACAAAGCCAGGCTTTGGGAGCGATGCAAATTTTAGAATACAGTCCCTGCCTGAAGCATACTATTTTCACTTTTGTTATTGTTCTTGTTTATTCTTTCTTACTTTTTTCCCCTTTTGTTCTGATTAATGTGGAAATAGGTTTAACATGATAGTAATGTACAACCCATACAAAAAAGTAGAATATTGTCCTTGCCTTACAGGATCTTGAATCAAGAGCTAAAGGGGGCAGCTAGGTGGCGCAGTGGATAGAGCACCAGCCCTGGAGTCAGGAGTACCTGAGTTCAAATCTGGCCTCAGACACTTAACACTTACCAGCTGTGTGACCCTGGGCAAGTCACTTAACCCCAATTGCCTCACTAAAAAAAAAAAAAAAGAGCTAAAGTAACCTCAGAAACCATCTAGTTCAACCCACTCATTTTATTGATGAGAGATTAAGTGATTTGCTCTGGGTCACATGGGTAGGATTTAAACCCAAGTCATGAATGATTTTGAAGCAGAGGAGTGGCATCAAAGATGAATGTAAAGGACAGCTAGAGGGAGGAGCAGAAATAGGAAAATCTATAAGGAGGGTATTGCAAATAGGCCAGGTGCTACAAACAAAAATAGTGAATTCAGAAAAATAATCAGGTTTAGGAGTAAAAGATGAACAACTCACTTTGTATATAGTAAATTTAAGGTACCAGTGGCAGAACCAGGGAAAGATGCTCTGTGGGCACAGGAGATAGGCATTTAGAACTCAGAAGAGAGGCCAGGGTCAGAGATGGAAATTACAGTCATCTGCATTGAAATGATAGCTGAAGGCAAAGAGAGTTGAGGGAAAAGAGTCAAAGAGAATTTGTCATACAAATTAGAAGAGAAGTTCTTCTAAGTGGATTCAGCATTAAAATGGGTCAAAATGGTTTCTTGATACTCATAACCAAGCACAGCATCTCAGAAGGTATGGACAAATGAACAGAAATTCAGTCAAGGAGAAAGTCCCATGTGACCTCCCCTGTTCCCACCATCCCCCAAGGCAGCATAAAAAAGGGTGGTGGTCTGAACATTGAGTGGGGTGTATACTAAATTGAAGGTTTATATAGGGCTTTCAGACAAAGGGTCTCTACTCAGGTGACTACATATTGGCAGTGGGAGTGATGGGGTCAAGGAACATTCACCAACAGCAAAGCGAATTCTCTAAAGAGTAACTGGAAAAACTTATTCTAATAATTGTATGGCAGTGGTTAGAGCACAGAAGTTCTCAGGATGAAGAATGTAGAAGTACAACCATGTCACATCGGCAGGTTTGAGGGAGAGTTTCTGCAGCCATTTCTTACTACAACTAGGTGTGGTTAAGCCTTAAATGTGTCAACAATGTATAACAGGGACTAGGCTTAGGAAAGTGGGGCCACAGAGTCCTCTGACTACTCAATCCAAGTGCTGGTTTCACTATCCTGGCATACCTCAGTAGAAGTTTTATAGTGTGAGATAGTCATCACAACCAACTGTACGTTAAATAACTAAAATGGTGTCCATAGGATATACCTCATGACACATCGGATCAACTATGGCAACTAAAATGGGGACTAGGGTGGTTAATGATGAAAGGCCTCTGAGTCACCCTCCCCAAGAACCTAGCCTGAGTCAGGAGAACTGTTCTATCTGCTCAACCTTGGAGACCCAAGTAGTCTGTTCCCTAATCTTCTTGAAGGATTGTTCTACTTCTAAGCAAAAACAAGATGTGTTGACTAGGGCACAGATACCTCCTCCATTAGCTAGGACAATAAGGTCCCAGAGTACCACATATGCCATGAGTTAAGCATTCTTTCCTTGGACACCTATTTCTTTGGCAGTAAGGGGTATGTGGGGCTCATAAATTGTGGATCATGCCTTCTGCCTTATATGTCCCAATTCCAAGGTAAGAAGACCCTCACAAATCTGTGAAATCCAGTGTTTTGCGTGCCACTCCCTGGAAGGTTGTACCCATGGACCATCTATGTAGGCTCATGTATTTAGGATTGAAAGGGTCTTTGTGTATAGTAAGTAGCCTGGCCACTACACCCAGAGTGGCCTTCATGTAAGGGACCAGTGTGCAGAAAGCTATACTTTCACAGAGATACAATGTTCCATCAGGTACTTGCCAGCATTGAGAATAAGTATTAAAACTAGTGTCTGGGGAGGAAACAGACACACCCACTCTGTTAGAGCCATGCCCTCCCCATTCGAGTTTGGGGCTGAACAGTCACAGAGTTAGTAGAGTTTGGTTTCATAGCCACAAGGATAGCATTGTTAAGTCCAGCCCCTAATTTTCCCCAAAGCAGAGGAGGAAGTATGAGTGGAGGGAAAGAAAGATCCATACCAACTTAGGCTATTGCTTGAGATTTCAGAAATGTCATTTGTACAACAGAATTCACAAAAGTTTCATTCATTGACATTCAAGTACAGTCAGTTCTTCTATAATGCATGTTTTGAAAACACAAATTTGTTCCAATGCAATTAATATATTAGGGAACATTTTGAGCATAATATGAATTTCAGGTTTACTTCTGCCCAATTTCTTCTGCAAGAAATAGCAACCTTTATGACACCCACTTCCACAAGCAAACTTTGTCTTTGTCAGAGTAAAGTGCCATATTTATTGCCTATTTTCTGAGGCTGGTTGGCACCACCCTCACTCCTATTCCCACCCCCACTCCCTTAGCCATGACCTCCTGCCCCAAAGCCCAACTGCTTCATGCAGTCCAGGTGCAGGGTGAGCAGCAAGCCGAAACTGAGAACACAGCCACTATTTATTGCAGCATTTGTGTATTTCTTTTCTTTCTTTCCTTCCTTCCTTCCTTCCTTCCTTCCTTCCTTCCTTCCTTCCTTCCTTCCTTCCTTCCTTCCTTCCTTCCTTCCTTCCTTCCTTCCTTCCTTCCTTCCTTCCTTCCTTCTTTCTTTCTTTCTTTCTTTCTTTCTTTCTTGCAGGGCAATGGGGGTTAAGTGACTTGACCAGGGTCACACAGCTAGTAAGTGTCAAGTGTCTGAGGCCAGATTTAAACTCAGGTACTCCTGAATGCAGGGCTAGTGCTCCATCCACTGTGGCACCTCGCTGCCCCCATTTGTGTATTTCTTAACCATTTAACATGTGCAAAATTGCTACCATTTTTAATAGGAGACTATCTTTTTTAAAAATTGTTATTTTAAAATATTTGGTGTTTTTTTTTTAATTTGATAAAGTTTTTGAACATTCCCCCCAAACCCATTTCTGAGTCTGTGGCTTTTGTTGCATTATTTTGCATGACTTTGGGGAAACACATGTTAGAACCTCCCATATCTACTGACTTATCCAAAACTCTTCTCTCTGCCTGAGGGAAGCTGGTTTGCCTGCCAACCATCAGGTGAAGGGGACTGATATTGTAGAGTCATAACTCATAGCCTAAAGCCTCCTGAAGTAACTGCTGGGTCACTCTCACTAGAGTATCCTGGTTTTGTGGTAGAGACTCCTGCAGAACACAGGCCTCAGGTGTGCCTAGATGTATCATAATCCCTGATCCTATCCTCAAGGTAATGGGAAGCTGCAGTCACCAAGAGTGAGCAGGAGGCAGATGACATCTCAGGAGGTTCCCATAAGTAATCAGACCCTGTGTTACCTGTTAGGAGACAGAAGTAGAGAAAGACACTCAGACATTGTTCATGGCTCTCCTCCCACTATTCCTTATCTGTCACTGATATTGGGGGGCAGAAGGTTCCCATTCCCCTAATCTCAACATCTCTTCTTATTGTCTCTTCTTTATTGTCCACAGGGTCCCTGAGCTACCTTCTCTGCAGGAACTCACCTATAACTCCCTGCAGTTGTCCAGCCTATTGCTTTGAGGATAGAGGAATGAGAAAGGGTCAAATGTCCTAACTAGCTTCATGTTTTCTTTGAGCTCCCCTGGTTGCAGATTGGGTGCTTGGGGAAAAAATTAACTGAACTCTGAGGAAAGAAAATATTATGTAAGTCTTTCCAGTAAGAGTGACCATAATAAGATGAGGTGGCAGGTCCAGGGCATCTAATCCAGTTTCGCTGACTCCAGTGTTAGTTGGATCCTCCATAAACAAGGTCCACCTCCCAATCTCCTGTGTTTTGAGTAGAAAAAAAAAGAAGAAAGGCATCTGAATGTGGGTTTATATGCCCAGGAGCAGCTATCCTCTAAGGACTACAAGTTTCAGCATTGACTTAAGGTATTCTCCCCTCCTTCTCTGGTAGTCTGATTGGTATGGCACTGAATAGGTAAATTAATTTAGGTAAGATTGTCATTTTTATTATGTTGGCTCAGCCTACTCATGAGAAATTAATATTTTTCCAATTGTTTAGATCTGACTTTATTTGTGTGAAAAGTGTTTTACAGTTCTGGTCATATCGTTCCTGGTTTTGTCTTGGCAGGTAGACTCCCAAGTTTTTTATATTGTCCACAGTTATTTTAAATGGAATTTCTCTTTCAATCTGTCATTTCTGGGCTTTGTTGGTAATATATAGAAATGCTGATGATTTGTGTGGGCTTATTTTGTATCATGAAACTTTGCTAAAGTTATTAATAATTTCAAGTTGTTTTCTAGTTGATTCTCTAGGATTTTCTAAGTAAAACATTTCATCTGCAAAGAGTGATAGTTTTGTTTTCTCATTCCCTAGTCTAATTCATTTAATTTCTTTTTCTTCTCTTATTGCTATAGCTGACATTTCTAGTACAATATTAAATAATAGAGGTGATAATGGGCATCCTTGCTTCACCCGATTTTATTGGGAAGGCTTCTAGCTTATCCCCATTACAGATAATGCTCGCTGATGGTTTTAGATCAATAGTACTTATTTTAAGGTTAGCTCCATTTATTCCTATGCTCTCTGGTGTTTTTAATAAGAATGGGTTTTGTATTTTGTCAAAGGCCTTTTCTGCATCTATTGAGATAATCATATGATTTCTTTTGGTTTTGTTATTGATATGGTCAATTATGCTGATAATTTTCCTAACATTGAACTAGCCTTGCACTCCTGGTATAAATCCCACCTGGTCATAGTGTATGATCCTTGTTATGTATTGCTGTAATCTTTTTGCTAGTATTTTATTTTAAATTTTTGCATTAATATTCATTAGGGATATTGGTCTATAATTTTCTTTTTCTGTTTTGATTCTTCCTGGTTTGGGTATCAGCACCATATTTGTTTCATATAAGGAATTTGGTAAGATTCCTTCTTCACTTATTTTCTCAAATAATTTATATAGTATTGTGATTAATTGTTCTTTAAATGTTTGGTAGAATTCACTTGTGAATTCATCTGGTCCTGGGAATTTTTTTCTTAGGAAGTTCATTGATTGCTTGTTCAATTTCTTTTTCTAAAATTGGGTTATTTAAGTATTTTATTTCTTTTTCTATTAATCTAGGTAATTTATATTTTAGATATTCATCCATTTTATTTAGATTGTCAAATTTATTGGCATATAATTGGGCAAAATATTTACTAATAATTGTCTTAATTTCCTCTTCATTGGTGGTGAGTTCACCCCCTTTCATTTTTGATACCAGTAATTTGGTTTTCTTATTTCCTTTTTTGATCAAATTGAATTAGAATATTTTTTATGCAGGCTGTGCCATATATGAATCAGGCTGTGGGAATAAGGTCTTTGGTCCCCTGCAGGTACATGCTTGGGGCCAGGGCCCACCACAAATCTAGCTTGCTATCCTTAAATGGAGTGAGGTAAGAGGAGGGAAGAGACCTTGATGTCAATCTTCTCATCCTCCTCTGAAGATAGGGAAAGGGGTGTATTTACAGGCCATGGTGCTCCCTCCAACAGAATGCATACCTGGCAGGGCTGGCTTCTCTGCATCACCTTCTTCCTCATCAGAGGAACTGCTGGGTTCTTTGTTACTTGATCTAAAGGACAATCTTTACAGCCTCTTCCCAGAAGCCTCCTGCACTTGATCTTCTGTTTTCGGAGACCTCTCCTGCGTGATTATCTGAATCACTTTGTGAGCCAGTTCTCATTCTCATATCTTGATGAAGTGGGGGAGAGAAGGTTCCCTCTGAAACCTTGTATATCTGCCACAATGTTGGATTTGGGACATCATCAATTTCCTCTCCATCTGCTCTAAAATCTAACAACCAAAGGAGTCCCACGTTATGGGATGGAGTCTTAGGCAAGAAGTGCCAATTTCTGGTGCCTGTGTTTCCTAGAGGTAGCTGGTGGCATAATGGGGCCTGGAGTAAGGAAACAACTTCAAGTTTGGTTTCCAAAACTTATTAGCTGTGTAACCCTGGGCAAGTCCCCTAACCTCCGTTTGCTTCAGCTTCTTCAACTGTAAAATGTAGATTGTCCTAGCACCCACCTTGCAGGACTGTTGTGGGGATAAAATGAAATAATATTTGTAAAAAGCTCTTAACACAGTGCCTGGCACATAATAGGCTCTATATAAATGTTTATTCCTTTCCTTTTCCTGGTTCTATTTGGACAATGCGTGTGTGTGTGTGTGTGTCCTGAGGACTCCCCCTAGCTCCTTTTACAGGGGCCTTCCTGTCTACTCAGAGGATCTCCTATGAGTAGTATTTAATGTTTTGTTCCTTCTCCTGAACCCAAAGAGGAATGTAGACAGGCTAATCATATGCTGGTGAATAACACCTCCTGTATGTAGCAGGAGTCTAAGGGATGTATTCCACTTGGGCAGACTTGCTGATGTGAAGGTATCCATCATCTACCAATGAATGGCATTATTATCATCAGGGATGACAGTTACCAGAGCAGAAAAATGGTCATCACTAGGTCGATCACCTCTTTTCGGGGACAATGGGAAAGTTATCTAAGGTGGGGCAGATGACAATAATGTTGCCTCTTAGCCATTCTCATAGGTGTACAACCTTGGTGTTTCCATCAAGTATCAAAATAACTGTGGTAAAACTTAACAATTACTTAATGAGGGTTCCATGGTCAGTCCTTCCAGGGTCATCTATTCTTACCTAATCAGGGGGATGTCCTTGCCTCTCTATCAGCCAGATGAGCCACTCTTCCAAAGGCTCATTGGCCTCTTGATGATGCCTTTTTCTAAGGCTATGTAATTGACTCTCACTCTTCACTTCAATCTGATCATTCTACTCTTGGATCTTAGTTTCCACTATTATAGGCAGAGAGATACAGAGATCTTTCCACTCAGCTCTTTGCCTTAATGGAAGACTTCTCTTTCTGTTAAAAGGAGCCATGAAATAGTGTCCATTGCCCTTCTCGTGTCATTTTCTCTCTTCAATGTTCCCTGAACCAAAGTTTCAGGCTTGTTGGGGTCCAGGGGACTAAGTCCTACTTACAATCAGTGAATATTTTTCCAACTCAACTGGACTAGATGTCTTGCCTCCTCAACCTGCAGGGACTTTTCTCAATCCCACAGTGCTCTAGGTTCCTTTTTTTCCCTAGGGATTTCTTCCTCCAAAATGCCATCTGGGCCAGTGTGTAAGACATCCCACTTCTGGTACTAACTTGTCATACAAATTTATGGTGGAATTTGGGTAAATGGAACAATTCAACCCTAGAATGGGTCAAAATGGTTTATTGATATTCATAGCCAATTACTGCATCAGCAGGTATGGTCAAATGGACAGCAATTCAATTGAGGATAAAGTCACATGTGCCCTTTCTCCCTCCCCCAAATCCTTATGCCTTTGAACAGAATGCAATGTGATTGCCTAAATATGCAATGGGTCTTATTGGGCAGAACTGTTAAGGGCTCAGTTTTGCGTAAGATTTTTTGATGAAAGGCAGCTGCCACATTGCCAGTGGTGCAGTGGGTCAAGGAACGTGGGCCAATAACAAATGGATTTCTCTAAAGGTTAACCAGGAAGACCTATTCCAACTATGTAGGGCACAGAAGCCCTTAGGATGATGAAGGTGGAATTATGATTGAGTCCTATCAATGAGTTTGTAGGAGAGTTCTGGTACCTAGACTGGTGTGTGGGTTAAGCCTAAAGTGTAATAGGAGCCTGGCCTCAGAGAATAGGGGCCTAGATTCTGCTGCCTATTCAGAGTGTCTTGGGAGCATTCGCTTTAAGAGGTCCTGAGGATAATGGGAAAATAGTAGAGAAAAAGTCATTAGGGAGATAGCAGAAGGAGAATGTGGTTTCTCTAAAGCTGAAGGTAGATAATATATCCAGTAAAGAGAAGGGAAGTGGTCAAAAGCTTCAGAGAGGTCAAAGATTAGGATTGTAAAACTATTGGTGGATTTAGCACAAAGTGAAAGTAGTTTCCCTAGTGTAGTGGGGATGCAAACCTAATAGCATGAGCACGAGCTTGAGGTGGTAAAGACATTCTATCTAGACAATTTATTTTTTTTAAAGAAGTTTCATGAGAAAGAAGAGAAAGGTGATTTTACTAGGTGAGCTAGAAAGATCAAAGGAGATAATAGCTGGGTTTTTTTAAGTGCTTAGTATAGTACCTGGCCATAGATCCAATAAAAATGCTATTCCCTTCTATCCCCCAACCCTTTTTCCAAGGGAGGATTTTAAATTTTTATTTTTTAAAGATGGGGGAAGTCCAAGAAAGTTTGTCTGAAAATGGGAAGCAGCTGGTGGCAAAAGAGAAGGTAAAAGGTCCTGGAGGAGGCAACAGGAGTGTGGGTCCAAGGTATAAATGGAGGAATTAGCCTTAGTGAGAAATTTGGATCTCTTTTGTGACTAGAAGCAAAATAGAATAAAGAATGCTCAGAATGTTTGAAGAAAAAAAAGAGGTTGAGGAAGTGTGTATCAGAAGATGCTATAGCTGGTGCTAGAAAGGACCTCAGAGGTCCAGCTCCCTAACTTTATGGATGAGGCCCAGGGAAGTTAAGGGCCTTACCCAAAGTCATGCATGTTCTAAACATTGGGATTTGCATCCAGACCCTCTGACTCCAAAGGCAGTATTTTCTCTGTACTGCATTGTTTTCCATAGAAAGGTTGATGGATGTTGACATTTGAGGAGGCTGGTCTCAATCTTCTGAATGAGGCAGAAAGCTAGTTTAACTGCTATATGGGGCACAAGTAGGGCTCTATCTCATGAATTTATAGAGGATTAGATCTTTGTAGATGATGAAATAAGTATAAATGGTTTTCTTTTTACTCTCACGGTAGCACTGGATCTGAAAATAACATATAGTAGGGGTTACCCCAGGGCAAGTAGGTGGTACAGTGGAATAGAGAGCCAAGCCTAGAGACAGGAAAACTCATCTTCTTGGGCTCAAATCTGACCTCAGACATTTACTAGCTGTGTGTGACCCTGGGCAAGTCACTTGACCCTGCTTGCCTCAGTTTTCTCATGTGTAAAATGAACTAGAGAAGGAAATGGCAAATCACTTCACTATCTTTGCCAAGAAAACCCCAAATGGGATCAGGAATAATCAGACACAATGATATTACTGAACAACAACAAAAAGGGGTTACCCCAGGATGAGCATGCAAAAATTAGGGGTAGCAGGAGAGTCAGTAAATAAGATTGTCAAGGTGAGTGAGACATTAAAGTGTTAAACTTTAAAGGGTAGATGGGATGTTCAGGAAGAGTGACTGCTGAGCCATTTTCAGGTCGCCTATCCACCTTTGGTGTTCACCTTCACCCAACTCTCATCTGGGGCTCCAATAAGTTGTAGCAGGTGACTGTCTCAGCACACAGGTTAACCCAGGTTGAGTATAACTGAGAAGCCTCATACCCTTCAGTGAATCAGAGGGATGTCTACCACAAGCATGTACAACAATTTGTTCCAATAGCCATGAAGATAGCTGAAGCAGGTGTTGTGGAGTGCTTAGAACTTGGTCAGACATCAAAGATGCCAACGTCATCAACTGCATTCTGGGCCATCACCAATTGTCTTGACTTTTGTCTTGCCACTGGACTTTGATGACTCAGGAAGAAAGAGTGAGACTGATGACTTTGTGCAACTCTGCTTCACTTAAATCTAATTCACCCACAAGTCAAGATAGCACCCCATGATGTCATTGGTCATCTTTGAAACCAAAGACAAACAACAGAGGATAGACATGGAAATGAGCAATACCAGAATGGGGGAGATCAATTGGGAAAATAAAGGAGGTCCAAGTAAAGGTTCAAAGGAACCAGTAGATTCATAGTAGCTTTAGTGTGAGTGACAGTGTGATAGGTAAATGGGTATGAAAATGGGTGAGAGATCAAAATCTCAAAGTTCTAGATCAAAGGTGGTATAATTCTTAAAGATGGTGAGATAGCTGGGTGGTGCATTAGATAAAAGTACTTGACTTAAAGTCTTAAAGATCTGAATTCAAATCCAGGGTCAGAGATTTACTCACTGTTTAATGATGAAAAGTCACTTACCCTCTCTCAGTTTCAGTTTTTCCATCTACAAAATGAGAAAAATAACATCTACCTTTCAAGGTTGTTGTGACAGTAAAATGAAATAATATTTGTATAGTGCTTTGCAAACCTTAAAGCATTTAGCAAACATTGTGAGGCCATATCAGGCATGTGGCTGAAGCAAGTTGAAGAAGGAAATCATTGGAGTAGAGGAAACTGAAGAACTGAGGGGGGTTAGGTTATTATGGAGGTCTTTAATATAAATTTTGAATTCTATAGCATACCCCCAAAATGGACTTTCAGATTTCTTAAAGACCTCTCCATTGGGTGGAGACCCCAAATATTCTCTTCTCCAGGCTAAATAACTTCAGTTCTATCAATCGATTTTCATACAACATCATCTTGTGGCCCCAGAAGTAGCTGGTGGTTCTGTGGATAGAGCATTGGGTCTGAAATCAGGAAGATAGTGAGTTCAAATCTGATCTCAGACACTTAATGGCTGTGTGATCCTGAGCAAGTCACTTAACTTCTGTTAGCTTCAATGAGGATAAAAATGGTACCTACACTGGGGGGGGGGGGATTGTGAAGATCAAATGAAATAATATTATAAAAAGAACCAAGTACACAATTCATTGCTATTTCATTATTCAGTTGTGTCTGACTATTTGTGACTGTGTGAACCATATTGTCTGTGGGGTTTTCTTGCCAAAGATGCTTGATACCATTTCTTCTCCAGTGGATTAAGGCAAACAGCTTAAGTGACTTGCCCAGTGTCAACCAATTAGTAAGTATCCACTAGCTGCCTCCTAGGCAAATAGACATCAAGTGACTTGCTTTAGGTTACCCAGTTAGTAAGAGTCTGAGGCTGGGTTTGACCTATGGTCTTCTTGACTTTAGGTCTAGCGCTCTAGCCACTGAACCATCTAGCTCATCTTTGGCCCATGAGAACCCAGCAGTAACATGCAGAAGATGCTATATGCCGAGTGAGACCAGCAGGGAATAGGCCTGAGAGAAACAACTCAATGATGCTTCCAGGAGATGAGTGGCTTTGGAGCACCAGAGATGTGAGATGTCTTTCCATATGGGTACTTCAGCCATGTGTTCTTCCGTGTGCCTCTCTATGGCTTCCTACATGCATCCACTCTTTCCGCTAATAGTATGTGCACTTATAGGAAAGGATAGCCTATGTTAATTGGGTTGTGTTACTTTTGTGTTACTTCATTAAATATCCTTGCTCTGAATTATGTCATCGGGCTGATCATTAGAAGTAACCGTCAATGGGGATTTGTGAGCTATATTTAAGCTCACAATATGAAGGCCTACAAAGCACCTTGAAACTGAGGTACTAATATAGCATCTCATTTTATCTTCACAACAACCCCAGAGGGTAGGTGCTATTATCATCCACATTTTTACAACGGCTTGTGTGTGGATCTCACTGAGGATGTCCCCTAGGTGCTTCACTAAAACGCCTTGATTCTGTTGTGAGCTCCATAGTTTTGGGGGCAGGAGTAAAGCTTGCTTTCTTAGCCATCCCTTAAGCAGGTATTGTGTGGTATTGAGATAATAGTAATGATAATGATTGCAAACTAAAATACCATGTCCATGTGAGCCAAGTGCTTTATAGACTTTCTTAAAAGATAATTATAAAGACCATCCATTGCAGATGCTATTGTTTCTGTTTTACATATGGGGAAACTGAGGCTCAGAGAACTTTAGAAGCCGATCATCATTTCATCTCCCCTACTCACAGCCTTCTTTTTTGATGGGCAATTCTACTAATACCCCACTTTCCTTCTCTAAGGTCAAGGTACTCTTTATTTCTGTATTGCTTCCAACTTTATTTTAGCATTTAGATCCACAAGGTACCTCAGAGACCAGCTAGCCCAACCTCCTCATCTTACAGAAAAGGAAAACGAATTCTAAGTGACTTGCCCAAAGTCACATAGGCAAGTGTCCTAGGCAGACTTTGAATCCATGACCTCTGACTTTATTATCAGTGCTTCTTCCCCTGTACCATGCCACCTCCTATACTTCAGGGAAAGAAGTATCATTAACATTGTCTTCTTCCAAATTCTCAGGAGATCTTTCTTGCCTTTGAGGAAGTGTGGGGGGTGAGGGGGACTAGCAGTGGGATAGCATTCGAAAGATTTTCAGGGAGTACAAAGTTAGCAAGCAGTAAATCTCAGAATCAAGAAGTGTGAAAACCAAGCACTTTCTGTGGCAATCCTTCTGACTCCAGGGCCAGTGCTTGGTGTCTTTCCTTTGTTGTCCTCATGTGTACCTCGTATTATACTCATTTGTATATATCACATGTATTCTTCTCTGACTCTCCCCTCCCCAGGGTAGGATTATGGTTTTTTCGTTTTTATTTTTTGGTTTCCTGTGCCTGGGACAGTGCCTCCCACATAGCCAGAACTTAATTTGTGGAACGAAATAGAAATGCAGATTTGAATCCTTGAAGAAAAACTCTAAGCTTTCCCCAGTCTGGTGCAGGATTATATCCAATAACATGGGATTTCAAAGCCCTACAATCCAATCATCCTCATGGGAGTCAGGATATTACATTACACAGTCATTTTGTATGCATTGTTTAAGTACTTGCCATAGCCTCAACTTTGTTAGCACAGTGCTTTGAGGGATACAGAATAGGCAGTAGACATGCCCTGTCCTCAAGAAATTTATAAACCACAAAGCACCTGCAAACAAGTCAAGCAGACAATAATACAATGCAATATTTAATCAAGCATTGGGGCAGCTAGGTGGTGCAGTGGATAGAGCAACGGCCCTGGGGTTGGGAGGACCTGAGTTCAAATCTAGCCTCAGACACTTACTAACTGTGTGACCCGGGGCAAGTCACTTAACCCCAATTGCCTCACCCCGCCTAAAATAAATAAATAAATGAATAATCAAGCATTCAATTGTACATTCTGGGTTGGACTGAAAGGATTTTCACCTATCCCCTCCAACCTTTTAGGAACTCATTTCTATGCCACTAGCTCCAAACCATGCTGGTTCGACTCTGGCCTTCATCCTAATCTCTTCCCCACCAGAAACTTGGACTCCATCCTGGGAACCACCCTAGGCTTGGAAAGGTAAATTTTTGTCTTATCTTTCCCAGACTCAAGCCTCCACCTCATTTCCTGACCACCATTCCACCAAACCATTTCACCAGGATAGCTTCTGTCTCTTTCTGCCTCCCCTTTATGCTTTACCCTCTCTGTATTATAATGTAAGATCCTGAAGGACAGAGACTTGCTTGCCTATGTATGTATGTATGTATGTATGTATGTATGTATGTATGTATGTATGCATCTATGTATCTTCCATCTATCCATCCATCCATCCATCCATCCATCCATCCATCCATCCATCCATCCATCCATCCATCCATCTATCATTCCAGCATATCCTAAAATGTAGTCTCCAGAGCTGAATACAGTATTTTCAGATATGATCTGGCTAAGAGAGTGAAACTATTACCTCTTTCTGGGCAACATTTCTCTCAGTGTATTCTAGACTAGTTTTGAACATGGTGAGTTTCAGGTACCTGCAAAAACCGTGGAGGGCTGAACTTGGTGATATGGGACTAGGGATCAGGAGACTAGGGCTGGATATGTAAAAATAATAAACTCATGGAACCTGATGAAGCCATTAAGTGAAAGAGCAGGTAGTACCATAGCCATCTTCATGCCACGTGGCCACACTCCATCTTCCCATCCCTCACCTAGCACTCCAGCTTCCTCCCTTAAATTCAGTGCTTTGGATATCAAAACATTCCTATGTCCACTACAATGCACTCTGGCCATCTTCATGACTGGAATTGTGCATCTGCCCCTTTGTACTTGTAGCTATAACGTAAACATTACCTTGGAAAATACATGTTACCAGTACTAGGCCTATATCACAAAGAGATAAGAAAGGGAAAAGGGTCTTTTTGTTGTTGTTGTGTCCAACTCTTCATAACCTCAACTGGATTTTTGTTTTTCTGGCAAAGATACTGGAGACTACTAGGCCCTATGCTCTAGAGATCAAAGAAAGAGGAAAAGGTCCAATATGTAAAAACTATTTAGAGCAGCTTTTTTGGTGTTGCCAAAAAACTGGAAACTATGTGTGTTTGGTGGGGAGGAGGGGGGTGTCAATCGTTTCGGGAATGGTTGGAAAAATTGTGGCATATGAATGAAATGGAATATTATTGTGTTATAAGAAATGAGGGAAAGGATGGTTTCAAACAGTCATGGAATGATTGCATTGATACAAATAAAAGTGGGCAGAACCAGAGTGATTTATACTTTAACATTAATATCGTAAAAACAAACAATTTAGAAAGATTTAAGAACTCCAATCAACTAAAAAAATCAACCATGATTCCTATGGAATGATAAAAAAAAAGAATGAAGCACACATCATGACAAAAATGATTAATATTCAGAATAAGAAACACCTTTTTTGGCTATGCTTATATGATACAGGGGGTCTCTATTTCTTTTCTTTTTTTTTTTTTGTGAGGCAATTGGGGTTAAGTGACTTGCCCAGGGTAACACAGCTAGTAAGTGTTAAGTGTCTGAGGCCGGATTTTAACTCAGGTACTCCTGACTCCAGGGCCAGTGCTCTATCTACTGTGCCACCTAGCTGCCCCAGGGTCTATATTTCTATCATTTTTTTTTAACTGGATGGAGGGAGGTAGAAGGGAGAAAAGAATAATGCTTGATAATTCAATATATTTTTTTAAAGAATATGTACTCAGATACATATAATCAGGAAAAAACCATTTAAACTAGTATTTACAGGTGAGGACATAGAGGTTCAGGGATGGTAAATGATATCCAAGGTCATGCAGAAAGTTGGTGGCAGAGGAAGAACCCAGCCTTTATATCTCCTAATGCGATGCTTTTTCTATTCCTTTATGTACCTCCTATGTACACGGATCATTTATTTCCATCCTCTGATTCCATGGTGAATAAAGTGAAGCAACACACACACACACACACACACGTAAACCAATTGCCCTTTGACTTCCCAAACCAAAAGATCTCATCCCTGGCCACCACTGCCCTATTTGTGTTGTCTTCCCCTGTTAGAATGTAAGCTTCTAGAGGGAAGGCACTGCTTTCCTTTTTGTATCTGAAGCTCCAGTACTTAGCACAGTATCTGGAATGTAATACCTGCTTAATAAAAGCATTCATTCATCGAAAAAAAAGACCTAGGACAGAGCCTTGGAGATACATCCACAATTAAGAGTCATGATACCGGGGCGACTAGGTGGCGCGGTGGATAGAGCACCGGCCCTGGAGTCAGGAGTACCTGAGTTTAAATCCGGCTGCAGACACTTAACACTTACTAGCTGTGTGACCCTGGGCAAGTCACTTAACCTCAATTGCCTCACTTAAAAAAAAAAAAAGTCATGATACATGCCAACAAGGAAACTGAGAAGCCAGACAAAAAGGAAAAGAATAAAAAAAACGCAGAGAAAAGTTTGTAGGAAGAGAGGTTAGTCAGTCATATCAAATAGGAGAAAAAAGCCAATAATGGTGGAGTTTTAGGAAAGGCCACTGGTAATCTTAGAGAAAGGACTTATAGTTGAATAATGAGGTTAGAGGAAGTAGTGGTGACGAGTGCAGATAGCTTTTTTCGAGGAGTTTGTTTCTTTCTGGATCTGAAGGAGTATATTTTGGGGCATGGTGACTTGAATTCATCTATGAGAGATTTCTAGCTTCTTACTTATCCTGGTTATCAACTTGTCATTTTTGTTTTGTAGCTTTCAGTGGAGTTCATTCTCCTTTCCAGAAAAACAATCCAACAAAGAATCGAAGTAGCTCTCCTTTCTTGCTGTGGTCAGCTGTCAACAACCAACATGGAGAAATTCTGTTCTGGATCAGATTCTCACGAACAGAGAGGAAGTGGTTTCTGGTGTGGAGATGGTAGGATACCCTTGCAGGGGAGGGAATAACTACTTTGTCATAGAATTTATGATAGAAAAAAAAAAGGAAATCCAGGCATGGGAGATGCTCAAAAACGAAATTCTGGAAACACAAAGGGAAATAATTCCATTGAGATGGGAAAATGTGATTTGTTTGAAGAAATTAATACGGCTATACAGGGAATTCACTAAGGAATTTAGATTTCAAAAACAAATGTGCAGAAGATGGAAGCAAATCAAGGTGACAACATTAGTTGGTGGGGGAAAGGACAAAAAGGTATTATTAGTTTTTAAGTGTTAATGGGAGAAAAAAAGAGAATCAAAAAGAGACAGGGCCTTTCCGATGGTATATCCCTTCTGGGCTGACTTTTCATGAAGCAGTTCTCTATGGGATCCTACTTATATTTCCCCTGAATCTTTTCAAATTATTAGCATATGTTCTTAAAATACAATGTTAATTGTCTCCTTTTACTTATCCTGTTTCTTCTTTTTTTTTTAGTGAGGCAATTGGGGTTAAGTGACTTGCCCAGGGTCACACAGCTAGTAAGTGTTAAGTGTCTGATGCCGAATTTGAACTCAGGTACTCCTGACTCCAGGGCCGGTGCTCTATCCACTGTGCCACCTAGCTGCCCCAATCCTGTTTCTTTTGAATAAGGTATACTCATCCAGTCATATATTTCATCTCATCAAGTTTCAGACATACGTATGAGGTCAAATTAGCCTCCCTAGTTTAGGATTTTTAGTTCCTTCTGCAGATTTACTAAGCTTTGAAGCTTTGTATAGACATTTGACACCATGAGTTTTACAACTGACTCATCTCTATCAATTTCTGGGAGTCTGTGGGGTATTCTGGGGACACTAGCACCTCTGGTATTATACAAATTTATGCTCAAGTAATCATCTGTGATGTCATTGATCCTTTTTGAAAATGAAGGACAAACAATAACAAATCAATTTCTGGGTATCTCAACTGCTACTCTTCACAATATTTAACTCAGAAGATATACATAGGCAGCCTTCTCTCTCCCACCTAATTTTTTTTTCTTTAGTTTAAAGTAATTTTGATTAAATTTGCAAGACACCCAACAAATAATTTGTTAGGTGTACCCCATCTATGGCCAGGAATCTGTCAACCTTACATTTAAAGCTGTAGGCCAAATATTCAAATCCCATTTTTAGATACCACCTTCTTAGCCAGTTTTAAACTTCATGACTTATATTTTTCTTTTCTGCATAATTTGCCTTTGATGGACAATAATGAGGAAGACATAATCTATGCCCTTATGGTCTTCAGTTTCTTGCCCAAGTTTGATAAAGTTTTAGGTTCCTTTGGGCAGTGTCTTTTGTGTTCACATGAATCACCTACAGTAGACAGTTGTCATCTGTTTTAGTAAGTATCAGAGATTCTCCTCTTATATCTTGGTTCTATGACGCAAGAAGATGTTATCAGTGAATTATTACTTCATTTGCCTCAGCACTACTGAGCAAGGAATCACTACTATTTTCTTCTTTTAAAATTTACCAGGGGCAGCTAGGTGGTGCAGTGGATAAAGCACTGGCCCTGGATTCAGGAGGACCTGAGTTCAAATCCAATCTCAGATACTTGACACTAGCTGTGTGACCTTCGGCAAATCACTTAACCCTCATTGTCCTGCAAAAAAAGACAAAAACAAAAAAACAAAAAAATAAAATTTACCAATCTTTCACCTGATAGCTTTTGTGGCTCTGCTATATAATTTTTTTGGGAGGACAAACTATGCTCTGAACATCTGGCTCTTTTTTCCTTAAGAAGTCTTAAATCTGTTTTTAAGCTTCTATTATAGAGACATCCTTTTTCTTCTCTTTCTCTTTTGCAAATTTTCATTTCCCCTCTTCCTCAGATCCCTTTTCTTCCATCACTGATGTCTCATTTCATTTTCCTTTAGGAATACTTTATTCTTGCAACCTAGAGTATGGGGAGGGATTCTTCAGGCCCCTTCACCTTTTCCTTTAGAAAGGAGATAATCTTATGCTTGGGACATAATTGGCTATAGCATAAATTCTAACATTGTACACTTGAAGCATGTTCCTGTACATTTTTTCCTATTCTCCAAGATGGTTGAGATTTTTAGCCTTGTTTCTTTGAACTACTGTGGATATTTATACTGCAATCCTAAGCACTTACATTTTTTTTTTTTACAAAAAATTATCACTTATTCATAATTTTACAACCCAATTCAGATTCCTTTTCTTAATCTCAATAAATCCACCACCACATTCATCTCTTCAGCCTTGCTTCAGCCTGTTTCACCAATTTGCCCTATCTCCCCCTCTAATCGACTCCATTAATTTCTCTAAATTTTCCCACTAAACTTTTAAAATTTACCTAGCATTTTCTTGCCAGCTACTTTCTTATCTTTTGAGTCCACTTCTTTAGGTTCTAACTCCCTAATTCTTTTGTCTTCCTCTTCTAAGAACCACCAAATTTGGCCCAATAGGTAGGTGATTGTTATCCTACAAATTTTCTTCAATTCTCCCAAATATTTCCTCCCCAAATTAAACCTCTGACCTGAGCAAAAATAGGAACTTGATGGGAATTAGAGTCAACAGAGTACAACGGAAAGAACAATAGATTTAACCAGAAGACCTAGTTATAAATCCCAACTCTTGACACTACTTCTTGTGTGGGTTAGAGATTGGGGATTCGACTGAAGTGGACCTGTGACTCTTTTGGTTTCAGTTTCTGTATCTATAAAATAAGGGAGTTAAATTATATAGATGTTCTATCTCTCCTTATGCTACCTATTTCTTTCCTTTAAAAATAGAAACACTTATTAATCATCTTCTGTGTAAGGAACATTGGAGAAAGTGCTATTGTTTAAAAGACATCTTTCTGTCCTCAGAGTTCACAGCCTACTATTGGTATAAAACCACAGTAACTGCTACATAAATATTAGTGTCATTGGCCTCCATTCAAGTCTTCTTTATAATGTCATCTTTTAAAAAATCAACTTTTATTCCCACCACTCTTGTCAAATAATTACCATGATTAGCAGTATTCTCAATTAACAAGTCACCCCCTTTATTGACCAGTCATTTCAGTCACCATTAAGTAGCTCTCCATAGAGGATTCTTTGACCCAATTACTTATGGGAAGTAGCCACTTCATTAAGATAATACTTCGAAGTAGAGCAACCCAGGAAGGTGACAAAGTCCCATGACAAATACTATATCAATATGACTAAGCCCTCCATATGCATTGACTAGAGTATAAACTGTCCCTATCTTTATTACTCACCAAGTTTGTCTTGATCCAGAATCAGTAACTGATTTTAACAAGTGTTGTCAAGTAATAGCAATGCCCTCCACCCCGAAATCCCCAGTTGGGCTTCAAACATAACTCAGCTTTTCCTTCATGGGATAAACTTCACATAGTATTGCTTGGTTTAATAAAGCTGTTTTCCCTCCCCAAATAATATGAAAACAAGGAACAAATATTACAGCTTCAACATTTTAGTTTTTATTATGAAAATAAAAGAGGAAGCATAGAATTGGATCAGTTGGGCCCTTTCTCTTCTTGTTTCTTCTTAGTTCATGATGCTTATATCTCTTAATGGCTAGCCTCTTTCTAACCGATGTTGTATTCAATACATTCAAGCCTCCATATAATCTTTGTGATCTTTATCTCCCTTCCACGCTTACCCACCCAAAAGAGGATTTGATTACTGTAAGCGCTCTGCTTCTGGTCCTAGGGTAATTTTCCCTGAGTGTAGAGGCAATTTTCACCCTTCTTGTGCTTTTTTTTTTTTGGTGAGGTTGGTCCATTTAGCTATAGGTTGGTGCTAAGGTTGGCAAATCTACTTGCAGTAAACTCTGTGGGCTTGGGGGATGTTTACCATTTTGGCAGTAGCATTGTCAGAATGAAGAGGTATCTATTTCTTTACACAGATCCAAAGCCCAGGGACATATACAAGAGAGCAGATTCTCTCAAACCATATATATTTGCTCTTTCAATCACAACCACCTAATAGCTGGGTTCAGATGTTGCTTGGCTTTGGAGAAGACAGGTATAGTAAGTGAAAGCATATTATATTTGCTAATTATAATTATAAAAAAACTACCAGGTAGCAAAACTCAGATCTAAACTAAGAGCAAGTTTTGAGTAAATGGGATTTCAGGGTAGAATTAGAAAGGAAAAAAAAAGATAACAGATCTGTTGGGTCTAACCTTCATTATGGCCTTATGATCTAATGTGTTATGAGCTCTGAAACAGAAAAAAAAATTTAAGTGTTTAGAATCTGAGATAATTATAGTAATCACATGGATCACATGGACAGGGTCAGTCTAGGTGAGTTAAAAAAGGAGGTGAAGCGGGGCAAGCCAAGATGGCGGAGAGGAATCAGCAAGCTGCCTGAGCTCTCCTTCTGTTCCCTCAAAAAGATTAAATCAAGCCTCTGGACGGATTCTTAAACTACAGAACCTGCAAAGAGACAGAGAGACACAGTCTTCCAACCAGAGATAATTTAGAAGACTTCAGGAAAGGTTGGTCTGACTCGGGAAAATGGAGGCAAAGTGCAGGACAGCAGCGTAGAGCCAAGGGGGTCAGGGAAAGTCAGCAGGAAGCTGTGGGCCACAGCCGAGCAACTGAGGCCACTAGAACCTGGCTCAAAAATCTGGTGCCAAGGGGGCAGCTAGGTGGCGTAGTGGATAGAGCACCGGCCCTGGAGTTAGGAGTACCTGAAATCCGGCCTCAGACACTTAACACTTACTAGCTGTGTGACCTTGGGCAAGTCACTTAACCCCAACTGTCTCACTAAAAAAACAAAAACAAAAAATCTGGTGGTACAGCAGGACAGTGGCGAAACCCACCTACACCAGCTTAGAGGACAGGTTGCCAGCTGGAGGGCCACGCACAGGGGCCGCGTGACTAGGCCCACTGATCCCAGTGTGCTCAGACAGGAAGTCCAGGGCAGGGGAAATCCACACCCCATGGAGGCCTCAGTGTAAAAAGCTGGAGACAAAACCCCTATACCCCAGCACAAGAAGCTCAAAACAGGGACCCTGGTGCCCCCAGAGCAGACCTCAACTTTAAAGAAATGAATAAAAATTAAATAAATAAATAAATAAGCTGCAGTATAAGTAAGAAGCAAAGAAGAGCTCTCACCATTGAGAGCTTCTGTATCAAAAGAGAAGAGGCAAACACAAACTCAGATGAGAACAATACTCTCAAATTGCCTACATGTGAAGCCTCAAGAGGGAAGCTGAATTGGTCTCAAGAACAAAAAGCTTTCCTGGAAGAGCTCAAAAGGGATTTCCAAAGTCAATTGAGAGAGGTAGGAGAAAAAATGCAGAGAGAAATGAAAGCAAAACAAGAAAATTAGGAAAAAAGAATCAGCAACTTGGTAAAGGAAGCACAAAGATTGACTGAAGAAAACAATTCCTTAAAAAATTCATTTGGCCAAATGGAAAAAAGGTGCATAATCTCATTGAAGAAAACAATGCCTTAAAAATTAAAATTGGACAGTTGGAAGATAAGGAATCCATGAGACACCAGGAATCAGTCAAGCAGAATCAAAAGAATGAAAAAATAGAAGGAAATGTGAAACACCTCATTGGAAAGACAACTGATCTGGAAAACAGATCCAGGAGAGAGAATTTGAGAATCACAGGACTGCCTGAAAGCCATGATCAGAAAAAGAGTCTAGACACCATATTCCAGGAAATTATTAAGGAGAACTGCCCTGATATTATAGAATCAGAGGATAAAATTGTTAAAGAATCCACCATTCACCTTCTGAAAGGGATCCCAAAAGGAAAACTCCAAGGAATATTGTAGCCAAATTCCAGAATTATCAGGTGAAGGAGAAAAAACTCCAAGCAGCCAGAAAGAAGCAATTTAAATATCATAGAGCCACAGTCAGGATTGCTCAGGATCTGGCAGCTTCAACATTAAAGGACCCAAGGTTTGGAATATGATATTCCGGAAAGCAAAGGAGCTTGGATTGCAGCCGAGAATCTATTATCCAGCAAAAACGTGCATTCTCTTTCAGGGGAAAAGATGGACATTCAATGATATTGGGGACTTTCAAGGTTTCCTGATGAAAAGACCAGAACTGAATAGAAAATTCAATCTTAACATACAAGACTCAAGAGAAGTTTAAAAAGGTAAACAGAGGGAAAAGGAGGTGAAGATTCGATAGGAAAATACAACCTTAATAAATGGCTAGCTGGATTATTTCGAGCTTCTGCCATTTGGTATTTATATCGGACCATAGCTAGGGCTACAAGGGATCTAACTAGCTCCCCCTCATTTTCCAGGTGAGGAAATGTAGGTCTAGGAGATGATGACTTGGCCCAAGATCAGACAGGTAGCAGCACTAAAGGGGGTTTCTGAATCCATGGCCTCTGACTCCAGTGAACATGTACCATGCTGCCAAGCTGTTGTTGTTTTTGTCAGTCAATAAGTATTTATTAAGCACCTACTATATGCCAGTCACTGTGCTAAGCACTGGATCAAAACAATGTTTGCTCCCTAGCTTCTTTAGCTACTTAGAAGCAGACTTCTAGACTACCAGAATGATGAAACTGAGAAGGGAATAAGCATTTGTTAAGTGCCTACTATGTGCCAGATACTATGCTAACCAGCATTAGTTTTAAAAGAACTTCCAAGGGGGAAGAGGGGTTTTAACTTTGGGAATAAATTGTTTAATCAATTTTTTCCCCTTCTAGGTGAAGAATTAAACTTTTCTTGGGGAGAAGGAAGATAGGTAATTTGTTAGGATAATGGAAGGAGTACTAAACACCAGCAAACAAAAGGCTTCTTGAATCCCTAAGCCAGGGGCTAGAAAGCCAAGAAGATATTCTGTCCAGAACATTCAATGATGTCTTCAAGATGTTAGTGAGGATATATAAGCCATGTTATGCTATAGAGCATAATAAAACTGAGGCATACTAGCAGGTGGCCTCCAGGGCCATACTTTTATCATTAAGCAAAACCTGGGGAACCTTAAATGGGCTAACAATTTGGGATAACTGTAGTTACCTCTATAACTATATGAGTAAATGTCATACATTTACTCATACTTTCCATTACCTGTGACCTTATTCTTGGAATTTCTGTGTATTTGCTACTTGTTTCTCCTTTTAAAAATACCCTGAAAAATATGCTCTTGTTGTCTGGAGTACATGGTGATAAAGGTAAGAAAAGAAAGCAACTAGCAAAATATAAGGACAATGTCAGAAGAGATTGAAAGGTGGTTCAAATATGGAAATTGTTTGAACCCAGCTAAGGAAGCTGCTTTTGTCTGAGTAAAGTCACTGATCACAGCATTTCATTCTAAAGGTTGGACAACAGGGAACATAATGAAAGTAAAAAAGCAAGCCTTTGGGCCAAGGGTAAAGATAGTTCTAAATTTCTTGGATGGTGCTCTATCAAGGCCTACAGCTAATGGAGTATTATTTCAAAGCTAGAGAACTATCATAAAAACAACTATATAATGTCAGATGAAGTTAGCCCAAGACCAAGGGAAAAATCTTTCAGGGACTCACATTGGAAAATGCCATCCCTCAACCAGGGTCTGGATAGGGACTAGAAAAAGCTTTTATGCTGATGCCTAATTTCATGAATTAATCAATTCCATGTTTTCATAAGGTTACATTCCTCTTAATTACCAAATAAAGATCCATTTGAATATTCAAATTTCTGTCTCAGCCAAAGATAGAAACTGCCTTTGTTAGATCCCAGGAGCCAGGCACATCTTAGTGGCAAAAGAGCAGCAGTCATTTCAAATGGATCTAGGGAGCTGACTTATAAAAGAGAGAGGAAAACCTTATGTAGCTGTGCATTGGGATATGTGAGAGATTAGAAATACTTTCTGCTTAAGGTATTACCTTCTACGTAATATATGGCACATCGCTCTAAGGATGTATGATGCTAGAGGCAGCTAGGCGGGGCAGTGGATAGAGCACCAGCCCTGGATTCAGGAGGACCTGAGCTCAAACCTCAGACACTTGACACTTACTAGCTGTGTGACCCTGGGCAAGTCATTTAACCCCAATTGCCTCACCAAAAAAAAAAAAAACAAAAAACAAACAAAAACGTATGATGCTATTGGATGTTAATGTATGAATGTTTTGCTTTTGTTGTAGTAACAATGTCTGACATATATAGCGTTTTAGATGCATTGTCTCACACTGGCCTTGCAACAAGTCTGAGATTGAAGCTTAATGAGAGGCTGGATAAGCTAGTTTCAAAAGTAAAATTTGAATTTGAGTTTCTCCTAAGTTAAGCCACTCTTACACCATGCTAACTATATCCCAGAGAATATTGGGTTATTCTGAATTTGGTACTACCAAGATGAAATGCTTTACATTTCAAGTGTAACTATCCTTACACAAATAGAGAATGTTGAAAATAAAAGGTAAAGGATTAAAAAAAAAAACCAACCTGTTTTTTTTTTTTCGTTGTTTTTGTGGGGCAATGGGGGTTAAGTGACTTGCCCAGGGTCACACAGCTAGTGTCAAGTGTCTGAGGCTGGATTTGAACTTGGGTATTCCTGAATCCAGGGCCAGTGCTTTATCCACTGTGCCACCTAGCTGCCCCTTCGGGTTTACATTTTATAAAAAAAAGTTCATTTGCAGACTATTTAACAAAAAAAGAATGGTCACTAAAGATTTGGAAAATTGTTGTTTTAAAAATAACTGCGGCAACTAGGTAAGGTATATCATTAATTCTCTAGGGCAGGGATTCCTAACTTTTTTTAAGGGACTTCTTTGGCAGTTCAAGTTTATGAACCCTTTCTCAGAAAAATACTTTTTAATGCATAAAATGTATAGGAAAAAAAGCCAACTATAATAAAAAATGAGGAAACAGATTTGGAAATTGGGGGGGGGTGGTAGTGCGGGAGAAAGGTAACTTAGCCCAAGATCACATAGGCAGTAATACCAAAGATGGCTTTTGGACCCATATGAACTCCAATGAACAGGTGCCATGCTGCCTCCCCCACCATATAGCTTTATAGCTTGTAAAGTCAGGGTGAAAAAAAAAGGGGATATTTGAATCTCATGAAACAAGTGGTTATTGATTCAATTTTAAACTTTTCAACTGAAATAAAGTTCCAAGAATATTGAAGCTTAGAAATGTCTTATAGACCCCAGATTAAGAACTCTTTGCTCTAGTCTCTTATTCATGACTGGGAATTCCAGGGATTAATGTACACTTTGCCGTCCTTTGGTAATCACCCACCCTTTCCATTGAAAGATTCTGTTACAAAGCTTATTTTCCATTCTTGTAAATGATAATGAAGAAATTCAATATAGTTCACACCTTGCATGTGGAGCCACACATAAAAGACCAGTCTTAAGAAAACACTTTATTAGTATGACTAAACCAAAACTAAAATCTTATCTGTACCTTTTTTTCTTGTAATTGTTGTTTGTCCTTCATTCTAGAAGAGGACCATTACACGGGGAGGTGATGTTATGTCTTGAAGTGAATTGGATTTGTGAGGGAGGCTTATTGCAGTGACCAATCTCACTTTCCCCTCCAGAGCCATCTGGGTCCAGTGGCGAGATATACATCAGAAAGACTAGAGACGGACTTGGATATTTGAGGCAATTTGGGTTAAGTGACTTGCCCAGGATTACATAGCTAATAAGTGTCTTTTGAACTCAGGTCCTCCCAACTTCAAGGCCAATCAATGCTCTATCCACTGTGCCACTTAACTGCCCCTTGTGAAACATAGAATAGGCAGGGGATCAGGCAGATGACATTTACCCAAATAGATGCTAAGTGCTTAGAATGCTTTTCTGTGAGCATGAGTTCATGGTATAATTGTGAAGAGATAGCTTATAGGACTCCTGCTGGTTTTTACTATGATGGATAGAGAATAATTACCTCTAGGGCTCTCAATTTGTGGCCTTTCACCAACAGCTTATCTTTAAATATAAACTAACATGAATTCCCCATGTATTTCATGGAGAACTTTCAATGACTAAACCATGTAGATATTGTGATTAATAACTGAAAAAATGATGTTTCATCAACAGGGGTTATAAATGACTATTTTTTGAAAGCAACCTCATTAGGGTCCACTGAAGCCATTTAGAAGGACAAGGATTCTAGAGATAAATTGTACTTCCACTTTATTAAAAATAGACTGAAAGCACAGGAACATTTTGTGGAAATCTGGATTTGTAATTTTAGGCACCAAAAATTTAGTACCTTGATATAGTTGTGCTCTAATGTCTCCCTGGCTCTAGCTATAAGCCTGGATTTCTGGAGGACATACCTCTGGAGTGTGAACTTCTTCTGGAAGTTCTAACAACCTGGAATAACAATAAATGTATGTGCTACCTGAGGAATTACGTATTTAAGTACAGAGCTTCCTAACAAGTATGCTGGCACCCAGGTGAATTCTTTAGCTACCAAGATTGACAAAATAGAGACCCACCCCCACCCTTTCAAAGCCTTTTGTAAATGTTGCAGAGAGGCTGAAAAAGTGGCAGTGTCCTACAGGGCAGAACACAGGATTTGGGAAATTATACCTAAATATGAACTCTCCTCAAGCACCAAGAACTTGACACAACTCTAAGAAGAAATGAACCATACCCAGTTTGTTTGTTTGTTTCAAAGTTACAAATGAAACCAGAAGATAAGCTACATGCAAATAGAAGTACAGGTCACAGCTTCTCCTGGGGTAATTGGCAATGTCAGTATCATTTTACATGCAAGATCAAGAAATAATCTTGTAGGACAATTTGGTCATCTGGACTTGTGAAATGCATGATTATAAGCAAGGCAACACCACGAAGATCATCTCAGCCTATGCATCAACAGATCTTGCAAAGAATGAAGTAAACAAGGTGCTCCAAACTCAGTCATACTCGATGACTTCAACATGATGGCAGTTAAGAGGGAAGTGAAAATTATGTTGGACAATATAGTTTGCAATGAAGAAATTAAAGAGACCAAAGTCATGGAGATCATTAAAAACATAATGCCTACATATCCTGAATAATTTCTCCAAGAAAGGAGCAAAAAAGTACTGTACATGACAAACTGAAAAATTATAACAAATAACAATAATATTTTGATAGGTGAAAATGACTACTTACTAATGGTATATTTTCTGTTTGTAAATAAGCAGTCAGACCGTCAATTGGTCAAACTTCAAAATCAGTGGGTAGAATAAATAGTAAAAATGTAAAGGCATTGTGTAATAATAAACCCTAAAAACCAGACTATTAAAGCTCTTGACTAAAACCTAAAAAAGTTTAAAGACACTGACACATTAGGGAATTTTTCTTTTGACAAATAAACTGATGAGAAAATAACAAAGAAGAAAACAAAAGCAAGCTATTTTAGATTACGAGCTCATTTACAAGATATGGAGGAATACGATTTTAAAAAGTTGTAATCATTTCACAAAATAGTAAAAGGCAATGGAAGGAAAAAATAAGACTAGAGATGGACAAAAAACTTAAATAGCTATAAAACAAGTTATGGCACATCCTCTAACTCATGGCTTTAACTTTTCCTACTTGTGACCCCGGGTATATAAAGTAAGTATACATAACCTTTTACTATTGCCAAATTTTTTGGGGACCTCATTGTAACTCATAGTTTAAGAAGCTTTGCTCTAACTTCACTACATCTTTCAGTGTGGCCCAAGTAACTGTTTTCTTAAAAGTCATTTCTCCAAAGATGTCAGCAGTTCTCCATTGTTAATATAAATTAAGAGCAGCTGATCTTAATATTCAAAGCCCCCTCCCCAAGTCTAATCTTATTCAACTGTTTGAATTCAACTTTGTTAAAAATTATTATATTGAATCAAGGGCAAGGCCTATTATTGTATCCATAGGACACAAGAGCAGACAATGCTTGTTGGATGAAAGTAAATGAGCCAAAATAGGCTATAGGTTGATTTTATTTTGTTGGTATATGGCTCCATCTCACAGTTATGTATTGCTTTCAACACTTACAGCACTCTGTATCATGTGTTCCCATAAGAATACACAATTAACATAAGGATTAGCCATGCATAGTACTCAGAAACATGAGCTAGTGTGAATCCAAGTGTTTAGTCTAATTCCTATTGCCTATTTTTCTTTTCTCCCTCCTCTCACAATAGAACAGACTAAGGAGTCCCTAATAGGAAATTAGCAATTTTGAACTCTGGGGAATTTATATACAATGGAAGTTTCCCTTCATTTTATATCCCTAATGGTCTTTGCATCCCCTAGTCTTGGTTCAATGACTATTACTCATGCTTTGGGGCTCCGTGGTTGAAAAGTAATATGGAAATACAAGTACTTTGGTAGTCTATGTCAACAATACTGAATAACTTAATTTTGCCATTGCCTTTAAGTTTTCCTTATAATTCATTAAACATTTGAGTACCTACTTCGTGTTAGGGAGTGAAGATGCTGGAGAGTCTTTAAAGGATATGTTTAGCCTTTTCTTTAGCCTGTCATAGTTTCCCCCCATCAAGAACGTTTTGCATGTTTTACTTTTCTGAGTCTTCTGAGCATCTTGTGGAGGTGTGGGGTGTGGGTCCTTCTGTGGTCAGTAAAAAATGCCTTCCCTCTTCCAACTTGCATCCACTTATCCAAATTTTCTTCAAAGTCTAGCGTCACTAACACTTTCTCACTCTGACTGGTCTACACTGTTTTCCAAACCCTGTCTTCTTATAATACCTAACGATATATTAATAATTCTTTACTATTTCACGTAAGGGTATTTTGTCCAATGAGAATGTTAACTTCTTGAAGGCTGTGACCAAACAGTGTGGTGCAACCTAAGTAGAAGACTTGGAATCAGGAAACCTGAATATGAGATCTGAAGTCTTAATTTTGACTTGGACAAATCACTTCACCTCTTTGGCAACCAATTTTCTCATTGGTAAAATAAATAGTTTAGATCAATTATTAAAAATTACCTTTCTTCTCCCATGCTTAGCAGAGAATCAGAAACATATTAAGGAGTTAATACTTTAAGAAACACTTAATTCTACTCCAGACTCTGATCCTTTTACTAGTTTATAATCTATGCTTAATGTGTTCTGTTCTTCACTTCAGTCTTTGAGCTTGCAAAAACACCTTTTTGTCCCAGTACACACATATTTAAATACCTACTACTATAGACAAGGCAGAGTGCTAGGCAATGGAGATACAAAAAATTGTGACAGAGGGCTCTCCTCCCAAAAAGGTAGAAACTGATAGGAATGGGGATAATAAATGAGAGAGGTCTAGATAATATGAACTTGAGAAATCTGAGAGGGAGATAGGAAATGCCATTCAACTGACAAGTATTTATCATTTACCTAGTATGTGCCCAGTACTGAAGATACAGAAAACAGGAGTCCCTGCCTTCAAGGAGCTCACATTCTATCAGGGAAAGACAACATGTACTTCTAAGTACATATGAAACACATTATAATTTTGGAGGGATTATTATTAAATAGGGAAGGAAGTATGAATTAGGAAGAAAAAATTCTAAGAGGCAGAGATAAGGAAAGAGATGCACAGAGCACTTCAAACACTTGAAAAGCCTGTGCAAAAGCTATTAAAGGCTACATCAAAAAAGAATGCATTTGACTACCAAGCACAATGGGAAACTTCCTCTTAGAATTTTACTCTAACCACTGTGAAAAGTAAGTTTTGTTTTCATAGGATTCATAAGATGAAGCTTCTTTTGCATCCACCAAAATATTACATTAGTAGAATAAGGAAATTTTTTCAAGTTAGCAATTTAAATTATTTTTATAGTTGTCTATTCTTCAGTTTGATATTATTATCCTCACTATATCATTTTTAGTAACTACCAGCTAAGGAATTCATGTATGTTGCAGGCAATAAAACAATACAAGGATTGCAAGAGAATAAGTTTCATTATAGTTTTATTTTAAAATATCTACTCCCTAAATTTGTGAAATAAAATGGTTAAATTTTTTTTTAAGGATATACTATTAGACACGTAGCAATAAAATTTAAACATCATTGTATAAAGTGGTAATTTTAGCTGGAATAGGTTTAATTTTAATTAAAACAATATTTTCATAAAAATATGTTTGAGAGAAATTCCATTACTACTCATATTTTACTTTTAAATTCTGGGCCACCCTTTAAGTAATTTCTAAGTCTCCAGGCATTAAAACTTGCAATCATATAATCTGCAGTTTTCCAATCAGTTTGCTTGCCAGACCAAAAAAGGTTTATTATTTAAAAAAAAGGTGTTTTAGGGGCAGCTAGGTGGTGCAGTGGATAAAGCACCAGCCCTGGATTCAGGAGGACCTGAATTCAAATCCAACACTTGACACTAACTAGCTGTGTGACCCTACGCAAGTCACAACTCTCATTGCCCTGCAAAAATTTAAAAAAAAAAAAAGGTATTTTAATGAAGAAAAATTTAAAAGTACAATTCATATCAGTCAGGATGGCACATTATTACATTGGTGATCCAAACATTAATAAAAGCCTGGCTTCATATTATCTGCTTTGAATAGTAAATATGGTTAAGAGTTCTCCTATAATAATTTCTGTCATGAAGAATGATGACCATGATAATGAGCAAAAGAAAACACGGATCAAATGTTATGTCAATAGTAAATAATGGGAGAGTACCAAAAAATGATAAGAACAAAGAAAAACGTCTGATAAATTGAAATAGAAATTAAATGACGAAAGAAAACCTGTTTGGAAACTTACATGCCAAAGTAGAACTTTTGCCTCTTCTCTTTCCACTCTGTGAAATCACTGGAATAGTAACCCTTTTTTTTATGTTACTGTCCTTAAGGTTTGAAGACAGTGCTATTATGCTTTCCATTTATACGAGATAAGAGAACAATGTGTAATCTGACTCTCCCTCCCTGGAAAAGCTTTATCTAGATTTCTTTTACAAAGATGAACTAGAATTCAAAAAAGTCATACCACTTGTGAATGAACAAATTCAACTTAAGCCATTTGTAATGTTTATTTACTCATTTCCTTTTCTAGTCACTGAAACCATAGCCAAAGATTACAGTACTTTTCTTTAGGTTAACACTGAGTTGTAGGACCTTAGAACTAAGTTCTCTTTCAAATGTTGCTAAAAGCATTAATGCAAATTAGAAGTTAAAATGTGCAATCTTTATTCTGACATTCAGATCACATTTAAAAATTATTTTCTTTTCAGTAAATAAAACTAACTTGCAGCATTTTAGCTGCAACTGGCTTTTGAAGATAAAGCACATGCACCTGTTCCAGTTGGTTTATTGCACAGTCATATCATATATTCTTCTCCATTCACATGTGTATTGGGAATATTCTTTTCCCACCACCATATACATTTTTCATAAACAAAACTCTAAATGTTTTACATAAGTTGCTATGACATAAATCATAAAATATATTTGGTAATATGAAATAATTAATTGTAGCACTTTTTAGGTGTAAGTTAACTTTTGCCCTGGGAGTTGATTTTTTTCCACAGAAAAACAGCAATGAGGAATCAATACTGTGAGCACTGCTGCACGTACCACCCACCGCTATTTTAGTGAACTTTTTCACTGGCAATTAGTGCAGCAGAAACATAGAAAAGAGAGCACTGTGCTTAGGTTAACCAGTTTGATTCAGCATTGAGTACCAATTATGTATGTGGTTTTGTTAACAATACTATCTTGGTAACAGGCATTTTGACTTGAAACAGAAGCATGTTAAGTAAAATGTTAAATGTCTGCACCATAGGAATGTTTTAAAAATTGTTCCATGGTGTTGTATCAGAATTGATTTTATCCAGTTAAGAAAATTTCCATTTCAAAATGAAAGTTTTTATTAATTGTGATGAGAAAATTAGCATATTTTACATGATCCCTCAAAGTTGGCTGAAACAGACATTTGATAAAATTTTCTATAAACAGTTCAAAAAGTTTGTAGAGCAGCTTACTGAAAGCTTAATGTTTTTAGTTTGAAACACTAAGTATATTTTGCTCCATTAAAATGCTAACTAACTGTTTTTGGAATTGTGGAATCAGCCAATCAAAGTCCACTAAACCTAATGGCTGCATATAAAATATTCATATATTAAGGGCTCTGCTAAAGAAATTATTTTTGGTATGGTACAAAGCAGATAAATCTATCATCATTCAGTGCACTAGAAAAGTATTTAAAAACTGACTATAAATAGTATATACACAAATTTTGGTTTCATGCATGTAGTTTAAATCACCTATTTTTAAACTGTACTTGAAGCTGCTGCACTGTAGCTGACATAAATATCTAGAGCCACTCTATATATTTGCTGACATTTTGTCTGTCATAAGAAAAAAACAAAAATTAATTTCTAATTAAGTATATTAAATAAGTTTCTTAGCTGAAAGTTCAGAGGTTCCAGGTGACTTGTCAAATTGATAATTGACGTTTTCATTACCATTTACTTGACCTTAGATTGTTAGTTTTGTATACCAAAACATTCTACTACTATCGTAAATGGACTTAAAAAAAAAAAAAGAGATTTGCAAAATGTTTCAACCTTTAAAAAAAAACAAAACGACTTTTAGAGCCCTCCCCACAAAAAAGTTTACAAGTATTGCCAGAGTTTTGCCTTGGAAGTTGAGATTTTTGACAATATGACAATCTCTTGCCAACGTGGAAGAGCAAAACTTAGCCATAAGCACCTATAACCCTGCTTTATCATATTAATTATACCTTAAGTACCACTAGCTGAAGGTGAGATGAAACTGCATGAGGGTTCCAGAACATTCATATACTAAGTTCATGGAAACCCTTCAAAGTAAGTGACGAGGATCCACCACAGAGAATAAACTTGTAAATCAACTTCTACAAATCAGCTTCCAGAAACAATGTTTAATAAAGGGAAGAAAAGGACATTAAGGTCTTTTATAAGCAGCAACAAACTAGAGCTGCACATGTATAATTACCATTACAACTCGTTAAAAAGAAAACCCCAATGAATGAATGAATACCTCTTTTATAATTAATATAAAATATAACCACTTAAGTTTCTTTTTATGTTTGACTGATCCAAATGTGCTGTTTTAGCCATAAGAGACACATCCTATCTATTCCATCAATTTAGCCCACCTATTCTCTAAATACGTCTCCCAACCTCCTCCCAGGCCAAAAAAAAAAAAAAAAAATCCTTTTTGGAAATTGGGAGGTTAATTGATTATAACCTGCAGAAATAAATCCGTTTTAAAAGATGCAACTATTCACCTTTAGAATTTTATCATCTAAATAATACAATGTTTTCACAGAAAAGGAAGGCAACCAATATCTGTGAAATAAAATTATGCACGTGAAAAACTGGGTTAACAGGTGGTCTCATTGAATGTGACAATTTTTTTTAATGTTCATAAATCTAAGTGACCATAACCATGGTGCAAACCTAATTAAACATTAAAGTAACCATAATTCTTTAAATTTGCATACAAACAATTTACCAAATACAACTTTTAAGTGCTAGCCCTGCGCTCCCCCCCACTTCAATTCCAAGGTCTAATCAATTATCTAATGGGGTATGTGGGGTGGACATAGAAGGGTAAAGAAAACATGAGGTAACACCAATTGTGGTGTTCTAAAAGGTTGTTTGCTGTTTTTCTATGTTTGTCAATCACTTCATGAAAAACAGTCAACCTAACCTTTGGCTTTACCTAGGTTGCAGTCCCCTGAGCTAATAATGACAGATAATTATAACCTCAATAGTAAAAGTTTAACACTGCTTAAGCTTTACAAAGGAAAAATGTCAACTGTCAAAAGTATTAGGAAAATTGTAAGAAATAACCAGATTCTTTGCTTTTTAAAGTATAGATCATAACAATTACCTGCTCCTTATAGAGAAGCTAGAGGAAATGGTTCAACAAAGAATCAAACTGGTTTCTTGGTATATCATCACACTGAGCTTCCTTGCTCTTTTGCTGTGAGCAGACAGTGATTATTTTGGAGGAGGAAAAATAAGAAAAGTGTGGAATTAGTAATGCAGATGCTGAAAGGCAAGTGGCAAGACTCTACAAGAATGCCTCCAGTAGATACTCCTTTGTTCCCATCACTACTGGCATCTACCCCCAAGGGAAAAGGCCAGAATAACCAAAGCCAACTTAACAGTAGTGTGCAGAATTGTCAGCTGACAAACAACATAAAAAACAAGTCACGCTGTGTTATCTGTGGTCACGTTCCTCAGGGTTAGTCCAGTAACTCAAGACTTTACATTCTTCCGTCTTTATTTATTTATTGATTTTAATTAAACATGTATAGGTTAATAAACAGACATAGTCCAGAGTTAGTAGGTTGGTATTATAACATTTATTAAAATAATGCTATGGGTTAATAGAAACAGCAAAGAACCAAAGAATTAAAATGCAAGCTATGTAAAATCCCAACTAAAACCCGAATGTGTCTAATGTATTCATTCAGTAGCTAACTAAAAGCCCAAGAAAGACAACACTCTCAATATAATAAAGTACTGCAAAACAATTGGCAATTTTCAGTTATCAAAATTGTGGGTTTTGCATTTTGTATCCTTTTCTCAATCAGGAAAAAAATTCTTTTTTTGAATGTTATATAACATACATATAAAACAAGATAGAAAAATACATTATAAACTTGTAACAATGGCTGTAAATACATTATCTTACATGTTTCTCATAGGCAATAGGTTGGTTATGGTACATACATAGCATGAAACTACTAAGATAATAAAGAATAGACAAAATACATGTCAGCTGTACGGTAGCATACAAGCGACACTCCCATCTACCCACTCTAAAAAAAATTACATAATACTGTCAGAAAAAAAGTCTTAAAACTACATATTTTAATAAGAAATAAATTCAATAAAGAATGATAATACTGAGAACCAAGGCATTCAGAGATTTCAAAAGTCATGCTTCTTTTTAGTTGATCCAAAATTTTGTCAACTAAATTTTCAAAAGTTTGTTTAGAGCAAACATTACTCATAAATGTCACACATTTATTTGATACACTTACTTTCTTCCCAATAAAAGACCTTTGATAAACATCTAAAATGTCCAGGTTTATCATAGTTGAGATGAAACTGGAACAAATACTGGTATCATTTTAGCAAATCTCTCCTCAAATGTTTGAGTGTCGCGAGTTTATTCAACCAACCAAAATAAAAATCAAAATGGCACAGCATATATTGTAAGGAAATCAAAATATTGCATATGTAACAGGAAGACAAAGCAGTGGCACGTTAAACAAAAGCTAGCTGAATATAAAGGGATGAATGTCTATTGCATAGTAAATAAACTGAAAATCATTTCCAAGTTTGAGACAAGGTGATGGATGAGGTCACCATGCAGGTGCTTACTGAGCTTTACTGCTGACCTTTGACTTCAAAGCTGTGAAGGTATGTAAGAAGGAATGAGTTGATAAGTTGGGGAACACAATGTCACTTGATAATTTGCCATGTCTGGTACTGATTTGTTAAAAGAATGAATAATCACTCAATTATTTAGAAATCAGCTTTGTGCACAAATTGCTTCAACTATTACACAAGGCCAACTGTTTGAACTTCACAACTTAGGAAGCTTAAACGAATATATAGTTGAGCCTTTATATGCAAATTAATGCTAATTTCTAACATTCTTTTAAAAGTCAAAAGCAAAGGAAGTTAGAACTAATGAAAAAGTTCTATCAGAAATTATCTGACATGGCAGGCAGAAGTTCTATAAAATTTTGTAAAAGTTTTAAGTAACTTCTGAACTAAAAATTGGTAAAATTCACAAAGCTTTATTTTGTGAAATTAGTGAAGTCATCTAGAGGTTACTACTATATCAATCAATAAGAATATAACTCATCCCATTAAAACAAAACATTGCTCTACTTTTTTTAATCGGATAGTGAGAAAGAGAATAACACAGTTTTTGTCTCAGATCCTTTGGGTTTGGGTTGAGCAAGTGCATGAAACAAAAGTACTTATGATTTTAAAAGAATGAAAATGTTTTAAAAATGAATGAGCAGTCTGGCATAAGATAGAAAAGTTATCAATTTTTTTTTCACAGTATCAGATTTGGCAAATTGCATCAAGGTAACACAGCAAATATATTATAATTCAAACCATCAACTCATGTGTCTTCCCCCTCTACCTTCTCACACACTGGGCTGAGCAGGCATGCATTCACTTGTTATCAGAGGGAGGAGCTGATTTTATGAGACACTTGACTAAATGACCATGAAGGAAAATAAGGCACTTTCTTTTCTTTAGACTTATTCCAATACTTAAAAAATAAAAAAGAAAGACAAAAAGGCTCTTTTGGTCTTTTGTTTCTTGACAACCACCAGAAAAAATCATTTAATGAAATAAAGGGTTTCTTTGTTCTTTTTTTCTTTTTTTTATAACACTTGAAAGTATAAAATGCTACATTTCCAAAAATATATATTTTTTTCTGCACCAGCACCCTTGTATAGTAAAAGTATCTACTTTTTTGTTCATTTGTTTCAATGCACTACACTTTATCTACAATTTCATTACATGTATACAGCAAATAGGCAAGCATGGCTTTTACATCCTTAATGATTTTTCTATACAGGGAGGTTTAAAAAAAATATTTGAACAGTTTGCCCAGTAATGTGACACATAATGCATGTACCTTGTTCTCATATAATCTTTTAAGGAGGTGTAAAATACAGGCTCGGTAATTTTAATTCAGATTTTTTTTTTCTTTTTTAAAAAATAGTGTTGCAGTTTTGTTCTTTGCATTAGTTTTCAAAATTTCTTGTTAATTTTTCTTTCATGGCACACTTTCTTTTACTACATCAAATTTGGCAGGCAATATAAAAAAAGGCTGCAACTTCTGCCCTTTGAGGGCACTGTAGTGACTAAACAGCATGTCAAATTTTGAATACTTTTTGAAATCACTTCACCAATGACATCCCTGACCAAAGGTTCATGCATGATGCATCATCGCACAGTACATTCAGAGAGAGAGAGAAAGAGAGAGAGAGAGAGAGAGAGAGCTTTGACTTCACTATGAGAAGAAAAGGATTCCTAGAAGTCTCTCACAGTAACTGCCTCTGTCATCGGGTAGTTAAGGGCCATTTGTCTCCATTTCTTAAGAGAGGCCCTCTTACCGTTCGTTTAGGGCGGAACGCTAAAGGATGATCAGTGCTGAGGGATGGATTGGACCTTATTGCTTTACTACTATTCAGTGCAGGTTCTAGAACCACTTTCACCCAAACAGGGGGGGAAAAAGCGGAGTTGGAGGACAATTTCTTTGTCTTTTGTTTGGTTAGATGGTAAGACGAACGGACAAGTGCCTCAGCTCGCTGCACTGATGACAGGCAAGCAAAGGCGATTACCAGTTAACTGATCAGCAGGCAGGCATGGTCAGGTCATCATTGGGTGAAGAGTTCAGAGGTCAGAAGGTCATAGGTTAGTTGCCGGTGGCGGCTGGGTGGTTAGAAACAAAAAACAAAACAAAAAAAGAAAGAAAAGATAGAGAAGAGATTAGTTTCAGCTAGTGACGGCTTAATGACAACATGAAAAACTAATCACAACTAATAAAAAAAAACAAAAACAAGCATGTTTAATTCTGACAAACTGATTGACACCATCTACAGAATGCAATAAAATCATGACTGTCTTACATCATGATTTAAACATGTGAAGGAGAGCCCACTCCCACAAAACTGGTTAACAGGAGAAAATAGAAATAAAATACAACTAACAACTAATGGTTAGTAGCAGTCAATGAAGGAAATTGAAAAACAAAAAACAATAAATAGGTTTTGGGACTTGGTAAAAGAATTTGGAAAACAGTCAGTGCAGTTATAGGTGTCTGACTGCTATTAAGCATTAGTACTTCCCCAGGTGCAAGCATTAAAGCGACTATTAATGATGGATGTGATTATTAATAACTGGTGGTTAAAAGAAATGAATTTAAAGAATTTAAAATTTCTATAAACATTTTAAACATAAACTCTGGGCCAAACAAGATTTCTTTTGTTCAATAAAATTTTTATTGCTTTTCAATTATTCTATTTACAAACAACATGGAAATTCTTGGCCTCATGATACAAAGCAGTACTAAACTGTAGTCTAGCAGTGTAGGCATCATCATGGGAACCAGGAAAAGGCCAAGCCTTGTGCTCAAGCCAGTACTTTCCAGTTGAAAATACTATTTTACACATATAGAACACTTATAAAATGCACTTGCATGTAAACACTGTAAAGTCCTGCCATTTTAAATTCTATACTTAAAAAGCTCTAGATACATCAAAAAATAGAGGAAATTTCTAATTGATACTAATATGGCATTTTAAAACTACAAACAGCTCTCTTTATTCAATTTCAAAGCTAATACTCTGCAAATACAATAGAATCTGACATTTCATATACATTCCTGCTTTATATTTTTATATTTTAAAAGAAGCCACCTGTAAATACTATTTTCTTTTGCAAAATAACAAAACAAACAAAATTACAGTAAAACATAAAAAATTCTCAAGTGGAAAAGTTATCATTCCCAATGTTCTCGAGCTGTTCCTTCCTTAATCATCCTCTATCACATTCTGCTTCCACAAACTTGGTCCACTTTAACAGTAGTATGATTTTTTTTAAGACTTATTCAACAGCTTAATTAAAACCTAACAAATTCTGAGGTTTGATAGAGTATTTTGTACTGTTGCCATTATGACTAAGGCAGAGGAGATGAAAGTGAGAAATATATTCAGTGCAAAGTCAGATCTGTGCCATTTCATAAAATGAAATCCAGTAGATTTGTATGTATAATGTTCACAGATAACAAGAGTTTAAATGACCTAAACAATGGGCTGATTTACCTTCATATAATTAAATGGTTTCTATGGTCTACCATTTAGGATACAATTTATAAACATTAAAACCATTTCACTAACTTCAATGTGACCACATCTTCCCTGAAAATCTTCAAAATTTTGTTAACTGGGATTTTGTCTAAATTAATAATGGTTGTTCCAAGAACAAGAAAAAATAAATATTTCATGTGGCACAATTTTACCACTTTACAGAGATTCTGGAAATACAGAATCTTAAAGCATTTCTTGAGACAGATTATAATTTTGATTAAATGGTATTACATTTTGTATAAATGAAGTGAATGCAGATTTCTGTAAAAACATCAGAAGAGTTCTTGGCATTCATTATTTTTTGTGGAGTATATATATAAAACCAAAACAAGCTACCAATTAATGACACCAGTACACCTGGAATACATCCTCTGCCAAGTCCCTGGCCTTCTACAGTACACACAGGTTTATCAAGTGTGCAACACCATTTACAATTCATTACAATTAAAAGTCAGTCGACCTGTTACAGGGATCAAATTCAGTCTTGTTTTATTTGTAGTTGGGTCTTATTTTCAGTAAAAATGTCTTTGTCAAACCTCCACCAATTCCAAAATGCATACTTATAAGGATAACATAGTTTGACAGGTCCAAGGGCTGTTTTTTTGCATTATATGTAATGCTTATTATACTATCTTTAAACCTATACATTGGATTAAAAACAAAAGAACGACAAGAACAAGAACAACAACAACAACAACAAAAAAAAACCCCCAGTGTCCAGTAGTATCATAAAATAATTTTGTGTTATTTTAGATATAATCCTTAGACCCAATGACTGACATGTTTATAGTGACACAACATTGGTGTACAAGTACTGTTATTAAAAATTAGTATTTCGGTTTGCTGACATTGCATTTTGAATTAAATCATTAACAAAACTAATCAACACATACATAATTACAAAACAGCTATACATGGAATGTGTTGACAATTCCCAAATAACGTTGTAATTCTCCTTTAATCTATTCATTAACTACCTCAACGTTCAGGAATATCATGTATGCTAGTACTTTTAAAATACAAGTGTAAGAAAAAAAATTTGAGGCATACATGGAAATAGTGTTCTTACAGTTGAAAAACTATTTTAAAAACATTTTATATCCTACATGAAATGTTTTCTAACAACAAGAATAAAGCTCCAAATAGTGAAACTATCTATTTTCCTTGAAGAGAAAAATAAAGGTCACACTTTGTTTTTTCCATAGAAGGCCTTGTTTTGACATAAGCAAGATGTGTGCGTGATTTTTAAAAAAATTATTACACACTTCATAGAAAAATGACCTCTAGTTATCTTCATGGATGGTCAGTTCACTACTGAGATCTTGCTGCATTTCTCTTACGACATGATTATGTGTAACTTGTATACAAGGCTCTTTTAAGTAGAAGAGGCTAAATAAATATTATTACCATTTATCTTTGGAAAACCATACTATCTGGTGTGGACAATGGCTCTGTCCAAGTTAGTGGAATACATTACAGAATGGATAGTGACCATGTAAGGTAGGTAGGTCTTCATAAGTTCACAGATGACAAAGTTGGAGTGTAGGCCCTGTCCCAGATAAAACTTTTGAACAACTGAATTGTTAGGCAGCAAATGAGGCCCATCAGAGAAGCTTGAAGAAAATGTTTTGCTATCTAATTTGGGAATCCTATTTTGTAGTGAGAAAATCTTAGAAAACAGTCCAATGTCAATAAACCGAAAAAAAAAAATCACTTCCCAATAAACTTTATAATTCATGCAAGGGTCCAAGGGTACCTATAGGTGGCAAATTATAATGGTGAAAAGGAGAAAAATGAAGACTTATTCTCTGGTGTTTAGTTAACAGGAATATCCAAATAACTGGATCTATTCTCACTGCAAAACTTGAAAAGTTATTTTACCTTCAGATAATGTATTTTAGCAGCAAATGACAGGTGTCAAAGAATCCATTTTAGTAAGAGGATGAAAAAGTAAAAGAAAACTGCTTTTACTGATTCATAGAAATTCAACTGCCTTATATAGTAATTTTCACAGTCCTTACTTTGCTGACTTCAGTTAGGTACTCAACAAGCACTTCCTCATGGTTATGCAGTGGCTCAAATATGTTTATTATTGCATTAGGAAATGGAACCTAAATCTTCAGTTTTCTCCAGAAGTACATGGGAGGAATAAGATCCTTTACCTCTCACTCATTAAAGCACCCATCCATCCATTAATTTTGCAACACCACACAGATACTCAAGTCAATTAAATGCTGATTAAAAAATATGTGTGTGTGTGTGTGTGTGTGTGTGTGTGTGTGTGTGTGTGTGTGTGTGTGTGTGTGTGTGTGTGTGTGTAAGGCAGCATCAAAAATTTTAAGAGCTCCAACTAAGGATGATTCATCTATATATTGCTAGATATTAGAAACCACTTCACATTAGATATTCCCACATGATTCAGTATGCTTAAAGATGGGAGGAGCCAAAACAACTATTAAAAATGTCTGTAAAATTACAAATGTATTTAGATTTTGGGGAAAGCAGAAGTGCACAGAAAAACAATACCCCCCACCCCAATAACACTTCTCTGTTAGGCATGGTGTTGCAAATTTCATGTATACCCAATGTATTTCTTATACACAAGAACTGCATAACTAAACTAACCTCGGTCTGCGGTCACAATCCTTTGGTAAGGATGGACACGCATATCGTGCCTTCGAACTTTAGTAGCCACCGCACCTAGTTAAATTGCAATTACCAAGACAAAGTTAGAAGACATTCATTAAAAAAAAAAAAGTAAAACAAAAAACCACAAACCCCCCCCAAAACAAAAACAACAACAACAACAAAAAAAACCAACACAACCCAAAAACAAACATTAACAGCAGGTTTATCAAAATGGATGTTCATTTACTACAAAAATTCATTTTAGGAAAGAAAGAAACAAGTTAAGGCACAGTAGTTTTAAAAACTTAACCATAATATGTAGAATATATCTGTGTATACTAATATTGCATTCATTTCAAACATTCTGGCCTTAACCTGTTTTATCCATTCATTTATGATTCTCAAATTACAGTATTTCATGAAATCTATTAGACCCAAGCACATTTAAGCTTTACTAGTCACATATTCACTGAAGTGCCTTTCTTGGAGCAGGACTAATTAAATAATGCCATATTTAATACTGACAATTATTTGCTAACCTTAAGACCACTTCCAGTTTCTACCACTTAGAAAAGTTTAAAAGCAATTCTTAAAGCCTACAGCTTATGGTTTTAAACTTTGAGTCAATAAGTATGAACTGCAATGAATTAGGTGATTAGTAAAGCAAACAGTATAGAACACTTAGCAGTCAGTTTACTACTATACACTCCTTTATAAATTACAGCTACTTTTTCATAGTACAGACTAAACCAAATTAATTAGCATAGTTTTATTTTATATCTATGTGCAAAAAGTGCAAGTAAGTCACTGACTGCTAGGCTAAGCTTTTTTTTTTTCCTCCAAGGCTGCTGAAACTAAGCATTTGTTAAATTCAGATCTGATGAGGGTTCAGTTAAGACCGTTCTTGAATTTCTTAGCCTTTCGTTGGGAAAGCCATACCTAAAGATAAAAGGAAGGGAATTAAAAATTAGTCATCAATGAAGATCTGATGGCGATGCCACTACCAATCTCCTCACTACCACCAACACACATGTCTGCATCTGTTTTGAAGGGCACTGCTTACTTTTAAAGTATTTTAACGCAAACATTGATATACATGCATGTTATCTGTGTGCATATGGGTTAAAACTCAGCGATGTTTTAAAAGTTTACTGGTTTTCTCCAATGTGTTTTACTGCTTAGATGGCAAAGTATGAAATAAAACAATTCAAATTAACTTATGTTTAAGCTTTCATTTAATGTTTTTAATAATCTTATTTACTTGATGCATGCCAATCAGGCGAAATTACCTTTTTTACAAACTGAGTAAGTTGTTTAAGTTTTGCTTAAAATGAAAACAACGACCCAAACAAAAAACCCACAACCCCAAACAAACTCGTACCCCACTCCCCAGAAAAGATTCCCAAAGAACACTGTGCAATTTGCTCTTAATTCAGAAACAGTATTTACTGCACTGTCCTTTGCTATTTCTAAGCAGTAAAATGTTTTGTTATAATTTCTTTACTTTAGATGACCTAGTCACATAAAAGTAGATTCTACATGAACAAATCATGCCTATCTCTCTTAACTGCTAGAACAAGAGTGGGTGGCTAAGAGCTACACTCCTGCAGGAAAGCCCACATGAGCAAAGTTTTTGTTTTGTTTTGTTTTTTAAATTAACAGATGCTGTGGGTGCCAGCAGAGAGGAGTTCTGGGTAGAAAAAGAGCATGCATGAGATTTTAGGGCATGATATTAATGAAAAGGAAAAACTTTAAAATGGTTAAGTTTTATAGGTTATTTTTTAAATGCTTCCAGAAATGTGCAATAGAAATAAGCCTCTTTATGAACAGCTATGTGGTGTGATTTTGACCAGTGAGTTATGTTATACAATGATTTAGTAATGAATTGAAAACATATGTACAATAAAAAATTTCTAAAACAAAAAGCACGTTTGTGCACGTACACACAGATAACATACAGAGCATCTTGTCTTCACATATTTAGCAATAAATTTGTCTGAACAAGCTAATGACTTTGAATCTAAGTGTCCAGTGATCATTAGTGACTTTTCAGAATTATGTAATCAATACTAATGCTGAAAAAAAAAAAAAACCCTTTAAAGTTCAGATTCCTATAAATCAACAGCATGTATGCAGCACCATGGTCATATACAATTCAAGAAAGAAAAGGGGAAAAAAAATCAGGAAAAATTATTCAAATTCTGTTTGGTAGGACAAAGGGTTGCATTCAAAGAGTTTGTTCCACATTGACTGGTCGTGCTATAACGGCTGCTGTATTCTAGTCCTTCATCCAGCAAGTCAATGGGCTGAAATATCAGGCATGACTGGCATTTCAATCCACTCTATAAAAAAAAGGCATCAGTAATGTCTCTGGGCACACCACTTTTTGCTCAAGTCTTGCAGTTTTTAACCAACTGTAAATTAATACAATTTTATTTTTGTTTAGAAGTGTCATTCAGGGTCCACTGACATGGCTTTTTACTCAATTCTATATGGTAACACAGCAATTAAAAGCAGCATTTACTTTTTCAGTGTTGGCAAGGATTTCATACAAAAAAAAAAAGCGAAATTTATGAATCTTTAAGAAGAAAAGAATCTCTGATAATTTTCAGATCATTCCTTAAAATGTTAAAAAATAAATTAAAAATATTATAATAAAATAATGTACTTGAATTTTATAAATGTTTTACAGAAGTATGTAAAACATTTCCAAAGGAAATGATATATAACTTACATTATAGAAAAAAAAAAGCAATTCTAAACGTAGTTTGTTTATAATGCATGTGATGTGATCAATTTAAGTAAAATACATATGGATTAATTTTGAAAAATTATACTATAATTATCCAAAAAGTAGAACTTACAGAGGATAGAACTAAAAACTTGGTCAATGTTCTTTCCTAATAGAAGCTTTTAATGACTTGTTTAAATACTTCCAAAGTTACATGTTGGGGAAAAATGAAATAGTCTTCTGAAAAGTGATCAATAGCTAAGCTAATCGATTCAGGAGATGAACTTACCTAATACACCACTAGGTTCAATAGGATACTCAAGGATTGATGTAGCTGGTGCCAGTGTGTAAGGGTACTCGTAGGGTGTGTAAATTAAACCAGCCTCAGGTCCTGGAGGAACTATTGCAGCAGTTGGATGAGGAGTTCCGTTTGGCATGACAGCGGTCTGTATTTGTCTGATCAAAGGCATTATGGTAGGGCCAGCTGGCGTAGGAGTACGCAGGGCAGCTGGTGGGAGAACAGGCGCAGGCCCAGTAATAATCCTTGGAGCCTGGGCTGTTGCTGCAAGAGAAAAGGCAAGGGCTGCTACAGTAAGCAAAGAAATTTAGAAAGAAGTATAGAGACAGCAGTACAAAATATGGAAAGAATGAGGGGGAATGGGGAAAAGAAAGGAAAAAAGCAGGAAAGAAGAAAATAAAAGGAAATCATTAGTACATGCGCTGATCACACAAAGTGCCAAAGCACACCAATCAAATGCACAAATAGCTTACCCAGTTCCCAGTGAGATTAAGAATAAACATGCAAAAATAAAAAAGCCATCAAAAAAGTAAGCTAGACTAACAGGTTATAAAGCACAAAAGCTTCTTTTAGTTTAAATATTTAATTTACCTATGCTTTTAAAGACTGCATGAGACTAAGATGCATGCAGGAAGGCAAAAGGAAACACTATTACGTATTTATGGCATAAAAAATAACTTGTAATTAAGTTTATAGAAATATAGTTATGTCTAAGTATTTCTAAATACCAGCCTACGATTCAACTTGGAGAAAAACTAACTTTCTTTGCGTTGAAGTAAGCCATGCTCTCAGAAGACAGATATAATTTCTAGCAGCTGCATTAGTTGACTACTTCTTAAGAGAAGTAATCTAAAATATGTCCTTATAGTACTTCTATTGATATTATTCTAGCCCATTCAAAAGTAAATTCAAGTGAACTTTTTTGTAAACCAGAATTACTTTCAGACAGTTAACTACATTTTACTTATTTAATAAAGTTTTTTTAGCTCTCCTTTTGCTTTGTTATATGAAACTAAAACTCCTATTTGTGCATGTAGTTAGTCTATATACCACCAGTATGAAATTCAATGATCACTTTCAAATGAAAAGTTAAACATCCTTATGCATGCTCAAATACATAAAAAGCAAAATGTGAATGAAAAAAGTATCACACCACTCATCTCTGTGAGCTCACATAAAATCAATAGCAACAACCCCCCAAAAAAACCCCAAAACCAAACCAAAACAAAACAAAAATACACTCCACAATGGAGGGAAAACATGCAAGCAAGATGACAGGAAAGAATTTAATATATAGTTTCACTTAGATAAACATTATCTATAAGATTATAAATACATTATCTGTGTATATATATGTGGGGGTACACTCATATATGTGTGTATTTGAGGTTATAAATTAATGTCAAATTGGTGCATATTTATAAAGTAGGAATTCAAGTTTAGAGCCTGAACTTGCAAGGAAAGTAACAAAAATATATTCTAAAACACCATATGTCAAGATAGGTTGGCATGATTAATGTAAATAGAATGTCCTTAATTTGTGAAAGTATTAAAAATGGTAGTATTGACTCTGTAACAAATGAATAATTGCTTCAATAGGTCTGCTACTGTTCATATATACTCCCGCTAAAAGGAGGTTTATTAAAAAAAAAAAACAGCAGAAAAAGCTACTACACTGGGCTAGTGTAATCCTTACGTGATTTAATGTTGGCATCTCTGTAGGTGCCATTCAGAATTGCAAGTTCCATCAGCTGCATCTTCTTAAGGCTGTCTTCTCCTTCTGCCTACACAGATGAAAAAGAGAAGAGCATTTATTATTTCAAAACAGAGCATTTACTTCATTAAAATAATCTGTGTATAAATTTGATAAACATTGTAAACATAGGTATGCTTACAGATATTCTGTTCTATTGGGCACCAGAGGTTTATAGCATTTGGGCACTAATACATAGGAAACAGAGCCTACACTATAGCAATGTTTGATTTCTTAATGTTCTTTTTAAAGATTTTCTTTAATGAGATAAATGACAGCATTAAACTCATATACAGTATTATTTTCTTTGGTATCATTTTACTCAATATGTAAAAAGGCAAATATCAACAGATTCAGAAAAAGAATAAACAATTCCAACCTATAGAATGAAATTTAAAAATTGTGATAAGTATTTTTGTCTTTATTTGCTTAGTAAAAAGACCTGGTTGAATACCTATAAAGACCAGACATAAAAATTTATATATATTTATAAGGTTTTAATTCAATTTGCTTATCAAAGGCTTCAAGTTTACCCGAATAAAATAGAAATACAAAATTTTTGGTATCAATGAAATACTCCTCCCCACCCCCAATCATTGTTAATTCTATCATCATCCTTGTCTTTCTTATTGCTGCTTCCCTCTTGCATTTGCCCTGCTACCACCTTAGTTCATTATCTCTTCTGTGAACTATTAGTTCCAGTTTCAATACTTTCTTCCTCCTCATCTATTTCCCATAGCACTGCCAAAATAATTTTTCTAATAGAGCTCTGATTCTCTCATTACTCTAAAACATTCAAAGAAACCACACTATCTACACCAAATAACACTAGGAATTCAAAATCCTTCACATCTTCACCCAATCTTACCTTTCTAGACTTCCTATCTATTAATACACTGCTATAAGAGAGTTAAATTATATAATCTGAGGTGCCCAAAACACATGTCAATAGCCTCTTTGCTTCCTATTCATTTCTGCTTGGAATACAAGCCTTTTACCCACAAAGCACACAAAGCCACTGTTTAAATTCCAGCTCAAATGCTACCTTCCTCAATCGCCTGATCTCCTTAGCAGCAAGCCATAGGTTTAGACATAGATATAAATCTGGAACAGACTTCAGGTAATGGATTCCAAAATAATCACTTCACTGATGAGAATGAGGAGCCAGAGGTGACGGGACTTGGCCAATGTCAAAAAACTTGTATTATTATTATTTTTTTGTAAAAACCTGTCTTGTACCATATGGTATATTTAGTCCTGTTTATTCCCCCCCCAAGATGATTTTTTTTGGGGGGGTGGGGGGTGGACACGGCGGCAATGAGGGTTAAGTGACTTGCCCAAGATCACACAGCTAGTAAGTGTCAAGTGTCTGAGGCTGAATTTGAACTCAGGTCCTCATGAATCCAAGGCTGGTGCTTTATCTACTACACCCCCCCCCGAACTCTATTATTCTTAGATCAGATGGTATGTCAATTATCTTTGTGTTTCCTAAAATAACCATACTGTACATAATGGGATATTTAATATTGCTTAATAATAATATACAGTATTCATTTAATAAGCACTTTAAGCTTTGCAAAAAATTATGTATATTTTATTTGATCCTCAGGACAACTCAGTGAGGGAAGTGCTATTATTATCCTCATTTTTGCAGATGAAGAAAGTGAAGCTGAGACTAAATGAATTGCCCAGTCACAAAACCGGTTAAGTGCTTGAGGCAGCATTTGAACTCAAGTCCTTCCTGCCTCCAAATTTTACTTATAATTCTTTAATAAGTATTTATGGATTCAATGACATAAGAGCTTAGGAGAATTCCTAATTATAAAATGAAAGATTATACTTGGAGTCTCTAAAAGTTCAAGCCAACCTTAAAACTACCATGATACCTAATAATGGGTAGCAGATGATGAAGGGATCTAAGTGAACTAAACAAGTTAAACTCAAGAAGTCAAGAACAGTATTTCCTTTCTCATCTGTTCTGAAGGCTGTTTTCTACTTTCCTCAAAAAGGAAAAAGTATGGCACCAAATAGAAATATGTAGGAGTACAACCTATTTACCGCGTAATACAAAGGACTATGGATAGAGTATAATAAAAAACATAACATCTGAAAACAAAGTAAAAAATTTATATTAGCGTTCCAATTTTCTCACATCTCTTGACATTTACCATTTTCCTTTTCTGTTAATATAACTAATTGGATAGGTGTAAGGTGGTACTTCTCTGAAGTTTTAATTTGCATTTTTCTAATCAGTAGTGATTGAGAACATTTTTTCATATGGCTGTAGACAGGCTTTAATTTCTTCATCTGAAAACTGCCTTTTCATATCATTCGACCATTTATCAGTTGGGCAATGACTTATATTCTTATATATTTGATTCAGTTCTATTTATTTTAGAAATGAGGCCTTTATCAGAAACACGGACTGTAAAGATTGTTCTCTATCTCATCTTTGGTCATAAATTCTTCCCTTCTCCATAGATCTGACAAGTAAATTATTCCTTCCTTTTCTAATTTCCCTGTGGTATCACCCTTTATGTCTAGATCATGTACCCATTTTGACTTTACTTTGGTATACAGTGTAAGATGTTGGTCTATGCCTATTTTCTGCCATACTATATTCCAGTTTTCCCAGCAGTTTTTGTTAAATAGTGAGTTCTTATCCTGGAGGCTAGAGTCTTTGGATTTATGGAGACTGCTATATTCATTTACTACTGTGTTTTGCGTGCCTAACCTATTCCACTGAGCCACCACTCTATTTCTTAGTCATTACCAAATAGTTTTGATGGTTGCTGCTTTATTAAGTTTTAGATCTGGTACAACAGCTACGCCACCTTCCTTTGCATTTTTCCCATTAATTCCCTAGATATTCTCGACTTTTTGTTCTTCCATATAAATTCTGCTACTATTATACACTGTTATGCACTGTTGGTGGAGCTGTGAACTTATCCAACTATTCCGGAGAGCAATTTGGAACCATGCCCAATAGGCTATAAAACTGCGCATACCCATTGAGCCAACAAAGAGCTCATAAAAAAGGGAAAAGGGCCCACATGTACAAAAATATTTATAGCTGCTCTTTTTGTGGTGGCAAAGAATTGGAAACTGGCTAACTGTGGTATAGGAATATAATGTAATACTATTGTGCTACAAGAAATGATGAGCAGGCAGATTTCAGAAAAACCTGGGAAGATTTACATGAATAGATGCTGAGTGGAATGAGCAGAACCAATAGAACATTGTACACACTATCAACAAAACTGTGTGATGATCCACTATGATAAACCTAGCTCTTCTCAGCAATATAATGCTCCATGATAATGCGAAAGAATCATTATGGAAAATACTCTCCACATCTGAATGCAGATTGAAGCATACTTTTTTCACTTTTGTTGGGATTTGTGTTGTTTCTTGCGGTTTTTTCCCCCCTCTTTTTGGATTCTTCTCTCACAACATGACTAATGTGGAAATATGTTTAACATGACTGTACATAACCTACATCAGAATGTTTGCTAGCTTCGGGAGAGGGGAAAGAAAAGAGGATGGTAGAAAAATCTGGAACTCAAAATCTTACAAAAATGAATACTAAAAACTATATTTACATGTAATTGGAATAAAATAATATAAAAAAACTAATAAAAAAAGAAAAATCTTATTTGTTCTTAAAATTCAGGTAAGGGACTGAAGAGAACAAGATGGAACAGAAATACCGTAACTTTCTTTTCAATGAAAACTATTGGAAAATAAAACAAAATCCAACATGTCATATTAAAAATATCACTTCCTGGGAGGGAAGAGGGGAACAAGGAGTGAGAAATAACTGTCATAAATATAATGTTCAGTGTGTTTTAGCAAATGATTGTAACAAATGTCCTACAGGGTCTATGATATCTAGGCTGGTTTCATAATTATGTTAGAATGTTTTGTTATTTTAAAAATCCTACACTTTCAAAAATCAGCTGGGTCTTTTTTTCCCTACAACAGTACTCTGCTGCCTATTCTCAAGAGTTCATGGAACAATCAATACTTTATCATAGAATTGTTATTAGATAAAAAGTGCACCTTTCACTTAATAAGGTCCTGACTTAAGTTAACATGAAATTAGCCTCAATAACTAAATACATAATTTAAAAAAGCTATGTTGTACAAATATCAAAACAAAATAACATAACTTTTAAAAATGTTTTAATAAATTGAATGAAACATGTTATTACCTTGAAACTTTATGCTTCATTATAATGAAAACATTGTAAAAAACCAAACTTCTAAGTTTTTCAATCCACCAAATTTCCATGACTTCTTGCTCTATTTCACTGCAGTTTCTCACAGATATGGTCAATCTTTCAACTACGAGCATTTCACTTCTTTGTTCTATGACCAAATTTTTTACCATTTCTATCTTTTCTTGCATCTTATGATGTCTAACCCTGGGTCTTTTTGTCCTCATACTGGCCACATCCATTCCTCTTCCATTCTTTAGTTCTTTTCCAGGCCATAATTTCTTCATTAGCTACACTTCAACTCCTACCAATCTCAGCCACTTAGCAAATCACTTCAACTTGACACTATCCTTCACCCTTTGCCCAACTGTTAAGCCACAGTAAACCGCAACCCTGGATTACTCCTCACCAGCTACCTTTATTCATGTGTTGCCAGATGTATCAAGAGGAAATCATAAACTGTTCTGAATGGGTCCACTACAAATTTTTATCTAATCTCAACTAGATCGTCACTGTTTCAAAAGTCAAATATTTGATTTTCCCCCTAAATTCACTCGCATGCAGCAAATGTTAAAAGGTTCTTTCCAACTTTTTGGTAAGAGTCCTTGTCGTAGGTCCCTTTCCCACTAAACTCTTGATTTCACCTTATATTTCAATGAAAAAAACTGAGGCTATTTGCTGAAAGCTTCCTTTCAGATCTTCTTCATCTCATATCATTCAGCTGTCTTCTCCCACCATCTCCTTCATTCAGATGAAGTGTTGGGTTCTTCTTACCAAAGCCAATCTCTCCCTCTACATGTAATATTAATTCCATCACCTGTCTTATCAAGCAGATTGTCCCTCACCCTCCCCTATCATCATCATCTCTCTTCTGGCACCTTATCTCCCCTTTCTTAAAAAACAATTAAACTAAAAATCCTATGGAAAAAAATGTCAAAAACTATCCTTACGGGGCAGCTAGGTGGTGCAGTGGATAAAGCACCAGACCCGGATTCTGGAGGACCTGAATTCAAATCCAGCTTCAAACACATGACACTTACTAGCTGTGAGACCCTGGGCAAGTCACAAGTCAACACTTCTAAACTTCTCTATTAATTGTTAAGTGTATCTACCATCATCTTCCCACTCAAGACTGCAACCTTGGTGTCATCCTTGACTCCTCAGTTTCACTCTTTATCAATCCACTGCCAAATTTTATTGCTCCTACCTTTAAAAACATCTCTCATTTCTGTCCCCTTCTCTGCACTCATAGCCAAAACCCTAGCTCAGCCTCCTCTTGCCATGACTATCACAATAGCATTGAAACTAGTCTCCATGTCTCAAATCTCTCTCTACATCAACACTCCATTTAGCTGTCAAAATGATATTTCTAAAGCAGAAGTCTGTCCATTTCACCTCCTCTGCTCAAGGAGATCCAGCAGATCTCTCTTACCAACAAGATAAACATACCCCTTGTCCCATCTGAGGTACAAAGCTGTTTAGAACTTGGTCCCTTCTTACCCTTCTAGTCTTTTCACACTATATTCTCCCTCCAGGAACAATGGCTTGCTGGCAGCTCCTTGAATATGGCACTCTGTCTACTGTTTCTTATGGCTAATTAAATGTTATATTTTGCTATGTATATACTAACACAATTTTGGTCTGAAAGGTGAAAGACTTATAAGTATTTAAAAGTAAGGCTATGGGGTGGGGTGGGGAGCTGGGTGGTGAAGTGGATAAAGCACTGGCCCTAGATTCAGGAGGACCTGAGTTCAAATATGACCTCAGACATTTGATACTTACTAGCTGTGTGACCCTAGGCAAGTCACTTAACCCTCACTGCCACACAAAAAAAAAAAGAAAAAAGAAAAAAGAAAGGCTATAGTTATGAGATTCTTAAAAAGGTTTTCTTTTTTTTTTTAAAGCAACAGTAAGTTCTCTAAGGAATAGGTATAAATATTTTATAGTCTGTACAGAATCTTACTAAATATTATTAGAGACACCAAATATTGAAAGAAGTTAGTGGTTTAGAATTGCAATTAAGTATATTTTTAAAAATGTTAATGTGAATGTAAGGCTCTAAGTATCTCATGCACCGAAATGTGAAATTTTTATTTTGCAACCTCCTACACCTATTGTATGCTTAACCCCCTTCAAAATTCTCTCTCTGAAACATTAATACTCTTATTTCTCAGAAGATGGCAGCGTTTATTATATGAAGTAATTACTTTTAGCCCTAAGAAGCTCTTTTTCAATGGTGCCCATGTTAAATATTATGATAATGCACATCTCCATTTACGTTAAATTGTCATAGTTCTTTGAAATCTTGAAACAGAAAAACATTTAAGCAACCTGACAAACAGTATCAGTGTGTTATTTTAAAAAACATATTATAGTCATATAGACTCTAAATCCATCCTTTTATTTAGCCCATCCTCTCTTCATCAGAGCTGAGAGTTGACGTGTTCTTTTCTAGCTCTGGGCACTCCTATAGGCACTTGGTTGATGTTGCATCAGAGTAATCTCTGAAGTGATCCTACCTGTACCACATTTACAATAATGCCCACCTATTTGTAAGTGGCTTTAAGCAACATCAATAAGATCTCTTAAAGACAGATTTTATAATGCTTAGCAAAAGCCTGGACTGTTTTATCCTACATATTCTCATAGTTTCTCATTTCTTATGCACTATATAAAATGCAGATTAATAAAACATTTTAAATTTTACCTTTGCTTTGGGAATCTAATTCCTCATACAGAAACTTAGAAGACTACTGAATGAATATGAAAGGCAGAAATAATATGCAAGGGATTTTTATCATAAGAAAATGATTTTCTGTTTAAGGAAGCAATTTCAGAATTGTTATTGGCAGAATCAGGATGCACAAGTACATATAAAAAAGAATGCTCAATAACTTACCTAAAATATCCACTGAGACCATCATCATGCTTAAAAGAAAATGGATGAGAATGCTTTGAGGACAATATTATATCATAAAGTATAGACATTCTCAAAAAAAGGTCCAGTTATATCTGGCTTTTACATAGTTTGTTTCCAAAAAGTTGCACTTAAATGGAAAAATACCTTATATTAATCTAGCATTCTATCTAAGAGTAAGGTACACCTGAATTCAGCACCCATAACACAAGAAACTGAAAGAAACCACTTTTTTCATATCATAAGTTAATTTCTTTTGGCTATGATTAAATGACTTCTATGAAACTCCAATTTTATTCTGAAACAGTGTAATGCTCATGAAGACTTCCATAAAACAGATTCCTCTCATACCTTTAATAGGCACTGAAATGAACCATGGAGTATATCCTACTAATGACTAATGTAAAGGAACTCTATAGAAAACACTTTCTCACAATTTTTTTGTTGTGTAGTCATTTTTCTGTCACGTCCAAATCATGACCCCTTTTGGGGTCTTCTTGGCAAAGATGCTGGAGTAGTTTGCTATTTTCTTCTCCACCTCATTTTCCAGATGAGGAAACTGAGGTAAACAGGGTTAAAAGACTTGCCCAGAGTCACAAAGATAGGCTTCAGACTAAGAGTCTTCTTGACTCTAAGCCTAGTACTCTATCTACCATGCAACCTCACTGTCCCTTTCTCACAATATTTAGGCTTATAATAAAATTTGTTTTACTGAGCACACAGTGATTAGTGGTAAGGATGAGGATGACATAAATGTACACTTTAAAATGAACAACTAATGCAATTTAAAAACAATGTAAGACAGTTTTTTTTACCAAAAAAAAAAAAAAAAGGGTTATATATTCTTTTACCAATTCATGAGATTTGAGTAGTACAAGTAAAGAGTTAAAACTGGTTGTAGAGATTACATATAGTTACAAGGGATGAACTATTTATTCACTAAATATACCAATAATCACAATACTGTATACTTATTCTGGAGTTGACTAAAGCCAAAATGAAAATAACTCAATCTTTCAACTCAGTAAGAGTTCTTTACATGATGATCAGAGTAAAGTACGAAACTGGTAGAACCACAAAATAAAAATGGCTAACTCCAGTATTTCTGAAGGGGTTTGTTTTCTCTATAAATGACAGAAAAGTGGTCAATAATTCCAATTTCAGATGTATGTATTGTATCAGGAAGTAGAAATGGCATAAAAATTAGAACAGGTTGACTAGACCAAGTATACCGCCCCCTCCCTCGCCCCCCCATGAAGCAAGAGATCTAGGCTAAAGGCAACACAATTTAGCAATGTGAGAGATCCAATCTTAATGGAACACATAGGACACTTGGTAATTCTGCCTAATAGGATGATCCGAATGAATAATGATAGTAGATAATCAAATAAATTAAAACGTGCAGATATATGATCTAAAGAACAGAAAAAGGTAAAGACTTTTTTTAACAAAAAGGCTAACAAGATCCTTTAAACCTAGTTAAAATGGACATTGCTTTTAGTGATGTGAAGTAGGCACAGGAGCGAATGGAGAAAAATAACTTGGAGATTATGGCTCAGGAATAAATATTCAAAGAGTTCAAAGGCATGTACGTTATTCAAAGTAAGCATTTCTTTGTATATAATGTGAATGCTTGCTTCAATGCATATTTATTATTTATTAAGTCTTAGTGTTAGGTGTGGGGGAACAAAAGACAAAAACTAGACAGTCCCTACCCTCAAGAAGCTTACATTTTATGCATTGGGCAGGGGTGGGAACAAGATAAATAATTCTAAAAGTTGGGGGAGGATTCACTGAAACTTTAAAAACTCAAAGAAGGTAGGCCAGAAAATATAAAGCTTCTTAAACTGTGGGTCATGACCCTTATGGGGTTGTGTAACTGAATGTAGGGGTCACAAAAAATTACCTATTGTATATACCTATATACCCAGGGTAGCATAAATATTTCTTGGAAGGGTGGCAAGTGGAAAAAGTTTAAGAAGCCCTGATACAGATGACCTGAAAACCTCTGAAAACTACAGGCTGAATTTAAATATGGAAAAATAAAAGCAAGCTATACATAATGGAGATATGCACTTTCAGTATAGGATATTCCAAATGAAAATACCCCCTTTACTTCATGTTTAAGTTCAGAATTTAAAAACAACAACTGGAAGTCACACAAAATGACATAACCCAAACATAAAGATAACTGGCATTTAGATGAGAACGATTATCTAAGCTTTAAAATTATATGAATAATTCAGGGACACATAGTTGAGATTATGGGAAACACAGAAATGGCCTGATTCTACCCTCTTCCAAAACATACTATAAACCATTAGCGGACCTATCTTTCCTAAACAGGTCTTTGGTAACACATTGTCTCCTGTTCAAAAGTGACTCACATGCCCACAAGATAATTCAGCTTAATTCAACAATTATTTAATAAGCACCTATAATATACAATGCAATTTACAAGGCAATGGGGAGATGAATTTAAAACAAACAAACAAACTCTGTCCTCAGTGAATTTACATTCTGTTATTCCATAGATGGCTAGGGCAGGAGGGATATAACATATACATAAGTAAATTTTAAAGTAAATACAAATAATACAAAATGATTTAAAGAGGGAGAAAATATGAATGGGGTAGGGGAGAGGCTCAAGAAAGGCACAGCATATGTGGTGGAAATAGATCTGTGCTAGGGATTGTTCACGGTGGCTTGGAAGAAAGAGTACATTATAGACAAGTGAGTCAATTGTACAGGTGTATAGATATGTAATATACACAAAAAATATGAATGAATGAAAGACATGAATCTTTTGCCATGTGGAAAAGCACCAGCAATAGAAACTGCAAAACAAGACATTCTCAAGGGGCACACATTCATCAATATATAGGCTGTGCTCCAAGTCATATAGAAATGCCAGGGTGCTTAGGGTGGGACAGTGAAGCACAAGGTAATATTCTTTCATATTATTTCCACTGATAAAATAAACCTAAACATCAATTACTGATGTTGAAACATCTGACAGCAATAAGGATTTAGGGGGGGAAAGAACTCTTAAGTAGTTCTAGCTGCTGAGGAGGTAGAAGTAGTGCCAGGTCACATCTCCACAAAAAATGATTCCCTAAAGGAGAGCTACAGACACTGAACTAAAAGCAGGTCTGTCGGTGTTGGGAATGGAGGGAGGGGCTTACTATTTCTTGGTTACTGGCCTCAGTATGGGGGAGTTGGGGAAGAGGTGCCTCCATTGGGGTTAGCAAGAAGGTAATAGCAATGATTTAACCTGACATGCACACTCTGTATCTCCAGTTTCACCCTCAGGGTATGTTGTTACTTCAGCTAGGCTTGCTTGTCTGCCCTGGTGGTGGGCAGGGCTGACCCCTTCTAAGTGAATTGGAGGCTAGGCTAGTCCAAAGAAGGGGTAAGATTTGTGTGATGGTGCAGAAGAACAATGACAAACTTCAACAGCCTGGAAATCTACTTTCTCCCCAAGTCTTAACTACTCTTAATCCAAGAAGCAAACCTACTATCTACATCGTCCTCCCAAAGTGCTGTGTTCTTCATGTGGCATTGGAGCTAATCAATTTCCTTACCTAAAATGTGCTCAAACATTCTTTTAGACCTATTAGATATAACAAGACATCTTATACATACTAGAGCTTGTTGTGATAGGTAGCAAAGTACTCGGGGAGAAAGAGTTGACTGTCACTAACATTTGGAGAATAGCTAGTTGGTGCAAGAATAGAGTATTATTTTGCTATGAAAAATTACTAGTATGAAGAATTCAGAGAAGCATGGAAAGATTTCCACGAACTCAGATACAATGCTTACAATGATGTAATTAATATAAATAGAATTGAATCTTGTGTGATTATATAATTAACATCTTGGTTCAGGAGAGAAGCTGACAAAATGTACCCTGTTTTCCTTAATTGTACAGGTGAACGTGAGTTTGAAACACTGTATCAGAAATGTGTGCTAGGTAGGTTAGTTCTGCTGAATGACATTTTTCTCTTTTTTAAAAATGTCACAGGGAATGTTTTATTGGATAGGAGAAGAAGGAGATGTATATTTGAAATTAATGCAATGCTAGGGAATGTGCCATCTCAGAGACAGGTAACGGGTGGCCACAGACAATTTATATAACCTCTGTGAGATCCCTTTGCCTCACCTACAAAATAGTACTAACAATACTTTGGTTATCAAACTCAAAGGGTTACTATAAAGCTTAGATGAGACAGAGTACATCAAATACTTTATAAACTTTAAGGCACTACATAAATATGGATATTCCTTGTTGTAAAAACAAAAGATATAATGTTTTAAAAGCATCTCTCCACTCTTTTACAGAATGATGTTTCCCTCTATATTCAATACTGTTAGACATTTATCATTATTGCTGTGTATCCCCTCATAAATCATTATTTTGTTCCTTTAATTTTTGGAGGTTGAAGCTTTATTTATCAGACTGGACTATGAGCTCCTCTGTGATCTTCACAGTCTTACAACAGAGGTGTCAAACTCATGGCCTGCATACATCCCACAACACTTGAGTGTGGGCCCAAACAGTATTAAAATGTAATTGGGAAATACTAACAAAAAAATAAAAACAAGAAAATACAAATAATATCAATATGCAGTTTTCTAAGTCAATACATGACCCACAGGGATTCTTATTTACAGTTTGCTGGTTTGAGTTTGACAACATTGCCTTACAAGATGTTCATGCATAAAAGAGTCACAATATTTTACAGATTCTCACACAAGTTATCTCACAAGGATAATTAGTAGAAAAATGTCTTAAAGGTAGAAATAGTAAAGTAGTGAAAATTAATTAGTGACATACTGAAGTGATAATTAGTGATATACAGAATTATCAGACAGTGTAGAAACTCATGAGTTCATAATTCCCTCTATTTAAAAGATCAGAATATTTATTACTATTGACTTTTTTAAAAGGGTACGTTCTATACATCAATGGACTTAGATGTAGAACAGAAAAAATGATTAATGTGGGAAATTCAAGACTCCTTCCTTTTGGAGGCTTATGAAATAGTAGGTGGTCAAGGAAATAAGTGATTTTAAGTACATACATGCAGAAGACTAATAAATATACATATAAATATATCCTGCAAATTATCATTTTATAATAGTTACCAAGATAGTATAATCAAGGCTTAATGCAACACAGAAAAGTCCTCTTATGCTATTGTCTGGGGATGATTTATCTCATTGGTCTTATGGCACTATATATCCTTTAATGTTTAATTTTCATGGGATTAATTATATTAAGGGAAAATATACTTGCATCAGCATTACACTTCTCACTAGATGTATAACTATGATTTTCTACAGAATCTTTAATTTGGATCTCAAATTGAGAAATTAATGTGTTGAAATCATGTACCTAACCAAAAAGGTTATGCAATGAAAATCAGCAGCAAAAATTCTTTCAGTTTCAAAAGATCAATTTTGAAAACCTTCTTTCTCTTCCTTGCCTTTCATATAAAAGGCAAAATTGAATGCTAAAAACTTATTTATTCATTATGATGATTCTTAAATTAGATTCTTTCTCTTCTACTTTTCACATCTACCATGTAAATAAAATGCCAATCAAAATACATGGAGATTATTTCACTACCTCATATCTAGTCTCCATTCCTATAATCTTTGCTATCTTCTATAAATATGGCTCTGGGATAATTTTCCTTAACTGTAATTTTGTTATTTCAATTAAAAAATGTTTCATTGGATCCCTGTTTATCATATCAAATGTAAACCTCATAATTTAGAATTTCAAATATACCAACTTTATAGCCCTTTGTCTACTAAAACTAGATTTTTTTCCCTTTTCCCCTCCAACACAAACTCTCTTGTAGACATCATTCTAGTTTTCCAGTTATTAATTTTTTTCTTGTATTACACATCTTTGACCATATCCCTTTACTTCTCCCACAAGATCATTTTAATCACTGACTTGGGTAAAGGTATAGATAATACACAAAAAGTCACTATAATGTATGATCTTTAACCCTGTAATGTCACTTACTACAAGGCATAGAGCACAGGAAAACACACACACACACACACACACACACACACACGTTGTGTGTGTCTATATTGCTATAATAATCATTGTAGCATAAGAAATTATGAATGTGAGGAAATCAGAGAAACCTGTTAAAGCATGCATGAATTGATACACAGTGAAATGAGAACAAGAACAACTTGCATTATGACCATAATTTTAAATTAGAATAACTTTTGAAAGACCACTGAACTCTAATTAGTGCAGTGACCAAGCATGAGTTTGTAAAACTGACAAGCATGTTGTCTCCTTCAACACAAAGGTGATGGACTAGAGGTGTAGAATGATATATTTTAGGACAATGCTAAAGAGTTTGATTGTCTCAAATGAACACATTCATTTGTTAAAAGAGAGAGCAAATTAGCAAATAGTGATAGAATTAAGAAAAGAAAATAAGAAAATATACTGATAGTATGCTTATCAAATTTTCAAATGACACAAAGATAGGAGGGATTATTAAAATATAGGACACATCAGAGTCTGAGTAAATATGCTCTAAATAGTACCAAGTTTAATATGGTAACAATAAACACAACATTTTATATTGGCATTCATAAAATAAAACTGGAAAGAATAATGGTATACTAAAAAGAACACTGGTTTTGAAATACGATCTTTGTTAGGTTCAAATTCCAGATGTGACATTTCACTTTCCTCACAACTAGATAACCTCTAGGAATGTAGCTATTAGATAGCAGAATGTTTAAGTTTGTGAAGGCCAAAATTTGATATATGGAGTGTTATTTGGGTGAGTCGCCTTAATATTGGTGTCCTGGAAATATTAGGGACCCTTTTAGGTTTAACCTCCCCCTCTGAACTGCCCTTTTTAGATATTTCTCCCAGGCCAATAAGAAAGGAGCCTCTAAGCTTTAGTTCACAAAAGGATCAGATTTTATTACTTGGGAATTAATTAAACAACAAAGGTGAAACTAATAAAAATGAAAGATAAGGTAATAGGAAAATAGAAATACAGAGAAATGCTCTTAACTCTAAACTTAGCCTATTAGGGTTTTCCATAATTAAACTCACCAAACACCTGAACAGCCCGCCAGTCTAAGGCTGCTTGTGCGCCACCCGGACCGTAGTCGCCACACCAAGAGCACAAACCCAGCTCAAGACTGAGTTCCGAAAATTGCCTCGCGTTCTGGAAGCAGCCTGCCTCCCTTCAGCAAGCTTTCAATCTCTCCTCCCCCAAAAGAGGAGGTCCTTCAAGGCTGCCTTTCTCAGTTCAGTACAATACCTAACCTCTGGGTGGGCCAGGTGTGGCCCCTCCCAAATGAGTTAGCTAAAAACGGGAATATTAATCTTTACCACAAATAATTTTTATCACAAGTTTCAGTAGTCTGTAAATTGATTATCAGTCAGCAGTATGAGATGACTACCAAAATGAGCTAATAAAATCTTTGGCTTAATTAAGAGTCACAGAATCCAGAATTATGGAGGTGGTTGTCCCATGGTATTTTCATCTGGTCAGAAGAAACCTGGAGTACTCCACTGCATTACCAAGTATGAAGGCTAGTAAATTAGAAAGAGTTTATGACAAGGCCTCTATATCATGTGCCCTAAGATAAGGAGGCACAGAAGAAAAACATTAGTTCAAAAATTTGAAAGATGGGCATGTGGAAGACGAATTAGACTTATTTTGCTTGACCAGAGATGGAAGAATTAGGAGCAGTAAAGAAGCAAATTTGAGCTCAATATATTAAAAAACAAATGGGGGCAGCTAGGTGGCACAGTGGATAGAGCACCGGCCCTGGATTCAGGAGTGCCTGAGTTCAAATCCGGCCTCAGACACTTAACACTTACTAGCTGTGTGACCCTGGGCAAGTTACTTAACCCCAATTGCCCCACAAAAAACCCCAAAAGTTATAGCTAGTTAAGTAGTTGTGGGAGATAAACAGAAGTGGATTCTTTGGGGTTAAGTGGCTTGCCCAGGGTCACACAGCTAGTAAGTGGCTATTATGTGCAAATACCACATAAAAAATTGGTATAAGATATGGTATTTTTCCTTCAAGGAAATATTTCCGGACATGGGAAAAAGACAAGAATAATAAAGTAACAATACAAAAATTAAATAAAAATACAAGAACTACCACAAGACATTCCTCTGAGTCAGGAAGATCCAAGTTCAGTTCCTGCCTCAGGTTCTTATTAAGAATATAACACTTAGGGGCAGCTAGGTGGTGCAGTGGATAGAGCACTGGCCTTGGATTCAGGAGGACCTGAGTTCAAATCCAGCCTCAGACACTTGACTAATTATCCTTGTGAGATAACTTGTGTGAGAATCTGTAAAATATTGTGACTCTTTTATGCACGAATCCAGCCTCAGACACTTGACACTTACTAGCTGTGTGACCCTGGGCAAGCCACTTAACCCCAATTGCCTCTCCAAAAAACAAAAAACAAATTTAACATAACACTGGAGGTTAAGATAATCTGTAAAGATAATCTGTTAAGATAATCTGTAAAATGGAGAAAACAACTACCTCAGATAGGTGAGTTTTGAAAGAAATAACATGAATGGGTCTGCAAACCTTCAAGTGGTGTAACGATGATTATTAAAGGCAATGTATTACAAATTTAAATATTTAATTTTATTAAACTAAAGTTTATCTTGACCCTATCATAGTAATTAATGTTTTATGTGATCATTTTACTTTTCAAAACCATAAATTTTGTACATTTAAAGTAATGTGGTGGCACACACCTGTAATCTCTAACACGGAAGAGGAGGCTGGTGAATTGCTTGATCTTGAGAGTTCTGAGGTGTGATAGGCAAAGCAAATCCAGTGTTTCTGTGCTAATATGGGGAGTCCCCAGGAGGAGGGGACAACCAGACTCCCTAAGGTTGAGCAAATCAGCACAGGTCAGTCAAAGGTTTTCAAAGTCTCCATCCCAATCAGTGGTGGGAACAAGCCTATAAATGGCTGCTGTACCTCAGCCTAGTGAGAGGGATACTCAGTGTCAAAAAAAGAAAACAAAACAAAGATGAAAATGAACACACACACACACACACACACACACAGTTAAAAGTCAAACACCATTACAAAGCCATGGTATGGAATAGATCATAGAGAGTTCAATTATTTCTCAACTTCCTTTTAAGTATCAATATACATAGCTATGTTTAGGTAGACAGGCAAAGATGAATTAGCATCATTAGTACTTATGGGTAAAAGAGTCTGCTTATCTTCTTTAAAACAAGCCCTCATTTCAAATGACATATTTAAAAGACTAGACTACTTCCTTTGACAAATTCATGGGTCATAAAGTTAAAAATACGCGAGGGAGAAAAAACCCCCCAAACTTAAACTATCTTCTTACATTTCTCATCACCATATTTTAACATATTTCTATTTAATGATACCGCATCTAGTAGTAACAATTTAGGTCTCTGTTTTTTCACTTGCTACACTGATTAAAATAAGGTGAAGATATGTTTACAAGCAGAGTCTAAATAAACCAGGAATGTGATTTGCACTTTATCTTATTGGTCACAACTGCATAACAACATAACAACAAAGGACCAGCTCAGTTAAACTTTGAATTGTTTTATTCTACTTTCATAAGACTCACAAAAAAAGCATTTTTTAAAAATTGTGAAGATTTTTGTTATTTCTACAGTACTTCACTGGAGATTTCTGATGTAGAAACTTCTGCATAAGGAAAAAATACTGCTAGAGTTTATAATTTTAGAGTTATCTAAAGAATTAAAGGTTATCTGATTTATCCACTGTGATGCACTTAACTTAGCTGTCTTCTGGGCCTCTATTCATTATGCTACATTGGCTTTCAAACAATGCTATTGAAGGAGGCAGATTTTCATAGGAGTTACAAAATAACTCCCATTGCAACTCATTGTACTACTGACAGAACTACAGTAGAGTAACAGTAACCCCTAGGGTTTCCTATAAATAAGAACTGAAGAAACAGGCAAAAATAAGTTGCATAAAATAGTGTGAAATGAGAAAGCAGTTAATTTGAGTTAGGGAATTAGGGGGGAAAAAAAGAAAATATGGTTAATTAAAAGGTTTTCAGGCTAACAAATAATGTAGAAATATACATTAAAAATTACAAAGATAGGGGCAGCTAGGTGGTGCAGTGGATAGAACACTAGCCCTGGATTCAGGAGGACTTGAGTTCAAATGTGACATCAGACACTTGACACTTACTAGTCGCTGTGTGACCCTGGGCAAGTCACTTAACCCCAATTGCCTCACCAAAAAACCCCCCAAAAACCAAAAACCAAAATTACAAAGATAGCTCTGAAATTAAATTGTCAAAATCAGTGCTTGACCAAAAGTTTGGGAATGACTTTTTTACCACCATGTCTCATACTTTCAATAAGCAGAGTCTATATGAAAATAAAAGTTAATCTAAGCAACAAGACCCAAGTGTCTAAATAAATGAGAGAGCAAATAACAAGAGGCAAACTGAAAAATTCACAATGAGTTTTGGTTATAGAAGGCTATGTGAGGGGAGTAGGGGACCACTTTGTGGATAACTGTGTCCCAGGCAAGCTGCTGTGATCTGCAAGGTCAACAGTAGAAAAGGCACTGATGAGCAAGAAAGTTAAGACAGGGAGCTCAACTGAGATGGCAATGAAAACAAAATGACAAGACAAAAGGGAACAAAAGAGGCAGTTTGTTTTTCTTAATTACAGAAGCAAGTTGATTATTTCTGATAGTAATAGAAAAGGTTGAGAACAAGAGCTGAAGGCTTGATACTTCAAGTACAACAAGTAAAAGCAAGTTGTCCCATAAATTATTAGTTAAGCAGAATGTTATACATAGCTGGATGAATAACAAAGTTTTAGTGAGCTAATTTTACTCTTGATAGTTAATATAGGCTATTTAATATAGTTAGGAAGTTTCTCTTTCAATATTTTTAAAGGTTCCTTTATTCCTAATTACCATGTTACAGTATATTCCAAAGGCAAGATTTACCTCAGAAATTTATTTACAAAGGAAATCAAAAGGAAATATAATTTAGCATATTTAATAAAAGAAACTGAAATGCAGTTATTTTTCATGGACCCCTCTAGTCAATGACATTTAGCCCTTCACTACTGTAACGACTGGAATGACGCCACCTGCTGGAGACTTACTGTAGAAAAGCTCCCCCATGAGGTGAAGGTCTCTGAGGGCAGACCATGTTTTTTCTTTGGTGTCAGGAAGTGAGGACTGCTTGTGGGAGGAGAAAAGGGGAGCCTGGTGCTCTGACTTGCTCTCTTTCCTGTGGACTCTGGTAGAGAGCAGAGCTGGGAATGCTCTCTCCCTTTAATAGATAGGAATCTAGGCCTCTCTCTCTACCAAATTCTTATTCTCCTTAATAAATGCTTAAAAATCTAACTCTTGCTAAAGCTTATAATTTATTGGTGACCACTCATTAGATATTTTAGAGAGTTTAGCTAGAATTTTAGCCTTAACACTACAAAAACATTTTTAATGCCTAATGTGATCTTATATTATTTTTTATTACAACCAATTGTGTACACAGCCAGACCTGAAGTTCCATTAGGTAAGGGGCAGTATCCTAAAAGCTTTAATTACCCCAACCCCAAGAACAGCTCTTTACACACAGAAGATACTTAATATTTGCTTGAATGTACACAGGAATCAAATATGTCTATTATGGAAAACCCTGGGAGTGGCTAGGTGGCGCAGTGGGTAAAGCACTAGCCCTGGATTCAGGAAGACCCGAGTTAAAATCCGGCCTCAGACACTTGACACTTACTAGCTGTGTGACCGTAGGAAAGTCACTTAACCCTCATTGCCCCCCCCCCAAAGGGGAAAAAAAGGGAAAACTCATACTAATTCTCATTTGTTTAAAATTTACAACAGATTAACCCAAATGATTCAATGATATATTATACTTATATAACATATTTGGTATTAGCTAAATTATTTTACCTATATTTAAATATTTAAATATAGCATTTCTCTACAGAAAAAATTCCAAAAACATTCATTAACCATAGTAATGTGTAATTACTGCGCTAGACATTGAAGGAATATTTTGTAAATAAGATACTGAACATAACAAAATTTGTTTTTGATACTTATACCTTTATTATAAACTCATCTGTAAAATCTTATGGAAGTGTATGGTAGATGATAAACAATAACATCTTTTTTGGGGGGTGGGGGTGGGGCAATGAGGGTTCAGTGACTTCCCAAGGTCACACAGCTAGTAAGTGTCAAGTGTCTGAGGCTGGACTTAAACTCAGGTCCTCCTGAATCCAGGGCCAGTGCTTTATCCACTGTGCCACCTAGCTGCACCCCCCCATAAACAATATCATCTTATAAAAACAAAGAAAAACAAGCTCTTAAAAGTTTATTGGCAAGAGATCCAATTAAACCACAGATCATCCTTAAAGTATTTACAAATGAAATGTGGACTAGTTCTCAATGAAACTGCATTAGAAAGCAGAAATGACACTGCAGAAACCAACAAGAGGCAAAACAGTTAGCTAGATATAACCAAGACTGCATAGAAGAGATCTCAGCTGGAAGTGAAACAATTTTGCGGGCACTGAGGGATCAAGTTTCAAGATATTCAAGAGGGAAAGGATAGAAAAAAACTTAGCTCAAGAGAAAGATGAAACAAAAAGGATCTCATGACTGCTTTTCAAAACTTGAAATCAGCTTAAGTTGGCAATGATTACATAGTAGATAGAAAAGCAAATACTAGAAGCCGGGTCTCCAGATTTACATTCAGAGCTCTTCCCACTGTATTATCTCATATCAAATTAAAAATTTTGCTAAAAATTCTACCTTGCTTTGGAACAGTGACTCTGTAGACTACACCCACCTTTAAATATTAGCGTTCCAGATAATAGGATTACTGGAAAAATAAAATGCTTTAAAAATCTAAATAAGTACAATTCTGAAAATACTCCAATAACTGACTGTATAATTTACTAATACATTAGAGCAAGTCCAATTCAAAACACATAGTTAAAACATCTTACCAATACCTACAAAGAATATTTCAACATTTTATTTATATGAAATATATTTTATAAGCAATATAATAAAACTGCTTGAACCACAACCATTTTCCTTTACATTTTTTTCATTATTTAAAAAAGGTCTCTGATTTCATGTGTAGACATTTTATACCTTTGTGGCTCCAGTAACTCCTACCCAATTAGTGCCTTTGTACTTAAAAATCTTGGAGGGGGGTAGAGAGAGAGAGATTGATTGATTGATTTTCACTATGGCCCTTTTCAAAGTATTTGCATTTCAAGAATTGGCAGAAGCTTGTGTTATGCAAGCATAGTCTTTGAGAAACCATCCATGCTGCCATCATAAAGCAGTGGGTTTGAAATTTAATGAAGTTCCTTTACACTGTTACTGAGCTATATTCATGATTACAAATAATTGTTAATTCTGTGAATAAAGTTACTGTGAGAAAAAATTCTAAGTTTAGATATTGTGTATTAGCAAGGAAGCACAAGTTTTTCTATACTTAAATTTAGGGAGATTTGTTTGACGACATATTTTTCAATTCAATTATTACATATTGTAATATAAAGCAAATAGATTAATAACAATCTATCTATCACATAAGGAACATAATTCTACTTACCAACCATCAGTAGGGCATGCAAACAAATTAAAGGGATGTATGAAAATGATTGAATAAACCTAGAAACACGGTGAAATAATACACACTAATTTTTCTTGTATTAAATAACCAACATGAAAATAACATGCTTGCACATTACACCTGACAGTTATTTTAAATAATTTACAACTGGTGCCACCTGGTATAATAGTACAGGCAAAACAAAAGGACAATCTAACTCCACTCTCCAATTTTGAAAAAACTGAACTTTTTTAAGGCAGGGGAAAAAAATTTACACTAAAAACACAAAAGAATATGTACTACTTTCTCTCTCTGAAAAATGTGTAAATTGTCATCTTCAATGCCTATGGTTAACATTTTATTTCCAAATTCCCAATACAGAGGATTAACAGCTTAAATTGTTTTTAACTGATGCCTTGTATTCATGTGAACATATCTGTCTTTTAGACCTCCATATACCACTTCTACCAGCCTTCCCTTATTTAGAAAAAAAAATTAAAAGTGGAAAGGAAAAAAATTTAGTAAAATTAACCAACACCGACTATATCTGACAAAATTGCCTAAATTGCTCAAAATAACATATCCTGAAGCTACTTACAAAAATTTGTTAATTTTATTGATAAATTGTATCAAATCATTTAAATTTTATAAGCATCCAGGTTATTTAACATTTTAAAAATAAAACAGGACAGTGACAAAAGAGCTAATCTGAATGTAAAAACTCATTATGATATCCATTTTGTACCTCATTAATACAGTAGGAAGGGTCCTTCCATGCTCATGAACTCTAAAATTCCCTTATGTGATTGCAATCTTTCATCATGTCACCTCTCCCAGTGTCTTGTAATCCCAAACCTATTCTTTATCCATAATGTATCCTTCAATCCCTTGGCCTTTCAGGTCTTTCCCAGCCATCACCCCCACCATAGCTAAATTCTCCTTTCCTCATCTTGAATATCTTGAAATTTCCTCATCATGAAACCATTTGACTCTACTAGTTTTATTCTCTAGGCTCTTATACATTTATGGTATCACTGATCCTGCTCAGCTAAGCACCAGTCCTGGATTCCTCCCAATATCTGCTGCCTTTATTCTTACAAATGTGCTGGATGAAGCTAAAGAAAAAAAAAAATCACGAAACTGTACTGATGAGATTCATCACAAATTTATGCTACATAACCTCAACTGAGCCCTCACTGCTTCAAGGAAATCCTTTCATACCTCACTAATTTACCATCTCAACACAGAGGATCTTCCAAACCTTTTCTTCTCTAAGACTCCCAAGGTTTTCCCTTATCCTCTCAGCTGAGAATCGTATCTCATTTCCTGAAAAATTTAAGGCCATTTTTAGAAAGCTCCCTCTTCTCCCCTCATTTCATATCACATGCTAATGACTGGCAACCATCTCCTTATTCACCTCACATCTAGAAGTGGGCCAAGGTGCTTTATACACCAAAGCTTCTTAACAGTTCATCACCTTCTTTTCTTTGTTATTTATTCTCTTCTTTCTGGGTTTTTATGTCTCTGCACTTTCCTGGTTCTCTTTCAACCTGACTAAATGCTCCCTCAAGTTCCTTTGTTGGGTCTTTATCTAGCTTGCTAATCTTATCTGCCCATGGCTCTTGCTGGGCCCTCTTCTCTGCTCCTTTTATAAAATGCTTGCTTCTTGGGACCTGAATTATTCAACCACTACTGTATCTGGTGCTACAAATTTTAATTCTGGCTCTGTCACTACTGTTAATCATCTTATTCTCATTGATGTTCATTTCTGTGACACTATGTTGTCTTTGTATTCACTTACTACATGTCTCAGATTTTCCTGCTGGATCTTTGCCTAAGTCCCAATTAAGGGTGGGACTCTTCCAGGGCTCTATCCTAAGTCCTCTTCTCCCTTTATACCATTTTACTTGGAAATCATCATCTCTATCCTGATGATAATAAATCTACCTGTGGGTGCTGTTCATTCAGTTGCATCTGACTCTTACTGATCTATTATGGGGTTTTCTTTGCAAAGATACTGGAATGGTTTACCATTTCCTTCTCCAGTGAATTAAGGCAAAAAAAGAGCACCTTGCCTAGGGTCATACAGCTAGTAAGAGAGAGTCAGAGTCTGCATTTAAATTCAGGTCTTCCTGACTCCAGACCCAGTGCTGCCTCATGTCAGGTCATGACTTTTTGCTGACCTTCACTTTCACATCTCCAAAAGCCACTTGGGCATCTTGAATTAGACATTCCAAAAACATTATAAACTCAGTACATCCAAAATTTCATGAACTCACTTGTCCCCTCTGCCCACCCCCAAAAGCCTGTGCCCTTCCAAATTTTCCTTTTACTGTTGAGGATACCACCATCCTTCCAATCCTAAGGTTCACAACTTAGGCATCATACTTGGCTCACTATCTCTACCTCCCCATATCCAAGCTGTTGCCAGAGCTTACTGATTTCACCTTTGTAATATTTTTGAACATGGCCCCTTCTCTTCTCTGTCACTTCAATTCCCTTGGTGCAGGCCCTTATCTCCTTACAGTTTAACTATTACAACTGTCTGCTGGTTTGTCTGGCTGCCTGCCTTTCCCTATTCCAAGCCATCTTCCATTCAGCTGTTAGACTGATCTTCCTAAAGTACAGGTCTCAAGATGTTACCCTGCCATTCACCAAACTTCAGTGGCTCCATATTACACCTCCAACCCCAAATTTAAAAACCCTCTGCTTGGCATTCACAACTTTTCATAACCTGGTCCCCTACTACACTTTTACAATCTTCTTACATCTTAACCTCACACACTTTATGATCCAGTGACAATGTCCTCCTTGTTAACCCAAGAACAAGATAGTCTACCTCCTGAGACTAGCCATTTTTCACTGGCTATTTGTTCCCCATGCCTGGAATTATCTTCCTTCTTATTTTTGTCTCTTGGTTTCTGTCATCTATCAGTTAAAATACTACTTTCTACATGAAGCCTTTCCCAATCCTCCTTAATCTCAGCGCCTTCATGATTTATTCTTTGTACCTAGTTGTTTGCTTATTGTCTCCCCCTTTAGACTATGAGCTTCTTGAAAGCAGGGAGTCTTTTGCCTTTTTTGTATTCCAGTGCTTAGCATAGTGCCTAGCACATAGTTCATGCTTAATCAATATTTACTGACTAATTAGGAGCTGGGGGTACAAGTACAGTGAAGAATAAACATAGTCACAAGAAGCTCATTCTGACAGGGAAGATAAGTTCATACATGACTATAAGGAGAATACATCCAAAGGAGCTAAACGTACAATAAACTGAGAAGGACACTGGAAGTTGGTGAAATCAGTCAGTAAAGGTGCCATGTTGAAGACAGCATGGATAGAGGAAGAATAAGCAATTGAGAATAGTATTAAGATTATGAAGCCAGAGGCCTAGAAGAACAGCAATGTATTGTGAGGAATATATTCTGAAAAATCTTTAAATATTTATTAGCACCCAAAATCCAGGTAAGGTTTCTATAAATGTCGAGTAATGTATTACTCAATATTAATCACAGTTTGGTTTTTTCTAAGCTTGGGTATATAATTAAATATGTCACACTAAGAAATGCATACTTTTCAGATAATCCCTAATTATTAGAGAAATTTAAATGTGATTACGGAAATATAGTATTGCAAAAATGATGAGTTCTTAGTGAAGAATATTAAACTTTGATTTCTCATTCAATTTACAAATTTCTTTATAGATGACAAAATGTGATCTGACCCCTCCCCACATCTAGAAACTGTATTTGATCTTTGAGTTAAAGTGGTATGAAGGTTACTAGTCTTACATGTATCTAACATGCAAGAAAGTAGTATAATTGAGCATTACTTAAAAGTAAATCATTCAGAAACCATCCCATATTATTTGAAGATCAACTCAATATAGCAAAACAAAGGAACTTTTCTTACCAAGAATGAACTTTAATGTGGGAAAGGGAGAAAATCTTATGAGTAAAGTGATAAAATAATGATAAAACATTAGCCACCTTTCACCAAACTTGCCTTCAGAAAGGAATCACAGAATATCAGGACTGAAATGGACTATATCTAATTCACTTATTTCCCTTCTCTTTAACAATGTGTCATCCGTGCTAACAGAAACTGAAAAGTTATATCCATTCCCAGAGACGTAACTAAAAATTTCTTCACCTAGTCAGGAGTAGGGGATGCATAGGCACATAAACAGTAAGAGAAAGGGCCTGGAGTTCTGCTTCTTGTTTCCCTATCCTATAATCACTGCCTCATGACCAGTGTCCCTAATTACAACTGCCTGTGTGTCACATCTTTATCCAGTACCTACTCTCTTCAAGAAGCAAGACTAAATTGACAAAAACTTTTCACAATTAAAACACTTAAAAAGATTATTGTATGACAAATAGCACTTAAAGGAAGAAGTTTGTGGGAAGAAATATGTAAGATAAAAAATAAAATTTTCACAATGAAGCAGCATGGCAAAATGGAAAAAAAATTCAATCTGGATTCAAGACCTGGGTTCTAATTCTACTTCTTGCACTTACTTTATCTGGAAACGTAAGTCACATTATCTTTACGAGTCTGTTTCTTCATTTGTAGAGTAGCCAACCTCTAAATCTTTGATCTTATGTACTCCTATGAGATAAGGTACCATTAGTAGATAGTACTACTCTCATCTGATTTACAATTAATTTTTTGTCCAAAACACCGTAAGGCTATTATTACAGTAATTTTTTAAAAAAATTACTGATTTCACTTTAATGAGAAATGGGTGAAAACGCACAAGGGTTTGGAACTGCTGATGACACTGGTGTGCTTCTAAAGTAAAGAATCTGATCCTCAACTGAAAGTTATCATAACCTTTTATATTCTAGGGTTTGTTTTAAAATACTTTCTTTGTACAGGGTGAAAGTATAAGAAATTTGTTAATGAACTGAGAGGGTATAGTGATAAGAAAAATAATTTGAGAATGCATCTCTCTTATGTATAGAAAGATGTTGCTACAGTTTTCTGCCATGCACAACCATTTTAATCTGAATGGGAAATCTGTCTAGGGACCCAAAGTACAGTAATTAGCAATCTCTTCAGAGTGTCAGGGCAGAATTACCATTGTAATGGTTTAGCTGAAGGATAAAAGGATTGAATTTGGGTCTGCCTGCCAGCCAAACTAAATGAGTTGCCATGGGAATTTTCAAATGTAAGAGGCGTTTACTTAAAGCAATTTGGCAGGTTTGAATAAACTCATAAATTATGGGTTTTAGAGAAGCTAGTCCTTGCTTGCAGTGGTGTAGACCATACAGTAGAGAAAGCTTCTTGTACTTTTAATGTGAATGAGTTGATCTCTGCTTTCCTACAGAAGATTATTAAGCCTAGAATGACTTTTTTTCTTTTATGCTATACAGAAGGAAATAATGTAAAATTATTAGATTTAAATAGAATCTTACCCATCTAAATTAGTTACAAATAGCTTTTATATTTCAACAGACATTAACATGGTATTTTGGTTTTAACTTAGTATGCATAGTTTATTATGATTCTTGTCAAATCTTGCCTCAGAAGATGGTTAAAGATTATTTAAAAAAACAAACCCAAAGGCATTCAAGTCCTTTAAACGAATTTATACAGGACATACATAAAACCTTTCAGAGCTTTTGCTTCCCTTTCTCCTCTATTGGGAACTATGTAGAAACCTGACTGGTTATTCTCAGCAGAGGTAGTTCTTAACCTCTTCTTGCATTAGGAATGTCTCTTTGGCAGGCAGAATCCCAGGGAAATCTTTCTCAGAATGTTTATAAATGCATAAACCAAAATGCATAGAATTACAAAGAAAACCAATTCCACTGAAAAACAGTTATCAAAATATTAAAAACAAAATAAAAAAAAAGTTCCTTGACAATAGTAAAGAACCTCAGTTTTAAGAGAGTCCTGAAATGTATGAAGATGGATTAGCTACTTTCACAAAATTTTTATTTCTTTCAACTGTGTTCAAGCAATCAGTTGTAGTGATAAAGATCTATTACCAGTCAATCAGCAAATGTTTACTAAGCTTAAGATGCTAAGTGCTAGCATACAAAGAAAGGCAAAAGATAGTCCCTGCTCTCAGGGAGATCACAGTCAAGACCACATGTGAACAACTATGTATCAACAAGCTATAAATAAGGAAAACTGGCGAAAATCAATACAGGAAAGAGACTAGGATTAAGGGGGATTGGGAAAGGCTTCCTATAGAAAGTAGGATTTTAGCTGGAGGTAGAAATGGGGAAGAAGAGCATTTTAGGCACGAGGGACAGCCAATGAGGATGTCCAGAGTTGGGAGAGGGTGTGTCTTGGTGGAACAACAAGGATGCCAATGTCACTGTATTGTAGAATATACCAGGGATGGGGTAAATTGTAAGAAGACTCAAAGATGGGTAGAGGTAGGAGTATAGGGGAAGCAGGTTATAAAAGGCTTTAAATTCCAGAGGAAAAAGTGATCAACATAAATGCTGTGGGAATTTATTGAACAGGTATGGGGAGGCAGTAGGGTGACACGCTCAGTCTTGTGCTTTAGAAAGTTCATTCTGACAGAGTAGAGAGAGGTTTATGACAAGCATATCAACTAGCAGGCTAGCTGCTAAAGGACAATGAATCATTTTTCTAATGTGAATTAATGATATAGCTATCATCCTCAAGTTCTATACTGAATGTATTCTAGAGAATATAGCTATCTAGAAGATACTCCATACACTTTTGGCTGATTACTTTTCCTAGGTTGAGGAAGTTATGGAAAGGAGACAGTAATACCACTTTCATAACACTAAAACAGGAGGTAGCAAAACATTTTATTTAGGTGAAAGGTCTGGGGTGTGGTGTGTGTGTGTGTGTATAAATTAAATTTCTACAACATCCTGAAAATGTGGTGTTAGTGTGATCCATACTATTAAATTATAGAAGGGAGCACTCCAATTAGTCCAAGAGAATGAAAAAGAAAACAGGGTAGATAGTAATATGTTCTCTTCCATTTCATAAGTGGCAGTACTGTATTTCAGGACATTTAGAGACTATTCCTTCTAATGCTGAGGGTTTAATGTATCATGCTGGTCCTGGGAACATATAGAAGATTGTCAAAAGGAAAAAATGCCATCCACATTCTCTAATAAATAATACAGTTCTCTATTCCTAGAATCATAAAACATCTCTGATTAAAGCTCTAACTCCACAATGCGAACTACATGATGCACATCGTCATTCACATGGATATTCTACAGACAAATAAATTAACACATCTAAAACAAAACCCATCCCTCTTCCTAAATTTTTTTTTTAATTGCTGGAGAAGAAACCAACAACCTTCTAGTTAATCAAGCTTGCAACTTTGAACTTATTTATCCTTGACTCGTTTTGCATCTCAATTTAATCATTTCATCTCAATTATGAGGTCTTAAGCTTCATTCTTTCCCTCCATTCACACAACCATGATCCTGGATCAGGCTCTAATGACCTATTGCCTAGACTACATTAAGTTCCTATTTTTTCTCCAGTATCTCTTCCTTCTCAGTCCATCATCTACATAGCTATTCATAAATCTTAATTTAACTGTAATATACCTCCACTCATGAATTTCATATTGCCTCTAAGATGAAATATACAAATTCCTTGTTTAGCATTTAAAGACCTCTCTGATAACTGGGGGTCTAATGTATATATGACGTGAAGTAAACAAGCTGGAAATGGACATAAAATATAATTGCTTTTGCACTTGTAACTGGAAGCTAGATAAAAAATATTACTAAAATCGTTAAACCTCCTTATAAATAAGAAAGGAATTTTTAATTTATGAAGGTGATTTTTGGTTGGAATATCTAATTTTACTCTCTATTATTTAATAAAGTTTACTGCTCTGAACTTTAACTAATCCAAGGAGCAGTGTTTCAACATTGTTGCTGGAAAGTAAGGACATAAAGATATAATGACCTCACTAGTAAAGGAATCATTTTATAATTTTCTTTTTATATACAAAGCTATCAGTATATAAATAGGCAATTTTGAATGAAGAAAAATTTTAGTGTTTTCCTCAATTCTTTTTTCCAATTGCATCATTCTGTGCCTCTTAATATGCATTACTGAGAAACTGGTTTAGATGTTGCTGTTACCAACAGATTCCATCATGTACAATCCCTATCTAGTTACTATTTTGTCACATGAAAGCAATTATGTGTATTAGAAGACTTGTGTTCTACCAATATCTATAGTGATTTGAAAAATGTTCACTGATCTCACACACACACACACACACAGAGCTTACTTTGAGGGTTGAACACATTTTGATTTGATGAAGAAATAATTTAGGCTCTTTTTCCTTAAAAAACAAAACAAAACAAAACTTGTATATTAAAAGCTATAGGTTCATTTTAAGTTTGAGCTTTTAATTTTTATCCACATATCTTTAAATGTTTTATTTTCAAAATGTTCTTTGTGACCTGGACTTTATTTAATCATCTGGTAATATTTCAAGTTTCTGCCTAATTCTGGATATAGTCAATTTACTTTCTTGCTACTTTATTCCATTTTTTTTCCCTATGCTTTGTTCATATATTTCTCCTTTTTGCAAACAAATGAAGGGAAAGGAAAATCTGCTTCCCTAATGGTCTTATTTGCTAGCTTCTAATAGTCTAAGTTATAGAAAATAAAGCAAGACAAAAATACTATTAAATACACGTACATAGATGCATATACCAAACACAAAGAACTTCAGAGTTGCAAGGGGGCTTAGCAATGATCTAAGGGAATCCTTTAGTTTACAAAGAAGGAAGCCCTGATAAAGTTTAAGCAAAGCTTAAAATGAGACTTTAGAAACATCTTGTACTTTAAAGATCAGTAATTATCAAAATCATTTGGGACTTATTAAGAGATAGAATATCAGATCAATGGAACAGGTTGGACAGGAGAGAATCAGAAAACTGAAATTATTTGTAGATGGGAAGAACTGGAAACAATGTAGATGTTGACAGCCATTCTCTGAATGGCTAAAACAATCACTATACATGCATGTAATGCAATATTACTATGCTAGAAGAATGGTGAATATGAAGAATGCAGAGAAGCATAGATTTAAATGAAATGATTCAAATTACAGAGAGCATAGCCAGGAAAACAATATACCCAATGACTATAACAATACAAATAGAACAATTTCGTGATGTTATAGAGGCCAGATTGACCCCAAAGACATCTCCATTCCTCCTTTGAACATACAAGGGTTTCACAGGATCACTAAATCTTTTAAAATGTGTTAAAAGAGGTGTTTTTTTGCTTTGTTTTGTTTTACTTAGCCTTTTTCAGCCTCAATTTTTTAAATCCACAAAAGAGATAATAACTGCACCTACCTTGCTGTGAGGATCACATGAGACAACATGTAAATCAATTTGGAAATTTCAAATCCCTGTATCAAATTTGACTATTCAAAGTTCTAATTATGGAAGATAAAATAATTGGCTCCAGACCACAAATATAAAAAATGTACCACTTCAAGGAACTCATTATTCATACTAACTGGGACCTATATGTGTAAATGGTAGCTATTATTATCATTATTATAATATCATTAAAAGAGGAGAGAGAGACTAGAAACAGGAAATCGGTCAGGAAGCCACCTGCACTCAGGGTCTGGGTGGGAGGTCACGAAAGTCTTGCTAGAACGTTCATCATATGAGTCAAGAAAAGGGAATTAGCAACTTATAGGATTTGAGAGTTAAGGAATGACTCAAAAGGTGGGACCCAGAGAGAAGAGGCATGGGTTTTGGAGGAAATACAACGAACTTAAGAGCTTTATGAGGCATTGAAAGGGAAATATTCAGCAAACAACTGATAAAAGACTGAAGGTTCAGGAGAAATATTAGTTCTCATTAGAAGATGTAAGATGTATAATTCTGATTCACAAACACAACCAATGCAACCAAGATTACAAGGAAAACAAAAAGCTAGGAAACATTTTCTCAAGCAAGTATCTCTGATAAAGGCCTCATTTCTCAATTAGAGAAAGGAGTCAAATTTATTAAGAATCCAAGTCATTCTCCAATTGAGAAATGGCTAAAGGATATGAACAGGCAGTTTTCAGATGAAGAAATCAAAGCTATCTTTTGTCATGAAAACCACTATTCATTAGAAATTACAAATTAAAACAACTCTGAGGTACCACCTCGCACCTATCAGACATATTAGCATATGACAAAAAAGGAAAATGATGAATGCTGAAGAAGATAAGGGAAAATTGGGACACTAATGCACTGCTGGAGTTGTAAACTGGAGAAAAATTTGGAACTATGCCCAAAGGGCAATCAAACTATATACACCCTTTGATAAAGCAATACCACTATTAGGTCTACATCCCAAAGAGACTGTATAAAAGGGAAAAGGACCCGCATGTACAAAAAATATTTATAGCTGCTCTTTTTGTGATGGCAAAGAATTGGAAATTGAGGGGATAAACATCAACTGGGGAATGGCTAACCAGCTTGTGGTATCTGATTTACTGGAATACAATTGTGCTATAAGAAATGATGAGATGGGGATTTTAGAAAAACCTAGAAAGGCTTACACATCACGGGTGCAAACTGAAGTGAGCAGAACCAGGAGAACAATGTACACAGTAACAGCAGTATTGTGTTATGATCAACTATGACTGACTTGGCTATTGTGAATAATACAATGATCCAAGACAAGTGGAAAAGACTCATGATGGAAAATGCTAACCACATCCAAAGACAGATCTGATGGAGTCTGGCAGTTTTCCCCTTTTGTTCTGTTTCTTCTTTCACAACAAAAAAAATATGGAAATGTGTTTTAATGATTTTCCATACATAAGTGATACTGAATAGCTTACTGTCTTAGGGAGGGGGAAGGGAGAAAATTTTGAACTCAAAATTTTTTATAAAAATACAAGTTAAAAATTTTCTTACACATATGTAATTGGAAAAAATTAAATACCATTTAAAAGAAAAATATAAAAACTGAACAAGAAAAAATAGGCTTCAAGACATATATTTGAGAGTGAAATGCATAGAAATAATACTTAAACCATGACACCTAATGAGGGCTGACAAACAAGAAAAGGGTACAACTAACAATCTTGGTGATGCCCATACTAAATGTATGTGAAAAGAATAAGCACACAACAAAAAAAAAAGGCATGATTAGATAGGTAGGACAAGAGCCTAGCATCAACAAATTAAGAGGGTCAGAAGTTTATATTATAAGAAAAAGAGGAAACAACTAAGGAAATGAAGGTAATGAGTATAGACAATCTATCCAAAGAATTTGGATGAAGGAGATAAAGCAGCCTGAGTAGTTAACCCTCAAACAATGAGCAAGAAACAGAATATGCTTCTATCAAAACTCAGGAGTTCATCAGTTCTCTCTCTGATGGTAGCTATAGCATTTTTCATCATGAATACTTTGGAATTCTCACAGATCACTATACTGATCAGAGTAGCTAAATCTATCACAAAGGATCATTGCTTCAACATTGCTATTACTAGACAATGTTCTCCTGCTTCTGGCTCACTTCACTTTACATTAGTTCATAAAGGTCTTCCCAAGTTTGTCAGAAACCATTCCCTTCATTGTTTCTTACAAAATAGTAGCAATCCACCACAATCACTACCACTCTCAATCATTTTCCAACTGATGGGCATTCTCTCAATTTCTAATTCTTTGCCACTAGAAAAATAGTTGCTATAAATATTTTTGTATATTTAAGGTACATTTGTCTTTTCTGGGATACAGACTAGGTAGTAGTATTGCTAGGTAAAAAGGCAGGCACAGTTTTATAGAAGTTTGAACATAGTTCTAAATTGTTCTAAAGACCGGTTACATCAGTTCACAACTCTACCAACAATACATTCATTAGCGTCCCAATTTTTCCACATCCTCTCCAAAATTCATCGTCTTTTCTGTCAAATCAGCCAATCTGACAGGTGTGAGATAGTACCTTGGAGTTCTTTTAATTTGTATTTCTCTAAAAAGTAGTAGAGCATTTTTTCATATTACTAAAGATAGCTTTGTTTTCTTCTTCAGACAAGAGCCTATTCATAATCCTTTGTCCATTAGTCAATTTGAGAAAGGCTCTTAATTTTATGAATTTTAATTAATTTTTGTTGCTCTACAAATAAATCATTGGTAGCTGGACTGGCACAGCACTAAATAAGTAAATTAATTTTGGTAGAGTTGTCATTTTTATTATAATGGCTCAGGCCATTCACAAAATATTTTTTCAATTGTTTAGATGTCTTTGTGTGAAGAGTATTTGTGTTCATATGGTCCTTGAATATACCTTGACAGGTAGATTCCCAAGAATTTTCTACAATGTGCAGTTATTTTAAATGGAATTTCTATATTTCTTCCTGATGGGCTATGTTGGTATTGATTAGATTTATGTGGGTTTATTTTATATCCTGTAGTTTTGCTAAAGCTGTTAATTGTTGCAACTAGCTTTTTAGTTGATTCTCTAGGGTTCTCTAAGCAAAGATTATTAATAGTTTTGTTTCCATAATGCCTATTCTTATTCCTTCAATTTTTTTTTCTTGTCTTATTGCTACGGCAAACATTTCTAGCACAATATTAAATAAGTAGTGATGATGGACATCCTTCACCCCGATCTTAATGGGAAGATTTCTAATTTATCTTTGTTAGATGTAGTGCTTGCTTTTGGTTTTAGGTAGATACTACTCATTTTAAGAAAGGTTCCATTTATTCTAATGGTTTCTAGTATTTTTTGTATTTTTTTAGTGAGGCAATTGGGGTTAAGTGACTTGCCCAGGGTCACACAGCTAGTAAGTGTTAAGTGTTTTAGGCTGGATTTGAACTCAGGTACTCCTGACTCCAGGGCTGGTGCTCTATCCACTGTGCCATCTAGCTGTCCCGGTTTCTAGTATTTTTAAACAGGAATGTGCTGTATTGTCAAAAGCCTTTTCTATATATATTGATTACAATATATGATTTTTGCTATTTAAATGGTCAATAATACTTTTAGGTTTCCTAATATTAAACCACCCCTGTATTCCGGGTATAAATCCCATCTGGTCATTGTACATGATCTTTGTGTAGTTTCATTAAAGAGATTGGTCTATGGTTTTCCTTCAATGTTATCAAAACTGTATTTGTAGCATAGAGGGAATTTAGGGCTCCTTTTATCTTTCTTCGAAAAATTTATATGGTATTGGGATACACTGTTCTTTAAATGTTTGTTAAAATTTGCTAAATCACTGTTTACAACTTCCACTCATAACTTCTGATTCTGCCTTCTTGACCAAAACATTTCTTCCACATGACAATTCTTAAAGTACCTGAAAACAATGATTATGACATCTCTGAATCTTCTTTTATACAGGCTAAAAATGGCCAATTTTTTCAATCAATCTCTAATTCAGATTCAAGGTTCTCCTCTTTCTCTCAATACTCTCCAGTGTAGTGATATCCTTCTTAAACTATGATGCTACACCCCTCCAGTTAACGTATGATGAGGGCAGAAGACAGTGGGACTATCACCTTCTTATCTCACTAACTTTGTACATGTTGGGGAGAGGGGGAAGGTGGTTGAATGATAAGTTATGCAAGGGAAAAAAAGAAAAAAGTATCAATGAAAAACATAAAAATAAACTGAACATGGAGCAGCTAGGTGGCACAATGAATAAAGCACCGGCACAGGATTCAGGAGGATCTGAGTTCAAATCCAGCCTAAGGCTCTTATTAGCTGTGTGACCTTGAGCAAGTCACTTAACCCTCACTGCCCCCTCTAAAACCACCACCCCAAAACAAACAAAAATAATTTAAAAAAATGAATGTAGCAGAAGGTAGTTCAGAAAAGGCTGCAGACAAGAAGGGGAATGTTAAACTACCATGTTAAAATTAATTTATACTTTAAAAACAAGCTTTATGTGGTAAATTCATGGGGCCTGTTCAGTATATATGGAAATGTTCATGTTTGTTATTAAAAAGTTTTACTATATTGGGCGCAGCTAGGTGGCACAGTGGATAAAGCACCGGCCCAGGATTCAGGGGTACCTGAGTTCAAATCTGGCTTCGGACACTTGACACTTACTAGCTCTGTGACCCTGGTCAAGTCACTTAACCCTCATTGCCCCGCCAAAAAAAAAAAAAAATAAAAGTTTTACCATATAAAATGTAAACAGTTAACAAAATGAAGAGTGGATCAACCTTAGGAGAAATAGAACTACCCTGCAATTACAAACAAGTAATTTTTAATCTTAGCTCAAATAATGTCATTGAGCAATACAGAGAACTGAGTAGTTTTCTCCTGGGAGATTCATTCTTGAGAAATAATTTAGAATGTAACTGTAATGTGAGGTGGGGCATGGTGGTCTTTCTAGGCAGGATTTCTAAGGTTGTTTCTGCCCAGAGAAACTTTGGCAAGTCAAGCCCTTAGAAGTAATGGTTATCTTTAAAAAAAAAAAAAAAGAAAAAGTAATGGCTATCTACCCCAGATATGAGGATTTTTGGAAGGACATCTAAGCTATGGTAACATTATAATCACTATGAATACTGGGACAGACACTCTATAGATGAGAGGTAGAGAAGTCTGTAGGAAAATACAAAGGTGATACCGGTGTGACTAATATGTGATTATTTATTTATTTTACAGAGGGAATATATACTATTCAGTAGCATTGGAACAGCTCTACCATATACTTCCAGAGTCACATTTGTAAGCTTTTAGTTCAAGAAAAACCAAATACTGTTAAATTATAGTGAACTTGGTCTGAAAGAAGAATCTACTGCCCTTTGGCTTGACTGATTCTTCTTTTTTCTTCTTGATTATAAGGGATTTCTCTCTGGGGTAGGGAAAGAGATAAAATGGGAAGTATAGGTGATATGAAAACAATTTATATAGCCTATGAGATTTCACTGTTTTGGAAGCTGATTTAAATATCCTCTTTGGATAGCCTAAACTATCTCAATTTTTTTGCATACTTAGAATACTTTATAAAAGCAAAATTATATCCAAATTCATAGTGTGCTTCATCACATACAACAGCAGATACAAAATGCTTTACAAGAACAAAATCACCCAATTCATAGTCTGCCCTCATCATAAACGAAATTAGTTGTTTTGATATCACAAAGCTGGTTAAAATAGTATTCTATGTAAATATACCTTTTATTCCTCAATTCATTCTTTTTTTTTTCCCCCAGGGCAATGGCGGTTAAGTGACTTGCCCAGGGTCACACAGCTAGTAAGTGTTGAGTGTCTGAGGCTGGATTTGAACTCAGGTACTCCTCAATCCAGGGCCAGCGCTTTCACCATTGTGCCATCTAGCTGCCCCCCAACTCATTCTTTAAAATACACTTGTCCTAAGATTAAGTAGTTCAAAATGCAAGTAAGAAATTGCCTTAATAAGTCACTGAAAAATGTATGTATGCATGTGTTGTCTATATATGTTTAAATTCAAGTTCTACAGCTCTGTGAACCTACTGGAAAATTCTACAGGTTTTACTGCACTGATTTCAGAACTCAGGTGCCTAATTTGATAATAAAGAACTAAAATATTTTTCATCACTAAATTAACACAAAAGCTTGTCATATTATGATTCACCAAATAATAGCTAAAATTTATATAATGCTTACTACATGCCAGTAAGTATTTTACATTTTTAAATCTCATTTGATCCTCACAACAACCCTGAAAGGTAGGTGCTAAGAGTAAAAGAAGACCCCAATGACTATCCAAAGGGAAGAGATGATATTTTTTTGTTTGTTAGTTTGTTTTTTTATCAAAAGCATTAATGGCGGTTTTCTAGAGTTCTACCTGGTTAATATGACAGCATTTCATTTTTGATGGCATACTGAGCTTATATAATGTTTTTCCTATGCACATCCTTGCTCTGGTCTTCATATGTATATTATAGCATAGCAGTCCCATGTAACTGCACCTTAGAATAATTTGAATTCAGGCATAGAAATTGATTGTTTCAAGAGTTTAATTTTTTCTCTTCTTTTCTGTCCAGGCAAGCAAAATAAAGAATAATCTGCAGACAATCCAATTTACTCAATCACCTGTTTTGTGTTAGTAAAGTGTAAGAACACTGGGTATATTAAGTCTGACATAAACTGTGATAGAAAAATCAGTGCACTTCTTTGTGCCTAAACTGCAATTGTCTGCTTTGGTTTGTTTCTTTTTAAGAAGGAAAAGGGTGATTTCCAGGCCTCAAACTCTGATTATTCTAGTAAAGAACTGATATAAACTATACTGCTATAAGAAACTGCTAAAACAATACTGTTCCACAGCAGAAAGGTATAATTTCTGGACAATGCAACATATGGAGCAGTAGAAAAAGTATTGGAGCTTGGTATATCACTTGACATTTATATTTCACTTTCTTCAGTTAAAAAAATTGCTCAGATCCATTCTAGTTCTAAACATCTATTCTCTCTCCTCTGCTCCAATAACTAATAAATGAAAACACTGTTAGTTCATTTCCAAAAGTTACTATAGATAATTATTTTCAAGGGACCTTACTCTAAGTAATACTGAATGTGTGAAGTGACAGATATAATTTTTAGGGTTTAAATAATGGAGATGAAAACTCCTTTATTAATTATACTTCAGATGAACCAAATATTCTCTCAAAAAATATTTTGTCCTCAAATATTTCTTCAAGTAAACAATGACCATGGAGTTAAATGGCTCTTTATGGTTTAAGAAATGTTTCAAGTGATTATCTGTTAAATTATCTACTCTGAAATTTGAGGAAAGAAACAGAAAAATGAAAACAAAACCAAATTCAGATTGCAATATAAAAAACCTCCTTAAACACTATAATTATGATTCTCAACAATTTTTATCTAAGCAGTCACCTAGAATTCCATATCATTTCTGCAAGGCAAAAAATGTTAAATTATTTCAGAAAGGAAAGGAGAGAAGAGGGAGAGGAGAGGGAGAGGAGGGGAGGAAAGAAAAAAGAATGAAAGGAAAAGTTTGGAAAAACAAGAAAATAATCTTGACTGATCAAGTTACTGGGATGAATTTTATGGACAGTTATAAACCTGAGATTGATATAACTAAACAAAAACAAATGAGTTTTACTCATTATTTTTATAAAAGCTCACATTGCATAATGTTATGAAGTACAGATACTATTTTAAATGTTTAGTGAAGGATCATTACTTCTAAGTATGTCAGTAAAAAATAATACAGCATCCTTTTTACACATTGCTTTAACTCTGAAAAATTATATGACATTCTTCAATTAAAGTAACAACAAAACCAAAAAAAATCTGATTTTTCTCTAGCATTTATTAATGGCTTTTGAGTAGAATCTTATAATTACATCTCATCATCTCATCATCTGGCTGGAATAAGTTCCTGTATTCTGCTTAAAAAGAAACACACTATACAGAAATCCATACTTATGGGAGTAATAAATAAGGAATTCTTTAAGTGCTATTAATTTTTTTCTAACATTAAGAATCTGAAACAGTCTTCTATAAACCCAATTAATCAGGTTATTTATTATTTTTTTAATGTTTCTAGACAACATACTGATATAAAGATAAAGAATTAAACAGTTACTGAGTTCAAGTACCCCTATGGCATATAGCAGCAAACCCTAGAGGCAAGCCATTTAATTTCTTAGCACAGTTGTAGAGAAGGTATCAACCTGCATAGGTCTCTACACATGAACTTCCTCACCTGAGAATTACCCATTCTAATGAAATCACAGGTCCAATTGCTGATCCATTTAAATGCACTAAAATCCAGGAGATTTTAACACATGTTCAACTGCTTTAAATTTGGAATTTGGGGGGGAACATGCCTATTGTAAAGAATTAATTAACTATTACTTGCTTAGAAACAGATGGTGAAGAGGATAATTCATTATTTTGTTACAGAAGGTAAGTAATGACTTTATTAGCCAATTTCATTTAAAGTGTCAGAAACCAATTTTTGATTATTTGACAAACTTTGGACGTATATGTAATTCCTGTATCTATAGCAATAAAATATAACAAAGTAATAAAAATAATTAAAAAGTATAGAAACTTGGTACAGTAAGTGGTAAGTCACATTAAATTTAAACTAGTAGCTCTTGGGGGGTAAAATGCTAAGACCACAGAAATCTATGTTTATTGAAATCTTAAGTGTGATTTTCACTTAGTCTCCTCTCCCCCCCACCCTCCAACACACATAATAACAGCAAATAAGGAAGTCTGACCCAATTTACTTAAATTCTCTTTTCACATTAATGTGTGATGAATAAGTACCCTCTAAACAATGCAGAAAAAAGTCTACTTTTTATTGAAAACTGGAAATTGATTGTGATTCTCAGAACATGGACTCGACATCTAGTCAGTTACAAATATGACCAAATCAAAGACATAACTAAAAAAATAATTAAAAATAACAAAAATTATGCTTTAAGATCCATGGAACATATACAACTGGATATCCTATGATAAATTTAGCCTAAAATTAAGCAAACTAATTCAATATTCACAAAAGCTAGGGGGCCCTGTGGCTAGACAGAGTATAGGACCTGGGGTCATGAATACCTGAGTACCAATATTACCTCAGACACTAACTACTGAACAAATAACTGTTTCCTCATCTCCAAAATGGAAATAACAATACTTTCATTGTAGGATAGTTGTCGGGATCAAATGAGGCAATATATATAAAGTGCTTTGCAAACCTTAAAGTGTTATATAAATGCTAGCTATTATTAATACATTCAATCAGTAATGAGTAATTTAAAGGGGGGAGCCTGGATAAGTAGGTTTTTGGATGGCCCAAATGATATCTCAAAAAAAGAGTACTACCTTTTCTCTACATAAATTTCATTTTTAGCAAGCTGGGGCATTTGAAATCAGGTCACATCCCAGAAGCAAATTTGGCAACACTCTTAAAAAAGAAAGTCATAGTTGTGTTAAATGTGGGAGGGTCTCAATAAACCTCTCATAATTGGTAAAGGAGATGAGTAGAATCTGATACTGCTTTTTTCATATTCTTTTTCTTTAAAAAAAGAAAAAAGGTTGGATTAGATGTACTCTAAAGTTCCTTTAAGTTTTAAATTGATGATACTACCCACACTGCCCTTTCCCTCAAAAACATAAGGAAAAGAAATCTCAGCCTGAGGGAGTACATTTGGAATTGGGAAGAAAGGTAGTCAGAAGACTTTGCTACACCCTTGTTATATAGATAAAATATACTCTGAGGAGCTTTAACAGTGCTTGAGATCATCTCCTTTTCCTAGCTTTAAGTTCCCTAAAGTCATTGCCCTATTCCAGCAGCATGGGGTGTGTTGAGGAAATCAGTGATGGAATGAATAAAAATGGAAAAGTATTTGATGTATAGTGTGCCTTAATGGCTCTTGAAGTAAAAACACACTCTGTATGTGTATAGGAGTTCACATCACCAGTCTACACTAATATCACTAAAACACTGCAAGCCGACTTCACTATAATATCAATACTCATATAAACGGGCCTCATGAAGATTAAGGACAATGATAGCCCACCTGGGTTCCAATTCTGCCCAACACTGAAGAGCTAAGCAGTTATGCACAAGTCACTTCACTTTTGTGAGCCTCAGTTTAATCATCTGTAAGAAAGGGATGGAAATGATAGCACTTCACTCACAGAATGGCTCTGAAGATCTAATCAGATATATAGTAATACATACAAAGCTCTCTGTAGAACTTAATGGCTCCCCAAAACAATATGGATCATACGCCATCTACATCATCGCATTCTGTATAATCCATTTCCTTTCTCGAATTCTGCAAAGGGGGCCCACCTAACATATTCAGGGGTCTTCCTTTAGGTTTTTTTGGTTTGTTTGTTTTTGTTTTTTTAAACATTGCCAAATGTAGCACCTGGGGTCATATGCTGCTTTACACAACCTTCAATGCTGATTACACATATCTCTCAAAATGTTCTCTATTCTTATTCTGTTTTGCTATTCTTATATCCAACAGGATATAATAACAGGATATAATATCCATTGCCTTTTAGGTAAACCCTCCATGTTAATTTACTGATATCTGAATTAGTATCTCACCAAGAAGGAATATAAATCCCTTTTGATTAATTTTCATTTTTTTGTTTGGTTTTGAAGAATTAGGTGGAAGTGGAAGGATATGATGAATTGTCTTGTAAAACAGTCCAAATATTGACAGATTAACAATAACTGGTTTAAATCAAAAAGTAGCAACTATAGTAATACTTATATATTATGACTAATTTAGAATAAAGACTCACTTTGTCCTAGGAAAATGGTGGTTTTAAAGAATGGTCAGTTATCAGATAAATTCGATAACATCTATAAATAAAAAGCAATGTTAAAATTTAAGTAATTCAAACATACTCACAGTTTCACATTTAGAAATTTGAGTGTCTATTGCAATGAATACTATTTCAAAGATTATTTTAACATACCAGGGATATAGCCTCTAAACTAGTCCAAAGCACTTCATATAATGAATAATGTAAGACAAAAAATGCTTCCTCTGATCCTGGCTCTATCTGCAGTCACTTACAGAAACACAAGTACATCAACACTGGAGGCTAAAAGGGGGAGAATAAAAAAAATGGGGGGGGGGGGGTAACCCCAGAAGGTAGTGATAGGGAAGATAGTATCATCAAGCAGATAAACAATACCTTTTAAAATTCACTGACAATTTCTACATCACACTTTTAAAACTTCATTACCAAAAGCCCCAATGAGGGATAACATAGGAAATAAAGAAGTGTGGGTGGCAATTTTATTTTTCATATGGGATTCAAAGGACATTATTCCTTGTTAATGTATAAAAGAAAAGGTAAATCATGACTACATAGCATTATCATTGTTCTAAATAAAGACTGGAAGCTGATGTATTGAATAAATCTACAAACAAAATCATTGTTGTTATTCTATAGTTACTCAATGTTGGCTCAATAAAAGAATATGGACAAAAATTTCATATGGTGAGGAATTCAATGACTTGTTCTTCAGTCATTTCAGCACTATCCAACTCTGTGAACCCATTTGGGATATTATTAGCAAAGATACTGGAATGGTTTGCCATTTCCAACTCCAGTTCATTTCAGATGAGGAAACTGAGACAAACAGGGTAAAATGACTTCTCCAGGGTCACACAGCTAGTAAGTGTCTGAGGCTATTTGGACTCAGGTCTTCCTGATCCTGACTCATTTTCCTGAGTTCAAATCTTGTCTTAGATACTTTATCCACTGTGCCACCTAGCTGTCCCTAAGCAAATACTAATATAATACCAAACAAAATACCAATATAATAATTTGGAAAGAACACATGGAGTTAGCTTTCATACAATTTAAAAATTACACTATTTTTAGGATTTTAAGATTTAGAACTAAATGGGTACTTAGAAATTCCTAGTCCAACCTTTTTCATTTCACAGATGAGGAAACTGGTAGAATGACTTGCTTGCAATGACATAGGCAGTAAGGAGCTTTCTTATGAGACCAATGCCCCTTCTTTGCTTAAAACTTCCATAATGACCATCTAGTCAAATTCAAATTCTTTGGTCTGGCATTTATGTCATTTTGAAACGTGGCATACTTTATTAAACTTTTTTTCATGTACCTCCATTTCTGGTACTCACACTGGACTACAACTTGTCTTCTGAAGAGGGACAATTCTTTTCTCATGTTCTCTTAGCACTAAGCTTCCTCTCATGACTGTTAGAATTCCTATCCTTTAAAATAAAATGCTATCATAGCATCATAAATTTAGAGCCAGAATAGATAAGGGATTAAGGCCAAAAGGATCAAACATCCAATGCCAATGAAATTATTTGACCACAGGTTTTCCTGACTTTAAAGTCAGCATTTTATGTATCATATCATGATATCTATATCTTGTTTAACAAGACTTCACCTGTAAATTGTTGACTAGTCCAACTTCATTTAACACAAGGACTGCACCACTCCTGAGCATCTGCATTACATATTATTTGTGCATGCCATATTCCTCACCTAGACTCTAAACTCAATGAGGACTATCTTTATCTAAACATTGAATTTCCCTACAGCATTTAGCAATGTTACCTACATATAGAAGCTATTTCATGTGTAAGTTAAAAATAGTGTTTCTGAAAACTGAATAACTGCTAATTATATCTAGTAATTATTAGCAGATTAGTGAGACTAGGAAGGGAGAGAAAGGAATGGCTATTTTAGAGGATATTTCAAAGAAAAATTTGGAAATTTACTAGATAAAGGAAAACCAGAAGAGATAAGTCAACAGTTTTAAGCCTGTTGTTACTGGCTTGTGTCTTAAAGAGATGACAATATTAAATAACAAAGATCATAATATTATTATACAATTAGAGCTTAAAGGGATTTTAGATTGTAATAATCTGCTCTAAGGGCAGCTAGGTGCCACAGGAGATAGAGCAATGAGTCTGGAGTCAGGAAGACCTAAATTCAAATCTGACCTCATATACTGATTAGTTGTGTAACTGTGGGTAAGTCATTTAACACTATTTACCTCAGTTTCTTCACATGTAAAAAGTGATTTGGGAGAAGGAAATGGCAAAGCACCCCAGTACCTTTGCCAAGAAAATCCCAAATGGGATCATAAAGAGTTGGACATAATTGAAACAACTGAACCTGGTCTACTAAAGTGGTTACTAATTTGTGGGCTTTGGAATTAGTATAAGGACCTGCAAATTCATGTAGTATGACAGTTCTGTAAGCAAAATCATTTGTAACTTACCATAGCTATTCATAATAGCTATGTGTAATCACATTTTTTCAATCAACAAACTTTAGCAATCTAATAACTACAGTGGTTGTCACTGGCCCTGGAGTCAGGAGGACCTGAGTTCAAATTCAGTCTCAGACACTTGACACTTACTAGCTGTGTGACCCTGGGCAAGTCACTTAACCCCAGTTGCCACACACACACACACACACACACACACACACACACACACACAAGTTTAAAAAAGTTAATAACTACAGTGGTTGATATCAACAATTTACAATAATAATACAATAAGAGTCAAAACTATAACCCAGGTCTCGAGTCTCCAAAATGCTCTGTATCTTCAAAATGCCTATCATATTGCTATGCAAACAAGGGCCCAAAATAATCAATAAACAGTTATTAAGGACTTAGTGTGTAAGGCATTGAGCTAAGCGATGATGATATAAATACACAAAAATACAATCACTGCCCTCAAGGAGCTTACAATTCATCAGGCAAGACGACACAGAAAAGAAACTGAAAAGCAAAGCAAAGAGTAACAGAGAGGGCAAGTATCCAATGTGGGGTGATGGTGGAGAAGTCAGAGAAGTAAGAAAATAGTGCAACCAGGAAGAAAATTAGTATAGTTCAGTGTGAAGCCACGTCCTTAAGAGGAGGTTTGGGAGTTTATGGCTCTCCCTCCCCTCCCCCCATTACACATTTCTCATTTGGATGTTCTACTCTTCAATTTCCCTGACTTCTCTATCATGTCCCAGATCATCACTGAAAAAAGCTTGGTATCATCAAGCAATATCAACCCTGGAACTCAAACCTCATCACTGCTCTTTGCCATTCTGAGTAGAGGACATATCCAACAAACCCAAAATACAAAAAAGCCAAAAACAAAACCAAAACAAAAACCCAATCACCAGGTTCAAAAAGATCCAATGAGTCAATTAATCATCAGGATAATTAAATGAAGGTGAAGAAAGTCTTTATATAAGAACTGACAACTATTTATCTATTGAATAGTATAAATAAGGACTCAGATGTATATCAAGATTACTATTCCCTCACCTTTCCTTAAAAAAAAAAAAAGCTTATTCATTTATACAGTGGTCAGAAGTTATACTTTAAAAGGGCTTATAAGAGACTCCAAGATAACAATTTTTATAGTTCTGTAGTCACCCGTTGACAATAACTGTTTTGACTTTAATATTTGCCTAAACTGTTTTGCCTCTTTGTACATCTTTCTTACTTCTCCAAAAATACAGTATTTAACATTTTTGAATGAAATGCTGATATAATCTTCCATCTATTACTAAGCAGTTTGAAATCACTTAATATGCTTGTCTAAACAGCTGTTCTCTTCTGTCCACTCCTACATTCCCCAATGAATAAAATTCAGGTATTCCTCAGAGAAGAAGTGCGAAAGGCTGGCCAATTTTTAAAGATTCACAGCTAATTAAACCAACTTTTTTAGGTATAAGGTGTACCAAATGCTCACATGATCTGATAGAAGACCCTTAATGACATATAACTTCCCCTGCATCCTTCCTGACAAAGAAATCAACATTTCTCTATAAATAGCATTACAGAAAAGAAATGATTATTTACATTGGAGGAATATGTATAAAATCAAAATGTAATTCCATTTTTCCAACATTAAGTGGACTAGAAATGGATAGCTCAGGAATCAAATGGGAAGATTCTACAACAAATATCTAAAAAGTATTACTTACTGCAGGTACCAATAATTTTTTTACTTCTTCAACGGCTCTCTTCAGTTTGATTTCTGCTCTATTCTGAGCATCTTCCACAGTGATTAGTACATGTAAATCTTCATTTAGGTGCTCCCAATTGGGTTTGCCTCTGTTTTGTTCCTCCTAAAAGAAAGGAAAAGAATATTCATATAGATCTGTGACCTAGCTGATACCAATTCCATTTAATAATATCATAAACATACATTATTTCACCTTCTGCAAAATTCTATTTCATTGTCCCATTAACATGGAGGTGACGCTCTTAAGAGTTCTAACAGTGGGGGCAGCTAGGTGGCATAGTGGATAAAGCACCGGCCCTGGATTCAAGAGGACCTGAGTTCAAATCCCACTTCAGAATTTGACACTTACTGGCTGTGTGACCCTGGGCATGTCACTCAACCCTCAGTGCCCAACACCCCACCCCCCCCAAGTTCTAACAGTGAGAATAAATCATGTCAGGTTCTAACATACTGTAAAGGTTTCCTATACAGTCTTGGCAAGAGATAGTCTTTTAAGAAGAAACCTAGATAATCACAAGAGGGTGACTGCAACATAGTAATTTTATATACTGCATGTTGTTACAAGACTATGTTGTTATAAGGGCAGTAAGTTGTTTTAGACAGAATGATAGACTTGAGAGTTACAAAGATCTTGATTCAAATCCAACCTCTAATACTTATTAGTTGTATGATACTAGACAAGTCATTTAATTTGAGACACAGAAAACTTTCAAAGTTTGTAAATTACAGACCATTGTAGTGTGCAAAAATAGGAGCTTCACAATGAAAAAATCATGGGTGCTTGGCATATAGACAAAGAGAATAAGAAAATTTTTACCTATGAAGAAAAATTTAAAGAGAATTAATGCCATTAATTCTGATAAAAGGAAAAAGAAAACCACCTGCTTTTATTTTTCTTCTATGCAAAGTTTTAAAAGGACATGATAGATGAGTATATTGAGTACACAGAAGAAGATCCATACTGATGAGTTATTAGTGAAACTTACAACAGGTTTGGACAAAGGAACTATTCTGTATTCTCAAGATAGGGGTCAAATACAGGGATATGAGTCTCATTACCTACAAAAAAATTCAACCTCAGTGGTGTGTAAGTATACTATGAAAAAAAATGTCAGTACTTAGTAGCATGCCACTATTTTACTATCCATACTTTTGAGCTAGGTACAACTCCTATAATGGTGATTTGGTCTAAGAAACTTCCCCTTATTCTGAAATAATTGACTCTGTGCTACCTTATACCAGGCCTGTCTTGAGGCTTTGCATTAATTCTAAGGGAAAATTAGGCGGCTCATGTTCCTTTCCTTCTCTGTTCTGCAGGGTCAAATGGGCATACAAATGAATAAATAAATCTAATTTCTGTCAAATAATAGGAAAGTAATATATAAATGGGGATTACAAAGAATTGGACACGAATGAAATGCCCAAACAACAAAAGCAACAAATTATATAGGACGCAATAGAGCAAAAAGGGCATTATGTTCAAGATATATAGACACACAGCTCCAATATGATAAAACATACAAGTAGAGAACAGAATAGGTATATACATTAAAAAGGTATGGAAACCAACTTCTGTTAGAAGTAGAATGCAGGAAAAGGAACACACACAGCATTTAAAAATCATTCCAAAGAAATATTTACAGATCACTCTTTTGTTTTTGGTGGGGCAATGAGGGTTAAGTGACTTGCCCAAGGTCACACAGCTAGTAAGTGTCAAATGTCTGAGGTTGGATTTGAACTCAGGTCCTCCTAAATCTAGGGCCAGTGCTTTATCCACTGCGCCACCTAGCTGCCCCTACAGATCACTTGAACAGGCATGGGTACCAATTGATATGTCCCTGGAACACAACTATTCTCAAATATCTGAAATTTAATATTTGTTATAAAGACAAACATATGTAACCTCTAGTAATGCACTATTGCCCCCTCATCCCTCAATCCTACTCCTTAGAAACTGAATTGCAGAAATTTAAAACTAGGAGATTTTAGGAACCATTAATTCAATTATCTACAACTAACACATAAATCCCATACAAGTTAGCTTCTGTCTAATGCTTCCAATGCTGAGGAATGTCCTGAGCTTGTGAAATATAATAGAGATTGACATCCTATCAATAGAAGGGCTAGGGATTACTGTTTTAAGATTTAGTTTTGTGAATAAGCCCCTATTTTAAAAAGCTTTAAGGTAACAAAGCTGAAATAGAGCAAATGGATAGTAACAGCTTTTTGATGTGGTTATGATAAGTTTTAAGGGCTGAGCAAAAAAAAAAATTCTAGAATAAAAACAAGACTACTACCCCACACAATGTCATCTCACAGTTTTCTTGTCCTAATTAAAGGATCAAATTACCAGACCAAGTTTTTACACAACCAGACAACTCAGTTTTTAGAATCAAAGGACTTTTAAAATAGACTTAAAAAGATTACTTTTTGTAGCAATGTCTGGCACATAGTAAACAATAAATGTTTGTTGACAATGTATAAAGCAGGATTTTATCGTATTGATACCACTTGTCACGTAAAATATACTAAATCTTTCAAAGAGGCACCAGAAAGCACTAGTGTCAGTATGCCCATGATAATGTCAACCTACCCTTGATATTCTACCACAGCAATGTCTATCAAGTTATTTAACTTGTTGAAAAATCCTAATAATTGATTAAATATATAGACAGAAAGACAGATAAGTCTTGAAGAGAAGGCCACAAGGAGTTAAATAGAAAAAAAAATTCTACTGATTATCAGATTGAACAAATAATTTCATCTTGAGACTTTTAATAAATAGAGTATCCATTTACCTATCTTGGGAGCTCACTCCAGTATTTACCATATCAATGAAGACTTTGTTCTAAGTAGTACCTAATTCAGAGACCTCTTAATTTACTTAAGAAATTACATCACACCCTTTGCTTTTTCTTCTGAGTAAAATAAGTCTTTAACTTAAAGGCATTTTTCATCCTTTAATCATTGATATTCTTCTTTAAACATCTCAACTGTTGGTGACTCAATAGATAAAAATGTTGTGAGGTACAGTAGATATAAAATTGTATTTTATACATCCTGGGAAAATTACAGACATCCCTTTTTCCTCTCAAAGAGAGGAGAATAGTCTATAATGTAGACTATTCAGTGCAGTTAAGCAGGACATCTTTCTGTAGTTATTTCTAGCCAATCTTTTACTATCCTGTATCAGTATATATTATTCTTTATCTCTATGCATACCAGCCACCTGCAATTCTCACTACTACTGAGTTTTAGAATAATTCTGTAGAACCATTTCCTTCATCGATCAAGAACACTGAACTTAAATTACTTTAAATTATGTTGTGGTTCTAAACTCTCTCCTAAAGTGTTCTCAGAATCTACAGTCTTCAAAATACAGTTAAGGTTTGCCAGGCTGGCTCTGATAGCAATCACCCAGAGGAGACAACTCTTGAAGAGAAGGGTGCTATCATCCTTACTTACATCAAGTACTACCACAGGAGTAGGCAGTCCAAACTGACTAAAGTAGCAAGGATTAATCAATGCTATAATCTTAACTACCAATTCCTTTCAAGATCCAGATGGAAAACTAAGGGCCTGTGTGCTCAAAAGCTCCAGGAATAGCAGCTCTCCCCTAGACAACTGTTAGTTAATAAGCATTTATTAGGTGTTTACTATGGGTCAAGCACTGTAGTAAGTACGGGGGATACAAAGAAAGGTAAAAAGTAGTCCCTGACCTACAAGAGCTCATAACAATGAAGACAAGATGCAAATAATTGCATACAAACTATACACAGGATAAGAAATAATCTATAGAGAAAAGGCAATAGAATTAAAGGGGACTGAGGAATACTTACTGTAGAAGGTCTGATTTTAGTTAGGATTGAAGGAAGTCATGAGGCAGAGATGAAGAGGGAGAACATTTTATGCTTGGATGATATCCAATAACAATACCTGGAGGGGCAGCTAGGTGGCTCAGTGGATAGAGCACCGGCCCTGGAATCAAGAGTACCTGAGTTCAAATCTGGCCTCAGACACTTACTAGCTGTGTGACCTTGGGCAAGTCACTTAACCCCAATTGCCTCACTAAAAAAAAAAAATTAAAAAAAAAAAAAAAAAAACAATACCTGGAAGCTGAGAGACCAAGTAACTTCTTTGTAGAAGAGCAAGGAGGTCAGTGTCACTGACTGAAGAGTATCAAGGTTATAAAGTTAAAAAAAGGTTGGGGAAGGGGGGAAAGTATGATAGGTTATAACAGACTTTGAATGTCAAACCGAAGGCTTTATACTTAAACCTTGAGAGTCACTGGGGTATTTTCATTAGTGGAGGATGGCACAATTCCATCTGATTAATCACTTTGGTGGCTGAATAAAAATTGAAATGAAGTTGGGAGAGACTAGTGATAAGCAGACCAACCAGCAGGCTATACCAATAGCCTAGGCATGAGAAGATGAGGGTTTGCAACCGGGTGACAGTATCAGGAGATAAAAGAGTTCACATTTAAGAAATGTTGCAAAGGTAAAATTGGAAGGCTTTGCAAATAGATTGGATATGGCAAGTAAGAGTGAAGAATCAAGGATGACACCTAGGTTATAGGTCTAAAGGACTGTGAGGATGGTACGTCCCCTGACTGTAATAGCAAAATTGGGATGAGGGGGGAGGAAGAGTTAAGATTGTTTTAGGGGGAGGGGAGAAGATTAAGTGTTCAATTTTGGACATGTTTATAGTTTAAGATTTATACAGAACTCACACAAATAAAATCAGATCTAAATAATTGAGAAATTATCAATTGCTAACGGATAGGCCGAGCTAATATAATACAAATGACAATTCTACCTAAATTAATTTACTTATTCAGAGCCATACTATCAGACTACCTAAGAATTATTTTGTAGAGCTAGAATAAATATCAAAATTAATCTGGAAAACAAAACAAAACAAAAAAGGTCAAGAACATCAAGGGAATTAATGAAATTTTAAAAATGCACAGAAAGGTGGGCTAGTGGTACCAAATCTGAAGCTATACTATAAAGTGGCAGTCATCAAAACTATTTGGTACTGGCTAAGAAATAGAGTGGTAGATCAGTGGAACAGGTCAGGCACAGGATACACAATAGTAAATGATTATAGTAATCTACTGTTTGATAAACCAAAAGATTCCATCTTCTGGGATAAGAACTACTACTTGACAAAAACTTCTGGGAAAACTGGAAGATGGTATGGCAGAAACTAAGCATAGACCAACATCTTCACTGTATACCAAAATAAAGTCAAAATGGGTACATGATTTAGACATAAAGGGTGATTCCATAGGTAAATTAGGAAAGGAAGGAACAGTTTACCTCTCAGATCTATGGAGAGGAGAAGAATTTATGACCAAACAAGAGACAGAGAATATTACAAAATGCAATAGAGCCAAGAGAAGAAAAGCAGGAAGCTGGGAAACAATGTTTACAGTCAGTGTTTCTGATAAAGGCCTCATTTCTAAGATATATAGGAAACTAAATCAAATTTTTAAAAAATGCAAATCATTCCCCAATTGAGAAATGATCAAAGGATATGAATAGGCAGTTTTCAGATGAAGAAATCAAAGCTATTGCCGTATGAAAAAATGCTCTAAATCACTACTGATTAGAGAAATACAAATGAAAACAACTAAGGTACCACCTCACACCTATCAGATTGGCTAAAATGACAAAAAAGGAAAATAAGAAATGTTGGAGAAGATGTGGAAAAACTGAAACACTAATGAACTGTTGGTGGAGGTGTCAACTAATTAAACCATTCTGGAGAGCAATTTGGAACTATGCCCAAAGGGCTATGGGGCTGTGCATATGCTTTGACCCAATAATACCACTACTAGGTCTAAATCTCAGAGATCATAAAAAAAAAGGGAAAAGGACCCACATGCACAAAAATATTTATAGCATCTCTCTTTGTGGTGGCAAAGAATTGGAAATCGAGGGGATGCCCATCAATTGGGGAATGCCTTAATAATTATGGTAGATGAATATAATGGAATACTATTCTGCTATTAAGAAATGAGCAGGGGGGGCAGCTAGATGGCGCAGTAGATAGAGCACCGGCCCTGGATTCAGGAGGACCTGAGTTCAAATCCGACCTCAGACACTTGACACTAGCTATGTGACCCTAGGCAAGTCACTTAACCCCAATTGCCTTACAAAAAAAAAAAAAAAAAAAAAAGAACGAATGAATGATGAAGGATGGATGGACGGAAGGAAGGAAGGAAGAATAAAAATAAAAAACACTCTCTCGGGGGTAGCTAGGTGGCACAGTGGATAAAGCACCAGCCTGAGTTCAAGTACAGCCTCAGACACTTGACACTTAATAGCTATGTGAACCTGAGCAAGTCACTTAACCTTCTTTGCCCTGCTCCTTCCCCCCCCCCCCCAAAAGCAAGCTTCTGGAAAGACTGAGTAACGGGTGGGGAGGACTATCAGACACTCACACTTGAAGCTGAATTACTTTACAGGGAATGATAGTATGACAAAATCTGGGACTGGAAGGGATGTTGAAGGTCATCTAGTTCAGTCCTTTAATTTTACAGATGAGGAAACTGAGTCTTAAAGAAATAAGTGGCTTTTTCGATATCACACAGGTAGCAAATAAATAGCAGAACTGAGCTGAAATCCTAGACTTTCCAACTCACTCCAAGTCCAGTGCTTTCTCCACTACCACAGAGATTACTTTCCTCCTAAAAACTTACTAGCTGTGTGACCCTAGGCAAGTCACTTAACCCTAATTGCCCAGCAAAACCAAAAACCAAAAACAAACAAAATCTCTCTCTCTCTCATACACACACACACACACACACACACACGTGCACGCATGCATACATTTATTCTTTTTGTTTTGGTTAAAAAAAAATTCCAATTCCCACTTATGTCTTTTTTCTCCCTTTCAATTTTGATGTTTTAAACTTAAAGAATTTGGTGTATAGTTTATAGATTTGTTGATTTTCTTTTTTTCAAAAAAATGCAGGTCTAATTGATCTATTTTTTTAACTTTGATGAAAGCTGTTTGGAGATAGACATTTTTTTCTAAGGACTGTTCTGGTAACATTTCACAGATTTTGACATGTAGTTTCACCGTTGTTATTTTCTTTGATTTGTTCTTTGACCTCAAAATTCCCAAGGATTTAGTTATATAGCTTCTAATTAATTTTAGTTGTTTCTTTAACAGCCTTTTATTAAACACAAGTTTTATTAAATTCAATAAATGATGTACTAAGATTTCTGCTTTCATTTACATGAACTAACACTGAGTAAAGTGAGTAGACAAGGAGAACATTGTATAAAATAATAGCAACATTGTGTAATGATCAAATGTGAAAGACTTAGCTCTTCTCAGCAATACAATGATCAAAATGTGAGGGCCAAATCTAATATATGGAAAGTTAAGTGGGTGACTCACTGAAATATTGGGGTCCCAGAAATAATGAAGGACCACTAGGTTCAAAGCTCCCTCCCTTCTCAACTCCCAGGCCAATAAGAAAGAAGCCTTATAGCTTCTTTTCCACAAAAGGATCAGATTTTTCTTCCTCCCCCAAAAGGGGAGGTCCTTCAAAAACTGCCTATGGAGAGGTTTCTCTTTCTGACCTCAGTAGCATAAGTAACTTCAGGGTGGGCTGGGTGTGGCCCCTCCCAAATGAGTCAGCTAAACTCCAATAATTTTTATCACAAAAGACAAATCCAAAAGACTCATGATAGAAAATATTCTCCTATATCCAGAAAAAAACAAACAAAAACCAACAACTATGGAGCCTGCATACAGATCAAAGGATACTATTATCACCTCTTTGTGTTTTTTTGTTTGTTTTTTCTTTCTTCTGGTTTTTCGCTTTGGTTCTGATTGTTCTTTCACAACATGACTAATGTGGAAGTATATTTACTATGACTGTACATATGTAACCTATATCAGACTGCTTGTTGTTTCTGGGAAGGGAGAGGGAAAATTTGAAAAAACTCAAAACTCAAAATCTTACAAAAATGAATGTTGAAAACTATCTTTACATGTAATTGGAAAAAACATTAAGTGAATATATATATATATATTTACTTTATCAGGTCTTTATGTGCTAAACATGCAATTAGTTCTTATGTAAGTGCCATAAAGTGCTGAAAATAAGAAAAATCCTTTCTATTCTCTTTCAGTCATCACCATAGATCTAGCACATTTAGCTTTTCATAAAATTCTACTGAGGTCCTTAAGTTCTTTGCTTATTTTGTATTTTTACTTGTCTAGCTTGGAAAGGGATATAGGAAAATCCCCATTTTTATAGTTATGCTTTTTAATTTTCCCTATAACTTGATTAGCTTTTCCTTTGAATACTTAGATGCAAAAATATCTTTATTGTTTTCAGTGCTGCCCTTCAGGATAATGAAATCTATTTTTGCCATTGTCTTATCTGAAATCATGACTGCGCTCATTTCAACCCTCTCCCCCCCCCCCTTTATATACTGGAATCCAGGGGAACATAACAGGTCTTGCATGATTAACTACATGAATCCCTATGCAGCAAAAGCTTTTGTAATTAAAATATAGTTTGATTCAGCTTTCTAATTCATTCTGCTTTCCTCTTATGTTTCATGGGTACATGTTCATCTCATTCATATTCACTGCAATACCTGTTAATTATATTTTTTTTACTCCATCTTACCTGTCTTTCTTTTTATTAATTGTATCCCCAGCTCTTAGCATAGTGCCTGGCAACTAGCATGCACTTAATAAATGTTTATTGGTTTGTATTATACTTTTCTCTCCTTGCCTCCCACCCCCTAACTACAAAATGATGAGAAAGGAATGTGCTCAGAACCAGTGCTTTATGCTTGATATTGTCTGCTTACCCACGACACCCTTGTCTCTTTTGTTTCCTCAAAACTCCAATAAGTTATTTTTTCTTTCCCTTCCTCACTTCATAGTGTACCTTTCAAGGTTAGAGACTGCTTTGCTTATCACTACTTCCTCCCTGAATCTATGTTTCTCTTATTTCCCCTTCTCAATCCAAATTTTTCCCTGAGGAGTTTAATGTATTTCTACAAACTACATGTATACATGCATATAAAATGTCGGTATCTACCCACCAAGATACATACAGGAACTATGTGAATACAACCAAAAACACACCTTATGAATTTTAATGTACTTATTCACAGTTTTGTACCAATCAAAATGAAAATAAATAAAAAAGACAAATGAGTGATGGGCTTAGAAAACAAGCATTCTAATGTACTGTTAGTGGAGCTGGGATTGGCTCCCGCCACTCTGGAAAGCAATTTGAAGCTAAGCAAAAAAAACAATATTTTGGTAGACTATAAATGCCCTGATTCAGCAATATCATCTCTATTTGGTCTGTATCCCAATGAGATTAAAAAAAAAAAGACTCAAATGTACAATGATATTTATAGCAATATAAATTTTGTTGCAGTGACAAAGAACCATTAATAGGTAAGAGTCCCCACTAATTGTGGAATGGCTGATCAAATTATGATATATGTATGTAACAGCATATTACTTTGCCAAAAGAAACAAAAAACATGAAAAGGATGATCTGAAAGAAAGCTGCACAGACATATACGAAGTGATAATAATTAAACCAAGAAGAAACAGGACAACAGTTTATACAATAAACAGTAACACTGCTGTTGAAAAAAAGCATTGCCACCCACTTCCTCACATACTAGGATGGATTCAAGAAGTAGTAGAATGGAAAAAGAAAAAAACTTTTTTCAAGAAAACCAATGTGAGAATTTGTTTTGTTTGACTATCCATTGTTAAGGGTAAAATTCTAGCTAGTCTGTCTAAAATATCTAATGAGTGGTCGCCAATAAATTATAAGCTTTAGCAAGAGTTAGACTTTTAAGCATTTATTAAGGAGAATAAGAATTTGGTAAAGAGAGAGAAAGGCCTACATTCATCTATCTATTAAAGGGAGAGAGCATTCCTAGCTCCACTCTCTGCCAGAGTCCACACGAAAAAAGATCGATGACTCAGAGTGCCAGGCTCCCCCTTCTTCCTCCCAGAAGCAAATATCATTTCCTGATGCCAAAGAAAAGACACATGGTATTGCCCTCAAAGACCTTCACCTCCTGGGCGGAGCTCTTCTACAGTAAGTCTCCAGCAGGTGGCGTCATTCCAATCGTTACACCACATTTGTCGAAAGTAGTGTTTTTTTTCCTTTTTTTCTCCCAATGAAGTTGGGGGTGAGGAAGAATAATTTTAAAAATAAAAACAAAATTTAAGATGAAAAAACAATGTGGAATTACACCAAAAAAAATTCAAAGCATAAATAAAAAGGACAAAACATTTTTAAATGCAATAAAATTATAATAATCATCTTTGATAATAAAGACCTTTCTTCTTTTAGTACATACCACTTTCCGTTATTCAGTTTAATTTTTTAAATAGGAGTAATTATGATGTCAGAATTAGTTAGCGTGTTAATGTATATACGTAGGTGTATATATGTGTGTATATACACACACACATATACATACAGTGTGTATATACACAAACACATACATACATAAAAACACAAATACATGTATATACCTGTGTGTGTTGTCTCTGCCACTAGAAGTAATAAGCTTCTTTCAAAAGGAGATTGTTTCATTCATTTTATTTGTATCCTTACCACCTAGGAGAGTACTAGCACCTTAAAACTATTTAATTCACACCTGATTGATAAATGTAGATGATGAAGCCTGAGATATAAATAACATTTTAAAAATTCCTCCCTAAAAGGATACTCAAGGGCCAGCTAGGTGGCGCAGTGGATAAAGGCACCGGCTCTGGATTTGAACCTGAGTTCAAATTTGGCCTCAGACATTTCACACTTACTAGCTGTGTGACCCTGGGCAAGTCACTTAACCTCCATTGCTCTGCAAAGGGGGGGGGGGGGAGAGATACTCAAGTTCAGAAGATTTTATACAAAATTGCCAAATTCTTAACCTATTGAAAACAAATATTATTTCTATGCATGAAAAACAGTTTAATCAGTGGTTAGAGTATGTTAAAGCATTAGAATAGTTTTTCTTTTTCTTTGATTTCTTTAACGTGAAGGGGAAAAATTTAGAAGGCTAATATAATTGTGTGTCCAATTTTTACAATGTTGTTGAAATTTTGGGGTGTTGTTAAAAAACCTATTAACAAAACCCATTTTACATGAAAAGTAACTTTTTAAAAATGCGAGGTTATAGTTAAAAATCAATCTGTGCTACTTTTCATTAGTGTTCTTTCCACATTTCCCAGAATGTTACAAAGATTAATGCTTGCTTCTCCATTTTATTTTAATCTTTATACAATATTGGTATGACCTGAGAATTCAACTATATCTGTCAAAAATAATAGTAATCGTTCAAAATTAAGAAAGGAGTTAAAGAAATAAAGCTTAGAGTATTATATATTTTCTTCATCAGAAACTATTTTAAACATTCTCAAGAGGGATCTAAAAAAGATTTCCTAACAAGATTTCATTCTATTGAGGAGAAACAATATTCACAGAGATAAGTTAATACAAAATCATTTCTGAAGAAAAACATTAATAATTGAAGAAACCACATAAAGCTAACTCAAGAAGGTAGCACATGAAGAAAGCTCTCAAGGAAGCTTAAGGATTCTCAGAGGTTGAGATGAATAGCAGGTACAATTCATCAATGTGGGTCTGCCTCTGCCAAATTAAAGGATAAATAAGTAGGACAGTTTTAATACAGGACAAAATGTTTGTAGGAGAGATATACAAATAAGTCCAGAAAAAGACATTGGAGCCAAACTGAAGGGCCTTCAACACCAAACTGGATTGTTTTTATTTAGTCCAACAAAGTAAAAACAAAGTTCACTAAAAAGTCTTGAGCAGGGAGTAAAATTTTCAGAATGGGCCCATAGGGACTATTGTTTTTATTGTTCTTGATGATGGTCAGGATGACTGAAATCTAGACTCAGATACTTATTAGCTGTGTGAATGCACTTAACCTCGAGCTGCCTCAGTTTCCTCATCCATAAAGTGGAAATAATAGCATCTGCCTCTTGGGTCTGTTGTCAGAATCAAATGATATAGTATTTGCATCACATTTGATAGTATAGTAATTAGTATACTTGGCACATAATAAGCACTATATAATAATGTTAGCTATCACTATTACTGTTGTTAATTATAAAAAACCAAACTGCAGCCACTACGTGATAATAGATTAAAATGCACATGTAAACAATTACATTAAAAATTTTAAAGATATATATGGGAGGGGACAGCTAAGTGGCATAGTGGATAGAGCACTGGCCCTGGATTTAGGACCCAAGTTCAAATCCAACCTCAGACACTTGACACTTATTAGCTGTGTGACCCTGGGCAAGTCACTTAACCCTCATTGCCCTGAAAAAAAAAAGTTAAAAAAATTATATATATATATATACACACACATATATACATATACACACACACACATATATACATAAAATACTCCCATATATACATATGTATATACACACACACACACACACACACACACACACATATATACATAAAATACTCCCATATACATATGGGAGTATTTTTCTCTGTGTGCTGGGTTCTTCCTTATTATCTATCATTTATGGGTAAAGTTTTACTGAACAGAAGTGTGACATGATCATATCTGTGTGTTTAAAGAAAATTATTTAAAATGAAAAATTTTGGTTAAAACTTTAAATAATTACAATGATAGTTTTCTCCCAAAGAAAAATGCCATGTTCAATCAGAAGTAACATTTATAAGAACTTTCCTATGAAAATTTCTAAACAAATGCAAAAATGTGGCCAATTTCTGACAAATAAGTTATGGTTATTTTATACAAATAGTTATGCTGTGGGAGAAGTGGGACAATTTCTATTATAATTATGAGCAGTTATTATCTTGAAATTGTTTCTAAGACGCAAATGTGAAAAGATTCATGTATTTGATAAGACTTTTTAAAAAATCTTACATATTTTGGCACAGAATTCCTTTATGTTATTCAACAGTCAGCAATGGAATGTTGAGGTTTTTTGTTTTCTTCATACCATATGGATGATTAAAGGAATCTTCTTAATTTGTTAATCCCATCATGCTTTCTACATATATTTAATGAGTTACAAATCTGGTTTGAAAGAAGAGTTTGGGTAGGTTTTTTCCCCCCCCTAGAGTAGAAACTCCATCTATAAATGCAAACTGATCATTTCTAATTTAATTATTATAACTATTATATATAATTTATTGTTAGTAAGTAGTTGGGTCTGTTAACTAGTCCAGTGTTACATAGCTAGTTTAAGCCAGCAGTAGGACTAGACTCTATGTATGCCAGTCCTGACTATTAGGATGTTCTCAATCTTCCTTGCCTCTCATTGCAAAATAATTTTAAGTCATAAAAATTCCCTATGTATCAAGAAATTACAAAGATCTTAGAGGGGATTTTTTTGGGGGGTTTTTTGAGGGGAGAGGGTAAAAAAGTGTGAAAAGTTTCTTATTACTATGTAGTTTTTCTTGGACAACTTACTAACCCAACCTAGTCTTTATAAAAGAAAACTTAAGGATTTTAGAAAATTTCACTATCAAGCGTGATGCTTTGCACATAGTAGGCACTTAAATGTTTGTTGATTGAGATTATGTCAGATTACACAAGTATCAAGCATGATACTTAAAATTAATTTTAAAATGAAAATTAAATCTTTTGTAAAAGATTTTTTACTATTACTTGATACATTATATTACTATATTAATTAATATTGATATATTACAATTACTTGATATACATATGTATTGGTACATAAAAGGAGACACTTATCAAATGAGATAGAATTTGTAAAGCACATAGCAAACTGCCTGACACATAATAGGTGCTATGCATAACCCCTCTCTCCATGCCTCCCTCCTCCTCTCTCACTTATAAGAACTGTTTAAGATAAATAGCTCTTCAAATTCTTTTTAACTCATTCTTTTATCAGGTTTCTTATAAGTGAGTGGTTTAGAAACAAGGAGAGGGAAGACAATTTTTGGTTCACAGAAGAACATTATACACACTATCATCAACATTATGTGTTGATCAACTGTGATAGACTAGATTCTTCACACCAATACAACGGTACAAGAAAGTTCCAAAGGACTCATGATGGAAAAGGCTCTCCAAACCCAGGGGAAAAAACAAACAAACTGTGGAATATGGATGCTGATTGAACCATACTATTTCTTTCATTTTTGGTGCTATTGTTGATTTTACACACACACACACACACACATATATATATATCAGATTACCTGCTGTCTAGAGGAGGGTGGGGAGGGAGAAAAATCTGAAATTGGAAATCTTATATAAACAAATGTTGAAAACTATCTCTACATGTAACTAGAAAATGATAAAATACTTTTATTAAAAAAAAAATTTTTTTTGGTTCAGTGAGCAATTCTCACCCTTCAGCAAACATCTGATCATCATAAAAAGGAAAAGAAAACATCAGAACTCATTCATCCATGACTGATTTTTTTTTTGGTGAGGCAATTGGGGTTAAGTGACTTGCCCAGGGTCACACAGCTAGTGTTAAGTGTCTGAGGCCGGATTTGAACTCAGGTACTCCTGACTCCAGGGCCGGTGCTCTATCCACTGCACCACCTAGCTGCCCCATGACTGATTTTTAAACTATAATTTAACATTTCTCAATATTTCTATCAAAGAAAGAGATCTTTTCGATTTACTTAAGGAAAAGTGATTATTTTTGGAACTTTAAGGTAGAAAAAAATAACTACTAATATAAGAAGGTTTATTTCCGAATATTCTCCCAAGCTCACAATCTTACGCCCTTTATACAAAACACCTTTTTCTAAAATTCTGAGCATTATAAGCCATGTATTGTCATCTCTCATAACCAGGACTTTTACAATAGCCTTTTGTTTGCTTTGTTTCAAGTATCTCCCTACTCCAAGCCATCTTTCATGGAGCTGCCAGTTATTTTCCTTAAGTACAGATCTGATGCTGAAAAAAATTTCAATGGCTCCCTATTACTTTAAAGATCAAATATAAAATGTTCTGTTTGACCAATCCTCTCTTCCTAGTCTTCTTACACTTGAAGATCCAGATACACTGTGCATCCATCTACTGATTCTACAGCTGTCCTCCATTAGTGCTCTCCTGGGACTCCTCACTTCACTTCTACCTTCTGGCTTCCTTTAATACTTAGCTCCAATATTGTCTTCTGCATAGGCCTTTCATGGTATCTCTCCAACCTTTCTGCCAATCCTAGTGCCATCCCTTTGAAATTACCTTCCACTTTATAATGTCTATATTTTATATGTATATTTATTAGTACATTGTCCATTCAGGTTTTAAGCTCCTTGAGGACACTGACACTATTTTGGCTTTTCTTTATGTTCTCAGCAGTTAGCATAATACCTGCATATATTAAGTACTTAATAAATGCTTGGTGATTAAATGATATAATATCCTATAGACATACATGATAAAAAAAATCAGATTTTTTATGAAGGGATAGACCTTTGGTAAAGCAGAAATGGACTTCGAATTTGCTCGCTCTCTCTCTCTCTCTCTCTCTCTCTCTCTCTCTCTCTCTCTCTTTAAATAAACAAATGAGGACTAGAGAGGTTAAGGGACTCACCCAGGACTACGTTGTTAGTATGTGTCTTTAAATGTCATTAGACTATGAGCTACCTGAGGAGGACTACTGGTTGTCTTGGGGTTTTTTGGGCCTCTTTTGTGGTGAGTACTTAAATGTTTATTGACTATTAAAATGTCAGAGGAAGAACCTGATCATAGGTAGGTGTGATTTCAAAAGTCCACCATTCTCTCCATGATGCCAACACAAATTCAGAAAGCTGTGGAAAACAAGGCCATAGAAGGTGTTACATGCACGGCCAAGTTGTATATTATGAACTGTTAAAACACTGATAATGAAAGATAAAAGCACAACACAAGTAAAAACCAAACTCAAACACCCCCAATTTTTAAAAATAAATTTTAATTCTACTTATTGTCATATTATACAACAGCAAAATGTAATGGAGAGAGAACTCACTTCAAAGGAAGAAGACCTTGGATCCTGGAGGAGATACTTTCATCTCTCAGTGCCCTAAGGCTATAAGGAGCAAGACAGGTGAACCTCTGCATAGCTATACAGTTTCCATAACCAGAGGTACCATACACCACTGAAGTCAGAGGTACAGTTTCTAACCCTAGACACTGTCACATCTCTATATTTAAACATCTATAATCACATAGCTATTGAGTGAAGCTAGAGTAAAGTAGAAAAAAACCTAACGTACTCAGAAGAAATTAATCTGAGTCCTAGCTTAGTGGTATTATATAGTGTAAGATCAATGGAATCAAAGGACCTGGGCTTGAATTGTGTTCCTAATTCCTACCTGTGTGACCTTGGGCAAGTCACAATCTCTTCAAGCCCCAGGGCCTCTAAGGTCCCTTCCAACTTGATATCTATTATTCTGTAGGCTCTTAAACAAGCCACAACTTCTAAGTCTCAGTTTCTAAATCTGAAAAGAATATAATGACCCGTAAACTCTTCCCCTAGAACCTCATATACCATTCTGTATGCACATCTCTTATGCACTTAAATATTACCTTACATTTTATTTATTTATGTGTGTTATATCATCTTACTAGACTATGAGCTATGTTCCATCTTAACCTGAACTTATCCTGAAATGTGCAACGAATTACAAAGAAAATCTTTTTTGCTGTATTTTCACAAGTGATAAATCAGACAAATAATCATAAATCATATCATAATTTTAATATTTTGTTTATAATATATAACATTTGGGTATAATTGCATCATAATAAAAGGTTAAGAGAACCTACAAATGAGAAAGGCTGGCTTACTTTTAACTATATTGAAAGAATTATTAATTAATAGAGCTAGGAGGGATCTTAAAGCGCAATCTCATTTTGTAGATGAGGAAAAAGTGAGGAAGTGATTTGCCCAAAATCACATAAAAAATGCACGAATCAGGACTTGAATCCCAGTTCTTCTGTCTCCAAATTCAATGCTCTTTCTACTAAAACATGTTGGCTTTTATAGACTATCTTAAAATAATTCTGGATAGCACTGAAAACAATTTTGCCAAAACTCTCCCATGGGCCAAAACTGGAATGAATAGCCTCAGAAAGTAGTGGGTTTTTATTTGGAAGTCTTCAAGGCAAAAGCTGGCTGACTTTTTAATGAACGTTGTAGAAGGAATTCTTTTTCAAGCGTAAGTGGAAATGAAAGGCCACTGAGGTGTCTTTTGATTCTGGAATTTGAGTTTCTGTAATTTAGAAGCAAGTCAATTCATTGCATTCTGTGTTATTTTATTTAAAAGATCTGGAAAACATCTGGAAATTTTTCTATTACATGAGTGAAACTATTCAAAGTATAAAACATCATACAGAAAATTCCTAAATACTCTGTTGGATGAATAAGATCCTAACATATTGTACAAAATATTCTCCCCACTTTAATTTAGATCAAAGCATATATGGGGTGTCCTAACTGAATGTGCAGGTTGTCAGCAGTAAAAGGTTATGTGTACCTATTTTCTATGCTTATATACCCAGAGTTGCAGAAAAATTTCTTGGGTGAAAAGGTGTCACGAGTGGAAAAAGTTTAAGAAGCCCTGATTTAGACCACCTATTGCTCACTACTAAGAAACTACATATAGTAAAAAATTATATTGCTTTCATCTCAGTTAAGTTATAAGACTAATTTGTTGTGATTCACATTCACCTACCCTTGTGGTATGAACAGTTTAGTGAAATGTAACATAGATTACTTAAACTATTCTAGGAATCAGGTGTTTTGTTTAACTGAATTTTCTACCTAAAGCAAATTAATCACTAAAATATTTGTTTCACATGTTACTTAAAATGTTAACCATATACCTGGCTATATGTTGAAAATCATTTAATATCATTTTAATGGATAGAAATGTTGAACTAGGTGATCACTGAAAAACTGTTAAGAGGTGGTAGTGCAGGAACATGGCTATATCCTAATTAAAAAAAAAAATTAATCCTTGACATTATTGCATTCTCCTGGAACTTACTTTTTCTTAATAAAATAAGATGGGGAGAAAGAAGAGAACCAAGTTCACAGAGCTCCAGTCAATTAAATTTTATCATAAAATATTTTATTATAAGTAGCTGCTCTGAAGTAATTAGAAAATGTGAAAGGAAAACTTTAACTTTGACTTACAAAAACAATCACTGTAAGCCAATAACATTTTAGACTGACATAATACATTATTAAAACATAAAAAATATATTCTGATACCTGTATTAGAATGATTTAATGAAGAATTACTCAAGTGGAAATCTCAACTGAGAAAAGGGGAGTGTTGGAGGTCATCCTATAAGGTAAGCAAGTTAATAAAATTTATTTCTTATGAAGGCATTCATAATTTATATAACAAAGTAATTCTGTGGATAGGAATATATCTTAAAAGGTTTTTTTAGAATTACCTATTAAATTCTCAACTACATTATAGGCATTAAAAAAAGCATAATGAGAATCAGTCAATGCACAGAAATAGAGACATGGTTGGATAATTTATGGATCATGTAATAGTGTACTTACTATAATGCCATAAGACACCTGTCTTTAAATAGTTAATATAAAATGAAAAAGAAAAGGATATAAATCCTATATGAAGTGATGAGTAAAATAACCAAGATAAGAAGTTATGTAATAATAATCAAAATGTGAGGAGAAAAAAAGAAACCCTCTGAAAAGACCTCAGAATTTTGACTAAACCATTGGATTATGAAGATTTACAAAGAATGGTGATACATATTATCCATTTCTTGGTAGAGAAGCGATGGGATTAGAGACATAACCACATATCCATTGCTATAAACTGCCCTTCCCCTTGATTTGTGGCTTTTTCTTGAGGGGAGGAAGGAAGTAGATTGGTAGGAAGTGACTGATATGAAAATGAGCATCAATAAAGGACTATAAAATTTACTCAAAAGGAAGAGAAGGGTATGGCAAAAGTAAAAAAGACAGAAATTTATTACCTGTATAAGCTCTTATACTCTACTATCCATGGTAGAAATAGAAGAATAGTCTTCATTATTATTTTTTTTTTTTTTTTTTTTGTTTTTTGTTTTTTGTTTTTTGGCGGGACAATGTGGGTTAAGTGACTTGCCCAGGGTCACACAGCTAGTAATTGTCAAGTGTCTGAGGCCGGATTTGAACTCAGGTACTCCTGAATCCAAGGCCGGTGCTTATCCACTGCGCCACCTAGCCGCCCCAGTCTTCATTATTATTAATATGTAAAGATGATGTGAAGTCTCATCACCATAATCAGAGGGGAAAAAATAGTATTATGGCAACTGTACTTTGGAATTATAAAGACCTAGGTCCAAATCTTATCTCAAACACTTATTACACATGTTAGTTACCTTCTCTTTTTCTTTCACTACAGCCATCTGGCCAGATAGATGGCCTTTACATTACCATCCAGCCCCCATTCTATGATCTTATGATCCCTTACTTACATTATGACCACATAAGAGGAAAAAAGGGAAAGAGTATGAATGGGCAAAGGGAATTTGGGGGAAGTAACTGAAAAGTTATGACACTTACATATCGAAAAAATATTCCATAAAACAAAATGAAAGGGAGCAAATGACATCTATCATCTGAAATGCTTTTCTTTGAAAAGAATTATCACTGTGTATATTTTATTATCAAAATAATTATAAAGCATGGTATCAAAATCAATTATGACTGATTCTTTTTGTTGCATATAAAAATACCTATAAGCTGTGCATAACCCCACCTCTACAAAACAAGCTTTTGCAAAAAAAAAGTCTACGACAGTATTTGTAGGTTGAGATAAGTAAAGATCTGATGCCCCATATGCAACCAATCGATTATTCAAATGAATCCATTTTTCTTTTAAAATTAGAAATCAAGTAAATAAAACAAAAGCCAGCTAAAGTTATAAGGAGACTTAATGGTGGTAGAGTATAAAACAGCTCTTAAAACAGGTATACACACACACACACATAAAAAATGTAATGTGATAATGGATTTGGATTTCTATAGGATTTCTCCTATTCAATTCTTTATCAGTTCAGCCAAAAATTCTAACCACCATTAGAATAACTGGTGGCTCCATAGCCACCATTTACATTTTTTAGCACTTCCTACCACAGAAAGCAGAAAAATTTTCAGATTCTCTCTGGACATTATTTGTTCTTGTGGGATGGGTTTCTAACCTGTTTGCACACACGCATCTACCACCTGCTCTTAGAGAATTTAAGAGTCTGACAGAAACAGATTTTAATCCCTGATTCAAGTGACAATAAATTTAACAGATAAAAAGGAGGAAGGGGTGGAAAAGCCCCCCCCCCCATTTCCCCTGCCTCAGATATAATTATTTTATTATTTTTAAATTCCCATTAACTGCCAAAATTAGTTTCAGTTTCTATAACCACATTTGCCTGTGTAGCTGGCTTAGTCCAAACTATCAGACTAATTAATTTATGAAACATTGAATAAGAAATAGTTTAATATACTTTTTATAAAATGTACTGTCCACTTAAATATTTACTATCTTCATTCCTAATGTCCATATTGAAGGGGGGTAAAAGCTTTTCATTTAAAAAGTGGATTTTTAAGTACTTATAAATAAAGGATCTTGGCTATTAAAAGTTCAGTTAAATCAGGTATAATCACTCACTTCCTCACCTAATGATAGGAAAGCAGCTCATGAAAAGAACAATACAGTTGGGAGTGAAGAGATGGAATTCCATCCTAGGTTTTTACACTTACTAGTTATAGAACAATAATGAGTCACTATTATCTTACGTTTCCTCATGTAGATAATTAGATTGATCTTTCTATGTTTCCTTCTCCCTCCAAAATTATGGGAAATAATTTTGGTTTCATGCAAAAGATTTATATGCATATAGGTTTATGGTAAATCTACAGGGGTTCCTTATTCTGGGACTTTTGGATTTTTCAAAGTAAATGTTTAAGCTGGGTTATTTTTAATTCCATGGCTAAAAATTAATTTTCAAAGCTGTGAACATGCTGAACACCACAGCATGGCAGAACTAGAACCAGAGACTGAAATGTTAATTTTGTTGAGATTTTACTTTACATCAAAAAATGACAAATATTTACCTGAATTAGGCAATATCTATTAATGTTTCCAAATTATGAATGGAATATTTTAAAATGCTTGAGTTTATTTTTATTAAGGGGAAGATGGATGTCAAAATATCTAAAATTGTGATAAATCATAATGCTCAGCATTTACATAGCATTTTACAGGTTAACTCATTTGACCTTCACACCTCCTCTTTAGTTGGTACTATTATCTGTGTTTTTTTGGGTTTTTTTACAGATGAGTAAACTTAAGTCAAGTGACTTAGGAGATGAATCAAGAGAGTGGTTAAGTGATTTATCAAAGGTTATAGGACTAAGTGACTGGGACAGGATTTGAACTCATGTCTTCCAAAGTCCAAGCCCAAAGTTCTACTATGTTAACTAGTTGCCTCTATAAGGTTTAAAAAATGTTTTATGTATTTTCTTTTGATTTAAAATAATTTATGTCAATGAATGCATTAAGAAATGGCATTCTTTAAAGTTTACAATATTAATTGCATAAACTTAAAAAATCTGTCAACATATGTATACTCGTACATTTGAGTCATTCAGGAAACAAAAATAAATGATGGCATAACAAAAAATTTTATATATATAAAAATACAGAAATTAATTAATGAAGTATCGGATACCTCCTTCATTTTAAAATAACTCAAAAACTAGTTAGTGGGGGCAGCTAGGTGGCACAGTGGATAGAGTACTGGCCCTGGATTCAGGAGGACCTGAGTTCAAATCCAGCCTCAGATACTTGGCACCGTGTAACCCTGGGCAAGTCACTTAACCCTCACTGCCCTACAAAACAAAAAACCAAACAAAATAACTAGTTAGCATTTTCAATAATTTGCGAACTCCATGTGATGCAAGAAAAGCTCAGTGGGCCTTTCAGTGGTCCTATAGATTCTCTAGTTGACAGTTGCTAAAGAAATTCCAAATTACTCTAAGAATTTTCTCTCTCTCACTCTTCTTGTTTTAGATAAGAGCCATTTTTAGAAGCAGAAATAATAATTTAAAAAAAATTTAACAGCTACTAAAGCATAAAAGATACCTTATGGTAAAGTTTTTTACTCTCACAGGATTCACTGAAAACAAAGCTGCCTGAAAGCCCGGGGGGGGGAGGGGGGGGGGGAGGGAGAAGAGACACACATGACCTGTTAATTTTCTTCACCTCACATTTCCCCAAGTAGATAAATGAGGACATTATCACTGTTTAATACAAGTTTTAATTGAGCACTGTCACTGGTTAAGAAGAAAAGTGTGGAACCACTATTTTCCATATCAAACAAAGCAGGTAATTATTAACAGCCATCCTGGCACAATTCCTTATCACCAAAATACACAACTCAGCTAACTTCTTTCAATGCCAGTGCTCTGGTACAACAAAGCAAAGCTGATGTTTCAGGGTCACATTCACTTCTTTAATACACAAGCATAAATTTACTGCTCAGTCAGACACCTGTAATTAAACACAAGCAGAATATAATGCTAATATTGAGGCTAGCTTGCATGTAAGTGGGTTTTTCCCCCTGTAAAGATGATTGCCTTTCATTTTATAGTTTCAAGTAGCTACAGTTCACTTAGTTTTGATTACATAGCAATTAGATATGCAAATGAATGAGATCTGAAAAATGCATCTTCAGACTTCAGATTGTGAGCAATCAGACCCATTCTCTTCTACTATATATACAAGCAGCTCATTAAACGGCTATTGTCTAGAAAACAGCTCCAGCTAAAACATGCCTTCATTTTTTTTTTTAAACACACACCCCTGAAAAATTCTTCCTAGGAATGAGTCTTAGGAAAAATAAGAGACAGGAGATCAGGAGAATTTTGGTGTGATTTAGTTCTGGTTAAATGTGTTACATGCCTTCTTGGCAAAGTGAAAGAATCATGATTCATAGTCTTTTGTGTGAAGCAATATGATGCTGTTCAAATACACCAGTATAACATAGGAAACTAATGATGAATATTTTAAAATGCTAACTTTTATATTAGTTTCTGAATTAATGATTTCTGCCATAATCACAACCAGATTTTTTTTCTTCAAAAGACCATAGGTTTATTCTTACCTGCAAAAAAATTTGTCCTGAACCAGCTTCCATTTTCAAGACTCACACTATATTCGATGAATGCTATTCTTTTGTAGAGATACTTACAAAAGAAAACAACAGTCCCTTGTTTCTATACTACACACACTTAAATACTAACCTTTAGTTGGAAATTAATGTTATTTAAGTTTGTTGTTGATCACAAATTGGCCTCTTAGGTTCAAAGTCTGTTCAAATTTTTCTTTAAAACCATTACTACAGGGGCAGCTAGGTGGTACAGTGGATAAAGCACTGGCCCTGGATTCAGGAAGACCTGAGTTCAAATGTGGCCTCAGACACTTGACACTTACTAGCTGTGTGGCCCTGAGAAAGTCACTTAACCCCAATTGCCCCCCCCAACATTTAAAAATTAAAAAAAAAAATTATATAAAACCATTACTACATATCAAACTAATTTGTTTATTGTTACCATGTTTAAGCAGTTCCAGAAGGCTGTGCTTGGAGTCAGGAGTTGGTACCCAATCCTGGCAATGGCACTCAGTATTAATGCCTTGGTGACCTTGAGCAAGTAGCTTCAACTCTGGGAATCAGCTTCTTCATCTGGAAGATAACTAGATCTAGCTCCAAATTACTGATCCCATGATCCTAAGTAAATGAGACCACATTTCACAACCTCCTTAGACGTGGAATCATGATTAACGAATCACTGGCAATTTAGAAGAATGTCTCTGAAGCACTAGGGATGAAACTAGGAAAGCAGCACAATCCCTACTTCCAAGGAGCTCACAAGCTAACAGGAAGGATAATACACCTGGAAGGTTTGAGCTACAAGTCAGATGGAAAGATGTCAAAAACCTTAAGAGTGATATTCATTTTTTCTTTAATGTCATTACTACTCTTGAAAAATCATATTTGGGGCAGCTAGGTGGCGCGGTGGATAAAGCACGGGCCCCGGAATCAGGAGGACCTGAGTTCAAATCTGACCTCAGATACTTGACACTTACTAGCTGTGTGACCCTGGGCAAGTCACTTAACCCCAAATGCCTCACCAAAAACAAAAACCCCATTATTAGGTCCTGATGTTGAACTGTTTAACAGTTCCAAGTAATTTGCTGACAGAATAGAAAGAATACCAGTCTTGGAGTCAGGAAGGCCCGAGTTCAAATCTGTTCTCAGATACAATCTTAGGCAACTAGGTGGCAAAATGGAGAGGCTGTCTGTCAGTCCCAGAGTCTAGAACACCCAAGTTCCCTGAGTTCAAATACTGCCTCAGATTGTGTGACTCTGGACAAGTCACTTAAACTCAGTTTCCTCATTTGTAAAATGGGATAATAAGAGCACCTACCTCCTAGGGTTATTTTGAATTAACTCAAATGAGGTAATAATTGTAAAGTGCTTCTTAGCACAGTGCCTGGCACAAAGCAATTACTATATAAATATTGCTGGCTGTGGTGGTATTCATTACTAATATTATGATTATGAATGGATGTTCTTAGTGTTTACTGTGGCCACATATCTAGCAGGAGCACTTATCAGGATACAACTCCATGGGGACTGCTTCTCAGAATAATGGGTGATGATACTGGGCTTGAAGCACTGCTTTCAAAAAGCTCTTGGTTTCAAGGCCCTGGGCTTTCTCTATCAGAGTCTAAATAAAGATAGTCATCAAAATAGTTGTGGAGGTTTGACCTGAGTGGCACAGGTTGCCTAAGACAGGCTGGGATGCCTCCACTAGATGTGGCAATTGGTGGAGATGATTTGTTTTCTCAACAAAAGTTGTGCTTCTCTGGATAATGGATGTTGGGGTAAGGCTGAGAGTGCTGCCACTCCTAGGGCTCTTGTGCCTGATTTTTGGTAGTAGTTGAAATGTCAGAAGTCATCTGGCTTTGGTTTTATGCTGTTTCATCAAAATCATTTGTAAAAATTGGAAACCACTGATGATTTGTTTCTCATATTCATAAATAATGGAGACCAAACATGGATAACAAAACCAAGATCCAAAAAGATCAAGGGACCAAGATGATGGGAAGCCAAAATAAAAATTAATCACAATAAATATAAATGCAAAGCTTAAGTTAAAAGACTCAGACAAATTATATAATGAAAATGCTATGGGCTAGACAAGAGGTAAGGTGAAAAAGATATGAAGGTTTTAGTACACTGCATGCTGAAAAGAAATAAAAATGATAGCTTCAAAAGCTAATAAACTTGGGTTACAGTAAAAGGAATTTATAATTTGTGTCCAGAAGGCAGATTATAATCTTAAACTGTACAGGGGACACCGACAAACTTAATAAGCATATATTATGTGCCAAACACCATGCTAGGGGAAAGGGTGTGTCAGTCAATACACATATATTAAGTACCTACTATGGCCTACAGTCAGAGAAACATCTTCCTGAGTTAGGATCTGTCCTCAGACACTTGCTGTGTGACCCTGGACATATTTCTTATGTCCATATCACTCAAACTTTCCTGTTTGACTCAGTTTCCTCATCTGTAAAATGAGATGGAGACGGAAATGACCAGGTATTACAGCACCTTTGCCACAGATAGCCCAACGAGGGTCACGAAGAGTCAGACAAAACTGAAAAATGACTGAACAACAACACTGCATTGGGCAGGGCAGTGGGAATTAAGGAAAAGCAGGAAGAGCTTCCTGTAGAATAATAGATTTTAGGTGGGATTTGAAGCCAGGAAACCCATAAGGTAGAGCTAAATAAAAGAGAGCACACTGTGGGTATGGAGAGAAGGCAGCGAAAACGCCTGGAGTCAGGAGACAAAATCTTCTTCAATAAAAAGCAAAGAGGCCAGCATCACTGGGCTGAAGTGTATGTTGTGAAGGTAGCACAGGATGGGCTCGGGGAGTAGGGTGAAGGAGTGTGTGTAAGATAGACTAGAGAGATAGGGAACAAAGAACGAGTAAAGGTTTAATTTTGTTAAATATCTATCAATTACAGATACATCTTTAAAATATGAATTTTCTAGAATTTTACTTCCTATATCCTCTCCCTCGCTCCAATCCCTTGATAAAGCACTTGAAGGAATGATGTTTCGCTGATCCTGTTAAGAGACCAGTTTAGGAAAAGAAGATGCAAGTATGAAATCATACTTAATCTCTCAGACTGAAGAAAGAACATCCTGTATGACAAGGAGGCTGTAGACCATGGGGGGGAAAAAAGGATTGACTGAAGGAAATGAAGACATAAACCTTGGAAGAGCTATGTGGGGCAGTAGGGGAGGACAGTTAAGATAGATTGGGAGGTGCCTCCACAGGGACAGTGAAAGAAGTGCACCACAGCACTGCCCATCTTCAAGTATTTCCAAGGTTGTTATAGTTGCAATAGAATGCAAAGAAACAAACTGTGGCTCAATCTAATTCCTGACAATTAGCACTGTCCAAAAGTAAATATGTACCATCAGGAGGTAATAGATTTCCCATTAAAGGAGATATTCCAGCAGACCCTGGATATCTACTTATCAACATTTCTATAAGTGGCAATTCCTATTTAGTTGTGGGTTAGATTATATGACTTCTGAGATCTCTTCCAATTTTGATTCTTCAAGCTAACCAGTCTCTTTCATGTTTCTAGAATACCATTTAATGAGGAAGGACAAATTACTAGCCAAGGATATAGTATATCTAACAAGATTTGGTATCACTATTTCCCTGGAGTTTGAAGATCTACAAAAGGAGATAAGGATAATATAGTTAATGTATAATCATAAAAACCTCATAGTTATTATATAGATCTAGGATGAAAACTAGCAGAAATTCACAAGAGCTAAAAACCAAAGAAAAGAACATACAGGAAACAATTCAAACTAGAGATCACACAAGAAGGCAAATTTGATAGAGTGCAATAGAGTACAACAGGCTAGAGTGCTGGGCCTGGAATCCAAAAGACCTGAGTACAAATTGTACCTCAAACACTGACTAGCTATGTGATCCTAGGCAAGTAGGATAACATTGCCTACACCTTACAAGGCTATTATAAAGATCAAACGAGGTAATATTTGTAAAGCACTTAGCTTAGCACAGTGCCTGGCACACAGGATATATGTAATAAATGTTTACTTTCTTCCTACCTATCTAGAGGTATGAGGTATGCATGGCTTTGAATGGGTATTCCTCATCCAAAAAGGAAGAGAATAGATAATAGATTTTTTCTTAAAAAGGAGAGAGCAGGGGAGAGTACCATATACCAAAAAGATGAGATAATTTAGGAAAAGAGAGAAAGCATGACAAAGAAAATCTGGAGGATGATCAACTGAGGCAGAAACAATTGTGCCATCAGAACATAGCAAAAAAACTCAAATCAATTTGAGCATTGTTTATTATCTTGTACTGCAGATGAGAGGGATACAAAGAAAAAAATTAAACAGCCCTCTTCTTCACAAATCAATTTCCATGGAGTTAAGAGAGAGAAAGAAAAGAACACACATAAATAAGGAAACATCAAATATATACAGATTAAATCCAAAGTATGGGTTGGGAGGAAGAAAAGAAAAGGGGGAGGTATGTTTACAAAAGTCCTCAAGTAAAGACTTTAAATGCCAAATAGACATGGTTGTACTTTCTCTTAAAAACAGTAGGAAGATAAAAACAAATGTTGAAAACTATCTCTACATGTGACTGGAAAATAATGAAATACTTTTATAATAAAAAAAAAAACAGTAGGGAGATTGATCAGAGAAATGCAAATTAAAACAACTCTGAGGTATCACCTCACACCTCTCAAAGTAACAAATTTAACAAAAAAATGCACTTGTAAATAGGTTGTTTGAAACTTGAGGTATATTTCCCCATAGAAATATTGTAAATTATGGTTATGCTCCTAAACTAGCCCACAAAAATCCTATCCAAATCATAACAGCCTTGTAATAACTCATAGAATTTAATTAGCAAAAGTATCAATAGGAAAATATGTTGGGCACTCGGAAAGAAATGACCATGTCTCATTTCTCCTCCATCTCCCAACTAAAGCCCAACTGTTAATTCATTCCATAACCAAAGTGTTGGGGTAGGAATCAATGGGGGGATGGGCGGTGGGGGGAAAGGAATCAATGGGGGAGTAGAGGGCTGGGGAGGTATGAGAGAAGGAAATAAAAACTCAATGTCTCTTGGGTAAATCCCTCAAAGACACCTACCTTTTTAATGTCATCACTTGTTACTATGGTTATCTATCTCATCTTTTCTAGTTCAGTGGTATAAAAAAAATCACGTAGTTTTGGCCTATAGTTAATGCACAACTTTCTGCCCAATACTATCCGCAAAGGTTTTTTTTATTGGTTGTTGGAAGTGTTATAAAAACAAAAGGAAAGGGGCAGCTAGGTGGCGCAGTGGATAAAGCACTGGCCTTGGATTCAGGAGGACCTGAGTTCAAATGTGGCCTCAGACACTTAACTAACTGTGTGATCCTGGGCAACTCACTTAACCCTTATTGCCCTGCAAAAACCAACCCCCCTCCAAAAAAAACCCCAAAACAATCCCCCGCCACACACACACACACACACACACACACACACACACACACACACACACAAGGAAAAACAGAAAGACTCTTTAAGTAAAGAGTATAAACTTAGAATTTCCTTCTCCCCTTACTGTTTTCCCCCATATCACTGCTGGAGAGAAAAAAATAAATTTAGTGTATAATAAATAAGTCTTTGTACTAAAAGCTTATACCCTGGGATAAAGTTGGCTTTTAGTAAACCAACTAAGGAGAACCTCTGAACCACAAAGACACTGTAACCAAAAGCAGATCTTAGTAAAGCAAACTGGAAGTACAGTAATCATTGTGCTGTCCCCTATCATTGGTTTTGGCAACCTTAGGAATTGTTCTATTAGTCTCCCCCCCACCCCACCCCCACCCCCTGCTTGGGTTACAAAATTTATAAGGTCCAGAATAAGAGTACTGGCAAATAAAGCATTACCACTGGAATAAGAAAAACCTAGGTTCTAGCCCTGCCACCTGGAATACATCAGCTATGTCACAAAGGGTCATTCAGCCTCCCACTACCCAAAGCAACTTTCTAAGTTTAAAAATTACAGATAAATTAATCTTTGCTCATCTGCAGCAGTGTAGTTTCCATGAAAGGAGGTTCCCATACAATTAAATCATAGGCCTCAATATTCTTCATCCCTCTACATAGTACAGGCAAATCATAACATTAATCTTTTCAAAGGACTACAGTAATAACACCAAGTATTCTCTGTTGCACATAGCTCTCCATATAAGTTAGAAGTGCAAAAAAGGAAAGTCAATTATTTAAGTGTAGCCCTTTTGTAGCTTAATGCTGGATCTAGAATGGTAGTGAAAACAAGCTAGATCATGACGACAAGCGAATTCTGTAACAGTAAGTGCTCAGATATAATATTTTTAAAGAGGTCCTCTAACTTACAGCTAACATTTAAGTTTGGAAACACACTGTAAGAGTTGCTGTTGTACATAAAATCCACTAATATAAATTAATTTTTTATGATGAGGAAAGACATTTATTACTTATGCATACTTACTTTAGGGGAAAATAGTTACCTAAGTCATCAAATCAAATGTTTATTTATCATTAAACATTTAAAAAATGATTTTAAAGGAAGAAATATTTATCTTATTTGTAACATCTTATACATAGCATTACACTAGTTTTTTAAGATCTGTGATTTTGAAAACACAAGAATTCCAGTGGAAATCTTCTACCAACACAATCAAAATAAGACCCAACCAGACCATGACTTAGTTATTTATATGGCCTTAGGCACACAAAAAGTTAAATGACCTGCCAGTCACAGAGCTAGCGCTAAAAACAGATGTCCAATCCAATTAAACTCAAAAGGAATTATAAGCAATATCTATTAGAAAAAGTGATAGAAAGCTGAACAAGAACACTTGAGTTTAACCCCCAACCTCAGATACAGTGTGTGTTCCCTAAGTTGTCTTAATGTCTTAGTACTCTAGACTATAGAAACTTAATAAATCTTAGTCCATATGCTGCAGAGAAAAGGTGTCATTCTATACTGGTAGAGGAAATTTCCTCATCCAGGAATTTGTTTTATCAGGGAAATAACATATCTAATCCCTCTATCCTCCCTTATTATGCATAACATACTATCTATGCTAGGCACTATACAACCAATGACAAAATGAAAAAGTTTCTGCCTCAATTCAAATTCTACTGAGGGATATATCATGTTGATAGCTAAATATAAAAATGATCATGTGAGAAGCCAGAGAGGCTTCACATAGGAGATGGCACATGAATTGAACCCTGATGCAAGTTAAGATAGTTCTAGCCAGGAGAACCTGTACAAAAGCATGATAAGTAGAAAATGCAGTGTTGACTTATGGGAATAGCAAGTAGGCTGGCTAACTTTGAGGATAGGGCACATGAAAGAGGAAAAAGTAAGACACCTATTGAGTAAAAGGTTTTTTGTTTCCTGTAATTGAAATTGTCTATTTTGTCTTTTACAATATCCTCAAGTCCTGTGGTTAGCTATGAGTTCCTCTCCTATTGAGGCTTGTAAAAGACATACTCTCCTCTAAATTTTTCAAAGGTTCCCTGATAATTGAGATTGTTACATCCTTTCTGTCTCCCCCGGGAAGAACTACAAAAGGAACAAAATTACTGGAACAGAGAGTATATAAAGAGAAGTAAGATATAAAATATGAGAATTGTAGGAAGGAGCCAAGTTATGAAGAGGTTGAAAAGTCAAAGAAGAGAACTTTCTATTTCATCCTAGAGGGCCACAGGTTGTGGAGGTCAGAGAAGGAAAAGAGGGAGATTAACAAACAAATCTACACTTCAGAAAAATCACTTGAGCAGCTGAGTGAAGAATCAAGTGGAGAAAGACTTATTAGACTACTGCACTTGTCCAGGCAAAGAGGTGATGAGGACCTGAACTAAGGTTGTGGGTATATAAGTAAAGAGAAAAGATGGATATGAAATGTATGGGTATTTGTGGAAGCTTTTATCTACTATTTCATGTGACAAGGTTAACCCAAAAGTGCTTGGTTATAACCCTGAGCTTCAGCAAGAATAGCTAAAAAGAAAGTATTGATTTAGATGTTAGTACATTAAGTGCTCATAGAAAAGTCAAAGGAATACACACACACACACACACACACACACACACACACCCACACACACACACGGAATACATAAACCACAACCACAACTCAGTACAACAATTTCAATGTTGGTGATTAATATAATTGCCTTACTTTAAATGACATATCAGGTGATGAGAAATGGAATTGCATGTGGACACAGCTAGGAACCAAGGAAAATTTCAGATAGTAAAGCCTAAGTATAAGCTGTTTTCTAAGTAGTATGACTATTGAGTATATTAAATGGTAAAATCTAAATACAGAAATACTTAACAAATTTCATCTTTTATTTGGAAAAATAACAGCTTATTTAATTGATAAATAGAGCAATTTCCAAATGAAATATATAGACAAATATGTTATAAGTTTTGTTTGTATATAGAAAGTAGCAAAGGCCATTTCCTACCTTACACATAGAATTAAATGACCACAATCGGTATAAAACATTTTACATAATCAGTAAAGATCAACAAGAATACTACCTCTAATAGCTATATTTTTCAGTAACTGAGGGCAAAAGTAGTAAAAACAACATGACTATTCTGTGGAACTGTTGGAAGTCAAATGGCATGTAGACCTCATGAAAATGTTTAATATTTGTCATACTTTATGATTAAGAAAAACTTTTCCAATCAAAATTCCTTGTTAAAGAAGGGGGGGTCAGGGGGAGAGAAGAGAACGAATCAGTTCACGATGTAATTAAACCCAAATAAAATAACCAACATTCTACCACTGATTTCTGTCAGATTAGAAGATTAAACTTTTAAAAATAAAATCTTTCATTTCCAATAACTACAAGGTGCTTTAACATTCCTTAACTAAATAGACTACAATCTAATCAAGACAATTTTAAAAGGATCATTTACATCAACTAGTGATAAAAACAGATTCTCCCTTTTCAACAAAACTCACAGTTCCTTTCATTAGACACGGATAATTAACTAAAAGTAGTATTAAATTCATGGCAGAGTAAATTAGTTTAAGTTTTACAAGTTACCTTGAATAAATTAATTCAAGGATGAAACAAAGGGTTTTCAATAAATTATTATTGATTACATTCTCTTTTTCAAAATCTTTATTTTAATATATGCGCTTTCTAAAAAGTAGATTTCTACATTCTTAAGTTTTTGCTTAATTTTTAAAATCACTAATAAACTAATAACATTTTTTCCTTTAGAGATTTATTTAGATAGGTTCTATATCTCCAATATATACAAATAGATATGATCTTTATTTCCCTAATATCCTCTGTGAACAAAACAATATCAATTCATTTTAAAGGTTACAAATAGCACAGGGAGAAAAATGTTATCTGAAGCTTATATAAGTTATAATGGTACCCTTCAATGTTAAATATTATAAAGCAGGATGGTAATTGATGTGGATAGGTAGGTGGAACAGTAGATAGAGTGCATGGCCTGAAGTCAGGAAAACAAATCTGAGTTCAAATCTGGCCTCAGACGCTTACTAGCTGTGTGACCCTTGGAAAATCAATTAGCCCTTTTTTCTGTTTCTTCATCTATAAAACGGGCTGGAGAAGGAAATAGCAAACCACTTTCAGGATCTTTGCTAAGAAACCCCAAATGGAGTCATTAAGAGTTAGACATGACTGAAATGACTGAAGAACAAAAATCACTGATGTAGGTATTCGCTCACGGCACAATTTCTCACTGTATGAAGTTTTTGCCCATATTATTTTATTGAGCCAAGATAGGGAAAATACAGAATTTTGGGGGGAGGACTTTCTAGGTCCTTTCAAGTATAGCACTTGATGCAGGCCTTATTACTCATTACATGATTGGTCCAACCCGTTTTGCTGTACTTATATTTCTCTTTAAAATATTTCTTACCCCACAGAATATACACAGGTTAACAAACCATCATAGAACTTTCCATTGCCTCCATAACAATGGACATCGTGGTGTTTCAAGGCTTTGTTTGTTTAGTAGCATCTGACTCTTCATGACTCCATTTGGGGTTTCCTGGGCAAAGATCCTGAAGTGGTTTGTCAATATCCTTCTCTAGCTTACATTACAGATGAAGAAACTGAGGCAAACAGGGTTAAATGACTTGCTCAGGGTCACACAGCTAATAGGGATTTGAACTCAGGAAAATGAGTCTTACTGACTCCTGGCCTGGCACTCTATCCACTGTGCCATGTTACAAGATTTAAAACTACATAGTATCAGAAGGAGTACTCAAAGACACATGTGATCTACTTGATTTTTATGTTTCTTTTGATGATGAAAATGATGCCTTTCCTGTGTAACTTAGGTCTTCCTGACTCCAGGTTTACGCTCTATCCACTGTACTACCTAGCTGCCCTCTTTTAAATGAATTCTAGGGTAAATTAATGAGACTGATAACCATACAGGTTATCTAATGCACTTTTTGTTCATATGGACTAGTAAGTGAAAGGACATTCTAACATCCTAAGAGAACTCCTAGTTTCCCCCATTTTATATGTAAGAACCTCTTAGGCCTAAAGGTGGAAATTATAGGTAACATGGCATCTAGGGTACAAAGTACATGTCCCTCCTGTACATTTTCCACTCAACTTGCTGGAAGTCTTCCTGCTCATTTTATCCTGACACCAGATTAATGGGGAACCAACTTGGGGTATTTTAAAGTATTATGCATTTTCCTATGTGCTATTATTTCTCATTCTTTTCAATTCTGGGTCAAATTCATGGAACATTTGCTTTGCTGGTCTATGACCATATAGTCCAGTTCTGTGACTCACACTGATACAACTTGATGGCTAGCTTTCCAAAAGGATGTCATGGTCTGGAAAATGGTCATGGTTAATTGCAATGTGCCCCCCCCTTAAAAAAAAAATCTAGATTTTTAAATCCATCTCTGTTGTGTAATCAAGGGTCTCTGTAATGTTCTTGAAGAATACAATCGGCATGAATTAACACCAGATCTTTAATAAAGACTTCCCAGTGAGGTGAATTATTAAACAAATTGTGGCACATATTTATAATTGTATATTTATTGTATTATCAGAAATGAGAAACAGGAAAATTATAGATCACAGAGGCATCTAATTCAACCTGTTTTATAGATAAGTAAAGTCCAAGGAAGGTTAAATGACATGGATATATTCACATAGACAATAAATGACAGCAGGCTTCAAACCTGACTCTTTTGACTCAGAAGCCAGCAATCTTTCTGCATTATCACCCCTTGAATTAAAAAAAGGATGTAAAGATATGAAGTGATAGGGAGGGAAGGAAGCAGAATGAGAAAAGCAAGGTACAACGATCCCAATAATATAAAGGAAAGACACCTCCCCCCCAAAGAAACTCCATGTTGCATAATTATAATGACTGTGAAGAAGAGTGGAGAAAATGACTCCCTTTCCTTCATCACACAAGAAGAGAGCTAGGATTGTGGAATATTGCACATACAGTCAGACAATACTAATTTGCGGGTTTTTCTGAATTGTTTATTTTCCTCTTTCTTTCTTGGTTATCATTAAAGGGGATAGATGGTCACTGCTTGGGGGAATAGAAGTAATATATCCAGAATGAAAACAAAAGGTAACAAAAAATAGAAGACTGGGACTAGACCTGTGATTTCATTGCACGTAGCTTCAGTAGATCCTATCAAAGCTGAAAAAGCTGTGGAAATAGTAAATCCTCAATCTATTTTTTTTTAAATAGAATTTTATTTTCCAAAATATATGTAAAAACAAAATTTTAACATGAATTTTTAAAAAACTTTGGTCCTCAATCTATTTTAAATAGGATTCACCCGCATTTTTAAACTGTCCCATAAAAACACTACAAATTCCTGAACCAAAACTTTCCTTAAAGATGGTAATAGTTTATTAAAATCCCACACCCAACAGCACAGCCATTTTGCTTAGTTCAACAATTTGCAAGAGAAGTTTTATATATAACTATGTAGCCCTAGAAAGAAGTACAATTAAAGATGGCATGAAAGTACATTTTCATATGAAACATTTCAAATTTAATGCAGATGTTTTTGAGAAATTAAGCACATCAGTTTTGACCTTATACCAATTCTTGAAAAAAGTATCTAAATCCAGTGTTTCCAGATCTATTTATGGGTAATAAGCAAGAAAGAGTATTTCTCATTCTTATCTGTGAACACAGTCTTACATAATCAATCAACAATAAAGTAGAAGTACCCTGCAATTTCATTAAACAGTAACATTTCAAAAGGCTGAATGAAAAACAGATTCATTCTGAATTTCATTAAAAAAAGTTTAGTTACAGAAATACAGAAAGGACTTTGCTATAAGTTAGTACCAAATCATCAAAACTATACCCTTAGTAAATTATACTAATGAGGAAAGGGCAGTAAAGAAATAGTTAAGGGGACAGCTAGGTGGCACAGTAGATAGAGCACCAGCCCTGGAGTCAGGAGTACCTGAATTCAAATCAGGCCTCAGACACTTAACACTTACTAGCTGTGTGACCCTGGGCAAGTCACTTAACCCCAATTGCCTCACTTAAAAAAAAAGAAAGAAAGAAAGAAATAGTTAAGAAAAAGAAAAGCATTGGTCAGAGTGACCAATATTATGATGCATGAGTCACTATGACCTGCCATATGAATTATTTAAAATATTTTCCTGATCTGTTTAAGCAATTTTGCTTCCTATATTTACTGACAATATATCCTTATTAATACTATATACCTATATCTTCATCTATGATTTATCTTGGGGAGTTAAGGCCAATTATTGAATTACCAAGCTCAATATTAAAGCCTAAATCAAATATGTGTTATTTTGCATTAAAGTCAAGACAGGCATAGCCAAAAAAAAAAAAAAAAGAAGAAGAAAGAAAGAAAGAAAGGAAGGAAGGAAGGAAGGAAGGAAGGAAGGAAGGAAGGAAGGAAGGAAGGAAGGAAGGAAGGAAGGAAGGAAGGAAGGAAGGAAGGAAGGAAAATGCAAGTAGACAACTGTTAAAAGATTTAACTCAAAATCTCTGGTACGAAAGGGAAATTGATACTTGTGAAAATGGAAAGAAAGGAAGTTTGAAAACTAGTAAAGGAATTTGCATGAGAATTGGATCAGATTAATTTTTGTTAGCTGATAAGGGAGGCATAAACCATAAATACAATCTCAATACTATAATATATTAAGGAAGATTGTTTTAAAAACATTTGAAAAATAAAATCACTGAAAAGTCCCATAAGAATTAAAAAAAAAACAATTTAATTTAGGAAGGTACAAAGAAATCTAGGAACTTGGGGAAGGGAAAGATCAGGGAAGGTGGCTTTATACAACTTCTCATTCGTGTCTTTAAGGGTAGCATGCAATTAGCAATGGAAAAAAAAAAAAACAGACAACAGAGTTTAGTTTGGCCAAATTGCAGGGTCCACAGTAGAGAAATGAGAATAAGCCTGGAATTATAAGTGACAGTATTTTGGGGGGTGGGGTAGTATAAGAGGTTAAAGACCTGAAAATGTATTTTTATTCAATAATTAAATAATTTATTCAATAATTTTAAGAGTATAAAGGTATCTTGAAAATAAAATGTTTGAGAACTGCTGTGCTAAAGAAATTCATTTAACAGAAAAATATTTACAATGCACCTATTACATGCCTGCCACAGTGCAAGGCACTGTGAGGGACACAAATAATTTTAACTTCAAGTCCTTGGATTAAATAGCTTTTAATCTAGTTAAGGAGGCAGTACATACACCTAAAGAGAAAATATTAATATAAAGACAACTATAGACAAATATTAGTATAAAATACATGGTAATTTCCTAAAAAATGTAACAGACTGCTGCTATGAGCTCAAAAAGAATAAGATTACAACTATCTAGAAGAATTGGAAAATGCTTCAGAGGTTGGCCTTGATATAAAGACTAGAATATACATAAGTAAAGGAGGGGAAAGGACTCCTACAAAATGTTCCTTTATAAATACAATTGCAAATATTTGAAATGAATATAAATTTATAAATTTTAATATCACATTATAAGTCCATAAAATGATTCTCTCAACTTTTACTTAAACAAATAAACATATTCTAGATTTCTTAAACCCATGTCATTATGTTTCAAAGGACAATGGTTGGTACATAGTAAGGCTAAGCAGTAAAGACTTCCTAAAATTAATTTATCTGATAGCTGTTAAACTTTTTTGTGTCATACACAATAGTCTGGTAAAGCATATATATTATACACTCCTCAGAATAATGTCTTTAAATCAGTAAAATAAAAAACATCATATTAGAAAAGTAACCCATTGTTTTAGGAAGTTTTCAAAATACTTTTTAAAAAACATGTTCATGGACCCCAGATCAAAAGCCTCTGGAGGGGCAGCTAGGTGGCACAGTGGATAGAGTACCATCCCTGGAGTCAGGAGGACCTGAGTTCAAATCCAGCCTCAGACACTTAACACTTACAAGCTGTGTGACCCTGGGCAAGTCACTTAACCCCAATTGCCTCAAAAGAAGTTGGAACACAGTTTTTAAAAATTGATGTCAAAATTTGATGTTACATGTAATTTGGAAAATAAAATTCTAAACAATGAAAAAAAAAGAAATTCATATTTTCATCATAATGGCAATAGTTTTTAATAATCATTATATTATATATAATTAATGACTGTAACTACCAATAATATAAAAACCATTAGTGATGAAGTAGTAGTTACCTATAAATATAAGAGCAAAGAGGAGCATTCATTAAGTATAAATTTAAAACAAATACACTGCAATTAGTTTCTTCCCAAGGAGCTAAATGTAGTTAAGAGTTAGTCTTACTTTTGTCAAGTTTTCAACTTAGAAAAAATTAAGATCAAGTGTCGTTCAAAATTATTTTCATAATCTCTTCCTCATATAATTGCACTGACTTATGATGATGATGTTTAATCATAAGCAAGATACTTTGTCAATAAATTTAGACTAATTATCTGGTTGTCTTAGCTTTTAGGTAAATTTACAACTGTACAATTGTATTTTCTTTGTTACACTTGAACCACACTTCAAATATTTGCCTTCACTTAAATAATCTGCCCCCCCCCCCCGGCCCCATCCATCTTTTAAAGTTTCTTTTGCAGAATGATATCCAAACAACTCTTGGCAGAATCCTGTGCCTCTGGCTCTACTTATAACACTGTTTATAAATACATAACAAAATTTGCAAAGACAGTTACAACAGCAAGAACTTGTTGATTTGCTTACAGAAAGGGCCCAAAGTCCTAAAGCCTCAGTAAGTAGGTCAATTTATCAAGCACCTACTGGGCTCCAGGTACAGTGTTAAATACTTTGGTGGTTGTTCAGTCCTTTCAGTAGGGTCCAACTCTTCCTAACCACATATAGGGTTTTCTTGGCAAAGATATTGGAGTACTTTGCTCATTTCACAAATAAGGAAACTGAGGCAAACAGAGTTTAATGACTTGCCCATGGTCACACAGCTAGTATTAGGCTGAATTTTAACTCCGGTCTTCCTGACTCCGGGTCTAGCACTCTATCCATTGTACCACCTACCTGATCAATTAAGTGCTAGGGATACCAAAAAGGCAGAAGACAGACCAGGCTCTCAAGGAATTTATAGTCTAAAGGGCAGACAATGTAAAAAAGGGCAAAATTAGGGAGCAGCTAGATGGCGCAGTGGATAGAGCACCGGCACTGGATTCTGGAGGACCTGAGTTCAAATCCGGTCTCAGACACTTGACACCTACTAGCTGTGTGACCCTGGGCAAGTCACTTAACCCCAACTGCCTCACCAAAAACAAAACAAACAGATTCTTTAAGTAGCTTAGTACTAAACCTTTGCACTGTGCATTAAATATTTCACTAATAGCAAACTTTTTTCTGAAGCCCAGCAGGGAATTTATATCGAATAACTAATAACCACACCCTGGATTTCTACTCATTCCAAAGAACAGTTAAAAGTGTACAAAACAAGTATCAAAATAGGAAAATTGTGAGTGTCTTAAAAGGGAATGAACATGTCATGCAATGACAATGATCTGACAATCTTTTATTTTTGAAAAAAAAGTAACATCTTTCATATAACATAGTATATGTACAAGTTCAAGAATTTTGATTTCATCATTAGAATGAGTATATCTTCTACCAAGAAATCAAAGAGGTACAACTTAATACTATTTTCCAGTAGTCTACAATCAAAAACAGAGGAGAAAATATAGGCTCTCTCTCACTCTCTATTTCTTGCCTTCTCTCTCTGCTCCATTCCATTATGGGTTGGAGGTGACAGTGGATTCTCAAAAATTATTCCAGAGAAGTATACAAATTCAGTAACTATCTAGCAATGGGACGTTAAATAAGAACCAGCCTAGCTAGGATTTAGAGAATCTTCCAGCCACAAAGCTAGCAACAAAGTGCTAAAACTTTTTTCTGTAGCCACAGAAATTCATGAACCTGTTTACTGTGGCAGGAAAGGGCCATAGAGAATTCATAAGAAAGAATTTGCATTTCTTTTGTAATACAACTATATGTGTAAAAAAAATATTTTAGAAAGGAGCACCTCCAGTTTGAAGAAGTCAAGAAAGAAACCCCACTTTGAGCTGAAAAGGACTTCAAAGGGTGGGATATTGGCTGTTCTTTTATTTTGAGGAAAAAAAGGTAATGGGATGACTAATTCAAGCTATATGGTTCATCACTGGGAAAGGGCGTGATAAGTAGTATAGCTTGGCTAGAAGATAGGAAAAAGAGTTCTCTACTATACTATATCAGACCATGCAGATGGGTTGAAGCCAGATAACAGAGGGGAAATGGAACGCAGGACAGTGAAGTCTGGACTCTATTTGAGAGTCCCTGGAAAACTTCTAAAGCTATTTTGGGGAATAACATGACCATATACAGGATAACAGCATGGTGCACCAGAACTCAGGCTTTGGAGTTAGGTGAACTGAATTCAAAATCAGACTATGCTATTTACTTCTGATATGACCTTAAGCATTTAACAACCTATCTACACTCAAGATTTCCTCACCTATAAAATGAACTGGTTGAATCCTAAGAACCATTCAAATTCCAAATCCTTTCTGTTTTATCTGCTAAATACTATCTATTAGAATTCTACCAAAAATCAGATTCACCAGCCTAGAGTTGCAACCTGATTCTCTTCCCTTTTGAATGTTGAAACATTTGGCTTTCTCTTTAATCCTGTGATACCTTTTCCTAAAATAATCAATAGTAGGTTGGTTATCACATCCACCAATGTTTTTAGTACCCCAGTACATAGTTCACCCTAGTCAGGTTACTTAAACTCATCATAAACACTTATTATCTCATCTCCTTACCTGTTTTAGGTATTAACTCCCTATTAGCCATTTTTGTTTTCAACTTTTCTGTCCAAAGATGATTTCCCAAAAACCTGTGTTGAGCAGTACTCCTTTCTGTCTATATCAATTAGTTCCCATCCTCTAACTTCCCAGTAACAGTTCTATCCATTCTGATTCTCTTGATCCTAATACAGTAGCTTTAGAAATACATGCTATTTTGCTACCTTCAGCTAATTCTGAGTTTTTATACTTGACACTGTTCTTGGAAGACCATATTACATTTTTTATTTTCAAATATTTGCCCTGGCTTCCTAAATACCTTAATCAAAATGCAGTAAAAGATTAATGTGGAGATAAAAGGAAACATTCAATGAGATTGAAAAGTAAAGAACAGGGCAGGTAGATGGCGCGGTGGATAGAGCACCGGCCCTGGAGTCAGGAGGACCTGAGTTCAAATCCCACCTCAGACACTTAACACTTACTAGCTGTGTGAACCTGGGCAAGTCACTTAACCCCAATTGCCTCACTAAAAAAGAAAAAAAAAGAAAAGTAAAGAATAACTCACTTTTAAAAATAGTACTTTATATCATCAACATTCTGTGTTGATCAACTGTGATAGACTAGATTCTTCTCACCCATCTAATGGTACAAGAAAGTTCCAACCAAAGGACTCATGATGGAAAAGGCTCTCCAAATCCAGGGGGGAAAAAAGGAAGAAAAGAAACTGTGGAATATGGATGCTGATTGGATCATACTATCTCTTTTGTTTTTGGTGCTGTTTTTCTTTTTTGAGGTTTTTCCTTCTTGCTCTGATTCTTCTTGTATAACATGACTAATGCAGAAATATGTTTAATGTTATATACCTGCTATCTAGGGGAAGGGGGGGAGGGAGAGAGAAAAATTTGAAATTGGAAATCTTATCTAAACAAAGGTTGAAAACTTAAATGAATAAATAAACTTAAAAAAAAATAAAGAAAAGAAAAAAATAGTACTTTAAGGTCTTCAAATCACTTTCTTCTCAGTCACCCTAAAGGTAAATCTCTTAGTATCTCAATGAGAAGTACTAAGTGAGAAAGACAAATAGAATGACTTGTATCTGGGTAACCATTTGCTTTACTTTACTGTATATCCACGGGACTCTATATACAAGTGCTTTAACAAGCTCTCCAGAGTTAGTTATTTAACATTTCTCATAAAAACAATATCCCAGACCCTCGACTATGCATTTTTGGATACACAGTATCAAGTCTGATTAATTCTCTGGGTTTGCAATTGCAAACTTAGATGCCAAAGTAAGATGATGGTGAGAATTATTTTATCTTTTCTTTTCTAAGTTTGCTAAACACCTTCCATAAAGTAATACACAATCAACTATTATTCATAAAAGGTCAAAAGTAAGAAAGGTATAAGAAAAGTATGAAAATATATTACAGGAGCAGGTAGGTGGCACAGTGGATAGAGTACCAGCCCTGGATTGAGGAGGACCTGAGTTCAAATCTAGCCTCAGACACTTAACACTTACTAGCTGTGTGACCCTGGGCAAGTCACTTAAGCCCAACTGCCTCAACAAAAAGAAAAGAAAAGAAAAGAAAAGAAAAGAAAAGAAAAGAAAAGAAAAGAAAAGAAAAGAAAAGAAAAGAAAAGAAAAGAAAAGAAAAGAAAAGAAAAGAAAAGAAAAGAAAAGGGAAGGGAAAGGGAAAGGGAAAGGGAAAGGGAAGGGGGAGGGGGAGGGGAGGGGGGGAGGGGAGGGGAGGGAAGAAAAGAAAAGAAAAGAAAAGAAAAGAAAAGAAAAGAAAAGAAAAGAAAATTACATGTGTGTATACTCTCTCTCTCTTTCTCTCTCATTTTCAACCATTTTCAAAGACTCACCTTCTTTTTATCCCTCATTGATCCTTTTCCTCGGACCATTATTTTGCATCCTGTTTCTGCCTCCAGTTGTTTAGCTGTTAGTCCTCTGGGCCCAAGGATTCTTCCAACAAAGTTAAACTGGAATACAAAAATTATTCATTTAGCCTTTTGTCTTTATATCACATTGATAAAACTAGTTAGGGTTTTACTATAAAGTAATTATTAAGAATAAAGCAGCAGGGGGAGGGGGTGCGCGCTAGTTGGCACAGTGGATAAAGCACCAGCCCTGGATTCAGGAGGACCTGAGTTCAAATTCGGTCTTAGACACCTGACACTTACTAGCTGTGTGACCCTGGGCAAGTCACTTAACCCCCAATTGCCTCACCAAAAAAAAAACAAAAAACTAGATTTCAGGGCAGCTAGGTGGAGAAGGGGATAGAGCACAGGCCCTGGAGTCAGGAGGACCTGAGTTCAAATCTAACCTCAGGCACTTAACACTTACTAGCTGTGTGACCCTGGGCAAGTCACTTAACCCCAATTGCCTCACACACACCAAAAAAAAGATAAAAGAACAAAGCAAAATAGCTTTGTCTTAAAATCTTTATAATTCTTCCTTCCAGGCAATCAAAACTGAACAGGGTCTTCCCTTGACCTTGAAAAATCCCTTGAGTCCATGATTCAAAGATTACAAAGATTATACTGTATTTCTATTATTTTTTCATAGAAGACCATTTAATGATGGAAAAGTTACAATTTGTACTGAAGGTAGCAGCATCACAGAAATTACAGATTTCAAAATTACAGCTAATTTTTAAGCATAAAATTCTCCAAAAGAAATAAGGTCCATATTGATTGCTATAAGCTGGTTAATAGTTTTCAAAAAAGTCAGGATTTATAATTTATAATTATATAATTTATAATTTATAATATGATTATAATTTGTTTCACTAAAAAGTTGTTACATTATCTTAATGGAGCCTTCATTTCAGCAAAGCAATCATTTTATGTCATTACAACTTTTGGCAGCTTGGCAAATGTTCAGACTAATGTTCTTAACTGCATAATAAGAAAATGCATGGGATAACAATGGAAACCAAGTTGTTGGAAAACAATTATCAATGCTCTTTAAATTCAAAGATCCCAGGTTTAAGAACTCATGCTTTACTGCCTTGATGAAGAATTGCAAATTCTTTAGGATTTAAGAAATCTTGGCCTTAAGAACTTAATTAAGGAGCAAAGATTAGGTCCTAATTTATCTTTATCTTTCTTAAGAATGTTGACTGTAAAGAGTTCTCTGAAAGAAATTTAAACAACAAATTTATTTTTACTTTTCTTAATAGTTTTTAAGCTGCATCTGACTTAGGAGTTTTATTTAACCTGACACTATTCTTTACAAGTCTCTTTCCCTACAAAACTTAGGGAAGAGAACTCTGTTCGCTTGTAAGCATCAATTATTGGACCAATATGGGAAATAAAGAGTAAATGAGGTTATTAAATACATAAAAAAACGATTTGGGCACTGAGGTTCATAAAGCGACAATTTTCAGGACTGTGGTAAATATTCCATGATGGGAAAGCTACAGTAATAAAATTAAAAGAACCTAGCGTTTATTTCCCAAAAAAGAAGGCAAGATTTGATCCAGAACAAGGAGGAAGGAGAAATTGTCTTAAATTTTCCTGTGCAAAAGTTCTACTTCACAGGGACTTGATCCACTATTATGTCTGTATCTCTCTCCACAATATCTCCATTTCTTAAGTCTACCATAACACATGGAATTAGTCACAAGTTCATGACATTCCACCCATAATTTCTATAGATGAATTTCATCCAATGGCAATGAGGGTGAATTGTGAATAATCCCTGAATAAGAGATATCCTAACCACTCCATGGAACATTTAAAAAATACAATTTTTAAAATTACAATAATGCTTTATGTTTACATTAAGGCAGCATGAATAAATTCAACAAAGGTAGGTAAAAGTATAAGAAATGCTATCTTTCAAATTCCATGGATGTAAATGAAGATTCTATCCTGAGATCATAGATTTAATTATAATTATAATAAAAGCATATACATATGTATTGAGAGAAAGACAGAAAAAGACAGAGACAGAGAGAGAGAGAGAGAGAGAGAGAGAGAGAGAGTACATGTTATGTGTCAATGAGCTAAGCACTTTACAAATATTATCTCATTTGACACAGACCCAGAAGGAAGCTTATAGGTTATCCAGTCCAACACTCATTTTCTAGAGGATAAGATTCTGAATGACTTTTCCAAAGTCCAAGGTAGTAAGCAGCAAAACTGAAAATAAAATCCAGGTCTTCTATCTCCCAAAACAATGTACTGCCCTCTTTTGATTCTGATTAAGTTGAAAATTACATAAGAGTATCAAATATGCCCTTCCCTTTTATACAAGAGTATACCTCAGGGTTCTGTCCTGGACCACCACCTTCTCAAAATATACACTCTAAATTAATTCATTCCTCCAAATGATTTCATCCTGTCACGCAGATTTATTTATTATCTTCATGCAAAAGACTTCTTACTCTATGTATCTGGCCCTAATCCTTTTCTTGAACTCTTATCCCCATCATCTACTGGTTAAGCACCTCTACATGGCTGTCCTTGAGCCATTTCAAAATTAAAATACCCCAGGGGGCAACTAGGTGGCGCAGTGGATAGAGCGCCGGCCCTGGAGTCAGGAGGGCCTGGGTTCGGGTCCAGCCTCAGACACTTAGCACTACCGGCTGTGTGACCCTGGGCAAGTCACTTGGCCCCGATTGCCTCACCAAAAAAAAAAATTAAAATACCCCAAATAAAACAACGTTCCTCCCTGAACATGTCCCTTCATACTTATTTCTACTGAGGATACCAACCATCCTTCTAGTCATCTAGGCTTGTACCATCAGCGTTATCATTTACTCTCCATTCTACTAACTCCACTGCCCCCTCTCCCCCATGATAACCAATCAATACAATTCTTGTTAATTCTCTTTATCTGTCTCTCACATAGGCTTTGGCCACTACCCCAAACATCATAGCAGATAGAGCACCAAATCTCAATTCAAATGCAGCCTCAGGCACTTATTGTGTGCTAGGCAAGTCACTTAACCCTGACTGCCTCAATTTTTTTTTTTTTTAAAGTATAGCAGGGAGCAGCTAGGTGGTAAAGTGGATAAAGCACTGGCCCTGGATTCAAGAGGACCTGAGTTCAAACCTGACCTCAGACACTTGACACTTACTAGCTGGGTGACCCTAGGCAAGTCACTTAACCCTCACTGTCCCATCCCCTCCAAAGTATAGCAACTTTCTCAGCAGTTTAATGATCCAAGTACAATTCCAAAGAACTCATGATGAAAAATGTTCTCCACATCCAGAAAAAAGAACTGTGGATTATGAATGAAGATTGAACCATACGGTGTCTACTTTTTTATTTTTTTCCTTTTTTGAGGTTTTTCTCTTTTGTTCTGATTCTTCTTTCACAACATGACTAATGCAGAAATGTGTTTCATGTGATTGTACATATATAACTCATCAGATTGCTTTCTGTATTGGGGGGAGGGAAGCAGAAAAATTTGCAACTAAAAATCTTATGAAAACAAATGTTGAAAACTATCTTTACATGTAACTGGAACATAATAAAATACTTTTAATGATTTTTTAAAAAACATATAGCAACAATATAATTTTATTTACTGTTTCTAGTGTCTCATCTCTTCTGTTCATTCTCCATAGTACTATCAAAATAACTTCCTGAAATACAGTTCAGACCATGCAAAACATTTGTGATCAAGAATGTGCAATGGCTGGGGGCGGCTAGGTAGCACACTGGATAAAGCACCGGCCCTGGATTCAGGAATACCTGAATTCAAATCCGGCCTCAGACACTTGACACTTACCAGCTGTGTGACCCTGGGCAAGTCACTTAACCCCCATTGCCCCGCAAAAAAAAAAAAAAAAAAAAAAATTAAAAGAATGTGCAATGGCTCACTACTGCCTTTAAGAAAGACAAACTCTTGCTATTTAAAGGCCTTCATAGTCAGGCGTCAGCTTACCTGTACAGACTTACTTAGACATTATTCCTTTCCGAAGTCTACATTCCATCCAAACTGGCCTATTTACTACTACTCCTAAAATTTGTCATCCTATATATTACTTCCATGCTTTTGCAAAGGCTTTATTACATCTCCAACAGGTTTAGAATGCATTCCCTTCTTCATCCTTGCCTTTTAGTATCCTAATTTCCTTCAAGGATCAACTTATCTACTTGGTTTGCCTTTCCTGATCTTTTCTCAGCGAAGCCTCAAATTAAATTACCTTGCACTTACCAGTGTATATGTAGTAGCCCCTATAGCCAGAGTACATTATTATCTTTTTTTTTGGGGGGGGGGCATTTTATGCCAAGTGTCCTGTAGATAGAAGGCCCTTAAAAACACTGATGGAAAAAAACACAAAGCCCAACAACTGATGAATTGAAAACACCCCACTGTAAGAGACTGCTCAAAAAAGATAGAAATTTAAAAGGGTAAGCTATTAAACTAAAAAACAATGGTAATAAAGTGTGAGAAAAAAAATGGCTAACAGACAAAGTTTAATGTTATTTATTGTTTGGAATTTTTTTTTTTAAATTCTCTACGGCCTTTTTCCTTAGGAGCATGAAAAGACAGGAGACAAGTGCAACAGAGTTAACTTTATTTGGAATCAAAAAGCATGGGTTCAAGTTATGGTATTGATTTATAGCCTGGGTAACCCACATGAGCAAGTAAATCAATGACATTAGAGCTACCACTTATATACTAACAAAACATTACCTAATGCAAAGGGCAGAAGGACTTAAAGAAGGAGGTCAATGCTGAAAGCAGTACAATTTTGAGTACAGTATAGGAAAAAGAGGATCATCAAGAGATAAGCTCACATATTAACAAAAAATGATCATAAAGATGCCAATATCAACTGAACCGTAATTATGACTTTTCTAGCGCTATAAAAATTTTATGAGAAAAAAATTAGTATGCAGTAGGGTTGTCTTTAAGAAAGAAATAAGTAGGCTTTTCCAAATGATATTCTGCAACTGAACATCTTTATTGTCACATGATTAAAAGGTATAGAGAACACAGGGATCCACTGTGTTTTTAAATAAGATTTACTATAATATAACATAAATCTTCCCCCTGTGGAGAATTTAGGGGACAACATGGACAAAATGAGAACAAATGAGATGACCTAGGGCTGGTTTTCCAGCTATACTACTAGGAGTACTCAAAATGACATTATGGAAACTGACCTTCAGAAAGTAACAACTTCTATATGCCTGAATTTTATTATCTGTAAAATGGAGATAACAACTCTTGCCCTAAATATTATCAGAGGTTATTTGAAAATAATATAAAACAGGTAAAGAAAGGACTTAAATTATGAAGCATTATATAAATATCATTGTTATGTTTAGAGTACTAAGAATTAATTTACTGGGTTGAAGTCAAATTTTCCAACTTCTTTTTAGTCGTCTTCTCTTTAAGTCTACCTATAAAATTAAATTAAATCACTATTAACACATATATTCACTTAATTTGGAGAATCTTCATGAAATTTCTGGTTTTTCCCCCTGTAACACATTGTTCTATAATGTACAACTAGCTTCATAGCATTCTATTGATGTTCACTGCAAGTAATGTAAACTGAGATGTTTTTCCCCCTTGACTTTGGATGCAATATAAAGCTAATAAAAACTAATATTGGATGATGATATCCTTATAATAACAGGAAGCAGGTTTAGTGGATTACAAATTTCAGTTTGTGATCTGGAAGATAACAGTTCAAGTCCAGTAGCTTTCATAAACACTGGTATGTGACTGTAGGAAAGTCAAGAAACCTCTCAGTGCTTTCAAGAAGATCTCTAAGATTAGAAGATACTGAAACAGCACCAAACAACACTGGTAGAAATCATTTGCTTTCTTATGGGTAGTTCCCTACAACAAGGAAATTGCAGCTTTTACCTTCTCTGCAGATCATTCTATCTCTTCCCTCCCCTTTTCCCAATCTCTCTAACAGGTATGTAAAAGTACTATACATATCATTTAATACTAGAAACAACCCTGCAAACATGCAGTATTTATTTAGAGGTAGCTTTCAAACTCAGGTCTCTCAGATTCCCAGTCCAGAACTCTTTGCTCTATACTGTGGGTCATGACACTGAATGTGGGGGTGAAAAGTTTGGCAGCAAGTATTTTACTTATATAACTATTTTATATACCTATATACATATACCCAGAATTATGTAAAAATTTCTTGAGCAAAAAAGGGTCATGAGTGGAAAAAGTTTAAGAAAGCCCTGCTCTACACCAGGCTGCCTCTCCCAAAACCATTACTCTAACAACTCACAAAATACTCTCCTTACCAAATGTAACCTAAATATCATCCAGTTACCTTTCTTATTTCTTCTGAATTAATTTCAAAAGAGATTGTTATAGGTGCAATTAATTCCTTTAGCAGTGTATTGGTAGGGAATGATCAACATCAACTAATTTTGTAGGTGGTTTAAAACTATGATCACTTAGGGGCGGAGCCAAGACAGAGGAGGAAAGACATTAAATGCACAGAGCTCCTGATACAATTACCCCCAAAACAGCAATAAAATAACCCCTGGAGCAGAAAAACCCACAAAAATACCGGCTGAGATTATTTTCCAGCTATAAATAGATTAAAAGGGAACATGCTAGGCTTCGAGTAAAGTCCAACCCTGAAATCACCCCAACAGAGAACCCAGGCATGTCGTACCAGAGTAACTTAACCCCTGAGCCTCCAAATCAGCTACAGCACCAGCATCTTCTGGAACAGAGCTTGCAGTCAGGGGAGAGGGCTGAATGGGGGGAAGGTGGGGAAGTGCAAGGGTATCAATGGGACCTAGGGAGGAATTCAGCTGTCCCACCCCAGCAGGGAACCAGGAAGAAATCCTGAGTGGTGGGAGGCCCAGGTGGGGGAGGGGCACAGGCTCCTCGAAGCTAAAAACCACCACAGAGCTCTGCTGGCTGGTTAACTAGCATGTTGGCTTGAGGTTATCTTTGGACTAGAGAACAGGCCAGGTGAGAAAAAAATCTTCCCTCACTCAAACCAAAACACCTGGGACTCTCTGAAGCTGGGGACAGTAGTGTAGCCTAGAAGCAGGGCCCCCCAGTGGGGAGTTAAAAGTCAAGTAAAAGATGAGCAAGCAAAGTTCAGAACTATAGAAAGTTTCTTCAGCAACAAGGAAAATCAAGTTGCACCCTCAGAAGAGGAAAACAACCTCAGGGCCCCTACATCCAAAGTTGCCAAGGAAAATATGAACTGGTCTCAGGCCATGGAAGCTCTCAAAAGGGACTTTGAAGAGAAAGTAGGAGAGAGAGAACGAAGATGTAGAGAGAGGGAGGAAAGAATGGAAAGGGAAATGAGAGTGATGTAGGAGAGCCATGAGAAAAAAGTCAACAGCTTGAAAAGTCAAATGGAAAAGAAGATAAAAAAGCTGTCTGAAGAAAATTATTGCTGAAGAATTAGGACTGAACAAATGGAAGCTAGTGACCTTATGAGAAACCAAGACACAGTAAAGCAAATCCAATTGAATGAAAAAATAGAGGGCAATGTGAAATATCTCCTTGGAAAAACAGCTGACCTAGAAAATAAATCCAGGAGAGATAATTTGAAAATCATTGGACTACCTGAAAACCATGACCAAAACAAAAGCTTAGACACCATCCTCCAAGAGATTATGAGGGAAAATTGCCCTGACATTCTAGAAGCAGAAGCTAAAATAGAAATTCAAAGAATCCACCAATCACCTCCTGAAAGAGATCCCAAAAGGAAAACCTCCAGGAATATTACAGCCAAATTCCAGAACTCCCAGGTCAAGGAGAAAATATTGCAAGGAGCTAGAAAAAAGGAATTCAAATACTGTGGAGCTCCAATAAGGATAAAGCAAGATCTAGCAGCTTCTACATTAAAGGACCCATGGGCATGGAATATGATATTCCAGAGGGCAAAGGAACTGGGACTACAGCCAAGAATCACGTGTACCCAGCAAAACTGAGTATAATCTTTCAGAGGAAAAAAATGGGACTTCAATGAAAAAGAGGACTTTCAGGCATTTGTAATGAAAAGACCTGAACTGAATAGAAAATCTGACTTTGAAATACAAGACCCTGGAGAATCATAAAAAGGTAAACAGGGAAAAGAAATCATGAGGGACATTCAAAGGTTAAACTCTTTACATTCACACAGGAGAAAATAATACTTCCAAATCATAAGAACTTTTTCAGTAAGGAATACACAGAGGACACAGGTCTGAACTGAATATGAAGGGATGATATTTGTAAAGCATTTATTTTTTGTGTATCCTTGTTCTTTGTGAAGCAAACAGCGTGGGCTGTCTTATGTCTGGGGCCGGATTTGGGCTCTGGGCCTCCTGGGTCCAGGGCTGGTGCTTTGTCCACTGTGCCACCTAGCTAACCCACGATAACATCTTTAAAATAGGGTTGAGGGGTAGGAGTAATAGACTGGGGGAGGGGGAAGGGGAGAGGTAGCTCACATGAAGGAAAAAAGAAAAAAGCTTATGGAGGGGAGGGGAAAAGGGGGAAGGAGTGGGAGGAGTGAGTGAACCTTACTATTGTCAGAATTGGCTCAAAGAGGGAATAACATACATACTCAAGTGGGTATAGTAATATATTTTTGCCCTGAGGAAAAGTGGAAGTGGAAGGAGGAGATGGGGGTGTGGAGGGGGAGAAGAGGGGAAGGAGGGGAGGGAAGTTTGGGGGAGGGAGCTGTAAAAAGCAAAACACTTTTGGGGAAGGTGAATATGATATATATTGAATTGTTTGATTTCATAGGGAGAGTTGAGGAGGGAGGGAGGAAGAAAAATTTAGAAAACAGAATTAACTCGAAGACCTTAACCTTGTAAGGGGCTAAAATTCTAGCTATAATGTCTAAAATCTAATGAATGGTCACCTTAAATTAGAAAACATATAGAACCAATCTTTGGGCATTAAGTATTTATTAAAGTATATTAGGGGTTAGTAAAGAGAAATACGTGGATAAAGTATCCCTATTCTACCTGTCTCTGCCACCTCTCTCCCTCCAAGCCAGTTTCCAACCTAAAGGCCTCTCCTCAAGGGCTTCTCCCAGAAGCCTCTTGTGAGACAGGAAACAGGGCCATCCACATACATACAGCTCCAAGCTAATTGGTTGGTACCACCAATTGACACAAATAAGTGGTAACTTCTGGATGCTAAAGTCACATGGTTTCCAAGTCACATGCTTTCTCCTCATGGCGGAAGCTTCCCTGCAATATCCCTCCCAGCAGGGGGTGTCATTACAATTCTCACAACCTCATTAGAGTGGGCTCAAGAAGAGAATAACACACATCCCCAATTAGGAGGAGTAATCTATTTAACCCTACAGGAAAGTAGGGGGGGAAGAGAATAAGGAGGGAAGGGTGAATGAAGGGAGGGTAGAAAGGTAGAGGGGGCATTCAGTAGCAAAACACTTTTGAGGAAGAATAGGGCAAATTAAGCTAGAAAATAGAGTAAATATCATTGGAGGGGAATAGGATGGAGGGAAATAGTTATGATGATTGACTACAATCTGCTGGGCTATTGTGAAGAAAATTCTTTGTCAAGTTTAAGGCACTATTTAAAAGTTATGATGAACAGGATGCTATCAGAAAAACCTGGAAAGACCCACATGAACTGGAGCAGAGAAAAATGTACTGTATACAGAATAACAGCATTAGTGTAAGATGATCTGCTGGGAAGCACGTGGTTATTTTCAGCAAGGCAGTGATCCAATATAACTCTGAAGAACTTATGAAAATTGCAATCCATCTACAGAGAAAAAACTGATGGTATCTGAAAACAGACTGAAACATTTTTTTTTGGACAATTGCTTAATCTGAAGTTTTGTTTTTATCTGTTTTCTCTCACAACCTAGCTAATATAGAGTTGTTTTTCATGATTACTCATGCATAATTTATACTGAATTGCTTGAGTTCTTGGGGTAGAAGTGGGAAAGAAAGAAGAAAGAGAAGTTGGAACACAAAGTTTTTTAAAAACTGATGTCAAAATTTGCTTTTACATGTAATTTGGAATATAAAATTCTAAAAAAATTTAAAACCAAACCAAACCGTGATCAGTTAAAAACTGTGTCCACTCAATTGCTTTTTATACCACTGTAACTATAGAATTGGAAAGAAGCCATACGATGATAAAAGCCATTTCAAATGTTTATTTGCTTCATGGAATGTCAAGGCTTAAAGCATTTACCTAATGGCAAAACTAAGGGTGACCTGGTCCTCCAGCAGATAACTAGCTAGGTTGGTTCTTGAACAAATAAAGGATTTTGGGGGCAGCTAGGTGGCGCAGTGGATAAAGCACCAGCCCTGGATTCAGGAGGATCAGAGTTCAAATCTGACCTCAGACACTTGACACTTATCAGCTGTGTGACCCTGGGCAAGTCACTAACCCCCATTGCCCCACAAAAAAGAGGAAAGAAAGAAAGAAAGAAAGAAAGAAAGAAAGAAAGAAAGAAAGAAAGAAAGAAAGAAAGAAAGAAAGAAAGAAAGAAAGAAAGAAAGAAAGAAAGAAAGAAAGAAAGAAAGAAAGAAAGAAAGAAAGAAAAACAAATAAAGGATTTTACACAACACAGAAGGCTTATATCTGTATCCTATTAAAATCTGCTTGAAGAAGTTGTGGAATAAACCAGGATGTGCATATGACAGCCATATACAATCTAAATTCAAATGAATAAGTAAATATGCTTTAACAGACAACAGTAATCAGTTACCAATAGGAGAAATAATTTTTTGATGTGAAGATCATCAACAGAGCCAAGATCAAAATAAATATTAAAAATAATATGATCACAACTGAAATTATAGAAGCTGAGCTGAATTGTTTTTAAGTTATTATTATTATTAAAATTTCTCAAAGAGGCAAAAAGCTAGAAACTATCTCAGCTAACCAACACTTGAACTCCTTGACAATGAGAAAGATGTCACTGAAGAACAACAGTTATGAACACAAGTTCATTTACAAAATGGGTCAGAAGGCAAATGAAGATTATTCCCTTCAGATGGTGAACACCTGGAGGGCAAGGTCAGCCTTTTATATTTCTTTGTCTCTCTTGCATTTAGCAGAGTGTATGCAGTATATACTTTATTTTGAGAAAATAATGATCAATAACTGATTTCTTGGGGTCCCAGAGATCACATTTCTTAGTCCTTAGCAGGTCAAACCCAAGGAAACAAAAGGAATGGAGATAGGTGTTTTTCTCTAGATTGTTCATTGTACATTGTTCATGTACAGTGGCTATCTAAAATGAATTCAATGGGGTTTTCCTTTTTAAAAAATCTTTTGGGGCAGCTAGGCGGTGCAGTGGATAGAGCACCGGTCCTAGAGTACCTGAGTTCAAACCCAACCTCAGACTTACTAGCTGTGTGATCCTGGGCAAGGCACTTAACCCCAATTGCCTCACCACCACCACCAAACATCTTTTATTTTTATTTATTCTTCTCTTTTAAAAATGTTTCTCTAATGTTTTCTTGGGGGGGGGGGGACAGAGGGGAAATCTTGCTATCCACAACTTCTCCCTGTCTCCCACTACAATAGTTCATTTTTTTTCCCCTTGGTGAGGCAATCACGGTTAAGGGTCTTGCCCAAGGTCACATATTACAAGTCAGCTGTCTGAAGCTGGATTTGACCTCAGGTCTTCTTGACTCCTGGGCCACTGCTTTCTACACTGCGCCACCTAGTTGTCCTTAATAGTTCATTTTTAATAAACTATAGTCAAACAAACTAACAAAAAAGGTGTTAATCATGTCTGAAAACATGTATCATTTTGAACTTCTGGTCTTTTGACTCTGCCAAAAAGCAGAAAGCTATAACTTTAAAAATAAACCAAACAGGGGCAGCTAGGTGGTGCAGTAGATAAAGCATCAGCCCTGGATTCAGAAGGACCGGAGTTGAAATCCAGCCTCAGACACTTGACACTAGCTGTGTGACCCTGGGCAAGTCACTTAACCCTCCTTGCTCTGCAAAAAAACAAAACAAAACCAAAAACCAAAACCAAACACAAACAAGCCAAATACATATCACTAAAATCATTTCACATACACATACATATGTTTCTTTAAGAGCATGATGGGGGGGGGGGGGGAGCCAGTAATGTTAAAAAAAAAAAAGAACCAATAAAAGATTTTTAAAAAGAAAAATTACTCATTAAGTTCATTGTAGACAGGCACTGTACATGTCATAGAAAAGGCTCTAGAGTTTGGGGGTTCAATGTAAATAATTTAATGTCATAGATCAAAAAGGACATCTTGTGTACCTTTCTATCAGCAGGAGATCCTACAGTTTCCTTCTTGGCTGTGGCAAACATATTTCCCAAGCAAGCATTTTGATCTTATAATTAGAAAACCATTGAACAAAGTGGCCTCAATAACTGTATTGATAAAGCAGTTATATAAATGTAATGTGTATATTTGTGTCTGTGCATAAATGTACACACATCTATAGACATAGATAAAATATACTGGGAGTTAAGAACTTGCCTCTGAACCTTCCCTGAGCCTTATTTTCTTAACATAAAATGGAGATAACACTTAATGCTATCTTCCCCACCAGATTATGGTGAGGCTCAAATGAGATATGGACTATAAAACAGTTTGCAAACTTTAATAAGCTATTACTGTAAATGCCACTTCTTATTAATTATTGCTTTTTTTGGTTGTCAACCAAAACTTTGTTTTGTAGATTTCTCATTTGTGTTATTTTTAATGTCTGCTATTCATAAGGAGTTGTAAAAAGAAAGCTTGCCTGTTCCCTTCTTTTTTTCTGGGCAGGGCAATGAAGGTTAAGTGACTTGCCCAGGGTCACACAGGCTAGTAAGTGTCAGGTCCTCCTGAATCCAGGGCCAGTGCTTTATCCACTGTGCCACCTAGCTGCCCCTGCCTGTTCCCTTTTAATATTTTCATCAAGAATATCATCAAAAAATGTATGATCTCTCTTTTTAAAGAATAAAATAAGAAAGTAGGCATTTGGGTTGGTCACATTTTAAAAATAATGGTATCACTTATGATCTATTCTTTCAAAATCTTTTCCTCTTCAATATACTTTGAAGTTGATTTCAATGCTCTTAAAATTCTGTTGCTTATGGTATTATTTTTGCATTTATTTGGTCAGGTTATTTTACTCTTCCTAACCATCATCTTTAGTGCTATTGATACCTTTTACTGTAGTACCTTGTATACTGAGATGATGGCACTGAACTACAGTAGTTTCATTATTTTTGATGGGAAAATAGACCTTTAGTATTCTGATTGATCTGTCACTTTTCATATACTATTTGTTTTTCTGGTTACTTCTGAAGTTGTCAAAATGATTTGGCTTAACTAGGGTTTTATACTTGCTTGTCCCTTTTATTTCCCCTTTGAAGTTAGTGAATATACATTTATTAAACACCTACTGTGTGCTGCAAAATGTATTTGTTTAAAATAAGAATTATGCCCAAAGAAAGGGCTATAGAACTGTGCATACTCTTTGATATCCCAAAGATATCTCAAAAGAGAGAAAAAGACCTATCTCTTTGTGGTGCCTAAGAATTGGAAATCAAAGGAATGCCCATCAATTCGGGAATGACTGAACAAGCTGTGGTATTTGACTGTAATGGAATATTACTGTGCTATAAGAAATGGCAAGCAGGATGATTTCAGAAAGGCCTGGAAAGACTGATATGAACTGATGTGTAGTGAAAAGAGCAGAACCAGGAGAACATTGTATACAGTGCAATAGTGTCTGATGAAGAACTGTGAGTGACTTAACTATTCTCAGCAATATAATGATCCAAGACAATCCCAAAGACTACTGATGAAACATATTATCCACCTCCAAAGAAAGAACTGGTATTGATTGAATACAGACTGAAGCATACTATTTTTCACCTTTCATTTTTCTTTTATTCAAGTTCTCTTATACAGAATGGCTAATATGGTAATGTCTTACATAACTGTATATGTAAGACACATATCTATGTGACTGCTTACCACCTCAGTGGGGAGGAGGAAAGGGAAGAAGGGATAAAATTTTACACTAAAAAGTTTAGATACAAATGTTTACTGATTGAACACAGAGTGAAAGCATGCTATTTTCCACTTTTTTCATTTTTCTCTTTTATTTGAGTTTTATTGTACAAAATGACTAATAAGGTAATGTTTACATAACTATAAGAAAATATTACTATAGACACCAGTTTTGGGTAAGCATATGTTAATTTATCAATATCATACCAGTAAAGGACTGACCATGTGTCTCTAACTTCTCATGGTAGAGAAGGCAGAGAGAGAGAGAGAGAGAGAGAGAGAGAGAGAGAGAGAGAGAGAGAAAGAGAGAGAGAGAGAGAAAGAGAGCACGAGCGCTTCAGCATGCCAGTTAGCTCAAGGAGAAAAGTCCCCAAGAGACCCATATGGTTTACCAGGGAGATAGCATGTGGTCTCAAGAGATGGAAGAAAACAAGAAAGAGACAGAGACCATGTGGTCTCTGAAAGCCAAGGGAAACTGAGAAGACACCCTAGAAGCCCCAGAAACACCCCCACCTATGGCATTTTTCAACCTTTTAAAAAATCCTCTTTTGATAGAGGCAGGTCATTATACATTGATAGCATCATTCAACTCTATTGGTTGACATGACTTGAAGGTGGTCTACATTAAAATGAACTCTAGGGATGACATACCAGAAAAGAATTCAAAAAACCCCCTCCCTCAATCAAGGTGCTTAAGGAAAAGTCCAGATTAATCCCAGCAGTACAATTCTGCAGAAAAAATCTGAGGTCTTTAACTGTAAGCTCTCCTCCCCTCTTCCAGCATTGTCTTACTTGACATTTGTTACTGCAGCAAGTTACCTAGATGCTAATCTCTAAAAGAATATATTTTAAATAGCATAGAATGGGGAAATGGTGGGAAAGACAGTGGCATGTTAAGACTCTGAAGTACAGATTGCCCACAAACAAAGCTCTAAAAATAAACCAGAAGGAGCAATGTTAAAGAAAACAACTACAAGCTTTGAGGAGATGCTACAAGAGGAAACTAAATCTAAATGCAACAATTCCTGTAGGTAAAGCTTTCTCTTTAGCCACCTGATCTAGGATGAAAAAGGCCCTGCCTACTTGAAAATCGATTTCAAGACCAACGATCAAATCTAGAAACCAAAGATTGGGTTATGAGTAAATAAAAGTAAAAGTTATTTGCAGAAATCCTATGGAATCACTTATGCCCCAAGAAGTAAACACTGGAGGCAGCTAGGTGGTACAGTGGATAAAGCACTGGCCCTTTATTCAGGAGGACCTGAGTTCAAATCCAATCTCAGACACTTGGGACTTACTAGCTGTGTGACTCTGGGCAAGTCACTTAACCCTCAATCTCTCAATCTCTCAATCTCTCTCTCTCTCTCTCTCTCTCATTAGAAGTAAGCACCAAAAATAGTTATATCCAAACAAGTCCAAGGTGAGCCTCAGAAAAAAAGAAAGCTTATGCCACATCTAAATATACAGAAGGAGGGGGCAGCTAGGTAGCATAGTGGATAAAGCACTGACCCTGGATTCAGGAGGACCTGAGTTCAAATTCGGACTCAGACATCTGACACTGGCCCTGGGCAAGTCACTTAAACCTCATTGCCCCACAAAAAAACCAAAAACAAACAACCCCCCCCCACAAAATAACTGTTTTGGGCCCAGAGTACCCCAGAAGTTCTCTGGGGCACATCAAAGAATCTTCTCCTTGAGAAACTAAACCAGAGGACAGATACACCTAGAGAGATAAGCAGAACCAGATCTGACTGAGCTAACTTTGGGACCTCCACCCTTCATTCTGGTTTCCCTTACCCCTGGGGAGATAAATTTGGGTGTGGCTGCTGCTTTTGTGTCCTGGAGAGAGAGATGGCACCCCTGATCCAATTCCTCCAGTCACTACCAGTGGGGGATGGTCCTCCTCCCTCACTAAAGGAACTTTCCACAGTCAGATGGTCAAACTCCCCCCGCCCCATCAGTCCCCTATAAAAGTACCTACCAGTTGCCTGCTTGAGGAGATTGGTATCTCAGAGCCACATGCTTTGTGTCATGCCTCTCTCCCCAGGAGAAGTTCAAGGATTTCTCTTGGTTTCCCTTCCCTTCCTCAGCCCCCAAATAAACTACTATCTTATTCTAACTGCTTTTGTGTGCAAGAGGGTGTAATTCTTTAAAGAGGAATTCCTAAGGACCCCAAACCCCTAACCCATTTTCTGCATGACATAACAACAACAACAACAAAAAGCAGTTGCTCCCTGAGGACTGCTTTCAGGCATAAATATATAGAAGGAACTGGAAGAAATGAAGAACACAGGGTGTCCCAAAAGTATTACTGGAGTTTTAAGTAAAAGCTTTAAAATTAAGATTTTGGGGACACAGTTTATATACAAAATATAATGATAAATGACAGCTAGGAAGGATATAAAAGTGAGCAGAATTAATACCTTAGAATGAAAGATGTCAAATTTACTCAAAAACTTAAGCCCTTCGAAACATGAATTGACCAAACAGAAAACAAAGATTCCATGATTCAATAAAAAATATTAAAACAAAATCAAAAGATTTGAAGGGGGGGAATGTAATATGTATACTATCAAAAGCAAGTGTTGGAAACAGGTTAAGGAGGGAAAAAAAAAATATCTAAGAATCATACTAATGAAAACTCATGATGGCCTGTGAGATTTAAAATTGGATATTAGATCATAAATCTCCCCTACTTAACCCTTCCCTTAATTCATCTCCCAGACTAGTAAATGGAAGAAGCTTCTGGTTTTCTAGATAGAGCCTTTATTGTATATAAGGTGTTGTTGATTAGAAGGATAGGAAAACAGAAATACAGTACAAATCGTCTTAAATCTAGGCTGTCTATATTCCTTATAAAAACTCACCAAACCGATTTAGGCCACCTTTGGAGTGAGTCAGACCGTCTGTGCCGCGCCGCCCGGAGTCCCGCCAAGCCGGCAAAAAAGGCTACTCCCCTTCTCTCCACCCCGGAAGTCAAAAAAAAACCCGGCAGGCAGTCTGACATGCGCAGCAGGCGCACTGTACCTGGCAGGCAGTCTGACATGCGCAGCAGGCGGACTGTACCCGGCAGGCAGTCTGACATGCGCAGCAGGCAGACTGTTCATCTCCTCCCCAAAAGGGTGGTCCTTGAAAAACTGGCGTCTTTCACTTATCCTAACCGACTGTTAAAAACTTTCATATTTTACCACATTTCCCCCCTTTGCTTCCTCAAGAAACGGAATGTTTCCTTGATGGAACAGTAAAAAGAATATAATAACTTTTGCTGACTAATAATATGCGAACAACAATACAGAAAAGGAAGAGAGGAAAGTTTTGTCCAGAGGGGCGATTTTTTTTTTCCTCATGAACCGACGCTTTGACATTAGTCTTGCAAAGGGAGAGCCTCTGCAGAGAGTACATGTTACAGATAGTATATAACAGAAAGGAGATAGTAAAAGCTAATAAAGCAAAACAGTTCATATAAAGTCTCTGAGTTCTCTTGTCTTCTTGAAGTGGTAAGATGTCATCAGGAGGAAACTGGATTCTGGTCTGGAAAACTGGATTCTGGACTCTGGTCTGGAAAGCTGGATTATCTTCTTTAACTGTTTGAATTGCTGTATTTTTAAAACCTTAGCATAGCATTGTCAATGATCAAATTAATAAGTTCCATTACATTCCCTCCTTTATATGGTTAGACTTGTAATAGAGGGTTGAGGTAGTTATGCAATGTGTAACACTTTTTACCACCATGTGTCTGGATCAAAGCCAAATTTAGTATGTGTTCATGACACCTGAAAATGTTATGGAAAGGTTATCATACCATATCTCATGGTTCTGAGACAGCCAGTGATTGTGCTAGGCCACAGGTGAATTCAACTGAGTGAGATAAAAAGATAAATAAGTTCAGTTAAATTAGGTTAAATTAGGAGGGAGAGAGGATGAATACTGGACTGTGCCTAGTAATTGTGCTCTACATAGTCACCATCATAAGCAAACCATGGACTTACGTATACCTGTCTCTCCTTTTGTTGCACATATATTCTCTCCAGGGCCTGCGTCAGAGTTCACAGCAAGTTAGTCTCTGAAATGATAAGTTTCCATATTTCTGAAATCTCATTAATTTCACCAAAGACAATATGATGGTAAAAATGTGTGCTATGCTGCATAACTGAGAATATATTAGTGATATATACAATAATTCCAAACCATACCCAGAGTATAATGACATATAAATAATAAACGAATGTAAATAGCTGATTATATTAGACATTGTTACATAATCTTCTTTTAGACATTATTACATAATCTTCTTTTAGCAAGTAGACCACATCATCTTATACATGAATTCTCTGGTATAACAGTAGCAGATACTTAAAGTGGTGATTAATTCATCAAAAAGAAATAAGACTTCAATTAGCAAGATTCAATATTCAATGTTTTCAGTGAGGTATCAAGCAATTTCTGGTACTTTTTAGTTAAACAGAACAACATACAAGAGAAAGGAGAAAAATAAATAAATAAAACAAAACTCATTAGAACTCATGGTTCTCTCAAAAAGAAAGAGTAAATAAAAAAAAAGAAGAATTCTGGTAGCTTCTGAGGCCCGATAGCCTCACCCACAGCATATACTTAAAATGTCTTTGAATAATCACTTAGTTTACAAAATTTAGTTTTAAAGAAAAGCAAAAGAAACAAAAGTAAAAAAAAAAAACCAAAGCAAAACCAAAAATAAAAAATAAAAAGCAAAAGATTCGCTAAGCACCCTTTTGTGCTCTTAAAGAACTTAAAGGTGCAGTCAATTCCAGGTCTTTTCAGTGCCTTTCAAAAGTCAAAACAAAAACAAAAAAAACCCAAAAATTAATAAAAAAAAAAATAGTTGAGGTAGGCCAGAAAACTAGGCCATGTACTTCAGTGCTTTTGCCTGTAGAAGGAAATGCTTGTTAAATTATAAGGTATTTAAGCTGCTAGAGTTTGGGGTATGCCACATTGTTTTAACTGGTTCCCCAATTCTCTGCATGCCAAAGTGGCAGGGGTTTCTGAATTGTCATTGATCTTTCTAATGCTGTCATAATGTTCTTTATGGTAGAAAATGTGGAGTTCTGTAGCATCAGTTTTGTCTGTGCCACTGATTTTCAATAAAGGCTGATTTAATTGATGAACCACAACATTCAGCTGATGCTGCTTAGCAAATGCTACAATTGTATCATTTCCTCCCCACTTTCCAAATTTCTTTAATTCATCAACATATTCTTCAAAAGGGGAGTCATTTACTATAAAAGACTCAAACTCTTGTCTATGGTTAATCATATAAGAAGCAGCTTCTTGTCTGTGTCTGAGATGATTTCTACAGTGACCTTCTAGCTGGTCTGCTAAAGCCCTAAAAAGGCAATTTCCGTCTCCTGATACTTTACGAAGACTGAGTCCCAAAGCATTTAACTGATCAGTGGGATTCTTAAATGGGAACTTCCTGTTTCCTCTGAACTTTCTTTGCTCTTTAACAGTTGCTATCGTTAGGGTTTTTACCTCTTTAGCGTCTACCTCAGGTCTATCTGAAATCTCTTCACCTATGAATGGTGCAGGCTTTATATGAGAGCAATGAATCCATGAGTCTTTTTCACCAATTTTAATGGCGGTAGGAGTTGTCAATAATACCTGAAAAGGTCCTTCCCAGGCAGGTTGAGTTCCACTGGTTCTCTGAAAATTCTTTACATATATTTTATCTCCTGGGTTGAAGTTATGCAATGAAAAGTCTAATGGTCCTGCCTGGACCACAGCTCCTGCCTCATGGAGTTCACGTAGCCTGGTCTGTAATTCCTGTATATAGGAAGCAACAGAAGTATCACCTCCCACCAGTGATGTATAAACTGGGGAAAAAGTTTTAGCTTGGATAGGAGGGTGACCAAAAAGCATTTCATAAGGAGATATATGAAGTTCTCCTCTTGGTCTACTTCGTAGATAGAATAATGCCAATGGTAGAACATCAGGCCATTTCAAATGGGTTTCAGTACATAATTTGCCAATCATACTCTTAAGCTCTTTATTCATACGTTCGACTTGGCCTGAACTTTGTGGATGGTAGGGCGTGTGGAATTTTGGAGTCACTCCCAAGAAAGAGTAGATTTGGGATAAAATCGAATCAGTGAAATGTGTGCCTTTGTCAGAATCGATGCGGGCTGGTGGGCCAAAACGAGGTACTATCTCTTTAAGAAGAATTTTGGCAACAAAGGCAGCTGTGGCTCGGGGGCTGGGAAAGGCCTCCACCCACCGAGTGAGCTGATCAACTATAACAAGGCAAAATTTATAATGTCCTGCTTTTGGCATAGTAATATAATCAATTTGTAAGTGCTCAAAAGGTGTATATGCTAGAGGACGCCCTCCATAAGCTTTGACCTTAAAAGCATACTGATTATAAGACTGACATGTGGAGCAGCCCGAGCAGATTCGAGATGCTGTATTAGTCACACCTGGTGCTATCCAGGTTCTCTTAATAGAGTCTACAATGCCTTGTGTACCAAAATGGCCTTTTCTGTGAACAGAGAGGCATACCTGGTGGTAGAATTTCCGGGGAAGAAATGGCTTACCTTCCGGAGACACCCAGATGCCATTGATCTGTTTCGCCTTAAATTTCTTTTTCCACTTTTCTACTTCAGAATCGTCATAGGTTAGGTTGGAAGGAATATCCTCAGAAGGTGAAAGGTTAAATACATGTTCAGGAGCTTCTAATGCAGCAAGCTTGGCTGCAGAATCGGCTCGTGCATTTCCCTTTGAAACAGGATCACTATTCCCTGTGTGGGCAGGGCAATGTACAACGGCTAGGGAAGAAGGCAGTTTTAGGGCATCTAAGAGGTCCTTGATAAGGTCCCCATTGGCAATAGCCTTGCCCGAGGATGTTAGAAAGCCTCGTTGACGCCAAATCATACCAATAAAGTGGCATATGCCAAAGCCATATTTCGAGTCAGTAAAAATGGTGGCACTCTTATCTTTAGCTATATTACAGGCCTGTGTAAGAGCCACAAGTTCAGCAGCCTGTGCACTAAAATGGGAAGGCAGAGAAGCTGCCCAGAGGGTGTCATAATCAGAAACTACAGCAGCTCCAGTAAAACGGGTTCCCTCTCTCATAAATGAGGAACCATCTGTATAGAGGACAAGATCAGGATTTTCTAAAGGTGTATCAAAAAGATCATCACGGGGTTTTTCAGCCATATCAACTAAAGAAGCACAGTCATGCAACGGTTCCCCCGAGAATGGTAAGTTAGGGAGTAGTGTTGCTGGATTAAGAACTGTGCAGCGTTTTAAAGTGATATTCTCATTACCTAACAGGGTTATTTCATACTTAGCCAGCCTTTGATCTGAAAAGGCTTGTGTCCTGTGACGTAGTAAGAGAGCCTCCACTTCGTGAGGGCATTGCACAGTTAGAGGGTTACCTAGGACCAAATCAGAGGCTTTTTCTACCAAAAGCGCTGTGGCCGCCACTGCTCTAAGGCAAGGTGGCGCTCCAGCCGCTACAGGGTCCAGCTGAATTGAATAGTAGGCTATAGGACGTTGGTTAGGCCCCAGTGACTGAGTCAGGACTCCAGAAGCCACCCCCCTTTGTTCATGCACAAAGAGAGTGAAAGGCTTACTATAATCTGGCAGTCCTAGGGCAGGTGCTGATAACAAGGCCCGTTTTAATTCTTTTATGGCTGAGAGATGCTGGGGATCCAACTGTAAACTGTCTGGAACAGAACTTTTTGTAAGAGCTATGAGGGGTTTAGTAATTTCACCAAAAGAGGGTATCCATTGTCTACAGTACCCAGCTGCTCCCAGAATGGCTCTCAACTGCCTCTTAGTAGTGGGGGCAGAGAGTTGTTGAATGGCCTGGACTCTCTTAGAAGAGACAGAGCGAGTTCCAGCAGCCAAAATAAATCCTAAATATTCTACCTGGGGCAAACACCATTGTACCTTTGTCTTGGAAACCTTGTGTCCTCTCTTGTGCAGCTCCAGCAGTAAGTGACGGCTATCTTCCTGACAAATTTCAGCATTAGGAGAGGCCAAAAGTAAGTCATCTACATATTGTACTAGTGTGGAGCCCTTAAAGGTAATAGAGGCCAGATCCTGCTGTAAAATTTGGGAAAATAATGTGGGACTGTCTACAAATCCCTGTGGGAGTCTAGTCCAGGTCCACTGTCTATTTTTCCAGGTAAAAGCAAATAAATATTGGAAGTCCTCATGTACTGGTATGGAGAAAAAGGCAGAGCAAAGGTCTACCACTGTGAAACATGTAGATTCATAGGGAATTGAGGAAATTATCATAGCCGGATTTGCGACTATAGAATGTCTAGGAATAACATAATTATTAATCGCTCTAAGATCTTGCACAAAGCGATAAACAGGTTTACCATCTGGCCCAGGCTTGGGTTTTTTAACTGGCAAAATGGGAGTATTGCATGGAGAGTGATGACATGGAATAATAATACCCTGGCTTTTCAAAGCCTCAATTATAGGGGTGATCCCTTCTATTGCTTCCCTAGACAATGGATACTGTGGAATGGAGGGGGGTGGTCCCCCCTTAACTTTAAAGGTAACAGGCATGGCAGACTTAAGGAGCCCCACCTCATTAGGGGATGAGGCCCATAAAGACTCAGGAATGTCAGAGGGGATTTTGGATACCTCCCCTGCTGTTCCTTGAGCTTCTGTAAGTAAAATTGGTAATAAATGAACAGTATCCTCTGGCAATTGTAAGGAGACAGCCCCATCTGGAGCACAAGATATGGTTGCTCTAAGCTTGCAAAGGAGATCACGACCTAATAAATTTACAGGGGCATCAGGCATGAGTAAAAATGAATGTTCCACTGTTAAGGGCCCCATAGATACCATGCGAGGATTCAATTTTGCCACTCTCTGGCTCTTTCCTGAGACTCCCACTACATTCAAAAATCCTACAGGTCTACACCCAGCATCTGGTTTGCTTACTAATACTGATTTAGAGGCTCCTGTGTCTAGCAGACAATCATAATAAGTCTCCCCCACTTTTAAGGTGACATGTGGTTCATTACTCTGGGGAGGTGAATGGACTGGCACAAGTGCATTCAAAAAATCTGGATCTGGGAATATATGGCTTTCATTATCTATGTTCCATTCCTCCCCAAGACACCATCATTCCTGTGTCCTCTTCTGAGGGGGGTCTTGGTTACCATTATTCTGGTACTGCCTTTCTGTATTCCTCCAAAAAGATCTATTTCTATTTTGATTTCGCCTGTAATTAGAATTAGAATTTCTTCTCCAAGTCCTACATTCTCTCAATTCATGCCCCTCCTTACGACAGTAACAACACACCTTAGTGTCCTTGTTCCGGTGTCCACATGGCTGACTAGGAATCGCTGGTGCCAGAATGCTCTGTTTAGGGTGATCTGGATCTTCCTCACGTGAGTCAAAGACATAATTTGCAAGTTCCTTAATTCTATCTACTGAGAGATTTCTCCAGTCTGGACATTGTTTCAGAAAGTATCTGCGTATTTCTGGCAGTGAATTATAAACAAATGTGTTGAGAATGATACAGGAATCTCTTAAATCTACTGGATCCAATCTGGTGTACTGTCTAGCGGCCTCACAAAGTCTATCATAAAATCTGCTTGGTCTTTCATTAGCCTCCTGAGGTAGGCTTAAAAATTTCTGCCAGTTTTCCGGTTTTCTAGAGCAAGATTCCATTCCCTTCAGAAGTGTTTCTCTAGCATCTTTTAATCTTTGGAAATCCCTATCATCATTATAATTCCACTCTGGATCCTTTAGAGGCCATTCCACATCGGCCTTACCTTTCGCAACAAGGGCATTTCCTGCTGAGATAATATCTGTAATCTCAGTTGGGGACAGTAAAGTTTCCAAAAGGCAAGTAACATCAGCCCAACTGGGTTGATATGCATTAAATATAGTCCTTAACTGTGAAATTACAGTGTTTGGATTTTTCTCAAAACTAGGGATGATTGATTTCCATGCGCTCAAGTCACTTGGTCTAAAGGGGCTATATTTTCTGACTTGAATTGGCACTCCCTTCTTACTATGTTCTATAGCTTCCTGCAGAGGGAGTAGTTTCTGCTGATCTGATTCTGAACTTGGATCATCTCTAGTAGAAACAGCCATTTTGAGGTCTCTCTCCATATGTGAGAGTTTCCCCCACATCATAACAATGATAATAACAAAAACAATGATAATAACAAAAACAAAAAAAAAACAACAAAAAAAAATAAAATCCTTAGTCGTATGAACTATGGATGTGGTATTAAAAGGTATTTCAATTGCAGGCATAAAATTTCTACTTATATTAAACGTATTTTCCCAAAGATTCTCACGTATACTATTATACAAAAAACTTTTTGCTGCCTGAATGAGGAAAAAACCAATAATGTTATGAAGGACCATTGAATAAACTATTCCTCTAAGTCGGGATGTTATGCTGTCCCAATACATTCCGATGAGAAAAATCAAAGGGATGGTAGAATATTCGAGCATCTTGCCCTTTAAACTGGGCTGGCTTTTCTGTTTAAAGCAAGACTTTTAGAGGCTTAAAGTCTTTAAGGGAGATTAGACAAAGGGAAAGTCCGCGGGGGGGGGGGGGGGGGGGGGGGGGGGGGGGTATTTGGAAAATCCACCGAATTAGCCGGCTTATGGCCAAACTAGGGAGGGTGGGAGGGTCCTTAAGGTCCCTTCGGGGTCGCCAAACTGTGAGATTTAAAATTGGATATTAGATCATAAATCTCCCCTACTTAACCCTTCCCTTAATTCATCTCCCAGACTAGTAAATGGAAGAAGCTTCTGGTTTTTCTAGATAGAGCCTTTATTGTATATAAGGTGTTGTTGATTAGAAGGATAGGAAAACAGAAATACAGTACAAATCGTCTTAAATCTAGGCTGTCTATATTCCTTATAAAAACTCACCAAACCGATTTAGGCCACCTTTGGAGTGAGTCAGACCGTCTGTGCCGCGCCGCCCGGAGTCCCGCCAAGCCGGCAAAAAAGGCTACTCCCCTTCTCTCCACCCCGGAAGTCAAAAAAAAACCCGGCAGGCAGTCTGACATGCGCAGCAGGCGCACTGTACCTGGCAGGCAGTCTGACATGCGCAGCAGGCGGACTGTACCCGGCAGGCAGTCTGACATGCGCAGCAGGCAGACTGTTCATCTCCTCCCCAAAAGGGTGGTCCTTGAAAAACTGGCGTCTTTCACTTATCCTAACCGACTGTTAAAAACTTTCATATTTTACCACAGGCCAAAATGCCTTAATTTCTCATAATGGCATGAGGACAATTAGGCAGATGATGCAAAAAGTGATGAAGCAAAGATAAAAATTATTTTCTAAATTAATAGCAAAATTGTTTTCTCAATTTATTCTCCACGGGCGGAGGGCGGAGTATAGTAATATTAAGTTTTAGATAATGTTTCAATTTTTGTTTTTATTATGTTTCATGTGTAACAACTAGACAATAATTGTAAAATCTCTAAAAGATTCTGAATTTCCTTAGACATGTTTTTGAGAACTCTCATTTGTTTGATTTGATTATTGGCAAAGCTATTTAAGGTTCTGTTAAGCTCAATTTTCTAGGAAAATTTCCCAGCTGATTCCCAGTATCTGCAACACCTGAAAGGCATTCCACAACCACACCCAGAGGACATCCCAAGAATCATCTGAGAAAAGACTTCCAAAGACTTTTTTTTCCTTTTTTTCTTTTAGTGAGGCAATTGGGGTTAAGTGACTTGCCCAAGGTCACACAGCTAGTAAGTGTTAAGTGTCTGAGGCTGGATTTGAACTCAGGTACTCCTGACTCCAGGGCCGGTGCTCTGCCCCGACTTCCAAAGACTTAAATGGACATTTTCCTGTTTCCCTTTTCCCCATTGTATACATTGTTTATAATATCCACCTGCTAAAAGGGGAGTGCCCCTTTTAGCCTTTGTTAATGCATTGCTCAATTTCTTTTTCTCTTTTTTCATTCCCTTTATTTTGTTAGTCATAAGTATCTGTAATGTTATTGCTTCATGTAAGGAAACATTGTTTCTTCATATGAAGCACAGGGGGGAGTGTGATAATCAACACACCAGCACCCTGCTGAGAAACACATTGCGAGAACCAGGGCAGCTCTGCCCTGAAGAGAAAGCATGAAGTCACCATTATGGGGTTTCAAAGGTTAGACTATCATTTGGAAGTTATGTCTACCGCCTGTGGGTCGTGCTAATCAATGGACCAACCAATTAGCTTGGAGCTGTGTGTGTGTCTTCCAGTTTGACAGGGGGTTTCCAGTGGGACTGAGGAGATTCTCTCAGATAGCTAGGTGAAGGTGGCTTTTCCTAACCCCTAATATACTTAAATAGTTACTGCCCAAAGACTGGTGCTAAAGCTTCTAATTTAAAGTGACCACTCATTAGATTTTTAGACATCACAGAATTTTAAAGCTTCACACTGGGTACATTTCAAGAAATTATAAATGAAAACTGTCCAGATGTGCTAAAAAGAGACCAGAATCTTCTATTATACTAAGACAAGTGTCAAATGAATACCTAACTGAGATATAAAAGATCAATTGTCTTTTTTTCCCCGAGATAATGAACATTATTTGTATCTAAAATTTTGAATTCCAAATTTTCTCTCTCCTTCCTTTCCTTCTCTCCTCCCTTCCTTCGGCAGTAAGCAATCAGATAGAGGTTATACACATACAATTATGTAAAACATTACCATATTAGCTATTCTGTATAAGAAAACAAAAAAAAATTAAAGAAGGTGAAAAATAGCATGCTTCAGTCAGTTTTCAATCAATATCAGTTCTTTCTTTGGAGGTGGATAGCATGTTTCATTGACAGTCCTTTGGGATTGTCTTGGATCATTGTATCGCTGAGAAAAGTTAAGTCATAGTTCTTCCTCACAGTAAATATTCCTGTCACTGTGGACAACGCTCTTCTGGTTCTGCTCACTTCACTATAAATCAGTTCATCCAAGGCTTTCCAGGCCTTTCTGAAATCATCCTGCTTGTCATTCTTATGGCACAATAATATTCCATCACCATCATAGACCACAGCTTGTTTAGCCATTCCTCAACTGATGGGCATTCCTTTGATTTCCAATTCTTAGCCACCACAAAAAGAATTATCAATATTTTTGTACAAACAGGTCTTTTTCTCTTTTTTGAGCTATCGACCTAGCAGTGGCATTGCTGGATCAAAGGGTATATACCCAGTTTTATAGCCCTTTGAGCATAGCTCCAAATTGATCTCCAGAATGATTGGATCAGTTCATAACTCCAACAGTGGACTGGAGTCCCAGTTTTCACACACCCCCCCCCCACATTCAATACTTTCCTTTTTTGTAATATTTGCCACTCTGAGAGACAGCTATGAGATACCTCAGAGTTTTTTAAATTTGCATTTTTCTGATCAAGTGATCTAGAGCATTTTTTTCATAGGATTATAGATAACTTTGATTTCTTTGTCTGACTGCCTGTTCAGATGCTCTGACCACTTATCAACTGGGAAATGACTTGCATTTTTTATAAATTTGACTCAGTTCTCTATATATTTGAGAAATGAGGCCTTTATCAGAGACACTTGTTTAAAAAAATTCTTTCTCCCAGTTTCAGCTTCCCTTATAATCTTGGTTACGTTAATTTTGCTTGTGCAAAAACTTTAATTTTATGTAATCGAAATTACTTTTTTATGGGAGGGGTGGGGGGTTTGGAGGGGGAAGGGCAATGAGGGTTAAATGACTTGCCCAGTAAGTGTCAAGTGTCTGAGGCCGGATTTGAACTCAGGTCCTCCTGAATCCAGGGCCAGTGCTTTATCCACTGTACCACCTAGCTGCCCCAAAATTATCTATTTTACATTGTTTTGTTCTCTGTATCTTCTTTGGTCCTAAATTCTTCCTCTGTCCATAATCTGACATTTAAACTATTACATGCTCTCTTAATTTGCTTATGGTATAACCTTTATGTGTAAATCATGTGTCCATTTGAGGCTTATTTAATACATAGTGTGAGATGTCATTTATACCTAGTTTCTGCCATACAGTTTTCCCAGCAGTTTTTGTCAAATAATGAGTTTTTGTTCCAAAAGCTGGGACCTCTGGGTTTATCATATACTAGATTACTATAGTCAATTACCATAGTGTAATTTGTACCTATTTCTATTCCACCGATCTACCTCTCTACTTCTTAGCCAGTGTACCAGATTGTTTTTACTATTACTGTTTTATTATAGTCAGATCTGGTACTGCTAGACCACTTTCTTTTGTATTTTTCATTTATTTCCTTTATATCCATGAGCTTTTGTTCTTCCAGATGAATTTTATTATTTTTTTCTAGATCTAGAAAACATTTTTTTGATAGTTTGGTATAGCGCTAAATAAAACATTAACTTACATAAGACTCATTTTTATTATGTTGGCTCAGCCTATCCATGAGCAATTAATATTTTCCCAATTGTTTACATCTGACTTTATTTGTGTAAAAAGTATTTTATAGTTATGGTCATATAATTTCTGGGTTTGTATGGACTATATATAGACTCCCTTGTATTTTATATTGGCCACAATTATTTAAGTGTAATTTTTCTTTTTGTTGTTGCTATACTTTGTGGATAATATATAGAAATGCTGATGATTTATGTGGGTTTATTTTGTATTCTTCAACTTTATTAAAGTTGTTAATAATTTTAAGTAATAAAAACTAAATCAATTTTAAAAGTTGATTCTCTAGGATTTTCTAAATATAACATGTCATCTACAGAGTAATAGTTTTGTTTCCTCATTCCCTATTCTAATTCCTTTATTTTTCTTCTCATTGCTATAGCTAATATTTCTTCTATTACAAGCATCCTTGCTTCACCCCTGTATTGGGAAAAGGCTTCTAGCTTATGTCCATTGCAGATAATGCTTACTGATGGTTTTAGAGAAATATTATTTATCATTTTAAGGTAAACTCCATTTGTTCCTATGTTCCCTAGTGTTTTTATAGGAAAGGGTGCTGTATTGTGTTAAAGTCCTTTTCTACATCTATGATAATCCATTCAGGTATAAATCCACCTGGTCATAGTGTATTGCTGTAATCTTTTTGCTAGTATTTTATTTAAAATTTTTACAAAATTAATAGTCTCTCCTCACCAAGTCATTCTCTCACCTCACCTCACTTCTGCCTTTTTCATACTAGAGGACTTCAACATATTTCATACATATTTCAAACTCCTCTAACAGCATACCTTCATAGTATTTCCATTACTTCTGCCTCCAATCCATCTCGGCAATAAGCAGACATAGTGATACCCTTCATCTTGCCAACACCTACAAGTAACAAATACACCACTTCCATCTTCATGAACACTGAAGTTCCCTAATCACAAAGTGCTGTCATTACACTTCTCCCTTTGTCTTGAAATTCTAAACCTTATTCTTAGTGTACTTGAGATAAGGGACTAGCTTTTCCTTTTTGTGGTACCCTCAGCACAATGCCTACCACAGAAGTACTTTTTTGTAGACTGAAAATCATAATCAAACAAGGGACAATAAAATCACATAATAACAAATAGGCAATATAAAAACAAAAAAATTCCAAAACAGTGAATAAAAACAATCAGTTAAAGTTAGAAGGCAACTAGTTGGGGGGCGGCTAGATGGTGCAGTGGATAAAGCACCGGCCCTGGATTCAGGAGTACCTGAGTTCAAATCCAGCATCAGACACTGGACATTTACTAGCTGTGTGACCCATTGCCCTGCAAAAAAAAAAAAAAAAAAAAAAAAAGAAGGCAACTAGTTAACCTGGGGAAAAAGTGCAGGAAGTTTCTCTGATAAAAGGTTTTATATGCAAGCTATAAGAGAAACAGACTAAAAAATATTTTTAAAAGCGACTTTTGTTCTGTTTCTTCTTTCACAAACAACGTAGAAATGTTTTACTTGACTGTACATGTATGTATAACCTATATCAGACTGCTTGCCATCTTGGGATGGGGAATGAGAAGGGAGGGAGAAAAAAATTTGAAACTCAAAATCTTATTTTAAAATGAATGTTGAAAACTACCTTTACATGTAATTTAAAAAAGGAAAATACTATTTTTTTTTAAATTAAGCCATTTTCCAACAAAGGAATATTGAAAGGGTATGAATCAGCAATTTTCAAAGAAATCGAGACTAAGAGCAAATACATTTTTTAAAGCTCCAGATCATTAATAATTCAATAAATGTAAATTTAAGCAACTCAGCTTCCACTTCATTTCCATCAGATTGGGAAAGACTTTAAAAAAAGAAAAGAAAATGACAACTGTTAATGGGGAAATGAATGAATAAGTTACATGTAAATTTAATGAAATATTACTCCTCCATAATTTACTGAAGGGATGTTTCAGAGAAACCTAGGATGGCTCGCATGAACTGATGCAAAGTAAAGTGAGCAGAACAAAGAGAACAATTTATAAAGTAACAATAACACCAAAGAAAAAAGACTTAGAAAGACTCAAGAACTCTGATTAATTGCCGTGACAATTTCAGGGATCTGATCATGATATATACCACCAAACAAGAGGGGTGAAAGGACAAAATGCAAAATACCATACATTTTGGGGACATATTGCAAGAATTTGTTTTACTTGACTATGCAAATTTATTACAAGTCAATTTCAATAAAAAGAAAAATTCATTCACCACCCTATACATTATATACTACTCCACACATTTTCATTCCTACTCAAGCTTCTCATGAATCTTACCACCCTGCTCCCCCCCAAATCTAAGGACATTGTCTTGTACTTTAAAAAAAGGAAAAAAAAACCCCACACACCACAATACTAAGGCCATTTCTAATGAGCTTCCTCTTCTACCCAGCTCATCTCCCCTTTATCAAAGAACTGCTCACTCTTACTATCTTGTAGTAATCTAATCCATTTATCCTTCCCTAATTGAGCAAAGATTTGATGCAGGCACTTTTCTACTCAAATCAACTCTAGTTATAACCCAGGTAACCAAGTGGATAGAACACTGGACTGAGTTCAATGTCACTTCAGATACTTGCTAGCTGTGTGACCCTGGGCAAATCATTTACCTTACCTGCCTCAGTTTCTGCAAATGTAAGATGGGGATCATAATAGCACCTAACCTCCTAAGATTAAGTGCTTAGCACTGTGCCTGGCATGTAGGTAGATGATTATTTAAGAAACACTTGTTCCTTTCTCTTCCCTACTACCTCCCCCCTCCAAATTTCAATCTTCATCTATTGGTTCCTTCACCAACACCTGCAGATATGTTCAACTATGCCTCATCCTTTAATAAAACAAGCATTCATTAAGTACTACTATGCTTCAGGAACTGTAACCAATTCTGGGAATAAAAAGTATAAAAATAAAACTACTTCTACTCAAAAGAGTTTATGGTTTAATGGAGAACATGCACAAGAAAATACTGAAAATAAAGAAAAAATGTATTATTCTCTATTAATGGAGTACATGCACACTAGAAATGATTGAAAAAATAATATAAAAATTAGATACACGGTAGTTTGGAAAGAAGAGCACTAGCAGTTTGATGATAAAGAAAAATATCATATAGAAGGGAGTGACTGAAAAACAACAGTGAGTGCAAAGGCACCAAGAGAGGAGATTAAAATGTTATATGAAGAACAGAGAAGACAATCTAGCTAGATCAGAGTATAGGAAGGGGACTAATTTCCCCACTGAGGCTGAAAAGTTAGGATGAGGTGCGGTTTTAAAGAATTTTTAAAGCTAAACAGAGGATTTCAGTCCTAGCAACAAAAAGGAGCAGTTATGACCACTACTTAAGGAAAACTATTTTGGATTTCCCAAGACATATAGTCTAATGATATGAATAGGAAATTGTCAAAGAAAAAAAAGTCAGGCTATCAAAAACTACGTAGGAAAAAACATTCCAAATCACTGAAGAATTAAGAAGTGCCAATTAACCCAACTCTAAAGTTAAAACTTAAACTCAACAGATTACAAAAACTACAAAAAAGGAAAATGACAATTGGAAGCACTGTGGTATGGCAAGCCACACTGGTACACTATTAGTAACACAGAGCTGTGAACTGATCTGACTATCTAGAAAACAACTGGAATTTTGTCCCTGGTCACTTAAACTGTGCTTGTCCTCTGAACTGGAAAATCCCATTTATAGACATATACCTCAAAGGTATCAAAGAAGGAAGAAAAAGACCAATAAGTACAAGAATATTAGAGGGCTTTGTTATAGTCAAGAACTAGAAACAGGAGGGGTCCTCAATAGTATATGAAAAAAGTGGAATATTACTGCACCTAAGAGATGATGAAAAGAGGTTAGTATCAAACTTAAATAGGAATAGGAATATATAAGGATTCCCTCAGGCTGCTATTGACTTAGAAAACACAACTTTTATGTTCCATTTTACTTTTTTTTGTTAAATATCTTCCCAATTACATTTTAATCTGTTTCCTGTAGTTGTTTGACAGTTTTGATAAAAAGTACAGTTTCAGAGAAAACTCAAACAACTTGTATGAACCGATTCAGACTAAGAGAGCAGAGAAAGAAACATTTTATACACATAAAACAACACTGTTATGGTCAGCAATTTTGAAACGCAAATTCTTATCACTGCAAGAATAATCAAACTTCTAGAAGTAATATGAACTTACCACAATATATCCAAAAAAAAACCCCTCATCTTTCCCTCAAAACCCAACCCCTCTTACAACTTTGTTGTTGTTGTTGTCAAAAGAACCAGTATATTCCCAAGTTCTCAAGTTATAACCTAGGGTTACATTTTATTCCTGAATTTCCCATACATACTAATATCTAATTAGTTGCCAAATCTTGCCATTTTTACCTCCACAACATTTCTCATCCTTTCTCTCTCCTCATACAACTAATCACCACCATAGTTTCTCTCTTGGTTTATTGAAAACATTCCTGTTGGGCCTTCCTGCCTCTAGTATCTCCATCCCTCAGTCTAGTCTACACACTGCAGCTCATGTGTTTCCTTCAGTGCAGACTATATTACTTCTTAATTTAATCAATTCCAATAGTTCCTGATTTGCCTTTAGGATAAAATACAAACTCCTACTTTTGAGTTTTTAAAGCCTTTCACTATTTTGACTGAACTTCCTTCCAAGCCATCATCTCTGTGCTCACATCTTTGCACAAGCCTTCCAGGAATGCCCTACATCACCATTATCTAAAAGAACCTCTTTATTCCTTCAGAATGCTGCTCGAGTAGCACCTTATACATGAAAGGTTTCCTGATCTCATTCAACAACTAGTACCTTTTCTCATCCCTACCTACTACTTTACATTTCTCCTTTTGCATTTATTTATATTTATTCTTCATATGCTTTTTGTACCCCAATAGAATGTAAACTCCTTGAAAGTAGGGACTGTTTCATTCTTTGTATTTTTATTCTCAGGCCTGGTAGGTAAGAAGAATTTCATAATAGTTTATTGTTTGACCAAATGATACTACACACTTGCTCCTCAGTCTCCTTTGCTACCTCATCTTCCATTTCACCGATGAGGCCTACCTATGGATGATCTCTAAAGTCCTGTCCCAATTCCTTTTTTTCCCCCCCTCTCTCCACATCCTCTCACTTGATAGATAATCTCATTAGTTCTGTAAAAAAAATTATTATATCTAATCTGAAATTTTTTTATATAATTGGATTTATGAAAAATTATAGGTTTAGAAAAATTATAATTGGGCCATAAGTCCTGCCACAGTCACCATTCAAATGTGGAATATTTTCGATGACTAGGCCTAATTTGGGGGGACTAATCTGTGGATGAGTAATCTGGGGACTTTTGACTATTTGGCTATCTGACTGCTGTTAATTTAATGTGCGGCCATTTATAAAGTTCCACCACACTGCTCCACCTCCCAAATTGATAAGCAAATATTAAGAAGCCTCTTAACTAAATAATCAAAGCAGAGTTTATTTATGAGATACTATTTAAAATTAAGAATACAGGGAAATAAAATGTACAACCTGACTGCGTTCCTGTTCCTGTGCTTCCACCTGCTGGGCCTGGAACTTTTTTAATACAATAAGGGCCTTAGCGGCCTTTTGCCTCAGGATATGTTCCACTTTCACTACTCTTCTCTTAATCTTCACTTTCTCCAACCTGTACCCTGTGTTGACCGCTTCTGTGCTCTCCATTGCCTCCTGTTCTGTCTGTCCTTTGTGGCCTCTCTTCTCTGCTCCTAGTCCTTGTAGCCCCCATCTCTCATCTGCCGCCCCCTTGCCTCATCCTGTCAGCCCACCACCTTTGCTGCCCCTCTAATCTTGGCAGCTGGCCTCCAGTCCTCTTGTCAGCCCTGTCTCCTAGTCAGCTTCCTGCATCCTTGTAGCCCCCCTTTTAGTCTAACCCCCAGGTTTATTTATATATATCTTATCTCCACTCAAATCTCAGGGCTTTTTGTACCCACACACCAAGTGAATCCGCCAGCCAGGGCTGCAGCTGGGGGCACACTCGAGCATCACCACGTGCCTCAGCACAGGCTATGCCAGAGCCCAGGCCTGGAGGAACCCAGAATCTCTCAGATAGCTCCGCTCAGGGTGGAGGGAGCATTAGCTCCCTCCCCCTAGCTGTCTGACCTTGTACAGCCCACAGGGCTTTTTGGCTCAGCCTAAACTGAGGGGGAGGGGCACCAACACCTCCCACACAGAAGAGACCCTGAGGGCCTAAGGCTTTCTAATCTCAGCCTAAAGGTAGGGCCCCCAAATCAAAATAAATTTCCACAGTTCCCATAGGTTTAATTATTACTCTATGAAAATAATTCACAGATATAGATAAATAAAATACCAATCTCTCTTTGTTCTCTAGTCCAACCAATTGCCCAAATGGGCAAAATAAAAGATCTGGTAGGGTTGAGTTTATCATGTTATTTATAATAAGAATCATTTTTTGGACCAATTTTCATATGTTTTCAGAGTACTGCAGTCCTCTTAAGTATCTACCAAAAGATCACCCTGAAAATAACTGCAGCAAGCCTACCAAAGTCTTTGCAGAGAATAAGTTGAGTAAATTCTATTAAATCCTTGATAAGATCTTCCCAATTAAATCACAAGAGAAAATATGGAAAAGCAGCAAAGGATCACGTAACTGCTAAAAAGCTTGGGTGTACAGTTTTTAATGAAAACAATACAATAAAGGGTTAACAAGGGGTTAATGTGTAAAAGAAAGGCCATTAGATTAGGTAGTAGATTTGATGCAAGTTTCCTTTTTGTGTGTGTGTGTGTTACCCATAAGAACTAATGGCAGGAGGAAGAAGTGATGATTTTAACCACAGGACACCATAGGATTTGATATGTTTGCTGTATTGCTAAATTGAATTGAGCCACGTAAGTCAAGAAATTGCCTATATTGAATTTCATTGCAATAAATAAACCTTCATATAATATCAGTAGAAGTAGGCTTCGTAAAGGTTCTCCTATATAGTATTGTGTAATGTTATTTGTTGTAATGAGATGTGACATTTATCAATTTTAGGAAGCAGTAAAAAAAATTTGCTACCTGGAAGTGTATGCTGTAATTGATTCTCCAGAAATTGATTCTCCAAATCTGTAAGCACATTGTATAATGAAAATCCTAAAATAAATGCTTTGTACAGGAAAGAACGTATGCAGTACCTAGGTACTGCAAAGCCTAGGCTTTGCCCCAACACCACACACTAAATCTTAATGATACTCCTTTTTTTATGTAAAAATATTATGAACCTGTAGAAATAGGCATTGTGGATAAGAAAAAAGGGAAAAAACTATTAGATGGTAGGTCATGTAATCAGAATTACGTTAAGAAATTAACCGGACAAAAAGTATGTGGCATAAAAAGTAATTTTACAAATTTAAAAAAGGGAGTAATATGTGCTGCCCAAGGACCAATAAAGAATCAGGCCTTAAAAAAGCATACCACCAGGATCCTAATGTTATCACAGTGAAACTGTCAAGGTCGTCTTTCTTAAAATGGTTTAAGCAGGGAATGAAAAAAAATTAATCATAGCAGCTGCTTTGTCTACTGCAACCAATTTCCAAGTTAATATCGTTTGCATGGCATTAGAATTCATTCTGTGTTGATTTATCATGCCAGTTCTGCAGCTTCATTCAATTAAAACAATGTCACAACACTTTCAAAGAAAATCATTTCAAACAGCCTAAGCTAAGTGCAACTCTAAAGGCCAAAAGAAGAGAGGAAAAAAACATTAATTAACCCCGTATTTAAGTGCAGACCTTCTCTGTGGCTCAACAATTATAAATCTGCAAAGTGGCATGTTAATTTCAGAGGATAAGGCTTAAAGGACATAGTCACAATGTATGACTGTTGTTATTTGTCAATGTTGTATTTTCTTTTAAATAAAAAAGGTTTCTCCCACAAGATATGAATTAAGGTACATGTTTCTATTTGCCTTTGTAAAATTTTACATTAAAGATAAAGTTCCCATTATGAATGTATTGAAATAGTTCTAATAACTAATCAGAAAATTATTAGTTTTGCCAAATGATTACAACTAAAGGTATCAAAAAGTGTCTCTGATTAAATGTCCAAAGGATAACTAAAAAATTAATGTGGTGGGATTTATATTTTCTGTTTACTTTTTTTTTTAAATCTTGTTCAAGTGACTTTATGACAAACATGCTTAAACATATAAAATGTTGGGCACATCTTGAGGACAAAAAATAAGAAATTAATCTAATAATACTTTGATGGATCACTTATAGAGACTATTTCTGACAAGAGTAGGCAAGCTGAACCAATGAAATGAAAATATCATCACATACAAGGTATGACCTTGGGATAAATTGTATGAGAGTCAATTCAGTGAGGTGCAGAAAGTTAACACCTGGAAAGCTTCTCATAGAGGCTCTGAAGAGGAAACAAAACCCTTTTACAAATTTGTAATTGTACCTAAAGGGCTATTTTTAAAAACCCTGCATAACCTTTGACCCAGCACCACTACTGTCACTACTAGATTTGTACTCCAAAAGTTAAAAGAAAAAAAAATGTACCAAAATAGTTATAGCCACTTTTTTTTTTTTTGGTGGTGGCAAAGATTTGCAAATTGAGAAGAGAATGCTTAAACAAGTTGTTACCTATGATTGTGATGGAACACTACTGTGCTATAAAGAAATGAAGGGCACTGGATAAAGCACCAGCCCTGGATTCAGGAGGACCTGAGTTCAAATCCGGCCTCAGACACTTGACACTTACTAGCTGTGACCCTGGGCAAATCACTTAAGTCTGCCATTGCCCCCCCAAAAAAAAATAATAAAAGGGGGGATTAAAAAAAAAAACCTGAAAAAACTTATACAAACGGAAGTGAACAGAACTAGGAATACTGTCCACAGTACCAGAAATATTATAGTTAAATCATTTGTAAAATACTTAGCTACTCTAATCAATACAATTATCCACAATTCCAAAGGACTTATCCATCTCCAGAAGAAAAACTATTGATTGTATATGGAAGCAATTTTTCACTTTCTTCATTTTCCTTGCTTTCCTCCCCTTAATTTAGCTAATGCAGAAATGTTTTGCCTGACTTCATAAGTATAATGGGTATCGTAATTCTTCCCTTCTCAATTCTTGTCTTCTGGGGGACTGGGTAAAGGGAGAGAATTTGGAATTAAAAATTACTTTTTAAACATTGAAAAAGGAAAAACCTATTTATTAAGAAAATTATAAGGTTATAAATGACCAGATGTCAAATAAAATTATTGCTTAGTAAAAGCAAAAAGGATTACAATAAATTAGACCATAAATAATGTTTTCTTCTACTTAGGAAGGGGCTTTCTCAAAATAGAGCTGTACATTTGTGGATTTAGTATATAATAAATGACAAACTGATCTAATTCAATTCAGGGGCTTGATCCAAAATTTGGCCTCATTTCTACATTTGCTACACTTTGAACCATCAGAGATGTCACAATACAGTAATTAAATAAGGGACTATTTAGGATACCATTTGTTAGGTGTGTTGAAATGGAGGAGTTGTTTTAGATGGATACATAGGTCCCTCCCAATCCTAAAATTCTGTGACTCTATGAAATCTAAATGGTCTTTCCTTGACCACCTCTGAATCTTTGCTCATGAAATACCAACAAGCAACCGCAACCACAACCACCACCATTTATTAAGCACTTATATATGCCAGGCATTGCGCTAAGTGCTGGTAATACAAAGACAAGCAAAAAAAAAAAGTCAAGGAGTTTAACATTCTAATTAGGTAAAGATAATATATATGGGGAGGGAAGAGAGGATAATGATAAAATTTAGAGTCAGATGCTGAGCCAGGGAAAGGAATGGCTTGGGAGGCTGTTGGGCCAGAGTAGAGGTGGGGAGAGATCCACCAATGGGAGAAGGGCACCACCAGGGCAAAGGGATATTCCAGAAAATTAAGACCACAGATTGGTGAGAAGGCAATTGAATCACAAACACCCTTCCCACTAGTAACTCATTAAACTTGTAACTCAGCCTACTTCATCCTGGGAGGTATCCCTAATTAATAAGTTGGTCCCCAATCAACAAATTTAATTTTCAAGCAACATATTACCCATAAGTAACAACGATGGCAACAACAAGTTTACATACTTTCACATAGATGAATAAACTTTCTTTGCAAAAGGCAACACAAACTTATGACCAAAATTTGGATGAAACTAGAGATCTCTCGAAATATAAGCCAATTATGTTTCCATATTTTATATAAAGCATCCCCAGTTTCATATCAGCCAAATAAATAAATCTATAGGTGAAAGAATTTTTTTAAAAATCCTGCAGGGGCAGGTAGGTGGCACAGTGGATAAAGCACTGACCCTGGATTGAGGAGGACCTAGGTTCAAATCTTGCCTCACACACTTGACACTTACTAGCTGTGTGACCCTGGGCAAGTCACCTTCACTGCCCCACCCCCCAAAAAACAAAACAAACAAAAATACACACAAAGAAGAAAAAATCGGGGGCCTTTTAGAAAAAGGACTAAACTAAATACTCAGGTATACAAAAGACAACTTATTATTCTTTTCAATGACAATTGAACAAGCCACCCAAAAGCACTAAAATGTTACTTTTGTAATCTACCACCAAGTCTTTGATGCATGTCTTACTCAGGTATTACAATTACATAAAATGGAACTGGATATAATGAGAATATTGGATATTTTATATGCACATAGAAAATTGTTCTCTATTTAAAATATACCACCAACATAATATTAAGAACACTTGATACAAAACATGACATTTTTCAAGAAAGTATTTTAAATCCGCTGTGGTTCCGCCTATGCTTAAATCCAGCATCATCATCCTAAAAAGTAGTATAGTTTCCAAGTCAAAGGATTCCAATTAAAATATCTTACTAATTACATTTAAAAAATATCAAATACCTCTTTCCTCTCATTGAATCTTCCTCAATGATATCACATGCAAATATAACATAAATTTGATGAGTTTAAAATTTGTATTGTATGCCAAGGAAAGATAGTGATTAAAGGCTTTAAGCATGAATCCAGAAGCTCCAGTGAACCAATGGATAAAGGCATGTATACAAATTCTTTGATGAATCAAACAAGGCAATCAACAACTAGGCTACAGCTGAATGTGGTAAGAGGCTTTTTGGCATCCTAAAATCAAAGTTAAATGGCAGAAAAACAATTAAGTAACCCCATGCAATACCAGTCTTAAGGTATACTGTTCCAACTGAAAATCAGACCATAACAGATTTAAAAATTACCTCTCACAAACATCTACACAATTTTAAAGAAACACAATGCAGTTACAGAAAGAACACTGAGTCCCTTACCAAAATGGAGAAAGAAGATGGCTAGATTCAAATTCTTAAAACAGAGGATCAGTTGGTCAGTAAATAATAGTTACAGGTACACATGGTTGGGTTTTTTACATAACATATCCATGTGAACTCAGCCAATATTATGTTGCCAAAGTGTGAAACAAAGGGCTGAGTCATGAGGATTTGTCAAAAGGGAAGGGGTTTATGCTGCAATTCAAGACCAAGTCATACCCACCAAAACCCCCCAAAATTTAGCACCTACTGAACTTCTAGCAAGACACAAATGTTACATTATAACAAAAGCTGCAAGAGACTTTCACTATTTAGACGTGTATCCGCAGTACCTAACCACAAATATGCACTAAATAAAATACTCATCAATTGGCTCTCTCTCTCTCATACACACACACACACACACGTTCCCAAAACACTATGTGTATGTGTGTGTGTATATAAAATGAATTGACACAACAATCTGTTAAGGCACATACGATTATTTCCATTTTACAGATGAGAAAACTGAGGAAGACAGAGTTTAAGTGACTTCCCAGGGTGACATAGCTATTAAGTTTCTGAGGCAGGTTTAAATTCAAGTCTTTCTCACTTTAGGCCCAGCACTTTCATCCACTGTAATGATTGGAATGACACCACCTGCTGGAGACTTACTGTAGGAAAGCTCCGCCATGAGGAGAAAGCGTCTGAGGGCAAGCCATGTGGAAGTGATGTTTGCTTGTGGGAGGAAGAAGGGGCGAGGCTGGCTCTCTCGCTCTCTTTCATCTGGACTCTTGTGGAGAGTGGAGCTAAAATGTACTCTCTCTTTGATAGATGGATGAATCTGGGCCTCTTTCTCTCCTTCTTCACCAAATTCTTATTCTCCTTAATAAATGCTTAAAAGTCTAAACTCTTGCTAAAGCTTCTAATTTATTGGCGACCACTCATTAGGTATTTTAGACAGACTAGCTGGAATTTTAGCCCCGTGTGCCACCAAACCACCTGACATGAGTTAGCACCTAGAATTATATACCACACTGGAACAAGAACATTATCACTATTAACTAAATATAACACTGATCCAAAAACTTAAGAATAGTATTTTAATACATATCATTATACCAAATGTTCATAATCTCTAAGCTATATGGGGAAAAAAAGCTTTAAAATATACGTGGTAATAGAGAACAAAATCATGTGGAAACCGGAGGAGGCACGTGCTGATCTTATTGTCCTATATTCACAGTTCAAGTTTTACGAAGAAAGTTTTCAGGGAGGAAAAAATCCATCTACTTATGAAAAATCTATTGAACAGTAAACATGAAACAACAGCAAGCTCATAACTTGTCTCTGGACCATTTCTGTCTGAACTCCATAAAGGATAGATAAGAACAAGATGATGATTAAGGAAATACTGTATAATAGATAATCCTAATAGAGGGAAAAATTAACACTTGCTTATATATGTCCTCAGAGCACACTATAAACAAATTAAATACTTAAAGGAAAAACTTTGGAACAAGAAGACATCATTTCACCAAGAAGTAGTAATGGCAGACAATAGGTACATTAACACTGGATTTGTCCAAAAATTATGAAAATTATTTTCCTTTCAATTGGTTCCTACTAAAGCCCTAAGATACTAGATTTAAAGTGAAATAAAAGCCTTCCATGGCCTACATCCACATGAAGTCAACAACAAAGATGCTGCAAAGAGGCATCTAAAGAAATAGGTGAGCCAAATAAATCCATTGATTTGTTTTACAGAAGCACATTTGTGATAGTGATTCAAGTCTATATCATTTCCAACAGCAACTACAGAAAGGAGCTATCATTAAAGAACTTGAACTAAATTTGGATTATGAAAGGAAAACAGTAAAAGCTGCAAGAATTTCACTGTAGGTTGCAAAAATTTAGAAACATGTATGAAAAATAAAGAAACCTAGCCGAACTCAAAACCACCCAAGAATAAAATTATCTTTCATAAAATATCTGAAGACACACCTACGTACCACAATTATGTCTCAAGAGATCCTTGAGGATGCAATAAATACACTATACCAGATTTGTCATTGCCCACAATCCACTGACATAACTTGGTTATGCTAAGTTTTTTTTAATGGTTGTTGCTATACCCAGTTGACAAAATCTGATCATGTGGGACAAAAAAACTTTCAGAAAATAAAGACTTAGAATAATGGTTACAGGGGACCCAGATGAGGGTTAGGGTTATCAATCTCCAAATTTTATACTAACTTGAGAGTTGATCTAAGGATTCTTTCAGTGAATTTTAAAAATCCCATTTTTTTATTCAAATAAAAAAGTATTTCCTCTACTTACGCAATAGTACACACTAAAAAAACTCCAGAAAGATAGCACCTTCTCAGAACTGCTTTTATCTTAACTCCAATAAAGATGAAATAACAAAACAACATCTACTTATCTATGAATTTCAATTGTATATACCTGTAAAATGGATTCTAAGGGGAGCAGCTAGGTGGCACAGTGGATAGAGCACTGGCCCTGGATTCAGGAGGACCTGAGTTCAAATCCGGCCTCAGACACTTAATACTTACTAGCTGTGTGACCCTGGGCAAGTCACTTAACCCTCATTGCCTCACTTAAAAAAAAAAAAAAAAGGATTCTAAGGAGTAAAGCATATTGGGAGGCTGAATAGTCTAACAGGAATGCAGCTGAAAAACTTCCTTTCCAAATCAAAGGTTCTAATTGGCTCACATGTATTATTACATTTTACAAATTAACCTACTGGTTATGAATCTTCTTTGAATTTCATTTCCAAGGGATCTCAACCTATGCAGTTTTGTGGATGACTGAGTTTGACTCAGTTCTCAGTTCAATCATACATAATCAAGAATCCCTTCTATATCATATTCAATGTGGTCATTCACCTTTGTTTTAATAAGTGAAACTAGATATAACCCATTTCTTAAGAAGCAGCCAGTGACATAAAGAATATCTGGGACTGAAGTCAACTTTAGTTCAAAACTGGCCTCAGACACTTAACTGTGACCTTGGACAAAACACTTAACTTAATTGTCTCAGTTTCTCCAACTGTGAAATGATAATAGCATATATCTCAGAGTTGTTGTGAGGACCAAGTGAGATATTTGTAAAGTAATTGGCACAGAGGTGCATATAAATGCTTCCTATATAAATGCTTATTTCCCTCCCCTTCCCCTATTGAGGAAATTCATTCTATCTGCAGAACGTGTGGAATTTTGGTTCACAATTTTACAGCCATAATCCAATTACACTATTAAAATAATATAGACTAAAAAAGGCAACATGATGTTAGAGATTTTTCAGAACCATGAGATTTGGAATCACATGACTCTAAATTCAGACCATGGCTCTTCGATATTACTTAGTGATTTTGGACTAATCATTTAATCTCTCTCAGTTTCTTTATAATACCAAAGTGAGACACAGTGACTTAAGAGGACTAAAGGAGGACCTTCATTTTAATTCAGCCTCAGACATGTACAATCTACATGATCCTAGGCAAGTCATCTAACTTGTTTGCCTCAGTTTCAGGTAATAACAGCAACCACCTCCCAGAGCTGTGATGATCTAATGAGAAATTATTTATAAGATACCTGGAACAAGAGCAGATAGTAGACTCTACATAAATGCTTATTACCTTTCTTTTCCTTCCTTCTTAATCAATTTCTTGTCTTTTTTAGCTCTAAGTATATACTCATAATAACAATAATGATTTAAAATTCTCAAGTTATCATTATTCTCTAAAAACTCATTCATTGGTTGATTGATACTCAGAATTCATATAAACAATTTTTATGTTCCCAGATAAGGCCACAAAATACTATTTAACAATGATGATGATGCTGACAGCATCCCTAAGTAGTGACTCCCCTTTCCTCATTTCCCCCTCTTATCAAACAATGAGGTGAATCTTGTCTAGCTCTAGGGTACTGGGACAGTAGTTCCAACAGTGTAGAGGTTAGAAAAGAGAACAAATGGCTAAGATTAAAGGTGTGGGACTGGCGCCTCCTACTGACATAGTATTCTAGAGCACATTTCTTAGTCCCAGATAGCTCCCTATCACTCCCATCTGTATTCTCAAGGAACTCTTAGAACCTGCTTTACCTTTTAGCTGTCATCAACTGCTGTTTCCTCAAAAGTCTCCTCTCCTAGCTCACAATAAAAAAAGAAAAAAAATTGTTCTTAGCTTTCTATCTATATTTTTCCATCACTGAAAAATTATTCATGGGGGCAGCTAGGTGGCACAGTGGATAAAGCACCAACCCTGGATTCAGGAAGACCTGAATTCAAATTCGGCCTCAGACACTTACTAGCTGTGTGACTCTGGGCAAGTCACTTAACCCTCACTGCCCCACACACAAAAAAAGAGAAAGAAAAAGAGAAAGAGAAAACTATTCATACACAAAAAATTATTAGTGTTTGAGTTCCAAAGCTATTATTCTCTCCTCTATGAAAACTCAACTCCCTGACTCTACTTCCTTAACACATCCTCACTCTTCAATGACATTAATAACTCCCTTAAATGCCAAGTCAGAGAATCATAGATTTAGAGCTGGAAGAGAAATTAGAGACCTTCTAATCCAAAAGTCAAGTACTTTGGGTACCATCACATAGAAAATAAGAAAGCTCTATTCAAAACCCAGATTCTCTGACTCTAAATCCAGTGCTCTTACTACAGGTACAACAACCACACTGACTCATCAATGTCTCCACATTCCTCATTCTCATTTTACTTGTAGCATTTTACCACCTCCTTCTTTACCCTCTCTAATTTATATTCCATGACACTAATTTCACATCTTGAAATCTCAAAGCTGGAAACACAATCTCAGAGGCCATCTTTCAAAACTGTATGAACAGTACTGTAAAAGTGGTATAAGCAATGAAAGAGAGTTTAGATGGCTCAATGACTTAATAGGTGAGAAACCTTAGTACAATCTTGGACTCAACTATCTTATTAATAAGTAATAATTTGTACACTGAATGTAACATAATCAATTTTCACAATCTTAAAATTGCTAAGTTTAAAGTGGGAATGCAATGGAAAAAGATTTCTCAGGCTTCCCACACTTTAATTCCCACACCTACAGCTAGGGTTTCTCAAAAATTATTTTCATTCTTCTCACCTCAAATACTGAATGGTTCTAGTACCTCTCCTTCATAGCCATACAACTACTATACAGAGCTAAATTTAGCCCTTTCTCTTTATCATGATTTTAGAATAAAAGGCTAAAAGTCTGAGCATAAATTGGGCCTAGATCAAGAATGCCTAGTAAAAATAATAATACCAGCAACTAGATTTTACATAGTGCTATGGGTCAGGCACTGTGCTAAGCCCTTTACAAATATCTCATTTGAGCCTCACAACAACTCTGGAAAACCGGTATTATCTCCATTTTACAAATAAGGAAATGAAGGCAAACAGAAGGGTAAATGACTTGCCCAGGGTCACATAGTGTCTGAGGCCAAATTAGAACTTGGGTCCTCCTGACTCCAAGCCCATCACACTACACATTGCACTACTTAGCTGCCCATAATAATTGCTAAATTAAAATATATTTGATTTTCAGTTCAGTGTTATAGTTGGCCCCGATCTACTTAAGAACTTTATACATTGCATATTTAGACACTCACAGATAAAAATCAAACCCTTTTACTGACTTTACACACAGGAGAAAAAAAAACAGACAAATACCTTATCACCTCCCCATCTCATCTTTCTTTAGACAAAAAATCTGCCTAAACTAAGAGAAATGTTTTCTATCAACAAGATTCAATGGGTTGGCAAGGCAGAATTAAGAACTGAGCATGAGGAAAAGATTGTTTCCCAACTATTCCTAATTGTAAATCATTTCTCCAAAATGTGGCTTCCTTATCTGGTATGATATAAATTTCTAAAACAGACACATGTATAATGAAAAGAAAAATGAAATTAGAAAGCTAAATTTAATAATCTTTTATATGCTGCTAATTCACACAATCCACATTTCTATTCCCCAAAATTAATATAAATATTATTGGGGTATAGTGGTGTTTAGCTACTCAGTAGTTTTATCTCCCCACAACAAGGAAATCAAATTCAGAAGATAATGCAATAGAAAAGCTGCTACTTACATCGGGGTATTCTTTTACAGGCACGTAGAGTTTCTCTTGTAACTGAACAATAGGTCCCACAGCATCAGGGAGCTCTGCACTCCTTTTCTCTGTACTCCCATTTAAGGTGTCATTATACATGTCTTTCCGTACTCTGCTAATTTCTGTTAAGGGTAAAAATAAAAAAATTTTAATTTATCAGCCACTAGAATTTTTTAAAAATCAATTTAATCATTGTCAACAACATAACCAATGCAGCATATATTTTTAAAAGAGGATATCAATTTCTGTTATGTATAATTTGCACTTGTTTATTAAAAATAATAAATTTCACAAGGTAGTCATAAAAATCACCCTTTTTAGCAGTCCCTTTTTGAACTTTTTTTTTGGTTTTCAAAGTATTCTCTCTTTTTTGGTCTATCTTTACCCACTAATTCACTTTTCCCCCTCCCACCCCACAGATACTCTTCCTTTATCAAATTAAGTAAAACAAATCAACTGGGAAGGCAAATCTGGATAGATTAGTCTCATTCACCTTTAGTACATCTTCTCTATAACAAGAACAGTCTTCTGAAGCCATGTTTCATAGAAGCATTGACTATATAGTTTTTTTTAGTCTTTATCTTATCTAATAATACCATACTCTGAATGTTTTAAATAGAATAACAATACCAATTTTGTATAAGCAAAACTATTAGAATATTGTTTTAATAACAACCTTGAGATCCATGCAATGGGGAAAGGATTATAAACTAGTCTACCTCATTACAAGGTCCTTTTAATACTTTTATAACTAAAAATCAGTTTATATGATATCTAAGTTGGATATGTTTTGCGAAATTCCATCATACTGGTATGAGTGAGTGTGTATGCAATGAACAAGCACAAAGAATTCATTTAGTGAGTATCTTCAAGGGTAGTTCTGTCCGGGGGCAGCTAGGTGGCGCAGTGGATAGAGCACCGGCCCTGGAGTCAGGAGTACCTGAGTTCAAATCCAACCTCAGACACTTAACACGTAATAGCTGTGTGACCCTGGGCAAGTCACTTAACCCCAATTGCCTCACTTAAAAAAAAAAAAAGAGTAGTTCTGTCCAAGATTATCCCAGAATTCAGATGAGCAGCATCTACAGAGATAACACTGGATAACAATTTAAAATACCTGGATTCTAGTCATTTCTACTATTTACTGCTTTAGGCAATTAATTCACCTCGCTTGGCCTCAGTTTTCTCATCTAACAAAGGTAGAACTTAAATGATTTGTTTCCAGATCCTTTAAAACAAAACTATTTTATTACTCTAGTTATTCAACAAATTAAAACTATCATATAAGATAAATAGTCCCTGCCCATGCAAGGAGATCACAATTCATAAAAGCCAACGTTATTTGGAAGATAAGAGCTGCAAAGTTAAGATCACGGGGTCCAAAATCACACAAGAGGTAAAAATGAAGCATATATTAACATGAAATCAATTCTAATAATAATAATAATAGCATTGAGAACAATGTCATTACACATTTTATGCCATTTTATCTATTTCCCCTACTAAAAGCTAAACTTATTTTTGCAAAACTAAAATTTGTATTACAGACAACAGTTAAAATAATGAAGTAATGTTCCAAAGTTGTTAAAATTCAATTTTTACCTATGTATGTACATATTCATATGTAGCTATGGATATAAAAAAAGCATTAAAAAGATAAAAGTAGAAATACTAATGTAAAGGTGAATATACAAGATCCATCATGGAGGCATCTAACTAACTAACATACTCATTTCTTTAACCTTCTCAACTCCAATTATATCTCTTTTCTTCAACTATATCATAAAAGAACTCATTATTTGGAAGTGTTATACATTAAAAAAAAATATGAAGTCAAGTGAATAAGCATTTATTACTATGTGCCAGGTAGAAAGATAGTCCTGCCCTCAAAGAGCTTTATGGGGGAAGGGGGACACTTGCAAGATGGACAACAATCAGCATTAAGTGACTTACTTACCCAGTGTCACACAGCTAGTAAGTGAGACTGGATTAGAAGTCAGGACCTCCAGACTCCAGGGCTAATGCTCAATACACTGCACCACCTAGTTTCCCTATAGTTTACATACTAATAGGGGGAGGAGGAAGAGAACAAGAACAACACAGCAAAGAAAGACATAGGAGCAGGAACCCTTTCCCTAGGGCATGGTAGAAAAAGTCCTTGGAGTTAAGCATTCAGCCTTAGAGGAGAATAAAGACAAGGCTGGGCTGGGCATCCTCCTCAAAATGAAGATACTGGGAGAAAACAATCAGAGAAAGAAGTCACATAGAGGGTACTTTCAGGCTCAGAAGCCCAGGGGGTAAAGTGAGTTTCCAGAGTGAAGAATAACTTCCAAAATGAATTTTTCTTTCACATTGTGGATTAAGTCCAGTCGGGAGGAAAAACCTTGATGACAAAACTGAACTCTGACTTGCCCTCATACACAAACACAACCTCCTTCCTTTCAAGTTTCATATTCTCCCAAACTTACTGAGACTAGTCTTTTCACACTCAGACATCTTTCATCCCTGGTAAGCATGTTAACATTATAGAGTACAATCCTCTACTATGAAAATCTATACTCTACCAATTAGTAACACCAGGTAAGCCCTATCCACATCCACTTTCCTCATTCCAAGACCTTGTTAAGGTCAGAAGATGATGCAGACAGTAACAAAAATGCATACTATCTAACCTTGTCTGAGTCTTTGATGATGATTGTTATTTTTCCATATTTACTCACATACTGTCCCAAACCACACTCATGAAGAATCCACATTAAATCCAAACAGAGAGCACCAACTCTTCTTGGATTATGATCAAAGGACAACCATTTCTAATTCTAAAACTGCACTCCACATAAAATCATCTGCTGCTATCCAATGCTCTCCTTTTCAAAAACCTATCCATTTTACAATCAAGGAAAGATAGAGGCAGATAGAAGTTAATGGGACTTGGCTAAGATTACACAGCTAAGGAGTATCAGAATCAGAATTTGAATTCAAGTCTGTCTCACTCCAGGTCCAGTACTCTATCCACTGCACCACCTAGCTTCAATTCCTTTTGTCTATAGTTGGCAAGGCATAAGGGGAAGGAGGGGTAAAAAAGTTCCATCTGGAGTAAAGAAAGACCAAAATTTAAATGTTGGTGTCAATGATGCAAAAGACACTTCAACTCTCTGGGCCTCAGTTTCCTCATATAAAAGTTTAGGAATAATAAAACCTATTTATTAACAAAGGAACTAGGGCCAGGGGAGAGAACACTAAAGTGAGCTGTAAAGAAACCATGGTATTCATTATACAATGTATTAGATTTAGGACAAGAACAGTCATAAGTTCAGTCATTGAACAAATTTATTGAATACCTACTATGTAATAAGAGATTAGATGGTGTAAGGATAACAAAATAATGATAAAGCTCCCTCTGAAGAGCATAATATTTTAATGACTGAATCATGACATGGCAGTCTATCAGAATTTTTTATTTTAATACTTGAATATTTTCAATATACTGTTCTATCAACTCAAATTATAACCCTTCTATTTCTTAGTATATAATGTCTTTGAAAGAGGATGTCTCCAAAAAGTGCATCCACCAGGCAGATAGTCTGTAATAAAGCCTCTATAAAAAGTTTCAACTCAAAAGCTTGGTAGGACCTGGCAGGGATTATAGTGAACTGTTCTGGCCTTTGAGAACTCAAGGTGATCTCCACACTATGAAGAATCAGGATCTACAAAACCATTCGATTGAGACTACCCAAAACTTCGCCATTCCCAATCTGGATACAGACACATATGATTTATAATCTTCAATCAAGGCGTTATCACTATTATTCGACCGCACCTTTATACACCTCCCAGGTTTTCAAACTCTTTGCTCATTCTCCATCAGCCCACATAGCCAAAGTGGTTGACAAACCCTGTCATTCCTATCTCCATATTCTTCAGAATGAAGAGCTGAACTTAGAGCGATGTCTGTGGGAGGGGTGAGAAGGGGACTAAGTTCAGCTCTTCATCACAGCTCTCTGTGTCTTCCTATTTTGACCATAGGGATGGTGTTGTGAAGATAAAACATATAATGGGAACTTGCAAAATTCAAAACATAAGAACAACAAACTTTACCCACTATTAGACCACTAAAAGCTGGAATAATGCAACACTCAATAATACCCCCAAGAAAACAACAGCAGGACCAATCTGCATATTCTACAAAGAAGTCTAAAGATTCTGGCCTTAAGATCAAGTCCAAAGTCAAGAAGCAGGCTGAAAGAATGAAGAAACAAAAATTCCTGACATAAAAAACTATCCTGATGACAGGAAATTTAAAGGATTTTTTTTTAATTAGGAAGGGGCAAATAGGTGGCCCAGTGGATAAAGCACCTGCCCTGGATTCAGGAGGACCTGAGTTCAAATCAGACCTTGGACATTTGACACTTACTAGCTGTGTGACCCTGGGCAAGTCACTGAACCCTCACTGCCCCACCCTATCCCCCCAAAAATTAAGGGTAGTGGTAGTGGTAAATAAAAACACCTTTTTTAAAAAGAAAGATCTATGGAAGAATTGGAAAGTTAATTAAAAGTTTTGAATAAAAGCATGACATTTTACCAAAGAAACAAATTTCCTGAAAATTAAAATGAAATCCCCCCAAAAGGTAATTACTACATGAGACAACAAAATGTCGAAAAATTAGATGAAAATAAATGATCTCATAGCAAAAACAACTGACCTAGAAAACAGATCAATGAGAAAAAATTTAAGAATCACTGGAATACCTGAAAGCCATGACCAAAAAAGAAAAAGAAAAAAAAGAATCACAAGACAAAGGAAACACAGAAAAAATCCACTGGGCCAATGCCTGAAATAAAAAGCAAAATGAAAACTCCCAGGAATCATCTACTACTGAGAGCTAAAATTCAGACCTTCCAGGTTAAATAAATACTACAAGCAGACAGAAAAAAAGAATACAAGCACCAAGGAACCAAAGCCAGAATCATAAATGATTTAGCAGCCACCACTATAAAGTAGTTGAAAATCTGGAATATATTTCAGAAGGCAAAAGATAGAGGTTTATATCCAAGATTAACTTAGCCAGCAAAAATGTGTATAATCTCACAGGAGAAAATTGGACTTTTAATGAAATTGAGCACTTCCAAGCATTCCAGATATCAGAGCTGTGTAGAAATTTTGAAGTTCAAACACAGCCACCAATAAATAGAGTTAGATAAACAAATAGATGAATAAACAGATGAAGAGGAAATTAAGTGTAAATAATCACAAAGGGCTAAACAATATGGAGAGATAATACTTGTGGCTCCTCTGACCTCTATCATCCTCTGGCCTCCTAGAGGGAGTGTAATTAGACAGAAGGCCTGGTAGTGGTTCTGTTATGCTTTGCTGATCTTATAAGAAGAATGGGAAAAGGGGCAGCTAGGTGGCAAAGTGGATAAAGCACTGGGTCTGGATTCAGGAGATCCTGAGTTCAAATCTAACCTCAGATACTTGACACTAGCTGTGTGACTTTGGGTAAGTCACTTAACCCTCATTGCCCCCACACACAAGAAGAAGAAGAAGAAGAAGGAGAAGAAGGAGAAGGAGGAGGAGAAGGAGGAGGAGGAGGAGGAGGAGGAGGAGGAGGAGGAGGAGGAGGAGGAGAAGAAGAAGAAGAAGAAGAAGAAGAAGAATGGGAAAAGAGTAGAAGAGGAATACACTGTGATAAGGATGATTAGAGAGAATTATCACACATAATCAGATTGTACAAGTACAAGTCTGTACTAACAAGGAGGAAGTTTGGAGCGGCTGACTTTGAATCTCACTTTCATATGAACTGAGAGGGAATAATATACATAGAGTTGAGTACAGAAATACAGTTCACTCAATAGATAAATGCATAGACTAATGGGAGGTTAAGGAAAGTAAAACAAACCTGCAACTAAGGATTTCCAAAATATTTATGGCTTTTTTAGAGATGACAAAGAATTGTAACCTGAGGGGCACCATCGAAGAATGGCTGAACAGGTTATGGTAATATAAATTTAGTAGAATACTATTATGCTGTAAGAAATGACAAAGGTGATGCTTTTAGAGAAATCTCTAAAGATTTAGTATTAATGAATACAGCATAAAGTGAAAAGAATGAGAAAAAGATAATTAATTAAAACCTACAGAACTCTTGATTAGCTTAATGACCAATTATCATTCCAAACAGCAGTGACCATTGGATAACATTTATATAAGCACTTACTAATGTGCCAGGAACTGTTAAGTGTTTTGCAAGTATTATCATCTCATTTGCTCCTCTCACCAACCCTGTGAGGTTAGGTGCTAATATTGTCCTCATTTTACAGATGGGAAAACTGAGGCAAAAAGAGGTTAAGTGACTTGTCTAAGGTCACAAAGCTATTAAGTATTTGAGATAAAATTTGAACTCCGGTCTTCCTGACTCCTGACCCAAAGCTTAATCTCTTTGCCACCTAACTATCCCATAAAACATGCCCCACTTGCTGACAAAGGGCTCAGACTCAAAAGTAAATGAGACAAACGCACATCTTTTGGATATGGTCTATATGGAAATTCATTTTGGTCACCTACATATATATGAAGCCCTCTATCAAGGGTTTTTTTTTTTCTTTCATTCTCAATGGGACTGAGAGGTGGGCCTTTACTGATTGAAAAAAATTTAATAAAAAAAATTTTTATGGGCAACTACTTTATTTCAATGAACTGCTATTAAGGACAGTTCGATTAATTTGTAATAGATTTTCTGCAAAGGAAATTCAGGACTTTATATATCTTTCTTATTACTGCTGAGGGCACCATCATCCTCCCAAAGACCCAGAGACTCCCAAATGCAGTGTCATTTTAACTTCTTTTTTGAACTTACCTCAATATATCCAATCTATATCTCTATTGCACATCTTGTCACTTCTAACTTCAAGAGTTCTTATTTAAGTCCCCTTCTTTCCAATTAGTCCCAACTTGATGCAGGAACACATTACTTCTCTCATTTCAATAGTTTTCTCAATCTGTCCTCTACTAAGCTGCTGAAGGGATTTCCTAAAAGTGGCAATTTGGTCACAACATACTCAATACCTCCAATGGCTCTGTTACTTCTTACATCTAATATAAAACCTACATTTGGTTTTTAGCCTTTCCCAACCTGACCCCTTTCTATTTTTCCAATAACTACAATCCAGCTACACTGACTCACTATTCCCTGAATACACTCTTATCTCCTAGTTCTGTGCATTTTTACTGGCTATTTACCATACCTAGCATCTTCTCCCTCCTCACCTTCTGTCTTACCAGCTTCTCTTCAAGATTTTAATCAAATCCCATCTGCAAGAAGCCTTTCTTAGTATCCCTCAAGGTGGTGTCTTTCCTCTAAGATGACCTTCTATCCACTCTGTGTATATTTTATAAGAAAGTTGTTTGCATATTGTCTTATCCATTATAATGTGTACTCCTGGAAAGCAGGGATCATGATTTTGTCTTTATTTGTATCCCCAACTTAGCACAGTGCATGACATTGAATTTGTTAAGTGCATAAGCACTTAATAAATGCATTCTGATTTAGTGACATAAGTTTAATTTCCTCCTGCTGGTTTCAGCCTAAAATTCGATGCTTATCAAGATCTTATGAAGCTTCACGTCATTTGAAGATTTACTAACAAAGTCTTTGATAAAAATAATTGAACACAATATGGCTCTGAACAAATCCTATTGTATACCACTTACCTCCAGGTTGAAAGCAACCCATAAAACAATACTCTTTGCTTACAGTTTATCCACAGGTCTACATAATTGTACTATCATTGAACTAGCCCATAATTCCTTATCTTGTTCATAATAATAGCACACAAGACTTTGCTAAATACCTCACCAAAAACAATGTTTACTAAGTATGCAACAGATATATCAGGTCTTATCAAATTTATCATAAAAAAAACCCAGAAATGAGTCTAGGTTGGGTAGGTTATTCACTGTGAATTCATTCTGGTTTCCACCTTAATGGTCCCTAACAATCCAGGGTCTAAGCTATGTCATAATTTTGCTACAGCTTATCCATCTGTAGTTCCAAAAGGCTATGGTTTTTGCTTTTGGAAATGAGTTTGCCTGCCATAAGCCTGCAAGTACCTCTCCTATTCCCTATGAATTTTTGAAACCATACACCAATAACATTAATAATAATATTCAAATGATAAGAGAAAGAATAAACATACATGACCTCTTCTGTACAGACTTATAATTCAACTGAATGACATTTTAAAATAATTGAAATTTTAGATATTCCATGAAAAGGAGAATTTTACTTGGCTTTTTATGGAATACCATGAAGACAATATAAAAATTATATTTGACCAAATTTTGTTGTAATACTAGAGATACACAAAATTGAATTTTAGAAAACCATCTGCTTGCTCTACATCCTCTACTAGTCACTTAACCCACTATTCCAGTTATCAAAAAAAAAAAAAATGAGATAAGGGCATTATTAGTATTTATCTAAAACTGATTAGGTCATTTAAAAAAACACAGACACCCATCGTCACTGAATTTAATATGCCACAAGTGATGGGCAATAAAGCTAATTTGAGGCTCAGAAAAGTGTATTTCTTTTTATACATAACCAGTGTGGCTCCTTGATGGCTCTAGGATAAAATACAAGCTCTTCTGTTTGGGTCTTTAGCCTTCACAACTTGACTTGAATCTACCTTTCCAATGAATGCTCCTTATCTACTCACCATTATGCACTATAAAATCCAACTAAACCCTACTTCTTACATTTCTCCTAATGTATATGGCACTCCATGCCCATCTTCCTTCATGCCTTTGGATAGGCAGTATCTCCTACCTCCTCATCCCTGATTCTTACTTAGTTCCTTCAAGACTCAACTCAAATTCAACATTCACTAAGAAGTCTTTCCAAATGTACCCCTTCCCAAAAAATCTAGTACCCTCTCCTCCAAAGCCCCTTTATATATTTCCCCTGATAGAATGAAAGCTCCATGAAGATAGGATAAGGACTATTTCATCGAGGTAATACCTTCCTGGAGCCAAAGGTGAGAATTGGGTGAAAAATAAATATCAAAAGTAGATGAACAGCCCTTGAAAAGGGCTCAGTAAGCCCTCACACTAAAGATGCTAGTCCTCTCTGAACACCCTAAATAAAGAGTAATTTGGAACCAAAGACCACACAATTCACAGAACCAGAGATAAAAGGAACTTCATTAGCTATCATATGACTGATCCAGCCTTTTCCTGAGGACCTCCAGTTGGAGGAACCAAATATTCCCAGAGGAAGTCTATTTCATTTTTGGAAACTTCTGTATTATTTTAAGTATTACATTATTCAAGACTAAATCTGTGGGTTTATATCATTGCCCTTTGCCTCCCCCCCCAAAAAAAAGAAAAGAAATGGGCTACACCAGGAGCAAATGTAAAAAATCTATTGCCTCTTCCAAATATTATACCTTGAAATATCCAAGACAGTTACCATATCCTCTCCATCAAGTTTACCTTTCCCCAGGCGAAACAGGAACAAATAATATTGTTACATTTTATTTAGCCATTTCTATAATGTTGGACCTTTAGATTGGTTTTGTTTCCTTGAATTACCAAATTCTAAAAAATAAACAAAACCCCCCACAAAGAACAAAAAAACAAAAACAAAACCCACTGCCAAGATAAATGGCTGAAAAAATTAGATTGGGTACTTAATTGCACTGATTAACACACTGCCTTAATAATGAGGGATAGTTTTTTGATCCTGGATGCTGGCAGTTTTGTTTTTCCTTGATAATACTTGGTAGTTCCTTAGTGGCTCATACTTAGGATTTCTTCAATCAACAGGTATTTATTAGGCAATTACTATGTACCAGGTACTGCAGTGTCAGAAACAGGAAATCCTCTCCATTTTACTGGAAATTCAGGGAATCCTACTTTCCAAGAAGTAGGGTTGAAGATCAGGAGTCAATCTCCCTTTTCCTCCCAACCCCAAATCCCCCAAACTCTCTTGGGTTAGGAACCAAATAGTTGGCAAATTCATCAGGAGGGTCATTTTAAGTCAACACATGCTTCAAGACCAAAGTGATGGTAGGTGGCCTTGGCTGAGGCCCAGGCAGGGTAACAAACTAGAACTATAAAAGTCAGTGTCATTGAAGTCTCCAGAACTCCATAGCTGGCCAGCTTGCCTCTAAGTTTAGCTAAGACATTAATTTATGTGCTCAAAAAGCTCAGTTATAAAAGGATATGACACATGCACAACTAACTATACCACAAAACACCAAATTCTAAGAATTAAAATTCTAAGTTCAGGTCATTACAGACTGGGAAATAATTTCCAGAAATCCAGAAGGAATGTGACTAGCCAGCACTGAGGGATTAGGGTAAATAATGGGAGTGATACAAATGAAAAAAATCAGAAAAGAATAATCATCAAATAGTATTAAGAGATTCATTTATTCCTAGCCCCAAGAAAACTGAGTAAACCAAGAAAACCCAGAATTAGGAAAGTGGGTCTCAATCAGGAATTATGTCTCAGAAATACAGTTTTTGATACAATGTGACTAGAAATAGTATTCAGCACTGAGGGATAAGAGTAAAGAAACGGAGTAAAAAGTTATGGGAAACAAAAAATAAAGTCAAGAATCACAGTCAGAGTTAAGAGTTCATCTAGTCTTAGTCACAAGGAAATTTAATGATGTAGAAGGGACAACATCTAGGAACCTAGGTCTCCTAATTTTCTGTCATTCCACCAAGTTTATAAATGAATAGTGCTGGGGGCAGCTAGGTGGCACAGTGGATAGAGCACCAGCCCTGGAGTCAGGAGTACCTGAGTTCAAATTTGACCTCAGACACTTAACACTTACTAGCTGTGTGACTCTGGGCAAGTCACTTAACCCCAATTGCCTCACTAAACAAATAAAGAAGTGGATGGATGGATGGATGGATGGATGGATGGATGGATGGATGGATGGATGGATGGATGGATGGATGGATGGATGGATGGATGGATGGATGGATGAATGGTGCCCTTGCTCAGTTATGTGTGACTTTTTGTGATCCCTTTTGGGGTTTTCTTGGGCAAAGATACTAGAGTATTTTCCATTTTCTTCTCCAGCTCATTTTACAAATGAGGAAACTGACGGAAACAGGGCTAAGTGACTTGCCTAGGGTCACACAGCTACTAGTCAGTATCTAAAGCCAGGTTTGAACTCACTAAGATGGGTCTTCCAGACACCAGACTTGACCCTCTAGCCACTGCACCACCTAACTGCTCAGTTCCAAGGTCTAAAACTATATAATACCAAAAGGGAGTACTCAAATTCACACGTGATTATATGTGATTTTTATGTTCCCTTTGATGATGACAATTTCCTTTCCTGTGCAATTCAGGTCTTCCTGACTCCAGGTCTACCCCCTTTTAAATGAATCCTAGGGTCAATTTATGAGAATGATAACCATACAGGTTATCTGAAGTACTTTTTGTTCATATGGACTAGAAAAGGAAAAGACGTTCTACTGTCCTAAGAGAACTCATTAACCTATTAGGCCTAAAGGCAAAAATTATAGGAAATATGGCACCTGGGGTGCAAAGTACATCTTGGGTTTATGACCTGGAAAAGGGTATAATAAGGAAGAAAGATCCAATGGCATCTGAAAAGTGGAAGACAAGGTACTCTGCTAAGAGATTATAGGGGGAAGCTGATGGAAGTGGCTTGAGAAAAACAGACAGGGCAGCTAGGTGGTGCAGTGGATAGAGCACTGGCCCTGGATTCAGGAGGACCTGAGTTCAAATCCAGCCTCAGACACTTAACACTTACTAGCTGTGTGACCCTGGGCAAGTCACTTAAGCCCAATTGCCTCACCAAAAAAAAAAAAAAAAAAGAAAAAGAAAAAGAAAAAAACAGGCAAGGTTTGGAACAGCCATGGAAATAATTAAGCAAGCAAGAAAAACTGATTAGGAAGGGGCATTAGAATTGTCTTAATGGAGTGAGCGCCCAGATGAAACTCGATATCACAAACTTGTAGTAGCCCATCAGCATGGTTTCAAGACTTCTTCCAGCTCCATTCAGGAATGTGATAAGAATGAACAAAAGAGATAGATGGTAGTTGTAAGGCAGCATAGGGAGCTTGGTATGGTATTATTGATAAAGGAACAATGGAATAAAGGATTCAAGGGCCAAGAATAGCACATTACTTTCCTATATAATGAAATCATAAGTACTGATCCACCCAAAGCTTTCAAAAATGTGTAATACATTGTGCTAAGTAAGCACCCAAGAGAAATAAATATGGGAGAAAAAAGAACCTTTTACAGAAAACAAATCTTTCCAAAATATCATTATTAAAATATTATTTAAAATCACTTTAGCATAAATCAAATATTACTTACTCTTATTGTATTTCTCTTAGTAACAATTAAAGAAAACAAGATACTGTGTATATTTCCACACAGATACATTCTCAGTTACAACTAGTCAAAAACTAGGAAATATTCAGCTGTACTTCATTAAATTCCACTTGTACATTATTACAGCTGTTTATTTTCCATTTCATCTTCAGAGGCAAGAGAAGTGTGTTAAAAAGCAAAATACTTGATACTAGTCTTATTGTGGGTGCCCAATAACACAACTATACAGAGAATTTAACTTTGGCTAGTGTGGGAAACATGCCCTCCACCCAAAGTTAATTAAAACTGTCTGGGGAGAGGCAGCTAGGTGGCGCAGTGGATGGAGCACTGGCCTTGGATTCAGGAGGTCCTGAGTTCAAATCCAGCCTCAGACACTTGACACCTACTAGCTGTGTGACCCTGGGCAAGTCACTTAATCCCCATTACCCCACCAAAACCAAACCAAAACAATAACAAAAAACTGTCCAGGGAACTTAAATGTCTGGGAGGTGAATTCAGATCCAGCTGGGAATGGAAGCAGGTGCTTAAAATGCTAATATCCACAAACTGGGGAAGGCTCCTCACAGTCTAAGAAAGGGCTGCCTCCACTCCCCCTCCCCCTCCCCAGCAAATGGAATCACAAGAGAGGAGACCCAAGGCTGGTCATGTGGGGGAGGAGTTTAGAGGGCTGTCTCTGTGTCACCATCCCACACTGGCCACAGGGCGTTCTGATTGGCTAGTTTTAGGCGCCAGTCTCTTGGCACTCAGATTGTAACTGAGGAAGAAGGGAGGGGCCAGTCACGGAATAAAAAGGGCTCATGAACCACCATTTTTGTGCCATTCCACTAGGGAATGGGCCCATTCTCAGAGAATGAATGTAAATAATGACCTTTGATACTTCTCCAACACTGAGTCCCAGAAATTTTTAAATGGGGTTTCTCACAGCTAGTGTTTATGCATCAGTCTTAGAAAGGAGGCTGTGTCAATCTTTCACAGCGCAGCATTACACAAAATAAGAGCACCAGCAGTTTTATCTTCTTAAGCAAAATTCCCATAACAGAACTGAACAAACATTTATTAAACATCAATATTCTATTCAAGGCACTGTGGAAGGTGCAAGTGCTACAGCAATGAAAGACAGTTGACAACCTCAAGGATCTTACAGTCTAATAATATCTATGCAAATAACAAGTTCACTATAGAAAAAAGAGGAATGAGACATTTGATGAGGGGAGAAATTACGTAGAAATTATCATAAAGAAGGCATCACATAAGCTGGCCTTAAAAAAAAAAAAAGGATTTTAAAAGACAGGGGTTTTCAGTCTGATCTGAACAGCTAGCTAACTCTTCAGGAAGGTACTTGGTTATTTCAGATTCAATGCTAAAAGAAATTCACAAGAGGTGTGCTTAGGGCAGATAAAGAAGATATTCAAAAAGGATATTACAGTACTTAGCTTGGGTAGACACAGCTGCCACACCTCCACCTATCCTTCTGTTCAATGAATGACCTCTGATCAGCAGAGCAGGAAGAAAATAGCAACACATCCTGGGAGTAGTCCTAGGACAACTTAGCCCATCTCTGAAAGGTCAACACATGGGTCTTTTCCTTAGATGACTGACTAGGACACCGTAGCATGTGCCCAGGAAAGCCCAGTTTGAGCCTTAATCTCTTGGACCCATCAAATTCTGGGTGGACAACTTTGTCACCTTTCAGGGGGAAACTGGCCTAATTTGTATAGAGGAAAGAATCACTCCCACCACATAGCTTAAATTGGTCTATGGAAGTCAAATAATGAAGGACCTAGATTAGCAGAATAAGGGCTTTGGGTCTTATTTTTGTTTTTAACCTAAAAAAACCAATAGGATTAAATGGCAACCCATTAAACAATTTAGGCCTTCAATCCCATGTGAAAACAGGGAACTAGGGGGAAGGGTGCGGATACATCATAATTCTAAAACCATCTGTAAATGTTCAACTTACTTGGTGATCCTTGTTGGGTTTTGTCCTTCATTCTCAAAGAGGACCATGATATTGGGGTGAAGTTATGACTTGGACTGAACTGGACTTAAATGAGAGAGGACTATCACCAACCTCACTCCCTCCTCCAGAGCTATCTGGGTTCAGTGGCAAGATCTACATCAGGATGACTGGAAATGGCCCTGGATGTCTGGAGCAACTGGGGTTAAGTTACTTGCCAGGTTAAGTTACATAGCTAGTAAGTGTCTGCAAGGAGATGGGAGTTGGGCTCCTCCAAGCAGCATTAAAGGTCTGCCTCTCCCCCCCCCCCCAGGACCCCCCCCCAAGCAAACAAAATCACAGGAAACCCTAGGCTGGTCATGTGAGGGAGGAGTTGAAGGGTTGTCCCTGTGTTGTCTCCCCCATTGGCTACACTGAGTTCCAATTGGCTAGTTTTTGTGGGGGATTGTAATCCTTGAGTAATTGGGGAATAAGGGGAGGGACCAGTCACATTAAGAGATAAAAAGGCTTTCGAGCCTCCATTTTGTTGCCCATTCCACTAGGGAATGGCTTGTTTTCAAGACAATAACAAATAAGCCTTTGACCCATCACCAATGCCGAGTTCCAGAAGTTCTATTTTCTCACAGTGTCTATGGGGAGATTTGAATTCAGGTCCCCCCAACTTCAGGGCCAGTGCTCTATCTACTACACCACCCAGGTGCTCTACTTAGTGATACTGAAAGATGAAAATCTTATACAATGACCAACAAATGCACTTACTACTGAAGGAACTGAATGATAGAAATCTTAATTTAGATTAAAGGTTTTCTTCCAACAAAGTGTCTCCCACCATAGGTCAGAATTATCTGAGGGTCCTTGAAAGATAACACTGGGAGAAAACTTGATGATCTGACATTTAATTATTGATACTAAATGAGGCATAAAGCAAGATGTATGCTAATAATCACTACAATGGGGACTGGTCCAAGATGAAGATTCCCAATATACAAGAGCAAAAGTTCTTCACCTTTTTGTGTCATGGACCTGTTTGGTACTCTGGTAAAACCTACAAGCCCCTGTTCAGAGTAAGGGTTTGTTACTTATATTCATATTTAAAGGAAATGCTATATTTCAGTCAGAGCTTAGTGAAAATAAAGCTGTAATTCCCCCTCCCCCCAATCCAGGTTCAGAGACCCTCTGTACTCTAATGACTGAATCCTTTGGGATACATGAACCCCCAGTTAAGAACCACTTTTCCCAAATGCTTCTGCTTGCAACTGACACTGTTCTGGTTTCATCAAAACCAGAAATACTGCAGAGCCCCCTGGACAACAGATTCATAACAACTCAAAATATTTGGCCTAACCATACCCATGGGAAAAAGAGGATGAAGGATGACTACTATCAAGTCTATCATAGGCAGTTAAAAGAAAAGGCTAGAGTGCTGATGGGCATCCCCTCAATGTCCAGTTCTTTGCCACTACAAAGAGAACTGCTATAAATATTTTAGAACATATAGGTTTCTTTTCCTTTTTCCCTGATCACCTTGGGAAACAGAACTAATGATCTTATTACTGGGTCAAAAGGTATACAAACCTTTATAACTCTTTGGACATAATTCCAGATTGCTCTCCAAAATGTTTAGTTCTGTTCACAGTTCAACCAACAATATCAGTGTCCCAATTTTTCCAAATCCCCTCCAACATTTGTCATTTACCCCTTCTATCATTTTAACCAATCTGATGGCTATGAATTCTTTTAATTTGCATTTCTCTAATCAACAATGAGTTAGAATATTTTTTCAAACACATACACACATATCTCTCATTTCTTCACTGAAAAATTGCCTGTTCATATCCTTCGACCTTTGATCAACTGGGAATGATCCATATTCTTATAAATTTGATATACCTATATATCTGAGATGAGACCTTTACAAGAAACTGTATAAAATCCCCACCCCAATTTCTGCTTTCCTTCTAACATTGGTTTTATTTGTACAAAACCTTAATTTAATGTAATCAAAAGCATTCATTTTACATCTCACAATGCTCTTTATCCTTTTGTTTATTCATAAATTTTCCTATCCATTAATTAGTCTGATAGGTAATATGGTCCATGTTCTTCTAATTTACTAATGACATCTCCCAGGGGGCAGCTAGGTGACACAGATAAAGCACAGGCCCTGGATTCAGGAGGACCTGAGTTCAAATCTGGCCTCACACACTTGACACTTACTATCTGTGTGACCCTGGACAAGTCACTTAAACCCTCATTGCCCTGCAAAAACAAAACTAATGATGTCTCCCTTTGATCAGTGGAAGCATAATAAAGTCTACTCCAGAACCTTTATTTTCACTCTATGTGAAAGGCTCCACTACTTTAGAAAAACCGCTATTTTCATGAGCCCTAATTTCTCTCTGAAACAGAAGGCCAACTTTTTAATACCAATCCTTTTGACAAGCATTTATTAGAAAACTACTACGTATGAGGCACTATGTTTAAAAATATACATATGGGGGGCAGCTAGGTGGCGCAGTGGATAGAGCACCGGCCCTAGATTCAGGAGGACCTGAGTTCAAATCCAGCCTCAGACACTTGACACTTACTAGCTGTGTGACCCTGGGCAAGTCACTTAACCCTCATTGCCGCCCCCCCCCAAAAATATAAGGACTATTGGACATTTATAACGATAAGTCAATAGGGATGGAGTTAGAAATAACTTTTGCAAAAGATTTGTGTTCATGTTAAAAAAAAACACCTTAATATAATTACTGCAACTTCCAACAATTCTCATCCAGTCTAGTTCATTTTAAGTCCAATGAGGAAAATCTAAACTAAGTATGTAGGCAAAGCAGGTTTATCTATGTATCAACATTAATTAAATTAAAGTGTTGGTGTCAATTAAAAATCACAGGTGTTAAAGAAGCCTATGTGCTAAAAAATACCTACATGTGAAAAAGCTAAGAAATTTTTAAAGCTGCACTAAGTAATCTGCTATGCAATATTCAAGACAACTTTATAACAAAACATCTAGAGAACTGTTGTTGTTTATCCTTAGTTCTCAAAGAGGACCATGACATTGGTGAGGAGGTGCCATGACTGGAGATGGGGATGCCATGACTGGAGATGGGGATGCCATGACTGGAGATGGGGATGCCATGGGAGACGTTGGCCTTTTAAGCTAAATCCTGCGGCAACGCCTACTCAGTGATTAAGGCTAGGTGGCCACAGTACATAAAGTATTGGCTCAAATCTCACCTCAGACACTAGCTGTGTGACCCTGGGCAAGTCACTTAACCCCAATTGCCTAAACATCACAGTTCATCTCCAGTAGTCCTGATGTATATCTTGCCACTAGACCCAGATGCCTTTGGAAGAGAGAAAGTTAGGTTGGTGACTTTGCACAGCCCTCTCCTCACTTAAATCCAATTCAGTGCATGTCATAACATCACCCCATGTCATGGTCCTCTTCAAGAAGGAAGGACAGGGGCAGCTAGGTGGCACAGTGGATAGAGCATGGGCCCTGGATTCAGGAGGACCTGAGTTCAAATTAGGCCTCAGACACTAACACTTACTAGCTGTGTGACCCTGGGAAAGTCACTTAACCCCAACTGCCTCACCAAAAAACCCCCACAAAAAACAAAAAAGGAAGAACAAACAACAACAAAAAACCAACAGGTAAGAAATGGGGCCAAAAAAGGCCTCTTTTACCTACTCAAAAAGAAGATAAAAAGGATTTGGGGGGGGGGGGGGGTTTGAGGAGGGCATGGGAAAGACCCTCAGGGTTTTTGGCCAAAAGAGATACAATTGTAATTTAGGCCCACTCAGAGCCATAGAGAGGCCAAATAATGGCCAACAGGCCTGGCCTGTGACCCATTGTTGGCCAATCAAAAAGTCAGAATTATTTTAATTTAAGGAGTGGTCCTTAGAAAAAATCTAGCAAGTAAACCTCAAAACAACTTGTGAGGTTTTGGCAATCAAGCAAATTCCTTTGGACAGAGCACCCAGGTAAGGGTGGGGGAATGGGAAGGGGAGGGAGATGAGAAAGGAGCTGTGTTGTCCCAAATGGACCTGGCTATTTGGGTTCCCACAGAATTCAAAAGGCCACATTTCCATGGCCTTCAAGAAAAAGAACAATAGTTTTATATTACAGTACCTTCAAATGTCACAGCAAAACAACATATTACTTTAACATGGCTAACATTCTCAATTTAAAAAATTTTTTTCACTTTAATGCCTGTTGTGTTTAAAAACTCTGTTTTACAAGGAAGTTTTGTCAAATTGATGAAAATCAAAATTAGACTTAGGAAACATATTATAAAAAAAAATGTTATTACTAAAAAGAACCTTAGAGATCAAACTCTAATTAATTAAATTAATTATTAGAAATCTAAGGCCCACAAAGTGAATGACTGAAGGTCTCCCAGCTACTACCTGGGTAGCAGGCAGAGCCTACACAGGAATTCAAGTCTCCACAATTCAAGACCAGGGTTCATCCTTCATTCTTGTGTCCTGCACTTTATGTTTAACCAATTTATAATATCATTCTTTAAACCCAACTTTCCAGAATATACATATCGCCATGCCAAATGACTAAAGAGAAAGTAAAGTAAGCACCTTTAACCAAGCCCAGGACTGAAAAAAAGTCAGCCTTGCACAAAGCAAGTAGGAACCCTGCCCACCAAGACAGACATCACAAATAAATGCCAGCCTTAATTCAACCAGAGATAATAGAGAAACATACGAAGGCTATAAAGCATTCTCAATCTTCAAGGCAACCCTGGACCCCAGGAAACCCATGGGAGGCATGACTCCTTCTTAGCACTCTGAAAATGGATGATAGAAGAGACTGAAATCTGTCAGCACTCTAAAGTCAGAAATAACAGGGGAGGTACAAGTTGGTGCCTGAGGTTCAGATAATTGTTATCTACTACAGCAGCCAAGAGGGTGGCACAGTGAATAGAGTGCTGGGCCTGGAGGCAGGAATACCTGGGTTTCAAATATGACCTCAGACACTTATTAACTATGCGACCCTGGGGAAGTTACTTAACCCTGTTTGCCTCAATTTCATCATCTGTAAAATGAACTGGAAAAGGAAATGGCAAACTGGTATCTTTGTCAAGAAAACCCCAAATGGAGTCATTAAGAATTGCACACAACTGAAAAGACTGAATAGAGTTGCTTAGGTGGAACAGTGAGATAGTGTGCCAAGACTGCAGTTAGACCTGAGTTCAAATCTATCCTTAGACTTAATAACTGGGTGACTGTGGGCAAGTCACTTAACCTCTATTATCCTCAGTTTCTTTAACTGTAAAATGGGGATACTAAGAGCTCCTATTCTCCAAGGTTGTTATAAGCATCAAATCCTTAGCACTATTAGAACAAAATCAAAATAATGAGGGGAAAAAAGCATTAGAAAATGTAAACTATCAAAAATAACCTGGTAAACAGTTTGATGAAAAGTTAAGAATCATGTCCATCATCTCAAGAGGTATCGTATTTTAATTAATTACAAATGAAAACTATCCAGAATTATTAGAATCAAAGGGTAAAGTGAAATTAGAAAGAACCTAGTCACTTTCTAAAAGAAACCCCCAAATTGAAAACTCTGAAATATCATGGGCAAAATCCAGGGCTTCCAGGTCAACGAAAAAATATTTCAAGCAATGAGAAGAGTTCAGGTACCAAGAAATCACTTAGAAGAATAGGCAGTTACTACTATTAAGGACATGAAAGCCTTGGAATACAATATTCAAAATGCAAAACAGAAAGACCTACCAACCAAAAATAACTTAGCATGCAAGATCCTTAAAGGAACAAAATGCTTTTCAGACATGCCAGATAAAAAATACAAAGCTTAGTACATAGTTTAAAATAAAAACTCAGGAGTAAAGAGAAACCTATAAAAGTAAGGGATCTTACCAAATTCTAAGATGCAAATATGGTATTGAGACCTAAATCAGGCAGAGACAAAAGAGAGGGTGAAAATTCTAGTCTAATAACATGCCTAATGAATATTAATACAAAATAGAGGCTAAAGCAAAAAAATAAAAATACACATAAAGACCAACCTGGACTCATACTAGTAATGTCAAATTGTTTCAATAATTACACAGCAATAAGCCTAAGAGACAATTATAATTATCAAAAATATATAAACCATATCTCTTGACAAAGGACAACACCCATTTCTAATTTTAAAAAGCTACCAAAACACATAGGAATAAATGGACATTCCATTAATATGGTATATGGTATTTTTCTAAAACCAGGGATCAGTAATATGTGCAATGGAAATAAACTAAAGGCTTTTACAATAAGGTTGGGGGTAAAGTAAGAATATTCCTCACCACCACTATTATTTGAAACAATAGAAATCACTTCTTGGAGCTATGATTGTTGACACTGAGAACTCAGTCAACTAAAAAATTAAATGAAAAAATTTGTAACTTTGGCAAAGAATCAGGCTATGAAATTAAGCACATAACTCAGTTTTTTCTATATTACCAAAAATCACCAGCAGGAAAAAATAGAGAAATTCAATTCAAAATACCTAGGGAATGTTTAAGATGGGTAGTAGTCCATCCTAGCAAGATGCATAAAGCCACTTTATGAATACAACTATAAAATACTTTGTAGAAGCCAGATTTAAATAAGTGGTGATATTGACTGAAAATTTCATCTAAGTTTATTATTTATTCAAGGGCATACCAATCTAATTATCAAAGAATTAATTTATTAGGTAGTGGCTTAAAAAGAAAAAGTCAATCAGTGAAATGCAATCAAATGAGAAACTATCTGTAAAATAATTAGCACAGTCTGGCACACAGTAGGTGTAAATGTAAATTTAATTAATGCTTATTCCCTTCCTTTTTCCGAATTCTGAAGCCACTGAGCATAGTAGCTGATAAAGAGAAAAAACCTCAATTTCTAGAGCAAGGATTCACTATCCAACAAAATTTGGAAGGAAACTAGAAAGCAGAAATTATGTTTAAATCTTAACACCATATAGTGAAATTAACTCCAAGACCTAGAAACAAAAAGGTCACATCACATACAAATTAGGTCTGTACCCCAGAAAATCTGAGGAAAACGACATATATATGCAAAAACACTGACAAAATTTTTGTAGAGGCAAGAAAACTGGAAAAGGGTGCCCAGCAATTAGAAAAGGACAGCTTCAGAAAATTCTAGAAAGCCTTGTATGAACTTATGTAAAGTGAGAAAAAGACTAAAAACTATGATCAATGCAATGACCAACCACAATTCCAAAGAAATGGTAATTAAAACACAGTACTAATCTCCAGAAAGAAAAATGAATTACACATGCAAAATAAGACACACGTTTTTGGACATGGCCAATAAATGTGAGAATTTGTTTTGCTTGACTGTGCATACCTGATGCAAGCATTTGTTTTTTAGTTTTAGGGTGTTTTGGGGGGGGGGGAGGTGCAGAATAGAGTTGGAAAATGAAGAAGAGCAGTAACAGGTTCCAAAAGATAATAAGGTTATTGTACAACAAACATTTCCAGGTACAAAGTAGAATAGAAAAGTAGGATTTTACTTTAAAGGACCAAATCTGTTAATGAAGCTCTCATAAGCGTGTAATAAGAAATCTGATCTTACTTTCAAAGGTAATCTTGTTGGTCTGTCTTCAACTGCCTTTTTTTCCTCTTTTTTTCCCCTACAACAGGAGCTGTTAATGTTTTTGTGTGTCATGTACCACTATGGCAGTGTGGTGGAGGTTTCGGGCCGTTTTTTCAAAATAATGTTTTAAAATCCATAAGATAAAACATATAGAAATACAAAGGCAATCGATCATATTAAAATCTACTTGTCAAAATAGTCAAGAACTAGATGTCTGAGGCAGAATTTTAACTCAAGACAACCTGACTCCAGGTCAGAGATGGAAAAACAGGAAAAAAATCTGAATAAAAAGGGGGCAAGGAGGGGGCAGCTAGGTGGCACAGTGAATATAGCACCAGCCCTGGATTCAGGACCTAAGTTCAAATCCGAGCACAGACACTTGACACTTACTAGCTGCGTGACTCTGGGCAAGTCACTTAAACCGCATTGCCCCGCTCCCCCCCCCCCCCCCCCCCCCCCCAAAAAAACCGGGGGGGGGGGGGGGAAGGAAAGGAAATGAGAGGTAAAAGAAAAAGAAAAAAAGCTTCTCTACAGATGGAACTGATGAATGGAACTTGATTTACAGGTGGGGAGAAGAAGTAGAATAAGTGTTACTGGTGTGGCTGGGACACTTAGGTTCTTGCTAAGACACATTTGCCAGAGTCAACACAGCAACTCCTAATTGTTCTGTTTCCCTTAACTAGAGGTGTGTAGCCAAGATGACTAGTAATTATGTCTGAAAAGAGATCATTCTCTAAGAAGATGACATGACAGCCTCAATAATTACAAGTATTACCACTATCACCACCATTTAGATAATGTTTTAATTATTCCAAAATGGTTTATGTATACTGATTCTGCTTCTCTCCCCTTCAGGCTCACTTTCCCTTGGACTTCCCAAATAAGACAGTAGGATGTCTTTCCCATTCCTGCCTACCAAAGGCAAAGGAGGCTACAAGCACAAGGCAATAGGAATGTGCATTTTGCTTTCTTCCCTGAGTATGACACTCATTATTCCCAGGCAGTCCTGAGAAATGAGATGGTAACAGACCTGTGAATAATTTCTTGATTCCAGGTCTCCAGAGTCAGGGCTAAGCACAGTGAGAAGTAATTTCTGTAACTACACAGATTCTCCAAAGAGAAGAAAGCTACCATCTGGAGGATCCTGCAGCTAGACCTGAAGAACAGACAAAAGAAATCCAAAGCCATGCCCTCAATGGCGAAGTGACTTGAACCTTTTGAGTTAAGACAGTGGAGGTTCAAGACGAATACAAAAATCCAAGTTAACTGTTCAACAGCTGTCCTATCATTCAAAGAGAATATAATGATTGTACTATCCCAACTGAAGGGGATTATGCATTGTTTGTATAAACTTTTGTCTGTTGAATCTTATGAAATATCTATAGTAGAGAAAAATAAACTGTTCTATAGAATGCTACAGCCAGTCGTTCAACAAGCATTAAGTAAATGCCTACTACATGGCAGACGCCATGTTAAGTGCTAAGAATACAATAATAATAACCATAGTAGAAAAACATGACACCCCCAGTTTGTATGTGCCAGGATAGGTCAGTTAACAAGATAACTCTGACCACCAGAAGGTGCACCTATGTCAAGTGAACTCCCTCAAGAAGTAGTAGTTTTGATATAGTAATTATACCAGCCCCTTGTACATGACCTTTAGAAATGTATTTGTGCTCAATTTTAAATGGCAAAGCATCAAAACAATTCCCACTAAGGTAAAGCTTTGGTTATCTTGGCTATCCTAATTAATGCTAAAGGACCTAATGATTTTGGTTGTCCCTAAAAAATTCTCTAAGCTTGGTCTCATTTGACACCATGTCACTTAACTGCTAATGGAAAGGTTTCCCAATGTCGTGTTAACTAGCTTTGTAGATAGAACTAGGGCATATAGTCCAACCTCCTGATTTTATAATGAAACAGAGGCTTCTGTCAACCATGACTGCCAAAATCTAGGCTCAAAATAATGGACTTCACTATCTTTCCAAGAAATGATAGACCAGGGGGCAGCTAAGTGGTTCCGTGGATAGAACACCAGCCCTGGATTCAGGAGGACCTGAGTTCAAATCCAGTCTCAGACACTTGACACTTCCCAGCTGTGTGACCCTGGACAAGTCACTTAACCCTTAGTGCCCCGAAATTTAAAAGAAGGAAAGGAAAAAAAAATGATAGGCTATTATATAGAAGACATTATATGAGTTTAAAATGTCAAAGTAAATCAAGACATCCCATAATAGCCAAGTTTAACTCTTGGTGTGAAACTTTTTTTTTCCTCAACCAATAATTAAACAATTCACATTAACATCCTCTTTTAAGGAACAAAAATCAAAAACATTCTCAAAGGACTATTTTATTAGCAATACACTGTGCCCCCTTCTCAAAGCAGCAAAAATCAAATCATTTTACTTATTTACTTATTCATGTCATTGGTACCCTTTACCTTTCAAGTGTTTTGTCCCTTGCTCAAATTGCATCAAGGCTATGAACCACATTGGAAATGACTGTGAAAAATAAGAAATGGATTACAACTTCCTTTGCAAATCAGGAGCTGATATAGAGAAAGGTACAAATAACTCTAGAAAATTCAATAAAATGAGAATGAATTTTTAAAGGCTTTATGGGTAGAACTTAAGTAACAAGGTCATTTTTAAAGCAACTATCTCTATCTCCAGTTCTTAAATAAAAGAGGAGTGAAGTGTCATTCATCTGAACTAAGCAGGCCAAGCAAAATACCCTGTGAATCCTATGTTCTCCTCAATGTCGAAATGGGTGGATAAATTTAAAGCCTGCTCTCTCAAGAGTTGCTTTATAGGCAATTTTCTCCCAGTATCAAGGTCTGCAATTTCCATTTGGCTGCCAGTTTGCGATTAAATTCATCACCTTTATTATAAAAATGTGTTGCACTCCATGGCCTACTGCACAAGAATTGTAAGGAAGGCATTTTTCACTGCTAACAGCAGTATCATTTTAAGGCAACCACCACATCCATTCAGACATTAGCTTCTCCAGACTGATACTGAGACCTATCACTCATGGAAGAATCACCTAAGATCGTGCACCTTAAAGAAACTAAATTTTGCAGAAGTAGTCTCTTTTATTTCAAGTTTTGGGATAAAAGCCAAAGTACATTATTAATTGTTTTACAAGCTCCCTAAACGAAACTCATGTAACAACAAGAACAAAATGACAATGATTACTGATACTGCCTCAATTGCCAAAACATAAAGATTTCAGTTATCATTATATTTAAGGTTTCCATATTTAGACAAAAAATAAAAATCATTTTGACAGTTTGAACTCCCATTTTTCATTAGTGCATTGAAATAGCAGGATTTGTTCCATAGGTTAATATTAACCATCTGGGAAAAACTGGGGGTGGGGGGTAGGCAGGGAGATGAAGTGCACTGTGCTGTTATGTTTATTGAATGCTTCCATCTAATTTCACCTTTGTTGATGAGAAGCAGGTCTTTAAATAAGAAAACCAGAGAGAATTTCTGGAGATAACCAAGAAAGCCTTAATAAAGAAACTTATATTTAAAACTACTTCAATAATTCATAAATCATGTATTGTTATGAAAGTTATGAAAATTATGAAAATCACTATTCAGGACATTAACTTTAATGTACACTTCAATATACATTTTTAAAGTGTTTTCCATGTTCTTAGTTATGCTTTTTCCTTCCCCCAAACAGAAATAGATAGATATAGATAGATATCTTTTATTCCAATAAGTTTGATGAAAGATAAGGAACTTTGGGGGGGGGGGAGTAGGGCAACGAAGGTTAAGTGACTTGCCCAGGGTCACACAGCTAAGGAAGTGTCAAATGTTTGAAGTCACTTTTGAACTTAAGTCCTCCTGAATCCAGGGCCAGTGCTTTATCCACTGTGCCACCTAGCTGCCCCCTAGGGAACTATTCTTGCTTTAAAAAAAGATGAAGTGAGATCCTCAAGAATTTTTTAATTAGACTTTATGATATACTACATGTCAAATAGCATTTTCAAGCAACTTCTTTCTAACAAATTGTTAAATTTCAATACTGGTATAATTGTGAACATCTAGGCAAAGGGTATGATCAAGTAGTTTTTCTAGGCTAAGAAAAAATTCAATGGTCAAAGAGGCTTAGCATGGTTAATGTCATTTACCTATGGTCAAAAATCAATAGATAGAAATAATGATAATCATAAAGAAGAGGTGCAATTATTTATATAGCACGATAAGTGCTAAGTATTTTCAAATATCTCATTTTAACCTCACAACCACCTACAAAGTAGGTGCCTTAATTATCTCCATTTTACAGATGAAGAAATTAAGGCAAAAAGAGGTTAAGTGACTTGCTTGGGATCACATAGCATCTGTGAGACCAAATTTCCATACAGTTTATCCTGACTCCGGATCCAGAACTCTATTCCCTGAACTTTTGTAGTAAACCCCAGAATGCCAACAAATATATGGTGATGACAAACATGTGTAAGTACTGAAAAAGAAATGCTGAATTATTTCTCCATTAAAAATCTGAGGTGGGCAGCTAGGTGGCGCAGTGGATAAAGCACCGGCCCAGGATTCAGGAGTACCTGAGTTCAAATCCATCCTCGGACACTTGACACTTACTAGCTGTGTGACCTTGGGAAATTTTGCCCCGCCAAAAAAAAAAAAAAAAAAAAAAAGGTAACTCAAAAAAATTTTAAACAAGTTTGTCCGATAGGCCTCAGTTCTCAAACACATAGAGAACTGAGTCAAATTTGTTGAAATGAGAGTCATTCCCCAACTGATAAATGATCAAAAAATATGAAGTTTTCAGATGAAATAATCAAAGCCACCTATAGCCATATGAAAAAAATGTTCTAACTCACTATTAATTGGAGAGATTCAGGTCAAAACAATTCTGGGTACTACCTCATACCTATTCGATTGAATAGAGGAAAATGACAAATGTTGTGGGGAATATGGTAAAGCTGTAAACTGATTCAAACATTCTAGAGAGCAATTTGGAACTATGGCCAAAGGGCTATAAAACCATCATACTCTTTGACCTAGCAGAGAGGGAGGGGCACCAGCACCTCCCACACAGAAGAGACCCTGAGGGCCTAAGGCTTTCTAATCTCAGCCCAAAGGTAGGGTCCTCAAATCAAAATAAATTTCCACAGAAGGAAAGTAAAAGGTAAAGGATAAAAAGAAAATGCCCAACTGAAAGATATACCCAGGGAATAGCAAGAAGAGATAAGGTTTTCTTCAATGAGCAATGCAAAGAAATGTAAGAAAACAATAAAATGGGAAAGACAAGAGATCTCCTTGAAGAAAATTATAGATATCAAGCAAAAACTGGCATGGAAAAAAAAATGCTAGAGACTTACCAGAAGTAGAAAAGATTACAAGGTGGCAATAATACACGGAACTATACAAGAATGATCTAAACATTACCGATAACAACCACAATGTGATCACTAATTTAGAACTAGACAGCGTCCTGGAGAATTAAATCAAGTGGGCCTTATGAAGTACTGTTAACAATAAAACTGGTGGAGGTGACGATATTTCAGCTGAGGTATTTAAAAATCCTAAATGATGTGATTTAAAGTGCTATACTCAGGGGAGCTGCTAGGTGGCACAGTGGATAAAGCACTAGCCCTGGATTCAGGAGGACCTGAGTTCAAATACGACCTCAGACACTTGACACTAGCTGTGTGACCCAGAGCAAGTCACTTAACCCTCACTGCCCTGTCAAAAATGGATGGATGGATGGATGGATGGATGGATGGATGGATGGATGGATGGATGGATGGATGGATGGATGGATGGATGAATGGAGTGCTGTGTTCAAATTTGGAAAACTCAACAGTGGGCACTGAATTGGAAAAGATCAATTTATATCCCAGTCCTCAAGAAGGGCAATGCCATAGAATTAACAAACAATTACACTCATTTCACATGCCAGCAAGGTCATGAGATAATAATAGCACGTAAATCACGGGGTTACTATTAGGATCAAATGAGTTTGCATTTGTGAAGTATTTTACAAACCTTCAAGTACTATATAAACATATAACGGTGGTGGTACTAGACGTAGTAATAGCAGTAGTAGTAATTACAGTAATGAAATTTAAAGGTTTTGTACAAACAAAACCAATGGAGCCAAAATTAGAAGGAAAGGAAGAAACTGGTAAAAATTTTTACAGCAAGTTTCTATGATAAAAGCCTAATTTTTCAAATATATAGGGAACTGAGCCATTTATAAAAATAGCTGTTCTCCAAATGATAAATGGCCAGAGTATGAAAGAACAGTTATCAGAAGAATCAAAACTACCAATAGTCACAGGGGGAAAAAATGCTCTAAATTACTGATTAGAGTAATGCAAATTAAAACACCTCTGAGGTACTTCACACCTATCAGATTGGCTTAAATAAAAGAAAAAGACAAATGTTGAAGTGATGTGGAAAAATAGATACATTAATGCACTGTTGATGGAGTTGTGATGTGGTCCAACCGTTCTAGAGAACAGTTCAGAACTATGCCTAAAAGACTACAAAACTGTGCATACCTTTCGACACAACACTACTAGATCTGTAATATGGAAAAGGAGCCCTATGTACAAAAATCTTTAAGGGTTCTTTCTGTGAGGAAAAAGAATTGGAAAATGAGGGGATGCCCATCAATTAGGGAGTGGCTGAACAAGTTATAATATGCATACCTGTTCATTTTCTTGCCTTTTTTTTTTTTGCAACCTGGTTTTAACATGGAAATATGCTTTTTTGTTTTGCGTAACTGATAAATACTGCTTGCCTTCTCAATGGGTGGGAGAGGCCTGTAGGAAGAGAGATTTAGGAACTCAAAACGTTTTTTTAAAAAAAGGCATTTTCAAAAGTAAATTTTAAAACAAATTAAAGAACAAGTAAATGATAAAACAAAAATATGAAAATGGGATGAAAAAGTAGCTGAGTAATCATGGTAGTTGTAGTAGTCATGGTTGTAGTAGTAGTAAGCAATTATCACCATCTACAGTAGTCATCGGTAATTATAAATCTTTGATTATAATCATAACCATAGAATAATCACTGTCCACTGTAGTCTCCATTGTGATCTTTTGGCTCACTCCTCATCTAGAAAGTAAGCCCCTAGAAGGAACTGTTTGCCCTTTTAAAAACAAACAAACAAACAAAAAAACTTAGGAAGCACTTAATAAACGTTGGCTGAATTGAATCTCTCCCACTGGCTTCCAGCTTTCTTCCCAAAGGAAGTGTGAGGAGGCCCACTGGGTACTGGTAGATTATACAAACTAGTTTCTTCCTCAAAGAAGAATGATTTCCTCTCTTATGCCTATTTCATTAACAAAGATCTATACAGATTCCTTCTGTTTGGTCTATACTTACTTCCTCATTTCCTATTCATTCTTTAATGCCCTCCAATCTGACTTTTAACTATTAGCCTTTAGAAAACTTTACTCTCAAATAACCATGTCCTAGTGGTCATTTAAATCTACTAATAACAAATCCCATAAGAAAAAAAATCTCCCCACCTCTTTTCCTCATTTCCATCCCCTCCTCCTCCTTCTATCTATCTGTTTCTTATCCATAGCTTTGACTGCCCCTTCTGTTTAATTTATCAGCTACCCCACCCTTCTTCCTTCCCAGTCACAAGAATTTCCAAGTGCTCAACACAATCCCTGTGCTTTTTCTTGGTATTCCCTTGGAAAATTTATCAAATGTCACAGCTTAAACCATAATCCTGATTCAACTGAATCAAATTTCTCCATTTGTGAATTTTCCCCTGAACCTAGTTCCCTATCTCCAACTATCTAAATAACTCCAAAATCATTTGAAAATTCAAAAAGGACAAAACCAAATTAGCTTCCCTCCAACTAGCTCCTTCTCCTAACTTACCACTTTGAGACAAATAAATGTTATTATTCTTCCTGACTTCAAAAAATTCAAAACATGAGTCATCTTTAATTCCAGTAATCAAATCTTGTTATTCCTCTTTTGCAATGTCATATAAAGCAACATAGTGGAAATAGTGCTAGATTCGGGACTAGGATGGCAACCCTGCTGCCTTCAGAAATTCCAAGTGTGGCAAGTCACTCAACTTCTCAAGAGGGCTAATTTCCAAATCTATGAAATGTAGAGAATAAAGGCTATAGTACTTTTCTTACACGGTTATTGTGGTGATAAAATTAGAAAATATGCATAAAGTTTTTTGTAAATTTAAACTATTAGTATCATTTCCAATGTTACAAATTCAGACTTGAAACTCATAACCGAACTACTGAAACTTGAGTCTATCTCTGTACAATTACTTTTTTTTTTCCTTCCCCACCATCCTACCCATATACTCTCTGATTAATCACACTAAAACTGTTTTCAGATACTAGCTGACAGAATAACACTGCAGGCTTATAAAGCACTTTACCAACACCAAGTTATTTGAGCCTCATAACAACCCTTTGAGCTCAGCACTAAAGGACTTTAGAGGGCTCCCCATTATATGATGAAATAGTTAATTATTCTTTCTCTACACCAAGGAAAATGTCCAAAATCTGACTTCAACTGTAATTCCACTCATATCCAACAAATATCCTGCAAGAACACAGTTGTAGCAACTTTTCTCTTTTCAATATGAATTCAATCCTCAGAGAACCTACTTCTCCAAATGAAACACCTTTTCCCATCTTCCTCACTAGCCAAATATGAGGTTTATTTTTCGAAATCAAGTGAAAGATTTTACATTTATCTTACTGAATTTCATCTTCGTAGATATGATCCAATGTCCTAGCCTTTCAAGATCTTTTTGGATCTCAACTCCGACCCTTATAGTTATTGATCTCGCTGTAACGATTGGAATGACGCCACCTGCTGGATACTTACTGTAGAAGAGTTCTGCCCATGAAGGGAAGGTCTTTGAGGGCAAGACCAGGAGTCAGGAAGTGACGCGGGCTAGTGGGAGGAGGAAGGAAGAGACTGGCGCTCAGTCTCGCGCTCTTGGCTTTGGACTCTGGTGGAGAGCGGAGCTAGAAATGTGCTCTCCCTTTAATAGATAGGAATCTAGGCCTTTCTCTCTCTCTTTACCAAATTCTTCTTTTCCTTAATAAATGCTTAAAAGTCTAACTCTTGCTAAAGCTTATAATTTATTGGCGACCACTCATTAGATATTTTAGACAGTTTAGCTAGAATTTTAGCCCTTAACAGATGGCTGACCACGAAGAGGAAAGCTAACCCTCAGTCTTCTTCTGATCTTCTGGTTGGGTAAGAAATTTCCCCTCCCTCTCCCTTTAACTGCTAAGTACTGGTGTACTGGCTGTGTTTTCCTTTGAATTTTTTCGAATGGACCTTTTAAACTCCCTAATTATCCTATTTTTGATTTTGGTCTGTTTAACCAGACAAATGGGAGATAAGATCATGTTAATGCTTTGTTTCTGTGGATTTTCTATTTTTCTTTTTATTTTTGTTAAAAGAGCCAGCAACTTACTCACACAAGGAAATATCTCTCCCTCTCCCAACCATGCTTTTTCAGAGAAACCTGAAGAGATTCCTGCAGCTTTTCCCAGTTCTAACACTAATTGTTGCTTTAATTTTGCATGCCTGGAGGCAATGACCCACCCTCTAGAAGCTTTTAATCCCCTAGCACCTGGAGGCAAGGTGGGGGAAGAGGAATCCAGGCCTGAGTTCAAAATCAAGTGTGATTCAAATTGTGCTGGTCCCTCCCCTCCTCTCCAGACCCCACCCTCTACTCCTCCTATGGCCAAGCCCATAGCTTCCCCTGCCTGGGAAGTCCAGAGATCTGATGCGCATGCTCAACTTTTTCTACCTGCATTTGCAGCTTTAGGCTCAGCCCTTCCCCAGCCTGGCTGTGCTTCTGAGACAACCTTAGAAAACCCTTTAAATTCCAGATATGCTCGATTTGTTCATAATTTTGCTAACCTGCTTTTGTCTTTAATTAGTAATCTTATAAAGCATTTGTATGGTGGAAAGACTGACAGACAATATAGAGGGGTTAAAGAAGAAAAACTTAAGCTGAATAAGAATGACAATCAACATAGTTCAAGACTCTGCCTCTTTTGCCATGGAAGGGTATATATTTTACAGAAATGTAGAAGTAAGCAGCAAGGTATTGATATGAGTATTGGGGATTTTAGATATCGGAATCAAAGGTGTTCTGAATTCACTCAGAGTATTAATATCAGTTCAGAGGTTACATAGGATTTCTATGCTATTACATATACATTTTGAAATTAATGGTATGGGTTTATTTTCATAGAGATTTTCATGCTTTTGAGATTGTGTCTTATACTTAGTTTCTAAAACAAGGAGAATATTTGTAAAAGCTTTTTATAGTCATGTGATCAAGTTTATATTTTATAATACTCTTATTGATATTAAATTCATATTCATTTAGATTTCCCTAGTTTGAATTTCATTGTCTTTTATTATTCCACGTGTATTTTCTTCTATTCATTCATCTATCTATTTTTAAACATGGTTTTGATTTCATAATACAATGTTAATTCTAGGAGTATTGTGCTCCCATATTCTGAGTTGTTTGTTTTTGTTATTTTTTTTTTTCCTCAACTGATTATTTGATCAAACTCTTTAAAGCATTTCCTTGGCAAATTGGTTGCCATGGCAAGTGTAAATTGATTCTAGAAGTATTATTTTTGATAAGCATATTTTAAAAAAAAAAGAGGGGAATGTTTGTAAAAGTTTTCTTTTTTCAAAAAAGTTTTCTTTAGGATTGTGTTGTGCTTTAACTTGTATTTAAATATGTTAAGATTTTTCACAAAAGTAATTGTATACTAAGTAAAAAAAAGGTATTATTTGAAATTGTTGCATAATTATATATTATATTCTGAGTCAAGATGTATTCACATTTTTTGCAATCATTTATTATCCTCAATTTTTAAATCCATATGAGACTTGGATTATGGGAACTTATCATTTAAGACACTAATTGCCTTTATTCTGAGTTATCAGATGCCAGTTGGCCAAGATGCCATCCAATCACAAGAGGAATACATGCAAGAGCAGACACTGAACTGTCACATGAGGGGAGACATGCATGAAGTCAAGGTATGGCCGAGGGAACGGCTTTTGACAAATGTTGAGGTTGGATTCTCTTGGTTTAATATTTTATTCTCTTTTTCCCCACAATATTGTACAGATGGCTGGAAGTATTCATCCCACCCATCTCACTTCTACACCTGGCTTCTATGCTCCCTCCTATATGCCTGATGCCATGGACATCTCAATCCCATGCATCTGATTAAGTCTGACTCAGTTTCTTCCAATATGTTCGGTGGCATGGACATATATTCCATCCACCTATTTTAGACCTGGCATACTGCATGGACAGTACATATTGCTCAAGTGTGGGAATGCTCATATCCCATCATTTCTCTGTTCTTTTATGGTAACCCCCATAATTATCTCAGGTGTCATGATAAATAACAGTGTTGAATTTGGCCTTGACACCTGTTACCAATTATATTAGATTTTCTAATTTCTCATAATGGCATGAGGATAATTAGGCAGATGATGCAAAAAGTGATGAAACAAAGATAAAAATTATTTTTAATAATTAATATCACAGCAATTGTCTTCTCAATTACCCTCCATAAGGGGGGGACTATAGTAATATTATAATTTTAAAGAATGGTTCAATTTTTTTATTATATGTTTCATGTGTAACAACCAAGATTCTGAATTCCCTTAGACATGTTTTTGAGAACTTTCATTGTTGGATTTGATTATTGACAAAGCTATTTTAAAGTTGTGTTAAGCTCAATTTTGTAGGAAATTTCCTGGCTGATTACCAGTATCCACACATCAACCCCTGAAAAGACTTCCATTCCACGACTACACCTAGAGGACATCTGAGAAAAGACTTTCAGAGACTTTAAATGAACAGTTTTGATTTGTTGTTTTTGTTGTGTTTTTTCTCTTTCTGTTATAATATACACCATCTGTAACATGTACTCTCTGCAGAGGCCCTCCCTTTGCAAGACTAATGTCAAAGCGTCGGTTCATGAGGACAAAAAATCGCCCCTCTGGACAAAACTTTCCTCTCTTCCTTTTCTATATTGTTGTTCACATATTATTAGTTAGCAATAGTTATTATATTGTTTTTACTGTTCCGTCAAGGAAACATTTTGTTTCTTGAGGAACAACAGGGGGGACTGTAACGATTGGAATGACGCCACCTGCTGGATACTTACTGTAGAAGAGTTCTGCCCATGAAGGGAAGGTCTTTGAGGGCAAGACCAGGAGTCAGGAAGTGACGCGGGCTAGTGGGAGGAGGAAGGAAGAGACTGGCGCTCAGTCTCGCGCTCTTGGCTTTGGACTCTGGTGGAGAGCGGAGCTAGAAATGTGCTCTCCCTTTAATAGATAGGAATCTAGGCCTTTCTCTCTCTCTTTACCAAATTCTTCTTTTCCTTAATAAATGCTTAAAAGTCTAACTCTTGCTAAAGCTTATAATTTATTGGCGACCACTCATTAGATATTTTAGACAGACTAGCTAGAATTTTAGCTCTTAACATCGCCAAACCTTTTATCAAATGAAAATTGAATAAATATGTTGTCTATGACTTTATTCAAGCCACTGTTTAAAAAAAAAAAAAAGCAACACAGAACTAAGCAGAGATTTCTATGGAGATCAATAAAGACACTTCCTGCTAAGATGGCATAAGACTAGTCTGAATTTGGCCATTCCACCAGTTCAGAGATCATCTAAATTAAACTAAAATCTCAAATCTCTCCATCTTTTACACAAAAATTTGATAATTAAAACTTTATACTCAACACCCCCCCCCCCAAAAAAAATGTCTCTGTAGCTTTCACCTGATTTTGAACAGGAACAAGGTACCAAGCCCAAAACTGAATAAGAGGAATAAGACAACAGGCTAGACTGAATTTGAGTCTTCTTGGTACAGCCCTCCTCTTTCAACAATCTTAATCTGCTACATGACACAAAAATCCATCTTTTTAATGCCAATACTATGCCAGTGATAGCCATGAAAAATGGAAAATTGTTCATCTATGTGTTTATACAAAACTCCAGTTGAGCAAAGAGGTAATGAAGAACTATAGGATGAGCTCAAATATTGTATCATTTTACAAAAGATAGACTTATATTAAAAAAAATTACTTTTTTACATCAAAAAAAAATTTGCCAGAACATATAATCAGAAAAATAAGTGAGTTGCTCGTGTACTGTGAATCAGGTAACAGATGAACTAGTACCATAGAATGGTGAAAGATAGTGTCTGTGGTAGCTCTTTTGTGGATAATTTACATAATCTGGCAAAAATCTAGATAGAGCTTGTTTTACCCAATTGGAAAGGCTTTCAAATATGAGTTTAGAAATGAACTGTATTTTTGTTTCCTTTCACTTGGCCTGGAAAAGTTCATTAATAATAATAGCTAATGGGGGCAGCTAGGTGGCGCAGTGGATAAAGCACCAGCCCTGAATTCAGGAGGACCTGAGTTCAAATTCAACCTCAGACACTTGACACTTACTAGCTGTGTGACCCTGGGCAGGTCACTTAACCCTCATTGCCCCACTCCCAATAATAATAGCTAATATTTACATAGAACTTACTATGTGCCAGGCACTGTGCTCTTTACAAATATCATCTCATCTGCTCTTCACAATAATCCTAGGAGATAGGTGCTATGTCTCCATTTTACAGATGAGCAAACTGAAGCAAACAAGAGTTAAGTGATATACTCAGGGTCTCACAGGTATTAAATGTCTCAGGCCAATCCCAAAGGACAAAGGATAAAGCATACTATCCACCTCCAAAGAAAGAACTGATATTGACTGAACACAGACTGAAGCATGCTATTTATTTTTCACTTTCTTTTGTTTTTTCTTTTATTCAAGTTTTCTTATACAAAATGATTAATATGGTAATGTTTTATATAACTGCACATGTATAACCTATATCTGATTGTTTACCATCTGGGGAGAGAGGGAAGCAGGAAAGGAGGCATAGAATTTGGAACTCAAAAGTTTAAATAACAATGTTGTGGGGGTTTTTTGTTGCTGCTGTTGTTTTTTAAACAAGTCTCAGGCCTTATCTAAACTCATGTCTTCCTTATTACAGGACAGGAGGTCTATCCACTGTCCCACCTAGCTACTCACTAGGCAAATCACCAGACTGGCAAAGTTCATTCATAATTTTTTGGCCACAACAATTCTTTTTTTTTTTCTTTTTCTTTTTTGCAGGGCAATGAGGGTTAAGTGACTTGCCCAGGGTCACACAGCTAGTAAATGTCAAGTGTCTGGGGTGGAATTTGAACTCAGGTCCTCCTGAATCCAGAACTGGTGCTTTATCTATTGTGTACCTAGATGCCCCCTGCCACAACAATTCCTGATGAAAATCTACAAAGTCATGTTTATCAGTAAAAGGAATTATCAGATCAACAAAATAAAAATTCTCTGAAGTTCAGAGTAGTTCAAAACTCATCTAATATAACTTTTTCACAAATGTTTATACTTCTGTCAAAAAATATGAAGATGCTGGCTAAAAAGAAAAAAGCATACAAAGTACTGTTCAAGGTTAAGGTCCTACAATTTGCATTCTAAGTCAAACATACTGGAGCTGATATTATAAGCATTGATTATAAAATAATCAAAGCCCAAGATAGGTAAGGACCTAGATACTTTAAAAAAAGTTCAAATCCCCAGAAACAGACAAGTTCTGCTCCAGCATACTGAAAGAATTGAGGGGAGATGCAAAGACTATAGTCAGCATATTCTGGTAAATTTAGGGTCAATTCCTAAAAGCATAAAGTAAGCAACCTGAAAGTGAGATATTAAACAAATGGTTTCTGAGCAACTAAAAAAAAAAAGAAAAGAAAAGAAATTAACTAGCAGGGATTCACAATGAATAAAGCCAGGTCAAAGTGATCTCATATCTTTCTTCTTGTTCTTAAAACAAACAAAAAAACAGGGCAACTAAACCAGTAGATCAGAGGAATGATATAGACATATAACCAAATACAAGTAAAAAGAATTTTTTTTTTTTGGCCAGGATCTGTGATTTCATGGCTATCTTGATGAATAAAATCTGCCTTTCTACCTCCTTTCTTCCTTCCCTCCTTTATGACCCAGGTTATGGAATTCTGGGCTAAAAAGATCTTTCTTTAATTAGACCAAACAATTGATTTTATGAAGAAAACAAGCTCCAGGCAAACAATAGTTTACCCAAGAATCAAGATTAAGCACAAGTAGGAGTTCAAGCCCAGTCATCTTTGTCATCCCACACAATTTTTTCCATATACTCTTCCTTGAATTCCAGCAACCTCTACCATATAAGACTACATAAGTGTTAGAGAGTTTTTTAGTCAGGACTTGAGTTGAAACCCCAGCTCTACTACTTACTACCTATGGGGTGTATACTAGATCCACTAATATTTTAATATAAAAAACTTTAAAATACAAAAACTTCTTGAATTGCAGATGATTTATAACTATCTATTGCTTAGTATCTTCTGAAGAAAATACAGAAAATAGTGGATATGCATTTATTAAGCACTTTGTCCTACTACTATTACTACTACTACCAATAATAATAAAAAATTATGATAGCTAATATTTACATAGCACATAAAAGATGTCAGGCAGTGTGTTAAAAGCTTTACAATTATTATCTCATCTGATCCTTGTAACAATCCTGGGGAGGTAAGTGTTGTCATTACCTCCATTTTACAGATAAGGAAACTGAGGGAAATGCATGGGTTAAATGACTTGTCCAAGGTTACACATCTAGGAAATGTCTGAGGTTGTATTTTAACTTCAGTCTTCCTTACTCCAGACCAGGCAATGTGCTAAGTGCCATACTAATGCTTTTTCAACATTTGTATTTTATTAATCACAATAGCTATATTTAGTTTTAAAAATACATATAAAAGAATATTCAATCAGCACATAGAAGATAATATTAATTGCAAAATATTTTACCTCATGTTATTTCAATCTCACAATTCTATAAGGAAGGCATTAGAGGTATAAATTATGTGCCACTTCACAAATGAGAAGGAAATGAGTTAGGTGAACAGAATCAGCATAACAATTTGTACAATAGCAAAAGCATTATGAAGAAAAGCAATTCAAGTGAAGTCAACAAGTGCCTACTGTATGCCAAGCCTGCTAAGTCCTAGAGATAGAAAGAAAAGCCAAAAAACACAAAACCAAAAAACCCAGGTCCCTGCTCTCAAGGAGATGGGCAGGTGATATAGTGCTGGACCTAAAGTCAGGAATCCCCGAGAAAGGCTCCATAAATGTGTTTGAATTGATTATTAAGTCATTCTAAAAGTTTTCAGTGGGTAGCCAGCAACTTGTGAATTTGACTCCATGCTTCAGGGGATTGTCTTGTACTGTATTGTCATTTATTACACTTGTCAATAATAACCAATCCTGAATGATGAAAAAAAAGGATGCACATTAACTTTACAAACTACTTAAAGCTAGACTGAGAAAATGCTTATTATCTGCAGGGATAATGTTGGAATTCAACATGATATCCACAAATTTAAAAAGTGATGAGAAAACAGAATGAGTTTCACCAAGATCAGGTGTGGGGTATCTTGAAAATTATAACAATCACTATGAAATAACTAATTAGAAGAAAACTGAATCAAATATATAAGAATACAAGTCATTCCCCAATTGAGAAAGTCAAAGGATATGAATAGGCAGTTTTCAGATGAAGAAATTAAAGATATCTACAGCCATATGAAAAAATGTTCTCATTCACTACTGATTAGAGAAATGCAAATTAAAACTACTCTCAGGTACTACCTCACACCTATTCAACTGGTTAATATGACAAAAAAGGAAAATGACAAATGTTTGAGAAAATGTGGGAAAATTCAAACACTAATGCACTGTTGGTGGAGCTGTGAACTGATCCAACCATTCTGGAGAACGATCTGGAACCATGCCCAAAAGGCTATAACACTGTGCCTACTCTTTGACACAGAAATACCACTACTACGTCTATATCCCAAAGAGATCATAAAAAAGGCAAAAGGACCCACATATACAAAAATATTTATAGCTGTTATTTTTGTGGTGGAAAGAATTGGAAATTATGGGGATGCCCATCAATTGGGGAATGGCTGAACAAGTTGTGGTATGAATGTAATGGAATACTATTGTGCTGTAAGAAATGATAAGCAGATGGATTTCAGAAAAACATGAACTGATGCTGGGTGAAATGAGTAGAACCAAGAGAACATTGTACACACTATCAACAATATTAAGCGATGATGAACTGTGATAGACAATTCTTCTCAGCAATACAATGACCCAAGACAATGCCAAAAGACTTATGTTGAAAAATGCTCTCCAACATTCAGAAGAACTATGGAGTCAGAATGCAGATTGAATCATACTATTTCCAATTTTGTTGTTGTGTATTCTTTCTTGAGGTTTTTTTTTTCCTTTTGTTTTGATTCTTCTCTTACAACATGACTACTGTGAAATCTGTTTAATATGATTGTAATGTATAACCTTTATCAAATTGTTCGCTGGACTCAGGAAGATGGGAGAAAACTTTGGAACTCAAAATATCTTTACATGTAATTGGGAAAAATAATTTAATAAAATCAAATTTTTAAAAAAGGTTTGAAAAAAATTGAAATAAATAGGCCATAAATTCTTGCTAGAAGCTTAATTAAGCTTTCTTTCCCCTCTCAGAGGTGCTTCTAATGGGATTTTTTTTAAATGAACAAGGCAATTTATTAGTGAATCCAGTGTGGTCTGTCCTAATGCTTCTTGTTGGCAACGGCCACCTGTCTGGCAATTCTGTCTAGGGACAGAGGTGCCTGAGGTGTCAGCTTCCTGCCCCCATCCTGGTCCTTCTCCACAATCCCAGGTCCTGCAGGACCCTTCGGGCCACACTCTTGAAGCCTCTGCTGAAGTGACTGGGCACGACCCCATTCTGCTGGTGCCCACCACAGATTTTGATCATGATCCCTCCCCTGCACCGCCTCAGAGGTACAAGTTTTGGGCTGTGGAGGCAAGCCAGGTGTAGATCCAGTTCTCGTCATAGGGCACCAGCTCCTTATGTTTGGCCAGTTTGACCATGTCCACCCATCTGGGGACTTTCAGCTTCCCTGACTTTTTCAGAAAGGCATCCAGGGCCCAGACAAACTCCTGCTGGTTCACATCCTTCACCGTGACTCGGGTATCACATGAGCACCACACAGCCAGCTAGGGGACAGGCTCTAATGGGATATTTACTGCTAAGACTCAGCTGCCTTTGTAACCTAGAATATGGGGAAGAGGGATCCTTCTTCCACCAGTAAATTTCTTTGGGATCCCTCCATTTGGGGAAACAGTCTAGGCTGGCTATGCTTCACTCCTAAGCTGGCTGTGTTTCAGACTCTCCAACTTCTGCTAATACTTTGTCCACCACCTTCAGGAAACTGAAAATAAAGTCTATGATGACCAGTGGTTTTCAAAAGGGCAAAAAAAAAAAAAAGTATTTTTAAATGAACCCAAAGAGGTGCTTCACAAATGCTTTACTGATTTGTGACTCCCAAACAGACCCTTCGTCAATAATAGAGCTGCCTGACTAGACCATAAATATGGTCTCCAAATTCCACTGTTTACTTTTCCTCCTTTTTTCCCCTCTTATCCAGGTATTTTTCCTCCAACTCCCATATTTCTCTCTTCCTAATTACACCACAGGCAGCAGACAGAGGAATGGAAAATTAGTCCTGGGCAGATCTCCTAACCTCTCTAATGCAAGTATTTTAAAACGACATATTGCAAAACAGACACAGATCTGCAGGGGCAGGGGGTAGGGTTTCATTACCAGACAATTCCTACAACCAATAAAATCACAAGTCCTGACCAAAACCTACATCCTGAGTTCTTAGGTTACAAATCACCCAGCAGTGGGGTGCAGTGGAATGAATTTGGAGTCTGAAGACAGGGACTGAACTTGTGATCATATTATTATAGTGAACTACCAGATGAGCAAACTCCCATTACCAATGCCAGCTGGCACCTTCTCAACAACTTATGGTTTGGGACAGGGGCTCAACTTTAAAACAATTCTGATAATTGCATTTCAGGATAACTGGTTTTCTCTGTAATCTTATGTTTTATTTTATGCATTTAAAAGTATTCAGAGAAAGCATTCAAAGGCCTGACAGACTTTCATAGGGGGTCCCTGACATTAAAAAATAATTTTTTAAAAAAGGTTAAGAATTCTGTTCTAAAGAATTAGAAATTGAGGGGATACCCATCAATTGGGGAAAGGCTGAACAAGTTGCAGCATATGATTATGATGAAATATTACTATGCTATAAAAAAATAAAAGCAAGATGGTTTCAGAAAAACCTGGGAAGACTTAAATGAACTGATGCAAAGTGAAGTAAGCAGAACCAAAAGGACAGGGCACACAGTTAACAGCATTATGATGATGACTAACTGTGAAAGACTTAGCTATTTTGAGCAAGACAATTCCAAAGAACCCATGATGAAAAATACTACCCACTTCTAGAGAGAGAATTTATGAACTCTAAATCCAGATTATGCTTTAGCTTTATTTTTCTTGGGTTCTTGTGTTTTCTTTTTCAATAAATATGGAAATATGTTTTTATATGACTTCACAAGCATAATCAATGTTATATTGGGGTAATGGGAAAGACAGAGAGATTCTGGAACTTGAAATTTTAAAAAAGTGAATATTACCAAAAAAATAAATTTGAATAAAATTGGAAAATGGTTAATGAAATAAAAACATTAAAGAAAAAATAAAAGAACTGCCTATTTTGCTGAAGGGTTAAATGACTTCTCCAGGATTACATAGCAATTATGTGGAAGAGCTGGGGCTTAAAGTCAGGTATTCCTGACTCCAAGGCCAGGTCTCTCCCAACTGTGCTACACTGCCAGAGAACTTGGGTTCAAATCCTACTTACTGTTCCTCACAAGATATAATGTCTTTTGATTCAATTTATTTGTACTGCATCCCATGCCTAAAATGCTCTCCATTGCTAATTTCTAGCTTCCCTGGCTTCCTTGAATACTCAGCTCAAAACCCACATTCTACAGGAATCTCTTGGTTCCCTCACTCCTCTATGCCAATTCTTTCCCCCTGAAACTACCCTCCATTTATAACCTATGTATTTTGCACACAAATATTCATGTTATTTACCTGTTATGTCCCTCCCTAGAATGTGAACTCCTTGGGGAATTCAAGACTGCTTTTGCTTTTCTTCTTATCCCTAGGATTTTTTTAACATAGTTTCTGATAGAAAACACTCCATAAATGATTGCTGGTTCACATTCTATTTTGATATTTACTATTATTGGAAACTAGTTTATTAATTTAAGATAACATACTTAAGAAGCACTTATTGTTAAGTCTTCATATATAGGAAAGAAATTAATTTCAAATCTTTCTCTAAGCATGGCATTTCCCACTGCCTGTTACATATTTCCGCGTTTTGACCTCATCACTACCTACGGGAAAACGGATTTTCCTTCCAAACTTCCCTATTTTTACCAACTGTTCTTTAGTCAACCAGCTTTTAAAGCTGGAATTTGGGGGCAGCTAGGTTCCGCAGTAGATGGAGCACCAGCCCTGGAGTCAGGAGTACCCGAGTTCAAATCCAGCCTCAGACACTTAACACTTACTAGCTGTGTAACCCTGGGCAAGTCACTTAACCAATTGCCTCACAACAACAAAAAAAAAAGCTGGAATTTTTTTTTTTGGGGGGGGGGGGCTATAGCAGACAACGGGAAAAGTGAGGAACCAGTCATCAAATCTATGCTTCACAAACTTGTTTCTTCCTTCCCATTTCAAGTTTTTACTCACACCAATAGTACCAAACTATTATTACAGCCTTGTAAGAGATCTCTCTACTTCAAGTCTTGCAAATTAAATGTACTGAGTTTTTCACAACATAAAAGTAACCAATGGAACCCCATTTCCCCACAGAAATAAAACTGCCAGCATTTGAGGTTCTCTAGAATAAGGTTCCATTATACTTTTGCAGGTTCATTTGTAACTATACTTTGAATTTTAAACTTAGGCTAGCCAGATTATAGGGTCTCACGATCCTTCCAAATCCCAACATTCAATGCTCATACTCACATCCTAACCTTTAATTATGTCCTTCCCCAAATTCTACAATCCCTTCCCAATCCAATTTGACAATCATAATACATGGTGACTACCAAGTGTTAAATAAGGCACCTAAATGGCACGGCAGATAGACTATAGGCCTGGAGCCAAGAAGAACCGAGTTCAAATTTGGGCACTCAATCTGTCTGCCTCAGTTTCCCCAAATATAAAATGAGGATAATAATAGAATCTATCTCATAGGGTTGTTATGATAATTAAGATTAAATAATCTTTGTAAAATGCTTTTTATTAGCACAGTGCCAAGCACATAGTAAGTGCTTTAAAAATATGTTTTCCTTCCCTTTCTCCCATGAGACAGACAAAATAAACAAACACATTCCTCCCTTCAAGGAGCTTACTTACATTCTACTTCCTTTCTCATCACTCACCAATCCTCCCCCTTCCCTCATATATTCAGTTTTCCAAATCAAACCTTTCAGGGTCCATTTCAATTTCTCCATGAAAACTACTTTATTACCACAACCAGTCATCTCTCAGCTAAACTCCTTTAGAATGTATAATCCATACTCAATTGATTTTTATCATATATTGCCTAGTACTCTTAGTCTCAAGTGTATTTAGGTTTTATGTCAACTAAATCACAAGGTCCTTAGAGACAGGGAGTCTATGTCTTGTATTTGTCATAGGACCTGGAGCAGTGCTTTCTCTATAGATGAAGTATGAATGTTGACTATTTCTAATATACAATTAGCCACTCTCACATGCTTAAATACTTGCATGTCACATTTTAATTAACTACTTTTCCACTGCAATGCAGCATGGCAAGTTGATTTCAACTGAACTTTAGGGAAAACAATGGTATGGTATTTCCAGCTCTACTTACTTGGCATCTCAGTACTTTTTTAACAGTAAGAATACCAATCTCTTAAGCTATCTGGTATCAACAAAATTATATTTTTAAAAACGTGTATTTTAAACATATATTTATTTTACAGATTGTTAGAGAGAAAAATATCTTTTAAAATCTCAAAAATAGCACAAATATTTGGGGGGGGGGGAGAATACCATCTTACACCTTATACTAAAATAAGGTCAAAATGGGTACATGATTTAGACATAAAAGGTGATACCACAGGTAAATTAGGAGAGGAAGGAATAGTTTACCTCTCAGATCTTTGGATAGGAGAACAGTTTATGACCAAACAAGAGATAGAGAATATCATGAAATGCAAAATGGATTATTTTGATTACACTAAATTAAAAAGGTTTTGTACAAACAGAAGCAATGCATCCAAAATTAGAAGGGGGGCAGAAAGCTGGGAAACAATTTTTATAGCCAGTACTTTTGATAAAGGACTCATTTCTAAAATATGTTGGGAACTAAATCAAATTTATAAGAATCCAAGTCACTTCCCAAATGAGAAATGGTCAAAGGATAAGAACAAGCAGTTTTCTTATGAAGAAATCAAAGCTATTGCCATATGAAAAAATGCTCTAAATCACTACTGATTAGAGAAATGAAAATTAAAACAACTCTGAGGTACCACCTGACACCTATCAGATTGGCTAATATGACAAAAAAAAAAAGGAAAATGGCAAGTGTTGGAGAAGCTGTGGAGAAACTGGAACACTACTGCATTGTTGGTGCAGCTGTGGAACTGATTCAACCATTCTGGAGAGCAATTTGGAATTATGCCCTAAGAGCTATAAAGCTGTTCATACCCTTTGACCCAGCAATGCCACTATTAGGTCTTTTCCCCAAAGAGATCATTAAAAAGGCAAAAGGACCCACATGTACAAAAATATTTATGGCTGCTCTTTTTGTGGTGGCAAGGAATTGGAAATTAAGGGGTTGCCCATCAACTGGGGAATGGCTGAACAAGTTGTAGCATATGAATGTAATGGCATACTATTGTGCTGTGAGAAACGATGATTAGGAGTTCAGAGAAAACTGGAAGGACTTGCATGAACTGACAATGAGTGAGATGAGCAGAACCAGGAGAACATTGTACACAGTATCATCAACATTATGTGTTGATCAACTGTGATAGACTTGATTCTTCTCAGCAAGATAGTTCCAAAGGACTCATGATGGAAAATGCTCTCCAAATAAAGAAAAAAAAAGAACTGTGGAATATATATATGCAGATTGAACCATACTATTTCTTTTGTTTTTGGTGTTGTTTTTCTTTTTTGAGGTTTTTCCTTTTTGCTCTGATTCTTCTTTCACAGCATGGCTAAATGCAGAAATTATGTTTAATGTGATGGTACATATATAACCTATATCAGATTACTTGCTGTTTTAGGGAGGGGGGAGAGGGAGAAAAATTTGAAACTAGAAATCTTATAAAAACAAATGTTAAAAACTATTTCTACATGTAACTGGAAAATAATAAAATACTTTTATAATAAAAAAAAATTTGCCTATGTCTTCTAATAATAAATTGACCAATATGCTGCAGTAACTCCTTTTTCTTTTTATCATGCAAATATAAATCTTTCCCGGTATCCAGGAGAAATAATAATGCAGTTTCATTATGATCACTTAATGAAGTAATAATCTTATCTTTTTTACGTTTAGAATTTGTTGTCAGTCTATGTGCCAAAAACTATGCTAGGCAAGACAAAAAAGTAATTCCCTGCCCTTAAGGAACTTATCAGGGAATTTGTCAGGGAAGATAAAAAACACATAAAGGAAGATTATAAAAAGAAAATTTGTTCAGGAAAGGCTCTTAAGAGTTGGGGGGAGAAAACATGATAGAGAAAAGGCCCCATATAGGAGGCAGCCTATGAGTTGAGCTTTAAAGGAAACCATTTTGGGGGGGGTGGGGTGGCAATGAGGGTTAGGTGACTTTCCCAAGGTCACACAGCTAGTAAGTGTCAAGTGTCTGAGGCAAGATTTGAACTCAGGTCTCCTGAATCCAGGGCCAGTGCTTTATCAACAAAACCAGTATTCTAAGGGATAAAAATGAGAAAGGAATGCATTCCAAAAAATGGGAGGATACCTTCCACAAAGTACAGGGACAGGGGATGGTGGAGGATGATGGCTTGTTTAGTAATGAGAAGGGAATGGGTCCAAAAGATGTTACAGAGCTATATAAGGTGAGGGAGAAGAGTCAATGAGTATCTAGAAGGATGGTAATGCCTTTAAGAGAAATGATGATATAAGGAGGGAGGGGGCTGAGGAAAAAAATCCATTCTCTTTCAGAAATAGTGAGCCTGATGCTTGAGGGATATCCGATTTGAAATATCCAAGAGGCAACTGGTAATACAGAAATGAAGTTCAAAACAGAAGACTGAACTGTTTATACAGACCTAGGAGTCGACCAGAATACAGATGACCACTGAACCCAAGGGAAGATGAGGTCACACATTGAATATAAAGAGGCAAGAGAGGCCTAGGACAGTTTTGGTGATCAGTCACAGGGGAAGGCTACAGAGAGAGGTTATCCAGGTAAATGAGACTCAGAAGGAAGGGTCAGATAAATGGAGGAAATCCAACAGGCAATGTTATGAAACTCCAGAGAGGGTGGTCAGCACTATAAACTATTAAAGACATAAAGAATAATAAAGATATAAGAAATATATTATATTATAGGTATAACAAACATAAATGTTTATATTACATAATATATTGTAAGTATATATAAATATAAAAATATATACTGTAATGATTGGAGTGATGCCACCTGCTGGAGAGTTACTATAGGAAAGCCTAGCCATGAGAAGGCGACTAAGGGCAAGCCATGTGGTCAAGTTCCCTGGTGTGCGGGGGTTTGCTCATGAGTACTGTCTATCAAAGTTACCAGCCAATCAACTTGAGGAGCCTCCCATTTCTGGGAGGAGAACACAAAGTAGGAAGCAGATGCTGGGGGAGGGCTTACTTCCTCTTTGGGTTGGAGACATTGGTTTGGTGGCAGGACTTCACGTGGGAGCTTAGGAAGGCTAAGATTTCCACACTATAAGAAATCTGTCCTCAATCTTTCTCTCTCTTTACTATCTTTTAATAAACCCTTAAAAGCCTAAACTCTTGGTGAATTTATCAGTGATTTTAGCCAGTGTCCCTCCCCCAAACTTGGGGGGGACATATTAGAACCCACATTTAGATTTTTAAACAACACAATATTAAAAAATTTAAGAGCCATTGTATCCATTAGTATTACTCCCCCCATCAACAAGTTAGAATCTTAAAGGACAATTTTCCTCATTTTAAGGTAGTAAACTACCACACAAAATGACATTTTCAAATTTAACTTTAATAAGAGAATATAGATTATAAACATAATATAGAAAAAGTATTCAATAAAAAGCAGAAAGGTGTTTAATAAAAAGTCTTCATCACCACATTTAGTAACAGTGAAACAATATTCAACAAATTAACTCTGTATGTAGCAAAAAAAAGTCTAAGACAGGGTAGGCTAACAGTCATAAAGGGGTTTCAATATTTAATAACTCCTTTATTTTTTGTTTTGAATTTATAATACCATAGCATCATATACAGCTTATGTATGTGCATATATACATATATAGAGCATATGTAGAAAATGAATTTATATTACATGTGAAAAATTAAATGTAAATGTTGAAAAATAAAAAATAATTTCCAAAGTTATTAAAACATTACAACTTTTGGTCCACTCTGAATAAGCAGGACATATAAGGCAAAAAGCATTAAAATTTTCAGCTAGGAGATCTAGGTTTGAATATTGCCTTACTAGCTATACATCTACTGACAAGTTACTTAACCTTTCTGAACCTGCGTTCCCACATATGAAAAAGGAAGCTAATATTAACAACTATTTACCTTCCAAGAATTGTGAGGAAAATTTAAATCTCAAAAAACCTTAAAATTGATCTTCTAGTAACAGCACTAATATAACCAGTAAAACCGAAAGCCTATTACATTAACTTTCAACAAAACAAACTTCAAATCAAATACATTCCAATTTGCTATGGAAGTAGGAGCAATAGGTGCAAATCCAAAGAATTCTGAGGTTTCATCTCACCCCCCGAAAATTGGTAAAAATGACAAAAGATGTATAATAAAGGGTCCATTTTGACAGACAGGTACCCCAACACAGTTGGAGCTGTTCCCACCATTGTAAAAAGCCATTATACTTTTAGAAAGTGATTAAGATGTCCATACATTTTAATTCATATCCCACTGCCAAGCATATTTCCCCAGAGGATGAAGGCAGAAAGATACACCAAAATTATTTGTAGCAGTTCTTTTTCCAGTACCAAAAAATGGTAAACAAGGAAAGTGCCCACTGACTGAAGAAAGGCTAATAATAACTGCAGCATATAGATAGGATGAGATGACTTAGATCAGCTAAAGCACCATTTTCTGGTACCCTGAAGCCTCTCCAAAGCTCCCAAACTGCTAGCACCCTCCCCTTCCCAAAGCTACTTGTATTGAACTTCCCTGTATTTATCCTTTCAAGTTATTCTATACATACTTATATATGAACTTTCTGTTCCCCCATTTGAATGTAAACTCCTTGAAGATAAAAATTGTGTTCATATTTTATATGGTATCCTCAGTGCCTAGCAAAGTACTTGTCACAAAGACACTTAAGACATGCTTCTATTGATTAAGTGATTGGTTACTGTGCTATAATCAATTATGAATATGAAGAACTGGTACAGAATAAAGTCAAGAGAGTCAGGGAAAACAATACACAAAGCAAAAGGAAAAAAGAAAATTGAAAGCATCATGCTTTTTATATGACCAAGGCTGGATGACCTTAGAAAAGAATTAAAAAAATTCATCTCCTCTCTTCTCTTTGCAGAAGTGAGGCATACAGGAAGAGAATGCTGTATACATCCTCAGATACAGATAATGCTCCCTGTTTGTTTTTGCTAAATTGATTTTTTGTAATATTTGTAATATTTTGTAATATTTGGAAGAGAAGGTGATTATATATTACCATAACAAAATATATTAGCAATATAAATAGTTAAATAGAATTAACAGCCTGATGATTATAAGTATCCAATGTGCTACCCTGGAAGTAGGTCCTCATGCTTTAACCAAAGGGTAGGTGATCACTTGGGGTCAGGAGAAGGATATTTTATAGAGTAGAATCTTCAACCTCTATCGATCGCTTCTGAAATCCCTTCCAACTTTGAAATTCTGTGATACTTAAAAATGTGGCTTTCTCTTAGGATCAAGGAAGCCAAACAATTTAGCACTAAAAGCAGCCATCAAGATCAAATGAGGTCATGAAAAAAATGTTAGATTTGGAGTCATATGAACTAGGTTAAAGTTCCCAACTTAGCTACCTAATAATTATATAAGCATATGAAGTCACTTCTTCTCTCTGGGCCTCAGTTTCCTCATTTATAAAACTGAAGGACGGTTAGATATGGAGATTTCCTAAAGATTCTTTCTAACTTTGATTATCTATTGTACACACACCCCTTCATTTTATTTATACATACACACACACACACACACACACACACACATATGGAAACCAGGGAAATTAAATAATTTGCTGAAGGTCACAGCTTGACATCTGGAACTAGAACCCAGGTCACCTAACTCCTAGATCAAAACATAGGTCACTTTCCACTATGCCATAAGTGCATTTAAAACCACTGAAGTTAATAAAAGAGACCATCATTGTACTGTCCTGAGCATCATATAAATTAATGAACTGATAAAGTCACTTTTGGAGATGATTTGTCTCACTTTTCAAAGGAGAAAAATGCTGCCTTTCTATTCTGGAAAGTAGGGAGTACAATTCACTTTACTCATGAAAAAATTCCCTTTCATGAATTAACAACCCCATCTACTGGATCTTTACGTATTTGCCATTAAAGGATATTAGATACAGGATGAACCAGGTAGAGATTTTAGCATAAATAAAATGCGTTAATACACTAAATTCCCATCTGGGAGCTTCCTCCAACTCCATTATACTAAAGGTTATAAAGGACTATACCTCTCTACTCAAAACAATTAGGTACTTTTCTAGCTGCACACCTGACTTATCCCCGCCCCAATCCTCTATATTTTTAATACTAAATATACCTCATTCAACTTCACCCTACATATGCAAATGTCAAATCTTGTCATTTCTACCTCTACAGTATCTTCTCTGTGTCCCTCTCTCTCTATTCACACAGTCTAGTTCAAGATCGCATCATCTCTCTTCTAGACTACTTGCAGTGTCTTCCTAGTGCCTTCACCCGCCTCAAGTCTCTCTCCTCTCCAATCCATCACAAAGGCAAGAGGTTTTTCCTAAAGCAAAGATGTGACTATGCCACTTCCCAACTCAAACTCTAGTGGCTGCCCATATTGCCTCAAAGAGGAATTCAACTCTGCTTGGCATTTAAAAGATTTTCATAACCTGGCTTTGATCTACCTCCCCAATTTTATTATACATTACTCTCCTGCATACCTGCTATAGCCTAACCAAACTATTCCTTTTAAAATGTTGCTCCCACACTATCATCTCTGGACTTTATTTGCCACACTAGCTGTCCCTTAGCCTGAAATAGAATGTACTTCCTCTTTACTCCTGCCTCATAATCCAGATTCCTTCAAAACTCAGTTCAAGCACTACCTTATACAAAAAGCCTTTCCTGATCCCTCCAGATACTAGTCCCTCCTGACTCAAAAAAAACCTTATTTTATTATATAACTAAGCACTTATCTTCTGTTTGGCCTTTGTCTTTGTCATCCCCTATTAAACCAGCCTAGTGCCTAAGATAGAGCAGGCACTTTATAAAAATGCAACTTGTAGGATTAAGACAAGTCAGAAGTTGCAGGAGCCGAAGCCATAAAATGTCCTGAAAAAATATAGGAAGCAACGTCAAGGTCACTGCAATATGGTCTGAAACCCAAGTAAAATCTTCATGGCTAGGTTAAGAAAGTGCTTCCCTTACCCAAATATCCAAATGTAAAGGTAGAACTGAGGCTGAAAACCCCCAAAAGGACAAAGGAGATTAACTAAAAGGTAAATGTAAGACAGTTCAAAATACAGAAGAAAAGATGGCCTCTCAGTCATAGGGCAAAAATGATAGAATAGGATGAAAGTGCTACAGCCACAACAGAATATAAGCCCATGAACTTCTGGGTTGATTCTGACAATCCATAGCAGAGGGAAATGGGGTTCTGGAAGGTACTTAGAAACTTACCAGGTACACATCAGTACTTCAGGTTAGGAGCCTGAATAGCTTGTTCTCTCCTGCTGGGATGACAAAGAGTAAACAGGCACTGGGCGCCCTTTAACTCTGTTAGCCAAGCTATGCAATTCAAGTGGCTGTATTTTACTAAGGATAATAAATCTCTTCTCAGTAAATCAAAGTTTTTCCTTCTTTGTCCTTTTGAATCTTTTAAAACAAGGACAAGAACAGGAAAAATGAGTCATAAGAGAAGCTCAGAAAGACCAAGAGTGTCATTCACATCCTTTCTTCCAAAAGAGGCCTGTAATACCACCTACCATGGAATTTGATTTCTTGTACAGGGAGGGCCAAAAGTCATGTTTTAATAACTTTTTGAAATTTAAAAAAATTTTTTGGCATTTACCAGATTTGATTTTTCACATGTAATATAAATTCATCTCCTATATATGCTATATGTGATGCTATGGTATTGTAAATTCAAAACAAAAAATAAAGGAGTTATTAAATATTGAAACCTCTGTGATTTTTGGCCTACCCTGTACTTTTAAACTTCCACATTATTCTGTCATTTAGTTACCCAAAATTATGAGATTAAAAATCCATAGAAAACACTTTTAAAAGGAGGGGAAGGAAGTCATGAGCTTATTATATATCAGATGTACTTATGAGATACAGTGAAGGAAAAGATTAACAATCTAATACCATTTTCCTAGGGATCTACATGAAGAGAAACTGGAGTGATAGAATAAGTACTGCCAGCAAACCAAGGGATCAAGTCCGTGAACTATGGAGAAAGAAAACAGAAAAGAGCGAAATGGCCTATATCCAGTCTCAGAAGACTTAACATCAGTGTGAAATATTATACAAGGGCAGGATACACAATGACACTTTAAAAATTATCAAACCAAAGAGGGTGGCATGTGTGTGTGCTTCCCTCTGCTGACCTAGCTCTCAATCCAACCTACACCTTCACAGATGGATTCATGAGTTTCTGTGGACAAAAAAACAACAAACAAACAAAAAGAGTATTACTTGATGGTTGGCCTGATGGCATGGGATTTTTTTGTACTGGTCTCTAGGCTGGTCTCAAGACAGTATTTTATTAGTTTGGCCACTCCTGAAGTCTTTCTAGTTTGATAGGCCTATAAGAGTGTGCTTATGCAACAATAATAAAACAATCAAAAATTATGTGAAATCACAATGATCAAATAAATACTCTCTTGCTTATGAAACAGTGCTATCTATAACCACTGAGGTCAATAAACACCCCAAGTTATTAGACTGTGAGCTCCCTCAGAGTAGGGACTGGTGTTTTGAGTTTTAGGTTCTTTGTGGGGGGGTTCTGTTGTTGTGGTGATTTTATGTTCCCCAGAACTTAGCACAGTGCCTGGTACATAGCAGGCACTAAATAAATGCTTGTTGAATTAATGCTGATTGCTAGGCCCCAACCCACAGTTCAAGGTAGGTGTGGATTTCTTGGTAGTAACAAATGTTTAATTTCTAAGAGAACAGGACAGTGAGACTTTAGGTGGCTGACAAAAAAAAAACAGATTAGCACATATATCCTTGAATCCTGTTTGCATAAACCACTAATGAGTAATTATGTTACTGATTAAATATAGTATCAATGAAGCTTGAAAAAAATGAGAAGGAATAAACTTAACCCTAAAGGATATAAGGTACCTTACCTTTCCCACCTCATCCTCCTGACTTTTTAGAGGCAAGGAACATCAGACTTTCCAGATGTAGAGATTAGTTTCACTGTTCTTTTTTCTTCTGTTTTATTCTTTGTTATAATGGACAGGTAGTCTCAGGGATGGGGGAAGGAGGGGGAAAGAAACAATGATACACTGGGGAAAGTAGGTAATACAAAAGATATTTTAAAGTATTTGACTGGGACAGCTAGGTGGCACAGTGGATAAAGCACTGGCCCTGGATTCAGGAGGACCTGAGTTCAAATCCAGCCTCAGACACTTGACACTTACTAACTGTGTGACCCCGGGCAAGTCACTTAACCCTCACTGTACCACAAAACAAACAAACAAAAAAAGTATTTGACTAACTAATATGTGGCTATAGCTATTATCCAAAAATACTATTCAATTTTCAAAATCTGGGGATTTCAAATATGAAATATTTGAAATATCACCTAAAGCAGTGATGCAGGCATGGCTTCCCAAACTAAAAATTCCTTCCTGTTAAACATTATATGTTGTTTATCTGTACTTTATGCTACTAAAGATTTGAAAACTCTTATATAGTAAAAATGCATATATGTTACTGTTCTATTCAGGCAAACAAAGAACTATACTTCCTCATTTAACTACTGTGCAAATACCTACATCAGCTGTCATCCCTGAAGGTTCTGGCCTTAGAAAAGGGATCTAGTGAATACCTACTAGAGCACCCATTTCTATCCAATTCATCATCATCAGTCTTCTTACTGACACTTTTCAGGGCTGCCCAGCTGACAAATTGCTCTGTTATTCATCCTATGTTAATCTGAGGCTGATGCAAGTACACCTTTTGAACTTCAGAGACTTAGCAATATCAAAACTCTACATAACCAAGCCGTCTACATGGGCATTAAACTGTCCCTCTATAACTGAGTTTATTTTCATCATGATTATTCATGAAGATAGTTACTAGATAAATACAGGCTAGGTTTAATATACTGTTATCTGAGTGGTATAGAAACTCTATCCTTTGGTTTCCCAAATTATTATAATGAATGCATAAAAATGTGATACACAAACACTCAGGCCTAAGTGAGTATCTTTCTCTATATTAAATACTCTATATTAAAGAATTGGCAAGTCATTTGCTTTTACTTCACACAGTAACTTTAATCTTCCTCCCCAGCTGATTCAAAAAATTGTTTTTCTACTTCCACCAAACTAGCTGTTAGTAGTCCATATTTCAGTAACATCTCTATTTAATTATCTTTTATAAAACAGATTAAAGTCCCTATAACTCTTTAGATAGTTTATGTAAATCAATGTTTTATATTACAATGCTATTTAAAATTTAACAAACAGATACACAGGTAAAGTTTTCTAAAACATTACAAACTACAAAATTAGTTTCATAGAATGCAGATTTCAACTGGTCATTGGCTGGCCACAAAGCCAGACCTGTTTGAAATTAACGCAGTATAGACTGCCACACACTATTGCTTTCAGACTCTGATAATTTCTAAAGTTTTGCAGCATACATACCTATCTGCTATCTGTACCCTTTCAGCACCCTATACTGAAAAGCAATAGCCTCTATTTTGGCCATTAGCAACAAGCACAGGTATATGTTTATAGATATAGGTATGTGTATGTGTATGCATGTATGTATGTGTGTATGCATGTATGCATGCGTGTATGTATGTATGTATGTATGTATGTATGTATGTATGTATGTATGTATGTATGTATACATGCAGACACACCACCCTGGGAATTTCATTATCAGTCCTATACATGCAGACACATACCCTGGGAGTTTCACTATCAGCTCCACTTTGTGTACAAAAAAGTTTGTAATTCTACATTAGATGGTAATGTAGCATCAAGAGTCCTGGACTTCAGAAGACTTAGATTTGAATTCCCTCTCTGCTACTAACTCCAACCTTGGGCAAATTTTTCTGGCTTCATTTTATTTACAAAATGATGGAACTGGACTACATGACCTCTAGTCTCATCCAGCTTTAAATCCTATGATCCCTAGATGTTATTTATAACCCTGGCTTTGGATGCCATGACATGGAACCATTTTATAAGTAAAACTATTTTTAGAGAAAGCATGGACTAAGAGTCAAAAATACCTGAGTCACAGCTTCGCCACTAAATTGAGTAACCCTGAGTAAATGAACCACTGAGCCTCAATTTCTTCATCAGGAAAACAAGGATAATAATATAACCTTATCTTTCTTCAGAGGCATTCTGTAAGGAAAATACTGTATAAGTCTACAAAACACTATATAATTTTTATCATTATTATTAACTACTAACATTTGTATAGTGCTTTAAAGATTTATAAAACCCTTGACAGCAAAAAAACCCGTAAGGTACAGGAAGAAGTAAACAAGAATTTATTAAGCACCTGTTATGTGCCAGGTGATTTGCTGAGCACTTTACAAATATGTTATTTGATCTTCACAACAACCTTTGAAGTAGCTGCTACTATTATCCATATTTTACAGATGAAGAAAATGAGGCAAACAGAGGTTAAGTGACTTGCCCAGGGTCCCATAGCTAAGAAGTGTCTGAGGCCACATTTGAACTCAGGCCTTCCTGACTTCAGGCCCAATGCTTTCTATCCAATAGGGAAACTATGGCTCACAATGCACTATTATTAGAGTACTTTAATTACTTCTCGAAATATAGTTCAAGAGACCAGCAATAAGCAAGAATTATACTCTAATAAACATGTAAACCAACAATACTAAATAGAAATAAATTTTCTTTCTAAATACCTGAAGCAAAAAGTTCTATGGATATCCCAGCACGGGATTTTTGTGGAACAGATACTAAAAAATAGGTATATAAATTAGTATTGCAAAGTGGGGGAAGGAGAGAGAAACAAAATATTAAAGGAATTCTTAGCTGAATCCTTTTGTAAAAGCAAATAATCCTAATTTCTATTTACTAGAAATACCTTTTTGGGGGGCAGCTAGGTGGCACAGTGGATAGAGCACCAGCCCTGGAGTCAGGAGGACCTGAGTTCAAATATGGCCTCAGAGACACTTGACACTTACTAGTTGTGTGGCCTTAGGCAAGTCACTTAACCCCAACTGCCTCACAGGGAAAAAAAAAAAATTTTTATTTACGATAAGACCTTCAATAACCAGAACCTGCAAATAATTTTTCGCCTAAACTCCTACGGAAGAAAGGGAGCCAAATAAAAGAATTTAAGATTTTTATTCAAAAAATATTAAAAGACTTTTAGATAAAAAATTTTCAACAAGTTTACTTAACTTCAAGTTTGGTACATTTCAACTAAATAGTACAATCTATTTTTATAGTACTAAGATTTATTAAAGCCCAATACATAGGATTTTCTACAGTTCACAGTTGAATAATTTTGAACCAATGCTTTTAAACAAATAACAAGACTTTTTAAAAATACTTGTAATCTTTGGAGTTTAGCTATGTTACATAATTCAGGTTACAGAAATGTTATTTAAAAAAAAAAGTTTGTGTAATTGACAACTTTACAATTTTGGCAGCAGAATAAACTGCTACTTTCAAAAACCCTGAAATCCAAAGGTAAAAACATGTATACAGCACACACAGATCATGGAGTCAGATCAATGACATCAGACAAAGAGACAACCCCATCATTTAAGATGAGAAAACTAAAGTACCAGAGAATTTAAGTAGTGTTGGTGCTAAGATTTTAATGTTAAGCTCCAAGGTAAATGTTCTTTCTCCTATAATGAGCCCTTCAAAAATACAAAGTCTTTCCAATACCTAACCCTACTTTTTCTTTCTCAGCAAAGTCTAACTTAATAGCAATTATCATAAAACTACATTTCATTTTTTATTATGTTTCAAAGCATTTCTGAAAACATTTTCTCTGGGGTATAAATGATTCTATGAAGTTTGCATTCACATTTTATGAGTGAATAAACTGAACTTTAGGTTAAAGTGATTTGCTCAAAATCAAACCTCTATTAAACTGAGAGAGGATAAGGAAGGGAGAGACTGGAATCCAGTGCTTCTGACTCCTAGTTTCATGCTATTTCCATTTTACAACAATGCCCCCAGCCCTATACATCCTATCAAATTTCTCTCCATACTCACTAAGGAAAAATTCAAAATGAAACATTTTCAAGTCTAATAAAAACGTCCATTTATAGATATCCAAGGCATTTATTAAAGATTAATACTATATTGTGAAAAAAATCAAATTTTAAAAATCTAATTTAAGAAACAAATTATTTGCATTTTTGTATTTCCAACAATAGTAAATTGGCATATTTTACTTATCATTCACTGGACAGAGATTAAAAGTCGGGAAAAAAAAAAAAGCTCAGACACAGAAGGCTAAAAGATTATAAAGAACTTTCCTTCCTTATAACCACCGTGTGAAGTAGGTGGATATTACCATCTCCATTTAACAAATGAGGGAACTAAAAGCCTGCAATATAAAGTAAATCAACTAGATTCAAACTCAGGGCCCTTTGACTCCAAATCCATACACTAGATGGTTCATCCTATCGGTATTTCAAATTCAACAGTTTTTTAAAAAAAGAAAGAACTCATATCTTCCTACCTAAATCCACCAAACACATTTTCCTATCTCTGTTGAGAGGGGGTAGCTAGGTGGTACAGTGGAAAGAGCAGCAGCCTGGAGACAGGAAGATTCATCTTCCTGAGATCAAATCTAGCCTCAGACACTACTTGTGTAAATCGCTTAACTGTTTTGCCTCAGTTTCTTCTTCTATAAAATGAGCTGGGGAAGGAAATGACAAACCACTTTGCCAAGAAAGCCCCAAATACAGTCTCAAAGAGTCAGGCATGACTGAATAACTGAAAATCTCTACTGAGAGCAACACTGTCCTCGCAGTAGCCCATGTTTAATATGTCAAGTCATACTTGATTCTTCCCTCCTCCTCCCTCTCCCAATCTATACCCCACCAGTTAACTGTACTCTAAAACATCTCTCATATGTGTCCTTTTGTACACTCACAATGCTATCATCCTAGTTCAGATCCTCCAGCTCTTCCATGAACATCTTAAATAGTCCTCCAGTCTGTTCTCCAGTTAACAAAATAAATTTTCTAAAGGCCTGAGTATCATTCCCCTGATCAGTGTAGCCCTACTGCCTCTAGAAGGAAAACAGAAATAAGTAGAGAGAAATACACACACACACACACACACACACCCCTACATATGTATGTATGTTCCTCAGCCTAGCATTTGAAGCCCTCGGCAATCTGGTTCCTACCTTTTCCAGACTTATTTCATATTACTCTCCTTCACACACTCCAGATGTTCAAGACAAACTGATCTATTGGCTGTACCCTGAATTTAGCATTCCAGCTTCATGCCATCACACAAGCTGTCCATCAAGCCTAGAATAAATTCTTTTATCACTGCCACCTTCTTCCAGGGTAAGGTGCCACTTCCTCCAAGAAGACTTCCTCAATTTCCCTACTTTGGCTTCTTATGTACACATCATGTCCCTATACTCCCCTGTAGAAGCAACTTCTAAGCAAGTCAAAGATCATTCCATTTTCATCCTTGTATCCCAAGGATACAGCATAGTGTCTTTTACAAAAGGTAAACAATATGTGAAATTGAACATCTAACTTCTAAATGCAACACATCTGAAATGCACATCAACTCATAATCAGCAAAGAAAACTGTAGGGATCTGGTATGAAACCCATGTTATAGAGATCAAAGATTTTTAAAAATCACTTAACCCTGGGGCAGCTGCGTGGTGCAGTGGATAGAGAACCGGCCCTGGAGTCAGGAGTACCTGAGTTCAAATCCGACCTCAGACACTTAACACTTACTAGCTGTGTGACCCTGGGGGGCAAGTCACTTAACCCCAACTGCCTCACTTAAAATAAAAAATCACTTAACCCCAAAATGCCAGGGCAAGTCAAGATACATGCTGATTTGTGGGAGTTTACTACTCCTAGTTTGAGATAGTCCGGTTTACTGTCCAGAATATAAAACTAGCACTAAATTAACTTATTTTACCTGCATCTCAGGTAGCATTTTAAAATTCAGAAAATAAATTCTTTGACCACAGAAACTATTATGTTTCTTAACTCTATTCATGTATGCAATAGGCACTCAAAAATTCAAATTGATTAAGGTGGAGTGGGTTCTGAATTTTTTTAAAGTTTCGTAAAATGAGTACATTTCCAAGGAACAAAGTTAGGTGATAAGATTAGATTAACATCTTTTCAGAGCCAATAAAAAAGATGGAATGAACTTTTCCCTCAGCTCCCAAACAAGTACTGCCACCATTTTTCACTACTAGTAACAATTTACATAGCTTGAATTCTCAAAAAATCTGAAATGTTTTATGTCATTTCAGAATTTTCCAAAAATAATACGTTAAATTAACATTTTAAAGGAAAATATCCTATAGAAATACAGAAAACCAAACTAAATTATTGTTTTATAATACAGTCTTTTATTTTGGCCAATTTATTTGGCACCCAATGATACATACTATTACGTAGCTACTATGAAGAATTTCCTATATACAATTCATTAGCATTTGATTGAGGCCAGAATATTTTTGTTTTCTGACATTAAAAAAAGCTTAAGCTGGAAAAAAAAAGTCAAACGAACTGGCTATTTGTAAACAACATATTTTTTCCTTATTGATATAGACAGATTTACACTGGAAACTAATTAGTTTCTACTAATTAAAAGTTACTTATGGAAATGAAAATCATAAACTGTTTCACAAGTGGTATAAATATTCCCTAAAGGCTCAATTTTTTTTAAATTTGCACATAAATTCATGCTCAAAAAGTACCTAAGTCCATAATTCATCACTGTTACATTAGTGAGGTTATGTAAATTTTAAAATGTGAGAATTTTCCTTCCTTATCCTTTGAAATGCAAAATTTCCAAAACAGCCCACATGCCATTCGCTAGCAGAAAATTACATAATTAATTGGTTTAAAAATATTAGGCATGCATTAATATAACCAAATACAATTTAACTAAATTCCCTGATGTCCACTAAGTGGGTAAGTTTTTTGTATTAATGCGCCAAAAAGTCATTTTTTTCCAGAAGTAACTGCTTACTGAATGAAGTAAGTTAAACCATAGTTTAATTCAGCTTATCTAACACTGTCTCTCTAAATTCATTGATCAAATCATCAAGCTACTAAACACAAAATACTTAGCCTATCTGTTTGGGTTTTGTTTTTGTTTTTTTTTTTACTTAAGAGAGACATTTTTCATCATTCAATAATATGAACTCTCTGTTAGGGATAGATGCAGGTACAAAAGTCATGAGGCAAGACTATATGGTGACCTCATTAAGAAACTTCTAGATTATGTTTAATTAGGTTGGAAGAAGAGCGCATTTTTATTAAAGGCTATCTTGATGCCAAAAAATGTAACATCTATTTTTGTAGCAAATTCCTGGTGTACAGTGAGCTAAAAGACAAGAACCAAAAAACACTTACAAGTGAAATTAGTGACCACTTTTATATGGATCATCATTCTTTATAAGTCATATTGTAAAAAACCAATCTCACCTATAAGTGCCCCTATTCCTTGATATCTTGATTGTTATGTATATATACGGTGATCAATTTTTACAAATCCTTAAATGTAATAAACATTTAAGTTCATCAAAAGGAAGGCAGACATCCAAATTCAGTCTCACTAGTTTATATGGATATTCTGTATGTAGTTTCTGCTTTACATGAGAGTTAAAACTTTAATTTCAAATATTTTGAATTAACCTATAAGATCAAAGAAATTCTGTCAAAGCATTTCCCTTTCCATTATCACTTTCTATACAGCTGCTGACACCTCCTGGGTAACAAGGAAAATATCATTTTTCACAACTACTTTTGAAGTTTTTTGTATAAAAACAAAATCTTAGTTTCTAAATAGATTTTTTAACTTAAGTTACATCTTTATCACAAGTTATTTCCAAAAACAAAAGCAGATTCTCATGCCTTTGATTTTCAATTTTCTCTTCTGAGTGCTTATGTACATATACATGTTAAATATATGTGTATGTATAAATTCCTAGAATACCAACGAAAACTTTGTTTAAGTGGCAGGGGACAGCAATGACTCTTAAAGAACTTCAAGAAGATGAAATATTATTGTATTATAGAACCATTATTTATAATACTAAAAAGTATATGATTAAACAGTAAGTGTAATCTTGATAAAATACATTAAGTACTTAAAACAATCTGATGAATTACAGGACACTGGGATTCAACTATTTAAAAAGGATGCTCTATCAATGGTATGAACATTAAAATAGGAATTAAATGGAATTCTGAGAATAACATTCAAATACAAATTCTATTCACTTCTTTTTAAATGGGAAAAAAATTCAGTTCAAACCATTATACGAAGTCAGAAGGATGTTCAATTTTAAAGACATTAACAAATAAAAATTAGACAGCGTTCAAATAAGTCTAGTAAAGAATGAATTTTATCTTTTGTCTATATACCCAGTACTTATTAGCATATCACCTTACACATAATGGCCAATTAATCAAGACTTTCTAAATTGATTTTTTTCCTTTTCTTCCAAGTACTCTGCACATAACACTCTCAACTCCATAGACAGTTTAAAGTAATCAAAAATTAGAAGATTTAGGGAGCTATACAATGTTTCTTTCCTATTATATGTCAATGGCTGTTATATGGTTGTCAGCAGTTTTTAATTCCCCAAAATAGCATGATGGATAGGAAACTTCTTGTTGGTTAGTGAGTTTTCCTTTGATCTCTATAAACAAAAGTCTAGTTACCTCATCTCCAAGTTTTATTCCACCAATCTGATGTTCTCCAACTTAGTTCATTACCCTAATGTAAAACTTTATAAAATTAGCATGTTTTAATTTTTTTTCAAGGTCTTTCTTTCACAGAGAAGTAAACATTTTAAATTTGATTACAATTAGTATTCCAAATGGACTGATAAATCCCCTTTCCACTTGAAAACTACCTCCATGACAGGACCAATAAGACAAGTACATTATTTTTCTGCTTTTATATCTGTTCCAAATAAACTTAGATTCAAGTAAATTTTTCAGTGTATAATAATTTGAAAATCCTTCCCCCCTTGAAACCATAAATTGCAGCTATAGGTTGAATTAATCTGACCACCAAGTTCTGACAGAACAATTAATAAATTGCTAGGAACCCAAATTCTGCATGGTATTTTATAAACAAAAAAATAAATTGACCCAAAATAAACTTGTTATAAGTTTTTCTTAAGGGTGCCCTGGTTTTCATAATTAATTATATAACTGAGTTACTATTTTAAAATATCCTTACTCTTAAAACAGCCAAGCAGTCTTAAAAATGTTAATAATTAGGAATTTTATTAAAAATTAAAATGCTTAATCCTCTATTGCAAGATTCCTCTATACAAGCCAAGTAACATCACAAAATAATCCTGGAACTTGTATGTTCATTTACTAAAGTCACAATCTTCTTTCACTAATATTACAAAAACAAAACAGCATTTTTATCTGCATATGAAAAACTAGTTTTGGTAAAGGTAGGAATAAATCCTAACCACAGTCATGACAAAAATAATTTGTTTGGAACAATGAAAAACAAACAAAAGTAAACAAGAACTACCTAAAGTCACAATTAAGTATTCTGGCAAGAAAAAAAACAAAACACTTTAAAGACTTCAAAATTAGTTGATTTCACTATGCATAGTAGATGTATATATCAATTTGTACTAAGAAAAAAATCAATTTAGATTCAGGTTAAGTTTAACATTTCTAACAATTGCAGGAAAGTGTTTATTCCACACTAAGGAAAAGCCCCTTTTCCGGTAGATTTGGGCTGGTCTGATAAAAACAACTTAACTTCCTAGTCATTCTGCGGTCCATTTTAAACATCCTTGTTAGCATGTAAATGAAATCTTTACATTGGGGATCAGAATTATAACTCTGACTAGATTCAAAGTGATACCTTAGGAATAAACTTGAATGTTAGTATTTTAATAAACAGAAGGGATGAAAGTGGTAATTTTAAAAAATAAATTCCTGGTCTTCAACCTTTAAAACTAAGAGGAAAAAAGTTCTTCCATTTTCAACTAAGGAAAAATAGGGGCAAGGGATAACTGTTTCTCATGGTTTATTAATTTTCAGTGCCCAAACCTTTTTTCAGATATAAACAGAGATAAAAGTTAACGATTGCTAATTTTAAAGTAGTGTTTATAATTCCCAATGATTTAGAGTGAAGGCTTTTGAAAACTCATCTTAAAATATAAGTTCTATTAATATTTTGCTTTTTTCATGTTAGACACAATAAAAATGTTTTCGGGAATAGTACTGAAGTGTGGGGATTCCTCATAATTGTAGTCTATATTCTGTTTAAACGTTTGTAGTGGAGTTTGAATTTTTATCATGAAAAGTGATTCAACCAGTAGCTAGGTATCAAAATACTGGTACACGTTTACCTTAGATCATTTTTCTTTCCTTTCACAACTCTTGATTCCTCCTAAAATATAACTGTAAAATATGCACTTCCAGAAAATTAATTCCTGCAATCACAAACTTAATCTTTAAATTTGCCAAGGTGAAAATCTCAAGAGACTATTTTAATTCGTTAGAAAAGTGTTTAATGAGTTTTCATAAAATCTTTATCAACTATCTATTTTAAACATTTGCAAGTCTATGCATAGAGTGTTAGATTTTCAAAATTTTCAACAAATCAATAAACAACAAAGATTATTGGAAATCTCATCAATTCTACAGCTAACATTCCTCATGCAAAAAAAAAATAACTAGCGCCCCTTAGTGCTCACATTTGGAAAGACTCAACTTAAGAGTTCTGAAACTTTTTTTTTTGGGGCATTCCAGAAAGTTTTCTGCCTCCACAATTCTTCCACTCAACTGCCAACACAAATAGGAAAAGGGAGAAAATACTTAAAGGGACAGTTTAACTTTTCTGGTACTTCTAAACATTCACAGGTTAGATGATTCCATTTAGAGTGGAAAAGGCTAATCTGAATATGTCAAGCTTTTAAAAATGTTGTTGACTGAGTTATTATAATCAATTTGAACTTTAAATATAGCTACTAATTCCGTGATTTCCAGAACTACAAAGGCCTTTCAGATTCTTCTTTACCCATCTTTATCACACCAGAGACATTTCCGGTCTTTTGTTCTTTAGTGACACTCAAAACAGAATGGGTTTCCTACCCACCCCCATTCTCAGCAGGATAGTTTATATAAATTTAAATAAACTTGATATATTTCTGAAAGTTAAAAAACCCACTGTTCATCTTTCTTTAATTTTCAATTATCTTTAAACAAATGGTAAAGTCAATCACCAATCTCTTTGCTACTCCATTTCCAAAAAGCATCCAACCTTCATCTTTCATCGTGCCCATAAAACTCCAGAGGATAAATCAAAGCTCCAAACTTGTTCACCAAAATACAAGGTCTGGGTTTGCCAGAGCCCTTCTTTGGGTGCCTAACTGCGGCCTCTGCTCGAGCCCTGGCCCCCCAAACTGCCTGCTGCCTCCTTTCCGGAACCCCCTCCTCTCCCCGGCACGACAACGCCTTCAGGCACATTATCTTCACCTCTCATTCGGCATTCCCCTCCCAAAAAAGTGAAGTTGAACTCGAATGGTTTTCGTTTCCTCAAATCAAAAAGAACAAAATGCTCGCTTGTCATTTTGTCCTCCCCTTCAGTCCAATGAGCCCCTCTCCTGGGGCATTTCTGTCTAAGTATAAACAAAGAAGCCCCGCTTGGTAACTTCTCTCGGAACATTGGCCAGCCCTGCCGACTTTAAACGGAATTCCGCCCTTCTCGGCCAGGAATTCCACAAGACAGAGGAAGGCATGGGCAGGAAGGGGCAGAATCTGTTGTGAAAAGGCTGGGTCAAACTTGCCTTTCTGAAGAGGGAGACCGGGGTCGGCGGCAGAGGGAACACGAGGGGCCCAACGGGGCCCCCTCCCCCCACCCCACTCCCGGCGTGCGGAGTCCGGCGCCGGGAGCCCGAGGGGCCGCTTCACTGGGGGGGGGGGGGGGGGGGAGAAAGGGCTCCTGCTCAACGCACGCCACCACTGCCCATCTCGGTTTGCCCATTTTTCTAAAAATCGGACTGGCGGGGCATCGGGACAGGGTCGGTCGCCCGGCTGCTGCTTTCCCTTCCCCAAAGCAATTCGGGGGATGGAAAAACAAAAACCCGGGGGTGGACTCCCTGGAAAATGGTGGGGAGCGGCCAGCCAGGGCCCCGGCCCCTCGGTCCTCCGAACCAAGTTTTCCAACAGCTCCCCCGGAGCTTCCCGAGTCCGAGTCCTGGCAGGGCTGCCCTCCGTCAGGCCCCGCACTAGCCCAGGACCCCGGCCCCGCCGCCCGGCTCTCCAGGGGCCCCGCCCTCCCAAGTGCCCCCGGACTTTCCCGGTGCCTCCAAACCGTTCGGGCCAAGCCCCCTGGGGCCGGCAGGACCTGGGCCTCGGCCGGCCGCCCTCGATCCTCGGGGTGCCCGGCTCTCCCAGGTCGCCCCCAAGCCCCGGGGCAAGATCGGGGAGCCCGGATGGGGGCGGGGGAGCCTTTACCTTCGTCCAGCAGCCGCTCGAGGTGGTTGAAGATCCCACAGAAGTTGGGCAGGCTGCTCATGAGCTTCTTGTCGTTCATCAGCTGCATCAGGTAATCTGGGGTCGGCTTGGGCTTCTCCTTCGTTTCCATTTCCCCGACCATATTCCAAGCCCCGCAGCTCACACCGCCCGCCGCCACAGAAGAAAAGGGGGGCACAGGGGGCGGGGGGGCGAGCCCCAAGAAGCCGGGGGCTGCTCCGGGAGGGTCCGCAATCTTCGCCCGCCGCGGGGAAGGAAGGGGACGGGAGGAAGAGGAGGAGGAGGAGACGGGGGGGCAGGGGGGGAAGCCGACTGTCCCCACCGCGCAGGAAACCGAACCGCCCGCTCTGCCCCCCCCACCCCCCGCAGGCACTTTTCCCTCCCGCGGCCGCTGCTCCCACAACGTGGGTCCCGGAGCCGCCGCTGCCGCCGCCGCCGCTCCCGACGCCTTGTCCTCGTCCTCCTCCTCCTCCTCCTCCCGCCGCTCGCCGCTCCCGGGGCTGCCTCCGCTGCCCAGCTCAGCCCGTCCCCTCACGAGTGCCGGCGGGGTGGGGAGGGGGAGGAGGGGTTATCTCCGCGGGGCCCCGCTCTGGGCGCTGGGGGAACCGCTTTCGCTGGGAGGAGGAGGAGGAGCCGCCGCCGCCGCCGCCGCCGCCGCCGCCGGGGTTGTGGTCGCTGCTGCCGCTGCTGGGGCTGCTCGTTGGGTTTCTCTCAGGCTGCTGCTGCCTGCTCCGCCGCCGCCGCCGCCGCCTCTGCCGCGGGCTCGGGGTCTCTCTGGGCTGGTCCCCGACGCTGCCGCCTCTGCCGCTGCTGCCGCCGCGCACTGACTCTCCCGCTCCTCCTCCTCCTCCCCTTCCTCCTCCTCCTCCTCCTCCTTCTTCTCCTCCTCTTCCTCCTCCTCACTCACTTGGCTGTGGAGTTCGCTTCAGTTCAGGCGGCGCTGCCAGCAGCGGCGGCAGCAGCAGCGGCGGCGGCGTCGGCAGGGGGAGGGTAGAGAGGAAGGGGAGGGGAGGGGGAGGAGGAAGGGGGGGGAGAGACACTCGAGGGGAGGGGGAGGAAGGGGAGGGGGAGCAGCGAGGAGACCCGGGCGGGGCGGGGCGAAGGGGGGGGTAAAGGGAGGGGGAGGGGGAGGGGAAAGCGGCCGTTAATCCGAGACTCGGTCGGTGTCTTCCCCACACCCTCACGCTCCCGCTCCTCCCTTCCCTCTCGCCCTCCCGATCACCCCTTTCTGCCCTTTCTATTCCGAGCCTTGGAGTTGTAATCGGCGCCTCCCTCTCCCCCGGGGAATGGGGTGGGGTGGGGTGGGATGAGGGGATAGAAAGAGGAATTTGGGGTGGGAAGGGGGGATTGGAAAGAGGGAGGGAGAAAGGGAAGGAAAGAAGGGGAGAGGGGAAGGGCACGCGGGCGCAGCCCCGCCGAGGCCGTGCCCGGGGGTCCGAGCGTGAGGCGCCGAACTCGGGAGGGGGAGGCGGAGTTCCCCCACACACGCACGCCTCGCCGCCTCTTCCCCCCCCCCCCCCGTTCCTCCACGCGGGGATGTTGAGAAAGACTGGGGCGGAGGAGAGTGGAGATTGGGTGGAAGAGCTACGTAGGCTTCTAGGTGCCGTGAAGCGGGGTGTTTCCTAACGAAAAAATATGAAGAGAGGTGCCGGGGCCGCCCCTACGGTCCCACTCTGCCCGTCTGGCTGTCTGTCGGCTAGTGCCGAAGCTCTCTCCCGAGGCCGCTGGAGACTGGGCCCACTCCCGCACCCGGCATGAATGACAGGAGACCGTGCATGTAGGAGTAAGAAGCTCCGTGTTTTCACGCTGGGCAGAGTGCACTGGGGGGGGGGGGGTCTGGGACAGGCGCGGGTATTTGTCAACAGCTCGTGGGTTCCCCACATTTGTGAGTGCCCCTTGTAAACGCGGCTCCCACGTCTCGCAGTCGACCGCCGGCCTGCCTGCCTCCTAGCCTTTGGCGCGCTCTCTGCCTCGCGCGCGCGCGTTAAGCTATTTGTGGACACCCCGGACTTGCGAGCGTACACCTCTGTGGTCGTGTAGTGTAGGGGAGCGTCTCGCGCACTCCGACGGAGGAATTTCCTGCGGAACTCGCCGCGCCAGCTTCATCGCCTCCCCCACCCCGGCTGAGCGCGTGCGCGAACTCGCTGGTCGGCGTCCTGTTTTTATTATACTTAAAAAAAAAAAATTGTGTCTCCAAAAAGAAACACTCCCCTTGCTTCGCTGGGGGCCCGTCGGGGTGGGCATCACGTGGTCTGGGCACGTAGCTGTAAGGTCCGAAGGCGCCTGCGCAACAAGGAGCCCACGGCTACTGAGGAAAGGATTTGGTAGCTGGCTGGTCACGCCCCTTTCCTGGGGTCTTTCTCTGCCCCTCCTACTGTCCGAGGTTGAGAAAGCTAGGGGAGTAGGGAGGGGGCAGTGGGGTGGGGCTCTCTAATTTATGCGCCTGCGTGACGTGAGGTGAGTGTGGTCTGTTTCTCCGCTAAAGTGGGTCTGTTGGGCAAGTGTTCATGCCCGGCCGAAGCTTGGGGACATCGTTTTCGTCTCTTGAGTGGCGTCGGAGCGTCAACGGCTTTGGCCAAACCACCGGCTACTCTGGCGACCACCACCTCGGGGCAGGGTTCGTCCGGGCCGACCCTGCGCGGCTGTGCCCAGCCTTCTCCTGGGACTCCGGCCGCGGCCGCGGCACCGTTGAGCCGGCCCCGGGCTCCCTGCCCCCGGCTTTCACCGAGAGACTGCTATCGGTTCGGCTTGAAGCGCCCCGGGGGCTCTCGCTAATTGTCCCGCTTTGCTTTTGCTGCTTTTTGCTCTAACAGACACAGAGAGTAAGGGCTGCAGTACCCTTCCCCTTTCCCCGCCCCCTCACCCCCATCCTGCCTGGGCTTGGGGCCGCGATGTGACGGAGATCGAGAAGCTGACTTTTGTTTTCTCTCCAAACACGGAATTAATGTGTTTACTACAATTTATTCATCCTCGGTACAAATAGCTTTCCCTTGAGCATTTTCTGGTCGTGATCTTAGCATTGGCATTGTAAATGCCATTCATGAAACCCCACGGTTTTCTCCCCCCAGCCTTTTAAAAATTTTGCTTGCTTGGGGATTTTTTTTTTTTATTGCTCACTTTTTCCTCTCTCCTGCTCCCCATCCCAAAACAAAAATGCAAAAAGAATAAAAGTGAAGTGTCAGGAGTGGGAGAGAATGAAGGGTCTGATAGACCTGCGATCCCTCTGTATACTCGTGTGCACACACCCACTAAGCTGAATATAGCCTAAGTATAACATGACAATAAATGGGCGAACCACGTAGGAAACAATTGTGGGTGGAAAAAAAAAGATCTTTGTTGCGACTGACAGTATCATTACTATTTAATGTTATCTTGTCCAGGCAGTAAGGAAGTGTCTCTTTAGGTGGAAGATACACATGTCTGCATTTTTCCGTTACTCTCAAAGTCAATAATCTAGCATACAAAAGTATGAGTACAGCAGTTATATAATAAATGGAATGTTATGGCATTGTAAATACAGTGGTTGGAATTTATTGTTTTATAATGGCATCAGCATTCAGTAATAAAAAGTGCCACTGAGATAATCCAGTAAAGCGTGGTAGGGATTTTGAATTGCAAAACAGTTAGCATTTATGTTTACAAACCTCTCAAAGATAACTGCAATGAACAAGGGGACTGTCTGAACTCATTACGAAATACCACAGATTTTAAACATTTTCAAGTGTATTTGAAAAAAAAGGGGCATAGTGTAATATAATGTTGAAGTTCTCTTTCTGCTTATAGGTTAGGTATCAGCCTATTCTGAAACTATATTTTATTACAAATAACTTTTAGTGTACATAGTATTTAAAAAATAAAACAGATTCTAAACTGACCATTCTGGAATTACATTTAATTTGGACAGATTACTTGGTCTTCTCTTTACAGTGTTGGCATAAATTATATAATATTTACCATGTAACATTTGAAATGTAATATTTATTTCAATTAAATTTTAATAATAAAAGGTGCTTTCACATTTAAATGCTGAATAATAGAAAAGTATTATCTGAAATGCATTTCAAATTTAAGTCTATTTTCTTGACTAACTTCTGTTAATGTGTTTTCCCTTGTCAAGTCTGTAGTTTGTGGGGTTTTTTGTTGTTGTTTTTAAATCAGATTTTAATTGCTGAGATCACCTTGGTAAGCTACTTAAATAAATTTGATCTTCAAATATTTAATCTTTCTCCCAGTTCTTAAAGACCTATAGAAGCAAAAAACAAAACAAAACAAAAAACCACCTGCTTAATGATCCAGTTAAGATTTGGGCCAGATTAGGCAGAATTATAAATTTTAATCAAAAAGTTGTGGATTTAAAAAGATAAATAAACTTTCATTTATGTTTAACTTCTATATACCAATCATGGTCTAATAGGGTTAGAGCAGGACGTTAATAATTATTGACGATAAATTATTTTATCTAGTAACATAAATTATTTAATCACCCTTCTTAAGATTGAGAACCATTGTGGTTTACCACACAGTTGGCCTGGGATCCAGGAAGACCTGAGTTCAGTTCCCACCATATGGTAATCTGACCATATGACCATGAGCAAATCACTCTACCACTAAAAACTCCTGGCAACTGTAAGACTAAATTGCAGAGAAAGTAACAACCTGCACTGGTAAGAGTTCCTTCATAGGAAGCTTTCTGTTCTAGTGAAATCACAAATCCAGTTCCTATTCTTATTACCATTTATCATCAGGTACCTCCATTGTAACATCAGCAAAAACACAACCCTCTCAGCGATAGAAAGCTGACATGATTTCTTTTGTTGTGCTATTTCACATCCCCAAGTTTAGTTAGTGGGTTGATAGAATGAGAGGGTTTTTTCAAGGTGTCTAACATTAGTTAATATTATTTATTCATGGGGGACGGGAGGGGTGGGGAGATGACTTAGGGTTATCATTCATTTAACAAATATTTATTGAGCACCTGTGTATAAAAAAAGCACTGCACCAAAGAAAATTCAAAAATAATTGCTAATAGCACATTAGAGGTCAACTAACCAATCCTTTCGTTTTGCAAAAGAGGAAATTAAAACCCAAATAAGAGGTAACTTGCCTATGGTCCCAATCAAGTAAGTGGCAGATGTGGAAATAGAACCAGGTTCTAGCTCACTGCTGTTTCAATTTTACCAACCTTTTCCTAGTACCTTACCAGCTACAGTTTTCTTGTAGGATGTTTTTGAAGTACCTCCAATTGCTCTTTAAGTAAGGCACAGCTCAGCACCTCTGGACTACTGCATTGTTGACCAACCAGCATAACTTACTACCATCTGTGTGAATAACAGCTGAGGATATGACTATGAAGTAATGCTTTTGGATTGCCATTCTCAAAGGCTGCCACACAGGGTAAATGCCAAAGAGACTGGAGCCTTTCAGGCGAACTAGACCTGTATTTTGGAAGTAATTGGAGTCTGCCAAGACTTTATAGTCACATTTTTTAAACCAAAAACCAATCTTACCTACCTGATGTCTTATGAACTGTGAGATTTGGCACTGAATGACTTTGAATTGTGTTAAAAAAAAAAAGTTAAAAAAAACCAACACCCTACCTTCAGAGAATGAAAATTTGCCACCATTTAGGGTAGGTACTTTTCTCAGTGTTTGCATCCAAGTCACCTAGCTCCTGGTACATATTAGGTGTTTAAAGAAATATTTGTTGGTGAACCAATTGATGCTATACAAAACTATGTCCTATAGAGCCTAAAATAACTCCAAGAATCCGTGTTGGCAACTTGGAGTCATCCTCAGCTCTTTACTGTCTTTCATGGTCCCTCCTCCCCCCATAACTAACTAGTCAGGTGCTGGGTCTTAGCTGTTCTACTGCCATATCTCTTACCTGTGACTCCTTGTTCAACTCTTCTTACTGTTTTCTAATTCATCTCCCTGATTCCAATTCATCCTCCACAAAACTGATATTCCAAATCTGACTTTGTTATTCAAGAAACATAGTAGCTTCTTTTATACTTAAAAATAAAATACAAACTCCTCTGTTACAGCTTGCGAGTAAGCCCTTCACAATTTACCTCCAGCCTATCTTTCTAGATTGATTTCACGTTATCCCTATACTACACCGACGCCAATTAGTTCTCTGTACATGATATTCCATTTCCCATTCCTGTAATGCTTTCCCTCTCCTTGGCTTCCTGAAATCCCTGGCCCCCTTCAGCTCTAGAGCAGTGTCCTACCAGAGGTCTTTCACATTGTCCTAGTGGTTAGTATCCCTCCTCAGCCCACAAATTACTTAGAATTCATACTGTATTTTCATATTTGTTTATTTGATGTTTCTTCCCAGTAGAATTAAAGCTCTTTGAAAGTATGGGCTGTTTCTTGTTTTTGTATCGCCAGTGGCTAGCAGAGTTTCTGACACATAGTTGGGGCTGAAATTGAGAGAAGTATGGACCAGTGGTGAGGAGATTTGGTTTCTAAGGTCTAGTTCTGACACTAACTAACATTGTGTGACCTTGGGTTTATCTTCTCTCTAAATCCATTCTCTAGACCACTGTAAAATGAGGATATTAGACAAGGTGATTTCTACTTCAGGGGTCTTGTTGGATCAGTCATACATTGGAAAGAATAAAAAACAGATGCTACTACCTTTGGTGTAGTATACAAAAAATTTACCATGAGTATGAATCACCATTGCACATTAAAATGTTACATTACAGAGGGAAGAGAAAAGCAAAAGAATACTTTGGTAGGCCAACTAGTTACGTTAAACTGTGATTTAAGTTCACATTAGCCTCCTTTCTGACAATAAACAAAATGCCCCAAACTGTATTTTAGAAGATAAGATCCCCTATTTGTTGCATTAGTAGCAGTTAATCAGTTTCTGATTTGGTGGTCGAGATGTGAAATACAAGTCTTGCAACAATTGAAATGGAAATCATATGCAAAGAAACTAATAAAAATCCTTGCATTTATTTTTAATACAGATTTAGTAAATAATTTTGATACTTAAGAGGGAATTATTTTATTCTGTAAAATGTTTATTTTTAATCTAAAAGTAAGTTGGTCATAAAGACCAATCCAGTTTCTTGAACACCCACAACAAATGCTAAAATCATGTATATGATTCATGTGCACAGATATTTTCCAGCACCTCAAATTATTTTTTCAAATCATTAAACTTAACAAGAAAGGAATTTCTTTCATTCTAAAGGAATATTTGCATTGGCCCTCCTTTTATAAATGCCACTACTTTTCTTGTATTTAGTAGACTAAGAAAATAAAAGGTCACAGCAAATGTTTTCAGTTCCCTCATGAATACAGGTCATGTATAGATCTAGATGCAGCTCATGGATTGATATTTTTGAGTCAATTTTATTTTTTTCCAGTCATGTTAAAAACTGAGTTCTGAACATCTATTCAACATGTCAATCTGATTCTGTCTTGAAGATTACCAAAAAAATTGTAACCAACTCTCATGCGTAGATTTTCAAGAAAGGCAAACCAAGCTGGAAATTTTGAATCTGTCTACTGCCTTACCTTCATTGGTCTCACCACATTACTTTATTCCAGACTTAGACAAAAGGGACATCCTATATCATTGTATTATAATTAATAATTAAGGATGTTAAGGATGCTATCAGTGGGATGACTTCACTTGTAATTATGAATTTCTTCCATGGCTTTCGGCCCTTAACATTTTGAGATTTTCACTTAGAAGCTATTTTTTTGCTAACATATATGTTATTCCATTTTCATTAAACTGAATTAAATGAGAAAATAACAAAAGGTTTGCTCTTAATCTATTTATAAATATGAAACCCCTGATTCCTTTAGTGGGAGGAAGAGAAGGGGAATAAGTATTTAGTCCCTACTCTGTGCCAGTCACAACAACTCAGTCAAATATATATTATCCCATTTTACAATTGAGGAAACTGAGGCAAACAACGACTAAGTAACTTGGGTCAAAAAGCTAGTAAATGTGTGAGGTCAACTTTCAACTCAGGTCTTACTGAGTAAAGCTCATTGTGCTATCCACTGTAACACCAGCTACTTCTAAAGGTCTGTAAAGAGACCTTTATGTAAAATAAATAGCCTGAGCAAAGCAAGTCTTAAGATATCATTTATAGTATTAAATAAAAAACAAAAATACCAAAATTTGGCATTTTTTCTTAATAATCAAAAATAATGCAGAAATTAAATCATTTGGTAAATCCATTTACTTCATCAGTGAGGCTACTTCCTCTACTGATATAGACCCAAACCATATCATATCTTTTTATGTATGTTATTCTTGCTAGATTACTTATTAAGCACCTGACATATATGAACCACTGTGCTGTTTAAAAATTTTTTTAAAAACCCAACAACCCTGGCCTCAAAAAGGTCAAGAGGAAAGGGAACATACTATGGTTTAAAAAAAAAAAAAAGCAGACAGGCACCACAAAATATGATTGAACTCTGCAGAATTCTCAGTTGCTAATAGGGATTCAGATTAGCATACAGAAAAATGCTTAATAAATTTGAGAATGACACAATGCCTGACACACCATGTTTAATCAATTCTTGACTTGCTCAGTTTACAGCTTAGACAATTGAGACCCAAAGAGATGAAATTACTTGCCCAAGGACACACAGACAGAGTAATTTGCAGAACTGAAGATTCAGATCCAAGTTTTTGCTTTCTATTAACAATGCTTTTGCCCCTATAACAGTATGCTTTCTATTTTTCCAAAGTATAACCTCCTTCGGGATAGAGAATGCTTTATTCAACTTTCCTGGATTAACAAAGCCTTTTTAAAATTTTGCCCGTGTATCCATGTTTCCCATCTCCACAACTAATTCAGTACCCTTAATTTACCTTACTACACTGTTTAAATTCCTTTTACTGAGAAAGTATCATTTACATTACAATAATATTTAAACAAGATCTGTCATTAGCATCTAGTGTTGAAAGTCATTGCTTTTTGATAGCATATTAAATGGTAGAATTTCTTATATAGAAAGACCTACCTTTATGATCCCTGAACTAAAGCCTCAGACGTTTTAAGTTTCAAAATATAATTTGTACTTTAGAACTTAAATTTCAAATAGTTATCTTAAGAAAAGTATCATTTTACATTAAATATGTAAAGGCATTTTCAGCATTCTTTAGTATGATGTTTATCATACTAGAGAGGGAATATATATTTGGAAACACTAAGCTTGTAGTCATGAAGAGATCTAGATTAAAATCCCATCTGTAACACTTAATAAATCAATATATCAATATATTGATTCAAAGATGTGCAATGGGCACAATAGGTTACATCATATGACAACTTCCGAATAAGTCATGAAAGAGATATTATTCAGGAGATAACAATTTAAAAAGGAGATGAGCCAGTCACATGGTGAAAGCTAAAGATAACAGGGAGAGCTGAACTGGTACCCACATAATGTTAAGCAAACTAACAAACAAGAAGGCTTACAGCACATGGGGTACACAATCTCAAGGCCTTATGGGAGGAGACAGACAAGAATGAAATAGCATAGATGAATTGCAATTTGTAATCAACATAAACACAATAATGATCCCATATATTCACTGTAATATTGAAGATACCTTGATGTTTTAATACTTTTCCAACTAGATTGGCTGCTCCTAGAAGACAGTGGCCAACTCTTAATATACTGATTGATAAGATGAAATATTATTCATAAAGGAATGTGTCAATGTGATAGAATATTACTATGTTTTATGATACAACATACAGAAAAGCATGAAAAGTTATATAAGAACTATAAAGAACACAGTATACATGAGAACTACAACAACATAGATGGAAAGAACAAAAATTGAAACTGCTTCAAAATTACAATGACCAAGCTTAACTCTAAAGAAAAAGTAGAAGACACCTCTCCTGTGTCTTTGCAGAATTAGGAGACCATGGGTATGTAATATTGCATATTATGCCAGGCATTTTCTACAGGATGATTAATTTTGCCAAACTTATTTTTGTTCCTTCTTTTTACTTAATATTAAGGGGTTACTAGGAGAGATACAGTGGGAAATGTAGTTGATATAAAAAACAAAAGATTTCAATAAAATCTACTTTGTTAAAAAGAAAATTCACATGCATACCAAGCATTGTCATTTGATCTTTATTTAGCTCCAAAATAAAATGCAAAGCAGCACCAGGCATCTCATTATATTTAGTATAAAAAAAATAAGCAAATATAACTTCTATAATGGGAATCAGTGTCTCACCTATACATGTTTTAGTATTTTTCTAATATATGTAGATCTTATTGTGATGGATAAAATACAAATTCAAAAGCTTGGAAAAAGTGATTAGATATGACTTAATAATTGTGCCAGGACTTGTACAGGCAAATGATTTTTGTCCCCAGATCTTTGTACCTAGATGTTTCCCTTTATGAAACTGCACAAATATTACTGTTACCACATAATTTGTTTCAATCTTCGCCTATTTTTAATTACTTAGTTTCAATTTCTCTGTAAAAGTTTGCTTTTGTTAAGTTTTATAGATCTGTGTCAAACAACTTGATTAACTAACATTGATTTCTGCTGTTTGTTACTTGGCTTATTGGTAGTAAGCATCATTTTTAACATGGAAATAAAATGTAGCATAGTAAAATGAGTAACACTTATTTTTTTTTTGTGTGTGTAGCAGTTCTGCAATGTGTGCCCTATATTTAGAGTGTGAGACTGGATTTCGGTGGTGGTGGTGTGAAAATGCAAAAGGAAGCAGGGATAGACATAGAATGTGGATTTCCCAAGGACTAGCTCCTTTTTTCTGGCCAGGTGGAGATTTGAAGGAGTAAAGGGGAAAATGGGAGACAATAAAAGCCAAAAGATATATAAGATAAGAAATAAAGGATGGAAAGTAGTATGGGAGGGAGTCTGAAGCAATGCTGGCTGTCAGCTTTACCCTTTCTACTCAGCTCCTAGCCTTCAGCTTCTTTATCAACTGGTCTACTTGCAACACTATGACCCTTTTCTTCCTACAACCTCTCTCCTCTGAATGGTAACTTAAAGTGATGGAGAGAAAGTGGTCGTCCCATTTATATACCACACTAGTCAAATATTAGACCCAAACTTTATCCTCTCTAGTCAGGTATGTTTCAACATTTATTCGGGTCACATGCCTGATTCACAGAAAACTACTTCACTCAGTGAAACATTTCCACCCAAATCCTTTAATTCTCATGTTACTTTTTAATGGTAATAAATATTTTCTGATGTGAAAAAAACAACACCTAAAACATAGCAGAAAGACATATACTTATAACAGTCTGATGAAGAAGGATGCCTTATATCTATATTCTCTTATACTTGGTACTTGATAATAACAAACAATTCTTAAGTTATCCTCATGCTTTTAAAAAATATAAAAATATAATGATGCCTTGGTGTCCCCTATATACCAAATTTCAAAATCTTACAGAAATGCATGGTTCTTCCCTTGAATCCAAACAATGCAACAAGTTAAATCAAAATCCCATAAGATCGGTTAACCGTTTGCTAGTTTGTTTTTTTAAGACTAACAGTCCTGAATTTTTAAGCAAATATATAATGTGTAGCAAGCTATGATGTATGGTTTAGGATTTGTATATCTTTATCTAGGGTAGAATAGGAAAGGGAAGGCAGGAGTTTTGCCAGCTTTTTGCCCCTTCCCAGGAATTTTGACATTAGGATACAAAGGAACAAGTGCACTGTTGCATTTGTATATGCAATGTATATGTAAGTATTCTACAAGGAGTGGGGTTTAATAGAAAGAGCAGGGGCCAAGGAGGTCAGGAAACCTGAGTTCTAGTCCTAGCTTTGACTCATTCAATTCACCAAAGATTTATTAAATGCCTATTTTGTGCAATGTACTGCTCTAGGCCATAGGAACACAAAGACAAAAAATTAAATAGTCCCTGCCCTCATGAAGCTTACATTATTAGTCTATGACCTAGCTGTACCTTCCTGGGTCAGATGCCTTACCTCTGTAAACATCAGTGATCCTTATCCATAAAGTGAAGGGGTTTGATGAAGTTGATCTCCCAGACTCAGGCTCTCAGATTTGATGATAATATTTCATCTCAAGGCTGACTTAAGACTTCAGCATTGCTCCAAAACCCAGCTTCCAGCTGAAGTGTAAAAGAAACAACTGTGGAAGGATAGTTACCTATTCTAGGTAAGCTATTCTACGCTAGGGAAAGTAAGAATCTTCCTCTTATTCACCAGACTTAACTCTTCACTTTCCTTAGGAACCAACTTGCCCAGAATCACAGCTCTCTGATAACAGGCATGAAGATAATGGATACCATTCTCTAACACTATAAGTTTCAGGTAGAACAATAGCCTAAAATGTAGGGTCAAAGATGATAAATCAAAATGGACCTTGTATTATCAATTTCCAGGATGGCAATAATGCATTGATCAACATTCTAGGGGCTGCTAGGTGGCACAGTAGATAGAGCACTGGCCCTGGAGTCAGGAGGACCTGAGTTCAAATCCAGCCTCAGACACTTGACACTTAATAGCTGTGTGACCCAGGGCAAGTCACTTAACCCCAATTGCCTCACCAAAAAAAATCCCACCAAACATTCTAGGTGTTGTCATTCAAATAGTCATGAATGAAGTTAACTATATACTCTGCTCATATCTTGTCTTCTTGTCTATTAGGACATGGTAAAAGGATTTGTCAAATTCTCTGATAAAAAACAGTTATTTTGCACATTGCCCTTATATATTAGCCTGAAAACTAAGTCCAAAAAGAATTGAATTAAGTCAAGTCTGATGTGATTTATTCTTATGGTTTATTCTTATATGGTGATCATCTCTTCCTATTCCAACTGCTAACAAACCAATTCTGACTAGGATGGACATCAAACTCAAAGAAGATATGGCAGGCCTTATTTAAGATTCCCAGAAGATGGGGAGATTTAGCATGAAACTACCTAGCTCTCTCAAATTCCTGTAGAAATAATGCCTCAAAGTTTGGAGGGCAGGTAGTACAGGAAACTTATTCTCATCAGAACTGGGTTAAAGAGGGAATAACATAAACATTTAGTAAGGCATAAAACTACTTAACTTACAAAGAAATAGCAGAACAAGAGGATAGGATAAGGGAGGGACTCTTAGAAGATTGGGGATTAATAAATAGGGCAACAAGACAGAATAAGGGAGGGACTTTTAGAAGGATGTGTGGATTAGCAAGGCAGTGGTCAGAAGTAAATTCGATTTCTAAAGTGGGATAAGGTAAAAAGAGAGAAGAATAAAGAAGAAAAAGCATGAAGGGAAACACACAGCTAGCCATTATAATTTTGAATGGGAATAGGATAAACTCACCCATAAAACAGAAATGTATAACAGAATGGATCAAAAACCAGAAGGCAACAATATATTGTTTATAAGAAACACATTTGAAAATAAGAGATACACATAGAGTTAAAATAAAGGACGGTGGTAGAATTTAGTATGCTTCAGCTGATGTAAAAAAAAGCAGGGGTAGCAACCATGATCACAGTTAACAGTAAAATAGATTATATTAAAAAGATAATATGGGAAACTACATTATATAAAAAGATACCATAGATAATGAAATAACAATATAAAACATACATGCACCAAATGCTATAGCATTCAAACTTTAAAGGAAAATGAATTAGAGGTGGAAATATATGCAAAACTATAATCATGGAGGGTTTTAACCTCTCAGAACTAGATAAATCTAACCAAAAAATAAAAATCTTAAAATGAACTAAATATGATAGACATCTGTAGAGAACTGAATTGGAATTAAAAGAAATATACCTCTTTTTAGTGGCACATGGGACCTTTACAAAAATTGACCCCATTTTAGATCTTATAAAACTTTATAGTTCAATGCAGAAATATTAAATACGTCCTTTTCATATCATGATGCAATAAAAATTTCATTCAACAAAGGACCATGGAAACACAGGTTAAAAATTAATTGGAGGAGGGGCAGCTAGGTGGCGCAGTGGATAGAGTACTGGCCCTGGAGTCAGGAGTACCTGAGTTCAAATCCGGCCTCAGACACTTAACACTTACTAGCTGTGTGACCCTGGGTAAGTCACTTAACCCCAATTGCCTCACTAAAAAAAAAATTAATTGGAAGGGGCAGCTAGGTGGTGCAGTGGATAGAGCACCAGCCCTGGATTCAGGAGGACCTGAGTTCAAATTTGGCCTTAGACACTTGACACTTACTAGCTGTGTGACCCTGGGCAAGTCACTTAACCCTCACTGTCCTGAAAAAACAAAAACAAAAACAAAATTATTTGGAGACTAAATAACTTAAAGAATGAGTGGGTTAAAGAACAAATCATAGAAAACAAGAATTTTATTAAAGAGAATTATAATAATAAGGTAACATCAAAACAGGGATGCAGAAAAAGCAGTAATCAGAGGAAAATATATATCTCAATGGTTACATCAATAAAACAGCAGATCAATGAATTGGGAATGCAATTTTTAAAAATAGAAAATGAAAAAAATCCCCAAATAAACACCTAAGTAGAATTCCTAAAAATTAAAAGTGAGATTAGTAAAATTGAATATAAGAAAATCATTGAATTAATAAATAAAACTAGGAGTTGGCTTTATGAAAAAAGACCTAGATAAGCCATTGGTTAATATGATTTGGGGGACGGGGTGTACAGCAAATTTCTTTAATAAATGTCTCATATCCAAGATATATAAGGAAATGATTCAAGTATACAAGAATGATATTCATTCCCCAATAGATAAATGTTTCAAAGCTTCAAACAGGCAGGGTTGGATTTTTTTGTTTGTTTTTGCTGTTTTAATTTAGTTAATTTTTTTTGTTACACTTAAAGTTCTGAACTGTCTCCCTCACTCCCCACCTTGCACTAGAGAAGGCTTCCATTTGACATAGATAGATAGATAGATAGATAGATAGATAGATAGATAGATAGATAGATAGATAGATAGATAGATAGGAAGGAAACTGTACTATACATATTTCTATTCATATAGATTGAAGCATGCAATTTTTCACTTTCATTCTTTTTCATTTATTCTAGTTTTCTTGAACAAAATGACTAATAAGGAAATGTTTTACATGAAGGCATGTGTACACTTAGGAAATCCTAAAGAATCAACTGAAAAGGTGGTTGAAACAACTTATTTTAGCAAAGTAGTGGGATATAAAACAAACCCACATAATGTCATCAGCATTTCTATATATCACCAACAAAGAGCTTCAAGAAGAGATAATAAGAGTTCATTTAAAATAACCATAAAGAAAAAAACTTCCAGAACCAAAATGGTGGCATGAGGCAAGAACTTGCCTGAGCTCTCCCAAATTTGTCTCCAAACAACCTTGTAATAATACCTCAAAATCATTTTTGGAATGGTAAAGCAGTTTTCCAGCCCAGGACAGGTTGAACGGTCAGCAGGAAAAATTGATCTCACTGGGATGGGAGGGGACCATGATTCAGCACAAGCTGTACTCAAGCAGCCAGCTGCACCACATCCCAGGGGACCAGCAGCAAGACTCTGAATCCTGGGCCAAGCCACCAGCAAGAGCTCATTCCCAATACAAACTAGCAGCATAACTCTGAGCCTGAGGCAAACCATAAATGAAGCCTAGTCCCTGGTGCAGGCCAGCAGTAAGGCCCTACCCTCAGTACAAGCCAGCAGAGCAACCAAGCAACAAGACCCCACCCCTGGAGTAGGTCAGCAGCAAGACCTTGAGCCCCAGCACAAGAAGTCTGTGATAATACCCTCTCAATTCCAGAAACAGAGTCCAACTTTCACAAAAAGTAAATAGTCACAAAATAGGCAGGAAAATGAGCAAAAAAAAAAAATTTGACCATGGAAAGTAATTATGATCACTGGGAGGCTCAAGGCACAAACTTCGAAGATGACAACAATGTCAAAACAGCAAAGCCTCCAAGAAAAATGTGATTTGGTCTTCAGCCCAAAAAGAACTCCTGAAAGAGCTCAAAAAGGATTTTTAAAGTCAAATAAAAGGTAGAAGAAAAAATAGGAAAAGAAATGAGAATAATGCAAGAGAATCATGAGAAAAGAGTCAGCACCTTCATAAAAGAAGCACAAAAAAAAAATGGAAGGAGATATACAAAAATTCACTAAAGAAAATAACTTACAAAGTAGAATTTGCCAAATGGAAAAGGAGGTACAAAAACTCACTGAAGAAAATAATTCCATAAAAATTAGAATTGGGCAAGTGAAAGCTAATGACTTCATGGGACAACAATAAGCAATAAAAACAAAATCAAAAGAATGAAGCAATAGAAGAAAATGTTAAATGTCTCATTGGAAAAAAAAACTGACTGGGAAATAGATCCAGGAGAGATAATTTAAGAATTATCAGACTACATGAAATTCATTATCAAAAAAAAAGAACATGGTTAGCATATTTCAAGAATCTGTCAAAGAAAAATGCCCTGATATCCTAGAATCGGAAGGCAAAAGATAATTTGGAAATATCATTGATCATCCCATGAAAGAAATCCTTAAACGAAAATTCCCAGAAATATCGCAGCCAAATTCCAGAGCTCCCAGGCCAAAGAGAAAAGATTGCAAGCAACCAGAAAGAAACAATCCTAATATTGTGGTGCCACAGTCAGGATTACACAGGATTCAGCAGCTTCTATATTAAAAGACCAGAGGACTTAGAATATTATATTCCAAAAGTCAAAGGAACTAGAATTACAACCAAGGATAACCTTTAATGAATTTTAATGAAATAGAGGACTTTAAAGTGTTCCTAATGAAAAAAAAAACAACTGAACAAAAAATTTGATCATCAAATATAAGATTCAAGAGAAGCACATAAAAAAGTCAACAGGAAAGGGAAAACAGAAGGATTCAATAAAGTTAAACTTTATATGACTACATGGGAAGATGGTAACTTGTGACTCTTAAGAACTTTATCACTATTAGGGCAGTTAGAAGTATACAAAGACAGATGGTTCAGGTGTGATTTAACTTTGATGAAATGATATGCAAAAATAATGTGATGAGAAAGATGGATGCACTGGAAGGAGAGGGAAGGGAAGAGAAAGAATGGTATAAATTGTCTCATAAAAGGAACATGAAAGACCTATTACACAGGAGGGGAAGATAGGATGGGTGTCAGACAACACTCAAACCTTACTCTCATCAGAATTGGCTCAAAGGAAATAACATACACGCTGATTTTTTGGATATAGAAATCTATCTTACTCTATAGGGAAGTAAGAAGGGACAGGGATAAGAGAAGTGGTGGAGAAGCAGGGGAACTGATAGAAGAGAGATGGTAGAAGTAAAACACTTGTGAGGAGGGACAGGGTGAAAGATGAGAGAGAAAGATAAACAGAGGGGAAACAGGCAGGAGAGAAATACATAATTACTATAACTATAAATGTGAATGGGATGAACTACTCATCCATAAAATGGAAGCAGATAGTAGAATGGATCAAAAATCAGAATCCTACAATATGTTGTTTATAAGAAACACATTTGAAGAACAAAGACAGAATAAAGGTAAGGAGCTGGAGCAGAATCTATTATGCTTCAGCTGAAGTAAAAAAAAAAAACCAGGAATCACAAAAATGATATCAGGCAAAAGCAAAAATAGATCTAATTAAGATATAAGCAGGGGCAGCTAGGTGGCACAGTAGATAGAGCACCGGCCCTGGAGTCAGGAGTACCTGAGTTCAAATCCGACCTCAGACACTTAACACTTACTAGCTGTGTGACCTTGGGCAAGTCACTTAATCCCAATTGCCTCACTAAAAAAAAAAAAAAGATATAAGCAGGGAAACTACATTTTACCAAAAGATACCATAGATAATTATGTAACATCAATAGTAAACATATATGCACCAAATGGTATAGCACCTAAATTTTTTAAGAAATTGTGTTACAGGAGGAAATAGACAATAAAAAGTGTGGGGGGTGGGGGAAGATCTGTTTGTACAAGGGTATTTATAGTATCTCCTTTTATGTTGTCTATGAATTGGAAATTAAGGGGATGCTCATCAGTTAGGGAATGGCTGAATGAGTTATGGTATATGAATATAATGGGATACTATTGTGCTACAAGATGACAAGCAGGATGATTTCAGAAACACCTGGAAAGACTTACAAGAACTGATGCAGAGTGGAAGGAGCAGAACCAGGAAAACATTGTGCACAGTAACAGCAATATTGTATGGTGAATAGCTGTGAATGACTTAGCTATTCTCAACAATCCCAAAGGACTCATAATGAAAAATGCTATCCACCTACAGGAAAAAACAACAACAACTAATGGAGTCTGAATACAGACCAAAGCATGCTATTTTCCACTTTCTTTATTCTTTTTTTGGAGGTAGGGCAATTTTAAGTTTTCTTCCACAAAATGACTGTTATGGAAACATGCTTTACATGACTGCACATGTATAACCTATATCAGATTGCGTACTGTCTAAGGATGGGGGAAATAATTTGGAATTCAATTTTTTTAATGTTTAAAATTGGTTTTATATGTAAATTGAAAAAACAAAATATTATTTAAAAATAAAATAACCATAGACAATATAAAATCCCTGGGAGTATATCTACCAAGACAAATTCAGGAACTACATAAACATAATTATAAAACAAAGTCAAATTCAAATAATTGGAGAAATATTAATTGTTCATAGGCAGGCCAAACAAATATAATAAAAATGACAATTCTACATAAATTAATCTACTTATTCCAATTAAGTTACCAAAAATTATTTTATTGAGCTTGAAAAAATAAATAAAATTCATTTGGAAGAACAAAAGTTCAAAAATATTAAAGGAATTAATGGGAGGAGGATGTAAAGGAAGGAAAACTACCAGTGTCAGATCTTAAACTGTATTATAAGGCAGTAATTACCAAAACTATGTGGTGCTGGCTAACAGTGAATTGGTGAAATAGAGTAAGTATACAATACACAGTAGTAAATTATTATAGTAACCTGGTGTTTGATAAATTTAACGATTTAAACATTCAGGATGAGAATTCATTGGTAAATAGTTGTTGGGAAAACTGGAAAATCATCTGGCAAAAACTAGAGAATGTGGAAAAATTGGGACACTAATATGTTGCTGGTAGAATTGTGAACAGATCTAACCATTGTGGAGAGCAATCTGTAATTATCTCCAAAGAGTTATAAAATTGTAGATACCTTTTGACCCAGGATTACCACCATTAGTTCTGTTTCCTAAGGTGATCAGCAAAAAGGGAAAATAACCTATATATTCTAAAATATTTATAGCATCTCTCTTTGTGGTGGTAGTAGGCCTCCACGAGTCATGGATGACCATGGATTAGCACCTTGAAGAGCCACAGGCCACAGTGTGGCTGTGCAGTCTGATGTGGAAGCCGCAGATCCTGAGTGACTTATAACCGGTAACTGCCGCATCCCGTGTTGTATCTACCCTATGAGGAGTAGCTGAAATGTCCTCTCCAGGGCACTGGCCTGGGTAGATCAATATGGAAAACAAGCTGTTGCCCTTGAAGCAGGTTTTCCCTCCTGGCGACATTGGTGGATCCAAAGGAAAAGCAGAGCCAATACAGTTTGGCACCAGGGCCTCCGAAGGAGTTGCCAGAGGGATGTGATGTCCAACATCCAGCTGTTTAAAGCATTCGACTCCTGATTTTTCCTGGGGGTTAACTCCTGAAGCCTTTCCCATATATGCGTATAGCCACAAGGCAGCAGAGGTTTAAAATCGGTTTCCTTCCCCTAGGCAGGTTGCCTGCCAAGGTTAATGAGCCCCACCTGCCCAAAGGGATGACCATCAATTAAGGAATGACTAAGCAAGTTGAGAGGTATATGATTGTGATGGAATACTACTGTGCTGTAAGAAATGACAAACATGGGCTGGTTTTAGGAAAACATGGAAAAACTTACATGAAATAATGAAGAATAAAATGATCAGAACCAAGAGAACATTGTATACAGTAACAGCAATATTGTTCAAAGAGCAAATGTGAATGACTTAAGTTATTCTGAGTTATATATATATTCAAATCAGCTACAAAGGACCTTTGAAGGAAGATGCTATTCGCCTTCAGAGAAAGAACTGATATATAGAACTATGTATTGTATAGTTTTATATGTGTGTATAGACATGTATGTATGTATGTATCTGTCAAATGTTGGCCTTCTCTAGTGTGGGATTGGAAATGAGGTTGGAAGAGAAATATCTTGGAGCTCAAATGTAACAAAAATAAAATAAAATATTTTTAAATGATTCCAGTGATCTCTCTTATGGGGAACATAGCCTTAATTGTCCATAGTCCTGTTGTGGTGGAAAAAATTCTGGACCTGGAGTTAGAAAATCTAGGTGTGAATCATGGATATGCAACCTTGGTCAGTTGACAACTTCTTTGCATTTCTTCACCTGAAAAATGGGCATAATAGTACTAGCCCTGCCTCCCTGATGTGCTTCTTGTGACAGAAGCTTCAAAAACTAAATATAAGCCTTTTTTTTTTTGTTAAACCCATTGGGCAAAGTAGATGAAATCCAGATAGGTGCGAAGGTACAGGCCACATGACCTATCCCCCTTCTCTTCCTCCCCTCTCTAGTCACCTCAAGAGCTAAGCAGATATACAGTAGAAAGAAATGTAATTAGTCCTTTTAGAAATTTGATCATGTGAAGGTAATTCATCTTTCCCTTTCCACTCCCATATGTAAAGTGATTAAGAAACTGCAATTCTTCCCCTCTATGGTCTTCCCCTTCCCCAGAGGTTATACTGTAAGACTTAGAGAGTGTCTGCTATTTTAACTCTGAGGAAGGGTAAAGAGCTAATGTGAACCAGAACTGCAAAAGATTAGAAAGCAATGTAAAAACTGAAGGGAATATAAAACTGGAAAATAGAAGGTAGGTTTTTCCATCTTTTTTTCTTGTTTGTTTGTTTGTTAGTTTGTTTATTTGAAGAGGGGAACTATCAAAACTTTTGGAACCTTAGGGATAGCTAGAACTCTAAGGACAACTACTTCTGGTATGTTTTTCTTGAGACTTCCTTTGTAGGGCCTTTTTCCTTTGGGTCTAGGGGTTATGAGCAGACCATGGGACTCAAGGTATTTTTTTTCCCCACACCCCTCACCTTTTTCTCCCCTTTGCCTCTTCAGAGATTTCAGCTGTCCCCAAACTCCAGTAATCTTGGAAAAGCATAACCCTGCCCCCCATCAGGGATATAAAGGTGACACAGTGGAAAGAGTACTGAATATGAAATTTAAATTTAAATCCTGGCTTTAATATTTACCTGTCCTTGTGATCCTGTCTAGTCATTTCATCCCCAGAGCATCAGTTTATTCACAATATTTCTCTATATACATTTGAAAAATTATGAAATCATAGATGTGGATCAATAATATAAAATATTATTTTATCTATAATCTATTATGCAGAGTCAGAGTCACCTTGTATATTTTGTGGGGCCTAAATAAAAATCAAAATGACAGCACATTTATGTATGTGTGTGTATATATATAAATATATATATATATATATAAATATATATATATATATATACATATTTTGTTTGATTTCAAGGTCAACATGCTAATGTTTAGTGCACATATTGATTAAGATACTCCTTATAATAACTGAAAACCTTCTGAAACCCATGAATTGGGAGACACAGAAGCAAATAATAATGATATCTCTAAAGTCCCCTATTGCTCTAAATCCATTTTCTATCTGGATACATGCATGCCTTTTCTGTATAACTATGGTATAGACATAGTTGCTATGACTTAATAAAGTCATCCAAGTAAAGTACATTAATCTAAACTTTCTTCAAAGTAGCCAACATGCTTAATCTCAATTACAAGAAACATCCCTCTTTTCAATGAGAAGCCTCTTTGTATGTGAGTTAATGAGCATAATTTACCATTTGACTACAATATTTCTCTCTCTCTCTTTTTTTTTTTTTTTGCGGGGCAATGAGGGTTAAGTGACTTGCCCAGGGTCACACAGCTAGTAAGTGTAAAGTGTCTGAGGCTGGATTTGAACTCAGGTCCTCCTGACTCTAGAGCCAATGCTCTATCCACTGCACCACCTAGCTGCCCCTACAATATTTATAAGGTTAAAAGATTTCCTAGCTTGCAAGTCTCTAGGTCCACAAGTAAGCAAAATATACTCCATGATGATATACTCCAATTCAAATGGAGAAAACAAAGAGTTTTCTTAAAAGTCATGGTTGCCATCAAGTCGATGTCAAATTAAATTCTCCAAAAGATGTCCCTGATCTTCATAGACATCTCATGTTCAGGAATCACATTTCATTTCTTCTCCTTCCAAGGAGCATTTATTTAACAGCATATGAGTTCAGCACTCTACTCTATACCATAAAGAATAAAGAATGTAAAAGGAGTAAACAAAATGATCCCTGCTTTGAAAGACCTCATTCTAGCTGAGGAAAGAACACATGCACAAATATGATGTATGGCTACCCTAAAAAAATTTTAAAATTGGACTGCATTGGAAGTAATTGCTTTATTAATTATCTTGGGGGAGGGTAGAAGGGGAACAGAAAAATACTAAGGAGTTGTTTGATCATTTGTCTAAGGTATTATATCTACAGAAGGGAGCCCAGATCTTTCTGATGAATCCAGCACTCTTATCTCCTGAAAAGTACTGCTTCTAAGTACTTTGTAGTATGTGTGATCCCTCATATTGGCCTATTCTCTCCCCAATTTCCCAAAGATATCTGCCAAGTTGATGTTGGCCCAGAACAAATGGTAGATTCATCCCATCCAAGCCCAGACTCATCTACTCTAAGCTGCACTTCTAACCTCTAAAATAGACCTGGCTTTAAGAAGTCTTGAGTGAGGGGCAACTAAGTGGTGCAGTGGATAAAGCACCAGCCCTGGATTCAGGAGGACCTGAGTTCAAATCTGTCTCAGACACTTGACACTTACTAGCTGTGAGACCTTGGTCAAGTCACTTAACCCTCATTGCCCCCCACCACCAAAAAAAAAAAGCCCTGGGTGGGAGAAATGAGGAACTTCTAGTTCCTTTGTTAACATTTTCCTCGCTATTTTGTGGTAGCAGGGGAAGAGAAGAGAAAAAAAGTTTTAAATAATGCTATAACTAAGCAGAACAAAGATGGTGGAGGAAAGGACATGAGGCCCCCGAGCTCCCGCAAACCTGTCTGCACACTCCAAAATTAATGCCATAAGACAACTCCCAGAGTGGCCTAAACCACATAAAAACAGAATGAGACTAATTTCCAGTCAAAGATAGCTTAATTAGGTGACTGAGACCACCTGCTGTTCAGGCTGAGAGAGTTCAGCACACAGTGTGTACCCAGCCTGGGACAGACAGTGCTTCCAGGGCCTCAGAGTCTGGTGCCAGAGGCTTCTTCTGAGACTCAGCTCACATACCTGTGAGGGGGTTTGGGAATTGTCTGGATTGAAGTGGCTGCAGTCTCTGCTGGAGTTGGGGTGAAGTGCCCAGGTTCTGATCCAGTGGGCTGACTCTAGTGGTGGCAGCCTAGTTGGGGAGGGACACAAGCTTCCAACCGTAGAGAATAAGATTTCAATCAGACATCTGCTTCTGGGTTGAGATGAGTACACAAAGAAAGCAGCAGACTATAGAAAGCTTTTTTGGGGGGAAAGTAGAACAGAATACACCCTCAGAAGAAGATAATAACAAAGTCAAAGCTCCAACATCCAAAACTTCCAAGAAAAATATGAATTGGTCTCAGCCCTCAAAATAGACTTTGAAGAGAAAATAGAAGAGATAGAAGGAAGATTTAGGGGGGTTGAGGAAAGAATGTAAAGAGAAATGAGAGCAATGCAGGAGAGTCATGAGAAAAAAGTCAACAGCTTGAAAAGCCAAATGGAAAAGGAGATACAAAAGCTCTCTGAAGAAAATAATTGCCTAAGAATTAGGATTGAACAAATGGAAGCTAGTGACTTTATGAGAAACCAAGACACAGTAAAACAAATCAAAATGAATTTTTAAAAAGAGGGCAATATGAAATATCTCCTTGGAAAAACAGCTGACCTGGAAAATAGATCCAGGAGAGATAATTTGAAAATCATTGGACTACTTGAAAACTATTATCAAAATAAGAGTTTAGATAGCATCTTCCAAGAGATTGTCAGGGAAAATTGCCCTGATATTCTAGAAGCAGAAGGTAAAATAGAAATTAAAAGAATCCACCAATCACCTTCTGAAAGAGATCTCAAAAGGAAAAATTCCAGAATATTATAGCCAAATTCCAAAGATTCCAGGTCAAGGAGAAAATGTTGCAAGTAACTAGAAAAAAAGAATTCAAATACTGTGGAGCTACACTAAGGATAATACAAGATCTAGCAGCATTTACCTTAAAGGACTGGAGGGCATGGCATATGATATTCTGGAGGGCAAAGGAACTGGGACTATAACCAAGAATCACCTAACCAGCAAAACTGAATGTAATCTTTCAGGGGAAAAGATGGGATTTCAATGAAAAAGAGGACTTTCAGGCATTTGTGATGAAAAGACCTGAACTGAATAGAAAATTTTACTTTCAAATATAAGACCCTAGAGAAACATAAAATGGTAAACAGGAAAAAGAAATCATAGGGATATTAAAAGGTTAATCTGTTTACATTCCTACATGGGAAGATAATACTAATAACTAATAAGAACTTTCTCAGTATTAGGGCAGCTGAAAGGAATATACTTAGAGGGCACAGGTGTGAATTGAATATGAAGGGATGATATCTGTAAAGTATTAATTTTTTTTGTTTATTCTTGTTTTTTGTGGGGCAGGCAGTGTGGGGTGGCTTATGTCTGGGACCAGATTTGGGCTCTGGGCCTCCTGGGTCCAGAGCTGGTGCTTTGTCCACTGTGTCACCTAGCTGACCCATGATGATATCTTTTAAATAAAGTTAAGGGATAAGAGGAATGCACTGGAAGAAAAGGAAAGGGAAAGGTGGATTAGGGAAGGAAAAGTAGCTCACATAAAAGAAACAAGAAAAAGCTTATGGAATGGGGGGGAAGATGGGGAAGGAGTGGGGGAGTGAGTGAATCTTACTCTCATCAGAATTGGCTCAAAGAGGGAATAACATACACACTCAAGTTGCTATAGTAATATATTTTGCCCTGAGGGAAAGTGGGAAGGGAAGGAGATGGGGGCGGGGGCAGTAAAGAGTAAGCCACTTTCGAGGAGGGCATGAGTTGGAAAAGGATATGGCAAACCACTCCAGTGCCTTTGCCAAGAAAACCCCAGATAGGGTCACAAAAAGTCAAGCACAACTGAAACAAAATGAGCAACAACAATAAGAAGAACAGTTGGTACAAAACATTTCCCCAAAAAGCCTGTGACACAATCTCCCACAAAGAAATCCAGGTCCATGAGAAGAATGATCTGAGACATAAGAGTATAGTGGTAATGAGCCAGAAGGTATAGGATGCATGTGTAGAAAAGGGATCACTCACACTTTCTGGCCTAGCAGTCTTAAATCCACATTGATCTCTGGCCAAAGGAGTCATGCTTTTTGAAACTACCTTCCTCCTCTGGTCACTATTTTTATCATATATTTGTTTTTGGTGTATCATTTGGCTCCTGGCTGAAAGTCTTGTCTACTATTGCTCCAGACTCTGTAATCTCAGGGGGTTGTATTTTCTGCTACTGCTTCAATCTCTCTGATGACTTAATGACTTAATGATGGGAAGAGAGGGGGAATTTACCCCAAAGAGTAATTTTGTCTCAGGAACCTGGTTCCAACTCTGGAATCCTCCATTGCTGGGCTGATTCACTACTGGAATGGCTATTGTTTTTATACATAGGCCCACAGGCATGTCTTATTCTTTTAACAATCACAAAAAATGTTTCCTGTGTGATAGCATCTGCCTTCATCCAATGGCCCAAACCCTAAAATCCTCTCAAATAGATGAATAATTTAGTCATACATTATGGTGTAAATTATAGTAAAATTTCTCGACACTGGAAGTGTTTGGATCTTCTGACATTGCAATAATTGAGATGGGGGGTGGGGTGGATTTCTACTCTTCCTCAAGTAAATTGGTCAAAACTCTGGATCCAGATACAATAACACTTAACCCTTCCCTTATAAACTTCCCCTTCTTCAGAGAACACCCCAGATAATACATTACTTTATGTTTGAATGTTATGAACATTGATTTCTAGGTGTGAGTATCATTTTCTTCTAAAGAAGTACAATTATTGAGGAATATGGGAATGAGTTTTGGCATGGTCGCATTTATTTGCCAGAGTAGTGTTACATGCTTAGTTGAAGTCCTTTCTACTAGGCTGTGACACATTTGCTTTGTGTAATGCATTCTGACCTCCTTTTCCAGAGGTTAGTTTCTTTTAAGGTGCTCCATCCCTGCCTATGGACTTTTTGAGCTCCTAATTTCTTTCAGAAAAAAGACAGAAAACAGATCTAGGAATATTATCTATACTTGGTTTCACATATTTTTATGAAAGTAAAACACTAGTCCATATCTTGACTAGTCATTTGTCCAGCTCCCGCTGAAAATGTCTCTCATCTCCAAAAAGAGAGTCTTAATTCTCAAGTTTTTATCTAAGTATTTTCACATTCATTGAAATATAATGAACACTTTAGAGGGGTTTTGGCCAAATGGCTATGTCATATTTTAGAGAATTGAAAGTGAAAAATGAACATTTAGGAAAAGACTTAAACTTCCACAGGTAGCTTTCACCTCAGCTATCTTCAAAACATCTTGGCTTGGATAGATCAAAGTAGGGAGTAAATGATCCAAAACAACATTCAACTTCACCCTGAAAAGAAGGAAAAGTGGGGATGGGATAGGGGCGAGGAGGAACTAAGGATGTCACTAATTCTTCCCTCAGCTCAAGATCAATTCAGCAATTCAGTCTTATCTAGTTCATAAGTCTCTCCCATCCCATACCCATCATCATGAACTAGGTGTGACTCAGACTTGCCCCCTTGTAATTTTTAGTTTCTATATTGGAATAACTGAGACTTACAATCCATACATCAATAAACAATGGAAGGTTTACATAGCCATAGTAAGGGAAAGACATTCAGATTAGGATCCTGGAAAAATCACTGATTCAGTTGAACACAACTTCCCAGTGTTGTTCATGCTGCTGGTCTATTGTTCCATGCCTGAGTGATGAGCATCAGTCTCTCATGTTCTGGTTGTTTTGTACCCAGACTACCATGAAGCCAAATCAATGGCCTACCTGTTGTTCCCCCAAGACAATTAAATCTTGAGGACAGTTTTAATGTCATTTAGGAAAATGTTTCATAACTTTCATGGGTATTTCATGGGTGGTGAAGTCATTGCTCTAACCACATCCATCATCCCCAGGTCAGGCACATCGCTTTTCTTGGGCTAGTCCTATACATGTCAGCATGTCGTGGTTCCTCTCTGGAATCTTCTTGCTTACCATGCCTCCCACTTCTTCTCAAAAACCCCTTTAAGGCTAAGATCACAGTAGAGCCCAGGACTTGGTAATCTGAGTAACCACTTTCCATTAACTAGGTCAGTTCCCTCCTCCAAAACTTTCTGTCCCCCACATTCTTCCTTCCCCCATCCCCATGGGCATGCTCATTCTTCCCATAAATGTTGTGTATATTTGTAGGAGAATGTGTCCCAGGTTTATGGGGGCAATATTTTGTAGCCTCTGTTTTTACTATGTTAGTTTAGTAGATTTCTTCGATAAGAGCTAATTGTTTCTACGGGCATATTGTTATTTGAAAGAACACTGGTGGGGCCTCATGAGGTACAGTGGTAGGAATACAGCCTCACATGGTTATTTCTAAAACCCAAGATTATACCCACCCACGAGTGCAAGAGCAAGTTGGAGGAGTAAGCCAAAAACAGTACTACAATAGCTTCTTTTCTCCTTCATGAATCAGATATGAGGATCATGGGGAGAGCTGGGGAAATAATAACATGTTAATTAATTCTGAGTTTACTTTCTCCATCCTGACCCTCAGATGCAAAAAGAGCTTCCATAATCTGGTAGGTTCTAAGCTTCTGTTAGTGTGGAGAACCTTTCATCTTTTATGCTGAAAAAAGCATCACAGGAGGGTATCAAATTCTTATGTAGGAAATTTATAAAGCTGGTAATCCTGCTTCCCAAATTTTATTCAAATTATAGAACTATAATGAAGAAGTAATACATAAAATCTCATTATAATGCTAGAGCATGAAATTGGATATGATACAGGTATATCTTGGGCCCAAGGGGTTAAATTACTAGAAGAACCAAAAGGATGTCACTATCACATAGTTTCACAGATAACATTTGTCTCATGATACTTGCCCTTCTTATATAAAATGAAAAAGTATGTCTAAGATTCCACAACAACAAACTCCAAGGGACTGTCCAAATTCCTTTGTTGTATTATAGTTGTACTATATCAAATATAACTTGAAATGAACAGGCCATTGGATAGGATTGGAGATTTCCCCTTCCTCCCCACCCTGCCCCCCCCATGCTTATAGACATTTTTCTTCTTAATTTAATTTATATTACCAGAATGTTACTGATAATATTTCAGTTAGTACACTTTTACTTAAGCATTTGTATGTACACACTCATCTTAAGTTTATAAATGGCCTTTGTGATTAAAGAACAGCTTCATTATAATAGTAATAATTAATTGTTAGGTCTTCATTAAAACCTCAAGATGAAAATGTTGTATCGGCTTAATACAAGTATTCATATACTTTCTTCTCACTGAGAAAATTCAAGTTTTCGTCTTGACGGCTTTGTTGGTTCTGTTGTAGAGTGCTACATATCTGTAATTATTTGGTAGATCATTTCTGCATAAGATGCATGTTTTTATTATATGCAAACACTGTCATGTGCTAACCAAGCATTTGTTTTAAAGTTTTCATATCAATTCATTTAGCATTTATTAAGATCAACTGTACAAAAAGTGCCAATATTTAAGACCATATCTAGATGACTAGCAAATCCCTATATTATTAAAGTGAGGAATTATGAAAATATATTTAATTTTTCTTTCCATTTCTTACTAAATAAAGAAAATTATACTGCTCAGTTTCCCCTCCCTAAGCCAGTGTGTCCAGAGTTTGTGTATGCCTGGTGTTTGTCAGACATCAGTGAAAGCAGACTTAGAAAAAACCTTTTCTATTATTATATTTCTTGCATTTCCCATTCCTATCATCTCCCCTTTTAATGAAAGTTTAGGAGTCCCAACTTCAAGAAAACATTCCTTTAAGATTTCAACAAGTGAAAATGTGATCTTCTTCTAAATGTACTTAATTCACTAAGTACAGAAGCATCACCTAAGAAGATGGAAGAAGTCAGTTAAATCTAAAATGTAAAGCATTTTTCTCATCCTCTAAAAAGATTACATGATAGAAGAAAGCTCACACATAATCTTTGAAAAACTGCCCTGTTTGGTCATGCGCAGAAAACAGCCAAGCAGTAAGACTGGGATTGTATTGACAAGAACAAGATGAATGACCCCCTGGAGACTATAGGGTTTGTATTCGAGTTTCCATCACCTTTTCATCCTTTTGTCCAGCTTCTCCATTCACATGTAGATGAACTCAGACCAAGTCCTTACTAAATACTCTTTTTCACTAGAATTTGGAAGGTAGGTGGAGGATCTAAATATTTATGAGTCTTTTTTTTCCCCCCTGGTTTATGATGCCAATGTTGAGGAATTACGTTAATGAATGCATGCCTGCACACACAGACACAGAAACCAGGCAAAGGAAAAAAAACATCACAAAGCTTTGTCAGCTCTAATGTCGGCACTCACCAAACAGTTCCCATGAAGAAGAAAAAGAGTGAAAAAGGCAGAGAGATTTAAAATCTGTTGCCAAGAGAAAAATAAATTGTACAGCTCCACACAAAAGAAGGAACAAAGTTTCATCTTTGCTTTCCGGAGCTGCAAATGTAACTCTTGTTTCAAGTCAGAACAAATTTGAAATAAAGCATGGTAATTGAAAAATGAGAACTGGCCCAAAGCGTGTGAGCAGTTTGACTCTTTTCACTGATGAAAGGAATTGAGGACAGCGATCCAATATTATGCAGAAATCGTTTATCTGAAGACCAAAGGCTAACAAATGGAATCCAGAATTCTTTTTTAGAACAATGCTTTATAAATATACCTTTCTTACAGATTATTTATCATGGGAAAGGTTATTAAAGGCTTTATGGCACTGAATGCACCTTTTTTTTTCTCCCTTCCCCCCTCCATTTGTTTTTTTCAGTGGTTTTTGGTTACTTTTTCATTAGCCTAGCTAAATTCTATTTTAAGGGAAATTTGGCCTGAAATGTGCACAAATGGAATTGTAGCTAATGTGGTTTGGAATGTAAATCTTCTTTAAATATAGGCAACCTTTATGATTCTTTAATAGATGGAATAATATGTTATATTAGCATACCGAAACAGACTTACAGACATATTAACGACTTTAATATCACACTGTCAGGAATGGTCATCTTTCCAACTTCTGGTCATCTCTCCCTTCCCCCACTCCCTTTTATTCTCCAAAGAATACAAAGCTGTAGCAGTCAAGGCCTTGCTTAAGACTCTCATATCAGTGTACTAGAATATGAGGTTTAAAAATTGCAATTTTTCTATTAAAAAGAAAAAAAAAACATTCCTTAAGCAGTGCCATTTAGATTCCTTTATAGATCTTTAATGTGTAGTAAGATTTTTTTGTTTCGTTTTGTTTTTGGTGGAGCAATGAAGGTTAAGTGACTTGCCCAGGGTCACACAGCTAGTGTCAAGTGTCTGAGGCCAGATTTAAACTCATGTCCTGATTCCAGGGCCAGTGTTCTGAATATGTAGTAAGATTTAACACTAGATTGCATTCATAGTTATGAACTCTAGATTTAAGTAATATTTAACTTGTTTCACTGTCTTGCTCTGCAGAGATCAAGAAGGGCAGAGTTTATACACACACACACCCTTTCTGCTGGAGAGAATTACTTGCAGCATTCTCTCCACCCCTGAAATGAAGAAAGACATTAAAAGACATCTGCGGGGACAGCTAGGTGGCGAAGTGGATAGAGCACCAGCCCTGGAGTCAGGAGGACCTGAGTTCAAATCTGACCTCAGACACTTAACATTTACTAGCTGTGTGACCCTGGGCAAGTCACTTAACCCCAATTGCCTCACTAAAAAAAAAAAAAAGTATATCTGCAAAGTCAAAATCATTTTTTGTTGCTGTAAAAATAGAATGCAGTACCCAAAATTCCTAGCCCCCTACCAAAAAGCAATATATCTGGGCTGATTGAGTTTTGTTTTGTTTTTATTTCATTTTAATATATAGATATATAGATATATGTGTTTGCGTATGTGTGTATAGTATAGGGAACTCCCTACACCAATAAAAAAAAATCACAGTTCTGAACCAAAAGTAAATGAATGTATGTGTGTGTATGCATGTATACATGTATGTGTGTATATTATATGTATGTTATACATATACACATAGAACTAAATGTGCAGGCATACGCAAGAATCAAACTGGTCACATACTTTGAACCAGCTCTCATGAGGATACCATTATAGCTGCATATCTATCTTCCCCAGGCAGATCTGCAAATACTATAATTTTTATAGTTTTAAAGAGTTGTCTGATGCACTCTGAGGTCAAGTGATTTGCCCAGGGTCACAGCCATTGTGTGTCAACAGCAGGACTTGAACCTTGTTGTTCAGTCGTTTTTTGGTCTTATCTGATACTTCATGACCCCTTTTGGGGTTTTCTTGTCAGAGATACTGGAATTTCTTTCTCCAGCTCACTTTACAGATGAAGAAACTGAGACAAACAGGGATAAGTGACTTGCCCAGTGTCACACAGATAGTGTCTGAGGACAGATATGAACTCAGGAGATGAATCTTCCCGACTCCAGGCCCAGCACTCTATTCACTGTACCACCTTGAATTAGAATTGTTGTTCATTTGTGTCTAACTCTTCATAATCCTGTGGACCTCCATCCATGGAGTTTTCTTGCCAAAAATACTAGAGTGGTTTACTGTTTCCTTCCTTCTCCTGTGGCAAAAAGATGAAGTGACTTGCCTGAGGTCACACAGGAGGGAAGTTTTCGAGGCTGGATTTGAACTCAAGTCTTCTTGATTCTAAGCACAGCTCTCTATCCTCTGTGCCACCTACCTGCTTCTTTTAGAGGCTTTTCTAAGGACTTTCTAACTGTGAGGCTGGTTCTCTACGTTATTCCATACTGCCTGTCAATGATCATTTATGTTATGTTAGGTTCTAGAAGGAAACTCAAGGTGCAATGGACAAAAGCTCTGGATCTGGAGAAACAGGGTTTGAATTCCAGCTCTGGCACTTAATACCTATGTGATCCTTGGGAAGCCACTTAGTTTTCCTAGGCCTCAGTCTTCTCAACTATAAAATGAATGTATCAGCTAGATGACCTCTGATGCTCCTTCCAACTCTAATAAAATTTAGGATCATTTCCATGAAGCTGAAACCATCCCCCTCAGTTTACATTCCTGGCTCCAGGGACCTTGGTGGCATTTTGAAGCCTTCTGGTTATTTGTTGGCCTAGTAATGAAAGACCTTTACGTTTTAGTTTGTCATGTTTTACTATGATGGTATCATTTAAAAGATGCAATTTCTGGCTCAGCCCTCATGGCTATGCCTCTTCATGTCAAAAATAGTGTCCTCTTTGCTTTGAGTTTAACATTTTGAGGAACTTTGTGGGTTAAAAGATCTCTTTCCCTCTACCCAGCTTCTGACCCCACATGGATAGACATAAACAGGTGAACTTATGAATGAGCTCCTGCTGGTTTTTTCCATTTTGTATTTCCTTTCCTGAGGAAGTAACCAGACCAGGCTTTCCTGTAGGCTTAAAGGTAACCTTGTGATTATGCAGTCTGGAGGTGGAATGAGAGAGAAGGTTCACTGAGACAGGGATAGAAAGGAAAGCTCCTGAATCAGGGAGGAAAGGCCCTGACGAGAGGATTGTCCCAAGCCTGGCCATCTTACCAACAAACATATACTACCAGTAGTTTGGACAATGCAATGTGGAGGTGAAGTGCAGAATACCTCATCAGCAGTCCTGAAAACTGCTTTATATACTGATCTTTCCAGCATATTGTACCAGTGATTGTAAGTTAAGTCACTGAATCCTATTCTGTTAGCCTATGCTTGTGCATGCCCTGTGTTTAATATTCCTTTTGTGAACAGAAGTTACCTGCCCAACACCTTATATGACTCACATATGCTATATTGAGCACTTTTTTTTATACTTCTACTTTTTGGGAAAGCCATAGCTGTTAGTCATAGGTAGTATCATCCTCTGGGATGGAGGGTAAGGGACTTATTGAGTCAATAATTGGGGGGGGAAAAAGGAGTCCCATCACATAAAATTTTCCAATACTGAACCTGGTCCATGCTTAGTTCCAGAACAGGGAATATGTGATAGGCCCAGTAGCATTTTCTCGAGGTTAGGTATAGGTAGCTCAAAACTCACACTGTATAACGTGGGGAATCTTGAAAATAAAAATGCTTTCTAATAGAGGCTAAAATGTACACAGAGAGATTTTTAAGCAGTCTTTATTCAGGTGTCCTCCTAGTGAAATGAATTATTTAAGCACACTTTTCTGTTCATTTGGCACAAGTTATCTGTCATCTGAGGGAGTAGAGCAGGCAAGAGCTCCTTGAATATCAGTTAAATTCAGCCAAATATTTCTAACAATAATAATAGCTAACACTTACATAGCACCTACTCTGTCAATGAAACTAATAGTCATGTGGCATCTCCTTGTAAGTGGGTGATGGGTACATCAAGTGGCAGGTGCTGTTGGCTCCTATGATCATACAGAATCAGCTGTGTGAGAGATTATGTCACATTTGGTAAGTACACACATCAAGCTAGTCTCTGAGTATCCTGAATTGATGATTCCTGTGTGCAGCAAAGTTCGCATTATATACATCTAGCATTAATTCTATAGCAAGGCTTATATGATATTGACTGACATCTTGGCGATTTCCTTCATGGAATGATTTGAGAAGCACTAGGAAAGGCCCCTGTGACCAAATAACTATATTTATGACTATATAGACACCTATATCTACTATCTATTATTGTTGTTGTTCAATCATTTTCAGTCATGTCCGATTCTTCATTACCCCATTTGGGGTTTTCTTAGCAAAGATACTGGAGTAGTTTTCCATTGCCTTCTCCAGTTTATTTCACAGATGAGAGAATGAAGGCAAACAAGGTTAAGAGACTTGCCCAAGGTCACCCAGCTAGTGTCTAAGGCCAGATTTTAACTCAGAAAGATGAGTCTTCCTGACTCAAGGCCCCGTACTCTTTCCACTGCACCACCTGGCTGTTCATCTGTCTAATTTGGTTATATCATTATGGTCCCACACTAAAATTCTAGTCTTAGAGAGTAAATGTACTAATCAGTAACATATTAGCTAGAATTAGTTTAATAGATTTGGCCTGGCAGAAAAAGGGTTCTTTAAGGAATTTGACATAGGACAATTAAGTTGTAATGGGCATAAGACATAAGGGATTGGCCAAGCACATGGGACACTGTGGTAGGGTTTGGATAGCTACATAACAATTTGGGAGGAGTGAGTAGAGGCTTAAAGGGGGGACATTTGGAACGCAACAGAGAACTGAAGATAAATTTAGCCTGCTTTACAGTTTTACCCAGGTTGGTCCTTATTGATCATTGTTATCTCTGTACTTTATATCAGACCATCATGGACACTACTGAAAATGTCACAGGAGTTCTTGGGTTAGACTAGCCAAGAAACCCTATAAGCATTTTTTGTATTATGCTTTTATGATATCAAAATGGGGGGGGAATGGTAAAGCTGTAATGTAAACTAATATTTTGAAGTTGAGTGGAAGAAAGTGAAAAGGTTTTGTTTTTAAATCAAATTCCATGCTTTTAAAAAAAAGCCTCATTTGAACTGGTTTTTACTCAATTCAATCTTAATATACCTTTATTAAGTGCCTCCTATGTGCCAACTATTGGGGATAAAGAAGACAAAAATAAAATACTCTCTGCTGGCTAGAAGTTTAAATTCTACTGAATGCCTCTATGTTTAGGTACAACCAAAATGTAACCACTCTCTCTTCTTTAAACATAACTGTGTGCAAAATATATTCACTGCTTACTCATTTTCAGTTTCTAAACTTGGCGACTGGTGTTTAGATTTAACCTTCCTTCCTTCCTTCCTTCCTTCAAAAGCAACCTGGTTTAAAATCATAGAGTTGATGGCTAATAGGAAAACAGTTCTGTTCACAATTCTTTTTTCGAAGCCAAGCAGATCCCTATTTGTCAGTTGTTAATCTGTTCTAGAACTGAGCCAGGGAATTTCAAAATAGATGCTTGACTTAAAGTTGACAAAGCAAACAGTGACCTCCACTATTTAATTTTTACATTCCCATTCCTATCTTGAAAAGGTTTGTCTCATAGCATGGTTTTCATGCCTACAGCATTTTAAATTATTTGATCCTTGAAACCACCTAGCTCACTGCACAGTTAAAATATGCCCCATTCTAGGGTGTTTATGCACTTTTCTCACACCTGATAGGAACTGGCAGACTGACCCCCAGCTGTGTTTTGGTTTGACATTCTTAAAAGAAAAGCATGCGGGCAAGATGTCTTTACACAAGATAATAGATTTTTTTCCAAACTAAACTAGTCTGAATTTACTTACAGATATTGTTACCCCTGGACTGACACACATCCTTCATAGTTGTACCTAAAGCCAAACTAAACGTGTGCGTGTGTGTAAAGTTTAAACATAAATGCCAAGCTCATGACTACCCTGACCTGTTTTTCCACTATCTTTCTCTATATCTAGGAACGTAAACTAGTTAGAACATTTTGACTGAGTTAACCAGTTAATTTGGTCAGACGGGTTTGTGTGTGGAGAATAAATCCAAGGATTATCTACACAATACCAAAATAAACAAATAAGTGGACCAATTTTGTCAATCATTCAAATACTCAAACCCAGACATGACTACCCAACCACTGAATTCAGTGGGGCAAAATTAGTTAAAAGGCTCTTTCATTAATTTAACTAATGATTTGAAGGATTTTTTTTATCCATTCAGTCATATTAGTGGAGTTTGGGGCTCTGTCAGTTAGTTGATGAGCATTTATTAAGCCCCACCCACATACCAAGCACTGAAGAAAGTGCTGAAGACACAAAGACAGGCAAAAAACAGTCTCTGCTCTCAAGGATCTCACAATCTAATGGGGAAGACAACATGCAAACAACTCTGTTAAAACATGCAATATACAAGATAAATTGGAGATAATAAACAGAGGGAAGATACTAGCATTAAGGGGAAATCAGGGAAGACTTCTTAGAGAAGGTAGGATTTTAATGGAGACTTGAAGGAAGCCAAGAGGCAGAGATGAGGTGGGAGAGAATTCTAAGGATGAGAGAGAGCCAGGGAAAATGCATAGATTTGAGACATGGGGGGTCTTGTTTAAGGAACAACAAGGAGAACAATGTCACCGGATCAAAGAGTAAGTTGAGAGGTGGAGATGAGGTCTAAGAAGACAAGAGAAGAAGGAGGGAGTCAGGTTATGAAGGACCATGAATGCCAGAGGATTTTATATTTTATCCTGGAGGTGATTTATTGAATGGAGTAGAGGGGATGGGGAGAAGGGGTATGACATGATTAGACCTTCATTTGGGGAAGGTTAATTTGACAACTGAATAGACATTGGACCGAAGTGGGCAAGGAGACTAAACAGCAGGTTACTGAAATAGTCTAGGCATGAGGTGATGAGAGGCTGCAACAGGGTGAGGTCGGTGTCAGAGGAGAAAAGTAGGCATATTTGAGAAATGTTATGAAGATAAAATGGGCAAGATTTGGCAATAAATTGGATATAGAGGATGAGGAAGAGTGAGGCATTTGGGGTGACACCTAGGTTTCAAGCTTGGGTAACTGTGAGCAAGGTGGTCCCATTGAAAATAATAAGTTAACAACAACAACTAGCATTTATGTAGTGCTTTAAGGCTTGCAAAGTGCTTTACGAATATTGTCTCATTTTATCCTCACAAAAACCCTGACAGATAATTGCTATTATTATCCAGGACAATGAGGTAGACAGAGGTTAACCAACTTGCCCAGAGTCACACAGATAGTAAGTGTCTGATGCTGGATTTTAATTCAGATCTTTGTGTCTCCAGATCCAACACTCTATTCACTGCAACACGTAGCTGCCTCTTGTTCAGAAGAAAAGAGGATTTAAGGGAGAAAAGAATGAGTTCAGTTTGAGACATGTCTATGGGAAATCCAGTCTGAGATATCTAATAGGCAGCTGGAGATATAAGACTGGAAGTCAAGAAAGAAATTAGGACGGGATAGGGAAATCTGAGAATCATCAGCATAGAGATAATAATCTAATCTATGGGAGCAAAGATCACTTAAGATCAACCAGTGAAACACTACAGAGGGAGAAGAGAAGAGAGCCTAGGACATGGTCCTGGGGGACACCATCATTAGCAGATATGACCTGGATGAAGAATCATCAAAGAAGACTAAGAAAGAGCAGTCAGTGTATTTGAAATGGGGTGGAGGAGTCATAGGAAATGAATAACCAGGAGGTTAGAATATTTTTGAAAGAGTATAAATATGTATGGTGAAGTCCCTTAGAATGAAGGCAGTGTTGCTTTAAGGTTTGGAAAGCATTGTCTATGTGTTATCTTATTTAATCCTTGTAACAACCATGTAAGGTAGATTCTATTTTTATCATTGTCATTTTACAGATGAGGAAACTGAGTCTGAAACTTGTGCAGGGTCACATAGCTGGTAAGTGTCTGAGGCAGGATTCAAACTCAGGTCTTGCTGACTCCAAGTCCAGCACCTTTACACACTTTGCCACATCAACTTGTAACTTACAGTAACTTGTAAGTATCATCAATTTGCCTGGGGCCCATTCTCCAGATCACATATCAAACATGTCAGAAGTAGAACTCAAACCCTGACCATCCTGACTATAAATCCAACAATCTACCATGTCACACTAACTCTCATAGAGTAGTGTATAGGTTATAATTAGTCTTCTAGCCCAGCTCTGATCTTGCACAAGGCCACATTTAAATCATCTCAGAATCTTAAATTATGGTACCTTTGATTTTGTCTAAGAGGAAGCTTCTTCCAACACTCAAGTGCCATTTTGATGCCTCTTCATGGAAGAGAGGTGATAACTATGAGAGCAAACCATAAGTTCTTTCCTAGCTAGAAAGGATTAGAGAGTGGGCTCAGTAATGGACTCTACTCTTTGTTTTCTAAGGACCAGCTTACTAAAGTTTGGAAAGGCTCAATCACCATATAGTTTGGCCACTGGATGATGGAATGGTGATGATTTTTTTCAGTCACTGGAACTTGCAACAAACATTTATTTTGTTTTCCATTTACATGTAAGGGTAGTTTTCAACATTCATTTTCATAACATTTAGAGTTCCAAATTTTTCTCCCTCCCTCCCTCCCTCCCTCCCTCCCTCCCTCCCTTGTCACTGGAATTTAAGAAGACATTTTCTTAAAAGAGGTAGTGGCATGTGGTGTGGCAGATAGAAGAACACTGAACTTGGAATCAAGAAGACTTGAAAGTTTGGTGATGGCTAAACAAATGTTTGAATGCCTTAGATACTTATAGCTGGGTAACCCTAGGTTAACCTCTCTGGGCCTCAGTTTCCTAGAGCTTGGTCAGTTATTGAAGACAACAAAGTCATTCACTGTATCCTGGGCCATCTCCAGTTGTCTTGAGTTTTGTCCTGCCAGTGGCTTTCAATGACTCAGGAAGAAAGTGTGAGGCTGATGACTTTTCAAAACTCTGTCTCACTTAAATCCAATTCACCTTTAAGTCAAAACATCACCCGTGGCATCATTGGTCCTTTTTTGTAGGATAAACAAGAAATAGCACTTACTTAACAGGGTCATTGTGAGGAGTAAATGAGATAATGCATATAAATTACTTTGCAAACCTTAGAACAACATACAAATTAATAGTCATTAAGGCATAGAAAGTTTATGTTATGCTTTGGGAGAGTACCCACCAGAGGAAACCATGGATGCTTGAAGTAGTATTAAAAATTACAGTTAAAATTCATCATAGAATCATAAAAACTTAGAATAGTAAAATACCTTAGAGCTCAGTTAATCCAGCTTCTTATCCATGGATAGCATTTAGCAAAGAAATGAAAATCTCAGTGGGCAAAACCTGTAGCATATCAGTTGTGTCAGTGTACCTTTAAGAAATATTTATGCCTTTAAATCATGGGATAATCTCTATTGCATCTTTCTATTATTTTAACATTGGCTACTGATCTTCCTTTTTTTTTTTTTTGGTTGAACTCTTTTTATTAATAGTATTTCATTTTATTTTTTCCAATTACATGTAAAGATAGTTTTCGACATTCATTTTTGTAAGATTTGAGTTCCAAATTTTTCTCTCTCCCTCCCTCCCCTATTCCCTCCCCATGACAACAAGCAATCTAATATAGGTTATACAGTACAATCATGTTAAACATATTTCCACATTAGTCATGTTGTGAAAGAAGAATCAGAAGAAAAGGGAAAAACCACAAGAAAGAAGAAGCCAAAAACCAAAAAAAAAAAAAAAAAGAGTGAAAATAGTATGCTTTGATCTGCATTCAGGCTCTATAGTTCTTTTCTGGATGTGGAGTGCATATTCCACCATAAGTCTTTTGCAATTGTCTTGGATCATTTTATTTCTGAGAAGAACTAATTCTATCACAATTGATCATTGTACAATGTTGCTGTTACTGTGTACAGTGTTCTGGTTCTGCTCATTTCACTCAGCATCACTTCATGTGTCTTTCCAGGTTTTTCTGAAATCTGCTTGCTCATCATTTCTTATAGCTCAATAGTATTCCATTATATTCACATACCACAACTTGTACAGCCATTCCCCAGTTGATGGGCATGCCCTCAATTTCCAATTCTTTGCCAAGCTACTGATTTTTTAAATTGTATCCTTCTATGCATGTATCTTGGTTTTCTTGATTTTGAAGAACTACTGACCCCCAGGGGAGATGAATAAGGTTTACATAAACCCCACTTTCTTACAACATTTCTGTATAAAAATCATTCGGTCTTCCCATGCTATGTGAATGGAATGTGTTTGCATAAATGTAATTCCACAAAAGGCTCATAAACCGAATGCTAATTACCCAATCTAATTTGGGGAGTTTAATTTTTTAAAGTTAATTTTTGAATTAGTTATCTTTGTGCTTTTCTTTCATGTGTCATCTTGCTTTTTTACATTTCATTAAGTATCCAAATCAAGAGATAAAATACCAATTTACATTTTGTGAAGTCTCAGGGACTTGAGAATTGGAAATATTGTACCTCCATTAGAAGAGCAGAAGATTTAGGTTATGGCTAGACCCAAGTTTGGCCATAGGATACAAAGTGCCAAGAATTAATAGGCAGGGGGCAGCTAGGTGGCTCAGTGGATAAAACACTGGCCTTGGATTCAGGAGGACCTGAGTTCAAATCCAGCCTCAGACACTTGACACTTACTAGCTGTGTGACCCTGGGCAAGTCACTTAACCCTCATTGACCCGCGCCAAAAAAAAAAAAAAGAATTAATAGGCAGTGGCATTTTAAACAATCTTTTAAAAGTTTTGTCTCCATGTTTTTCCTTCACAAAAATCTCTTAACTATTAACAACATAGGCTTACATCCTTATTCATCTTAGTCTTATCTCCACAAAGACAAACTATATAGAAAGAGTTCATAGATTTCGAGTTAGAACTGAAAGATCATCTAGCCCAAACCCCTTATTTCACAGATGAGGAAAGTGAGGCCCACAGAAGGTATTTGACATATTCAAGGTCATGCAGACAATAAGTAGGAGATCTAGAATTTGAATACAGGCCCCCTGTTTTTAGACTTACCATTATGATTTCCCATTACTATACTGCCTCCTCTAGCTTTAATACTCTCTTGCTTACTGTGTGACTATTGGCAAATTATCTAACTTTTTAGAGCCTTGGGTTGTTTGCTTATTGTTTTTCCCCCTGAATGCTTGATGAATTCCTTCTGGAAATATATGATGCAGGGTCCCTTTCTCTCCCTGGTTCAGAACAAGTACAGGTATTCTCTGATTGTTCCCTGCTGGTTTACTACATGATGACAAAAAAGCATTTTAAATGGCTGCTGAATCAGAATAGAGGCTAAAATGGATGAAATCTCTCTCTTCTCTATGACAAGTGAGATAAAAACACCAAGGCCTCCTACCTTTAACTAACTCAGTCACACACAGAAAAGGTCAGACTCTTGACCATCAGTCACATTTTCCAATTCCATGGGCTTGAACTCTGAAATTCCTCTATTTATTCATAGCCTCTGATCATTCTGTCTCTTCCTCTGCCTCAATCCTAATCTTATTTGTTCTCACTGTGACCTCGAGTCCCTATATTTCTCCATGCTCTCCCATATACCTCAGCTCTTTCCTAATTTTCCTTCCTTCCTAATCTTGATTCTGTAGTCAACCAGGTCAATTTGACACTGTATATTCCTGAATCTCACACCCTTTGTTCTCTCACTATTCATGCCTCACCAAAATCCAGAGCTGGATTATTTCTCTATCTGCCTCCTCTGCTGCTACCCGCAATCTGCTGAACAGTTTGGGTAGAAGTTACATGACCTTGCTAACAGGGTCTACTACAAATTTATCTGATCTCTCCTGGGCCCTCACCCCAGCAAAGCAATCTCTATGTTCTTCGCCAATTGATTCTTTATCATATTCTCCAAAGAAGCTTTCTAAGCCTTCTCTTTTCTTCTCAACCCTCCTAAACCATACCTTCCCCATTCATCCCTCAGCAAATTTCCAGTCATACTTTCCTTAGAAAATACTCTATTTATCATAATTCTCTCTCCTCCTTTATTCTAAATCTCAAAACCCTTTGACATCATCTCCAGTTCTTCTTTATTTCAATCTCCGATGAAGTGGGCCTTGTACTTGCTCCTCTATTTTTATACCTTTAATTCCATTTCCTCTCATCTCCAACATACTGATCCCATAGTCATCCTCCCCTCTGATCTTCAACTTCTTTCTATCCCTACAGCTTTCAAATATGCCCATATCTCTCCAATCCTTAAGAAAATTTCACTAGATTTCAGTATTACCTCAAAATATAATGCTATATATTTATTTCCTTTCCTGTCTGAACTCCTAGAAAAAATTGTCTTTGCAGTGCCTAGACTTCCTCTTCTCACTTATTCCTCAAGCCCTTGCAGTTTGGCTACCAACATCACTATTCAACTGAAAATGCTCTCTCCATAGTTCTCAGCAATTTCTTATTTGCCTTTCCCCAGTCCTAGTCCTGCTTAATCTTTCTGTAGCATTCAACACTGTTGACTAACCTCTACTCCTAGATATTTTCTCTTCCCTAGATTTCTGTGACACTTTCCTTTCTTGGTTCTCCCATACAGCTAATCCTTCTTGGTGTTTTTCTTTGCTAAGTCATTATCTATGTGCTACCTACTAATTGTAGACATACTTCAAGACTCTTTCCTGGGCCTTCTTTAACCTAATGACTTTTTTCTTTGTTTCAGGCACAGACTGATCTCCATCCTGGAAGAGAAAGTGAAGGGACTCCAAGAACTCCAGGCTGTTAGAAATAATGAAATGCTCCTAAAGGAAATAGAAGGAAGGCTTCTAATAGGAAAAGGAGTGAGGGGGTGGGGAGTGGGGAATCTGTGGTAAAGGAAAGGAAGCAACCTTTTCAGATTGTTGGAAAAGGGGGAATGTTATATAGGGGAAAATGGAAACTGCATAATTAGATTTTAAAATTGATTTGAGCCTCTTCCTGAACAGGAGGTACAGAGCTGAATGCTCTGAGGAGAAAAAAAAGATACTTTTTCTCTAAATAATCTAGTAGAGTGACAATAAGGTTCTAAGGAGCCATCTAGTAAGATTCAGAGGAAGAAGAGAAGAGAAGAAATTCCTTGCTTAAGGCCACTGAGGTAGCTATTTGTTGACCTGAAAACAAAAGAGAGGTCTGTTGTCTTCCTGATGCATCTAGTTAAGACATAACCAGGGGGCAGCTAGGTGGTGAAGTGGATAAAGCACCAACCCTGTGTTAAGGGTTAAAATTCTAGCTAGTCTGTCTAAAATATTTAATGAGTGGTCGCCAATAAATTATAAGCTTTAGCAAGAGTTAGACTTTTAAGCATTTATTAAGGAGAATAAGAATTTGGTAAAGAGAGAGAAAGGCCTAGATTCCTATCTATTAAAGGGAGAGCACATTTCTAGCTCCGCTCTCCACCAGAGTCCAAAGCCAAGAGCGCGAGACTGAGCGCCAGTCTCTTCCTTCCTCCTCCCACTAGCCCGCGTCACTTCCTGACTCCTGGTCTTGCCCTCAAAGACCTTCGCTTCATGGGCAGAACTCTTCTACAGTTAAGTCTCCAGCAGGTGGCGTCATTCCAATCGTTACACCTGGATTCAGGAGGACCTGAGTTCAAATCTGGCCTCAGACACTTGACACTTACTAGCTGTGTGACCCTGGGCAAGTAACTTAACCCTCATTGCCCTGCAAAAAAAAAAAAAAGGAAGAAAGAAAGAAAAGAAAAGAAAAAAGACATAACCAACAAACACTTACATTCATACTATGTGTCAGTCATAACAGAGGGCTTCCCAAAATGTATTACAACAGATGCCAACTACCCACTTCTGGTGATTTATATAGATACAAATGAAATTGCTAGAAAGAACCTTAAAAATATTGACAATGATTATGAAGTCTTACACAAGAAATGGAAGACCTTAGGGGCATGGTTGTGGTCATTTCACTATTGCCAATCAAATAAAAGAGTACAGAAGAGTAAATTTGAAAAATCAACAGCTGGCTAAGGAGGTGATGCCCAAGAATGGGCTTTAGGTTCTTAGAACACAACTTACAACATTGAGTTGACAGATTCCTAGCCAGAAATGCAGTATACCTAGCAAATGCTGGTAAGACTATATGTGCTGGAGGGTGGGGGAGAGGGAGGGGAGGGAGACTATATGTACTGGGTGTCTTGGAAATCTATAAAGTTATGTTATAAATGATAGGGAGAGGAGAAGAATTCTTGCATATATCCCCAAAGTTAAAATCTAAGGAAAGTTGTTGTAAATAGAGTCCCTAAGACTTGATGGAATGAAGCTCATAATTGGTATAACTTGTCCAAAAGAAATAGAAAAGGCAAAGAAGGGGGAGTATTATCTATTAAGAAGGTATACTCATGTAAGGAAACCCAAGGACTAAAGAATATCAAACAAGAAAGAAACAGAAGTGAATTTTTAATTAGCATACATTTTAGACCACTGAGAATGAAAGAGGAAATAGATGAGTTTGGGAAATAGATCACAAACCTGTCACAGAGGCATGATATCATAGTAATGAAAGAGTTCAATTTTCCTAATATCTTCCAGGGACTCTGCCAAAAGCAAGCACAGCCACTAATAAAAATTTCACTTGCCATAGTGATAATTTCATCCTTCAAAAAGTAAAGGGATTAACAAAAGCAAAGTTTATTTTGGATCTGATTCTCATTGAGAAAGTGGAAATGATGGAAACTCTGGGCATGGGTTGGGGGAGTTATCACTCTCTCCTACAGACTGTCATAAAGGGAAGACAATTCAGACATCCTCTGGCTTGTACCTTAGATTTTACAAAAACAAATTTCAAAGAGCTTGGAAGAAAGATAAAAGCCCATGGACTTGAAACTTCTATAGGGAAAATCCGTACAGGAGGGAGAGATGCTCAAGAATAAAATTCTGAAGACATGAAGGGAAAAAATTCTAGTAAAAAAGAAAAGTCAGATTTTTTTCTGAATAGATCAATGTGGATGCATAAGGAACTCACAAATCAGCTTAGATTTTTTAAAATGGAAAAAAAATTGAAGTAAGACTAGGTAACAGAGGATCAACATAAGACCATGGTGCTATCCTCTAAAAATAGTGTCAGAAATGCTAATGCTCAAAATGAACAGAAGCCTAGGATAACAAAGAAGATTTGTTATTTAATTGGTTATTTTTTTTAAGCTAAACTGGGAGAAAAGGGAAGATCAAAGAAGACTGGATTGTTGCTTGGGTCAATGGTGACAACTGAGAGAAGAGATGCTCAGGGTTTATTTCTTTTCTATTGTTGCAAAGGAGAGTGGTTATTACATGGGAAAGCGTGGAACCAAAATGATTATTGGGGAATTGATACTCAAGATAAGTAAGAGAGTAAGAGAACACCTAGCTGCTTATGATGAATTTAAGTCCCCTGATCCAGCAACCTACATCATTGGGTCCTAAAAGAATGGGCAAGTATGTCCATTCATTGTATGTATTAACCATTTTATATCTCACAACAGTTTTATAACTCTTTGGAAATAATTCCAGAATTACTTGCTGACTAATGGTCAGTGATATTTGAAAGACCATGGAAATTGGGAACAATTCCACAGGATTTGAGAATCATCCTAATTTTCACAAAAGGGAAGACAACAGAGTCTACAAACTATAGGCCAATGAGCTTGACTTTGATTCCTGAGAAAATTCTAGAACAGATCACTATAGAAATGGTTGGCAAATATTTGTATGGGTTAGAGTGATTACAAAGAGCCAGAAAGGCTTCATCAAGAACAAGTCATGCCAGATTAATCACATTTCCTTTTTTGACAGGATTACTAAATTAGTAGGGGAAATTAACTTGGCTGAGATAATTTACCTAGATTTTAAAATTTGGGTTACATTTGAACTTCAAACTGTTTCCCTCCTAACCTCCTTCCCAATTCCACACTAGAGAAAGAAGGCCAACATTTCACGTGTGCACATGCCACACACACACAACTATAGAATGCTTAGTTCCATATATCAGTTCTTTCTCTGGAGGTGCATAGGATCTTTCTTCATAGGTCCTTTTTAGTTAAATATTGACATAACTCAGAATAGCTTAATCATTCACATTTACTCTTTGAACAACATTGCTGTTCATTTCATTCGTCATTATTTCATGTCTTTCCATTATTTCTAAAACCAACCTGTGCCTGTCATTTCTTACAGCACACTAGTATTCTATCACAATCATATACCTCACTTTATTCAGCCATTCCTTACTTGATGGGCATCCCCTCAATTTCCAGTTCTTTGCCACCACAAAAAGAGCAGCTATAAATATTTGAGAACATATAGCTTCTTTTCCTTTTCCTCTGATCAACTTGGGAAACAGAACTAAGCATGGTATTGTTGAGTCAAAGGGTATACAACAGTTTTATAACTCTTTGGAAATAATTCCAGATTGTTCTCCAAAATGGTTAGACTGGTTCACAGTTTCACCAACAGTATATGAGTGTCCCAATTTTTCCACATCCCCTCTAACATTTGTCATTTTCCCCTTCTATCATTTTAGCCAATCTGATAGGTGTGTGAGATAGTATGTCAAAGCTGTTTTCATTTTCATTTCTCTAATCAATAGTGATTTAGAGCATTTTTATGTGACTATATATAGCTTTGATTTTTCCTCCAAAAACTGCCTTTCCTTATCCTTTGACTACTGATCAGTTGGAGAATGATTCATATTCTTATAAATTTTACAAAGTTCCCTATAAATTTGAGATATGAGGCCTTTATCTGAGAAATTGTCTATAAAATTTCCCCCCAATTTTCTACTTTTCTTCTAATCTACATTGTATGAAAACTTTTCAATTTAATGTAATCAAAATTAACCATTTTATGTCTCACAACGCTCTCTCAATTATACATAAATTCTTCTCCTAATCCATAAATCTGATAGATAATATATTCCATGTTCTTCTAATTTACTTATGATATCTCCCTTTATGTCTAAGTCCTGTATCTATTTTGACCGAATCTTGGTAAATGGTGGAAATTTACCTAGATTTTAACAAAGCTTTTAACAAAACATGTTCTGCTATTCTTTTGAAGAAGATGGGGAGATACAGATTAGATGGTAATACAATTAAATGCATTCAGAAATGTTTGAATTACTGGACCCAACATATAGTTGTAAACAGTTCAATACCATTGTGCCAGGAGGTGGTCAGGGGAATAAGCCAAGGTTCTGTGCTTGGCCCTGTTCTGTTAATCAGTAACTTGGATTAATGGCATAGAGAGCATGCTCATACAATTTGTAGATGACATAACTCCAAGAGGGATGCTGGAGCCACCGCACATACCAGCTCATGAGCCTATTGTTAAATTTTCAATGCCTCAGGAATTAGCAAATGCTACAAATCAGGGATTGACTGCCTAGATTTAAGAGAATGGTGGAGTAAATGTTGGTAATATAGATTAAATTTTTAAATATGTTGTGCGTTTTCAGAAAAATCAGGTGTTGAACATTTAGCGGTATGTTCCAGTTAATATATTAGATAACAGAATCCGAATCCAAAAGAATCTTAACAAGATAGAAATTTAATAGGGATAAATGTAAAGTCTTGAACTTGGGTACAACCACCCCACCCAACCCCAATTTCGCTAATATAAGACATATGAAACATGACTATATGGAAGTTGTTCTGAGAAATATCTGGGGATTTTAATGGATGACAAGCTCAATCTAAGTCAGCTGTGTGATATAATATCCAAATAAAGGAAATGCTATCTTGGGTTGCATTAAGAGGGGCATATCTTCCAAGAATAAAGAGGTAATAATACCACTCTGCCCTCATCAGACCTCATCTGGGTTATTGTGCTCAATCTGGGCATCTGGGCAGCTTGGAACATTTGGTATATTGATCAGCTAAAGGATTCCAGGAGAGAGCAACCAGAATGATAAAGGTTTGTGTATGGTAGAAGCAATATTCTAACCCCTTCCTCGATGCAAGTTAGTAGATTTTTTCCTTTAATATACTGAAACTTTTCTTGACTCTTGGTTGGCTCAGGAGACTAAAGTTTCAGGCTGTTGACATTCCTTCATGATCACTTGAGTGAAAAGCATCCATGAGGAATTCCAGAAGGGTCTGCTGCTTGGCTGATAGATCTCAATGGGCAGGAAAGGGAGCTTTGATCAGCTGAAGCAATTCTAATCATCCTCATTGCCTGTATTTGTGGCATATTCTTCTCTTGCTATGGATGAGTAAATCTCTTTTTGTTAATTGAAGAATGATCTATTAGTGTCTCATTTTATTCTTTTTTTTTTTGTGGGGCAACAGGGGTTAAGTGACTTGCCCAGGGTCACACAGCTAGTAAGTGTCAAGTGTCTGAGGCCGGATTTGAACTCAGGTACTCCTGAATCCAGGGCCAGTGCTTTATCCACTGTGCCACCTCGCCGCCCCCGTCTCATTTTTATTCTAACATTGAACCTAAACTTCCAGAGGACTGGCCTGAGTTTGGTCCAGCCCAAGACACCTTATGAGGATCAATTTAGGGATCTGAATATATTTTACCTTGGAGAAGAGAAGACTTAGGAAAGACATGATAGCTATCTTGATGTATTTGAAGAGATGTCATTTGGAGGAGGAATTAGCCTTATTTTGTACCAATTGGGCAGAATGTGAAGTGGCTAGTTTAGGTTTGATGTCAGGAAAAATACCCTTACAATTAGAGCTGTCTAAACATGGAATGAGCCACCACTAGAAGTGGTGGTCTTTGAGTAGAGGCTGGACAACCACTTGTTAGCTGTGTTAGCATGGGGATGTTTTTCATCTATGAATGGAACTAGATGACCGCTGAGAGTTTGATGACTCTCAAATTCTGTAATTCTGTGATTCTTTTCTCTAGTTGCACTTTTATCATACTGTATACATACTCTTTTCTTCTTAAGCCCTTTTCAGTGATCTTATCCACTCTTTATGGGTTTAATTCTCTGTAGAAAGGATCTCCAGATTTATATATCTGGCCTTTGGTTCTCTCTGGAGTTTTCATTTCATGTCACCAGCTGCCTATCGGACTTTTCCAACTTGGATGTACCATAAATATCTCAAACAAAACATGTCCAAAAATGACTTATCTTCTCTCCTGAACCCATCCCTCCTGCAAAATTTTGTTTCTGCCAAGGTCCCCACCATTGTCCCAGTGAACTAGGTTTAAAACACCTGAGCCATCCTTGATTTGTTCCTCTCCCTCTTCCCAAAAAGCCACTCAGTTGTCAAGTCTTGTCAATTATCCCTCCAAAAAAAAAAAATCTCTCACATCTGTGCCCTTATCTTCATTTACATAGCTACTGTCCTAGTTAAGGCCTTTATCATCTATGACCTGTATTACTGTAATCACTCCTTGAGTGGTCTCTCTTCTCCAAGCCATCCTCCAGACAGTTGCCAAAATAATTTTTACTAAGGAATGAATCTGACCTTGATGGTCTGCTGATTAACTGTTTTAAGTGAATCCCTGTTACTCTATGACAAGGTTCTTAGCCCCTTTGGAAGTCTGATGAAGCCTGTCGATCCCCTCTCAGGGTATTTTTAAGAGCATAAGGTAAAATACATAGGACTATGAAGGAAACCAAAAGTTGGTGAAAATTAAGATGTCATTTTTCTCCATCCTAGTTCATGGACCCCCTGATAGCTATCCATGTATGCCAGGTTAAGAATCCTTCATCTAGGATAAAAGTATAAACCCCTCAGACTAGCCTTTAAAGTAGTTCATAATCTGGGTCCCAGACTTATTTCCTTTTATATTGTTAAGGCTAAAATTCTAGCTAGTCTGTCTAAAATCTAATGAGTGATCACCAATAAATTATAAGCTTTATCAAGAGTTAGACTTTTAAGCATTTATCAAAGAGAATAAGAATTTGGTGAAGAGAAAGAGAAAGGCCTAGATTCATCTATCTATTAATGGAAGAGAGCATTCCTAGCTCCGTTCTCCGCCAGAGTCCACACGAAAGAGAGCGAGTCAGAGTGCCAGGCTCCCCCTTCTTCCTCCCACAAGCAAACCACTTCTTGACGCCAAAGAAAAGACGCATGGTCTTGCCCTCAGAGACCTTCACCTCATGGCAGAGCTTTTCTACAGGAAGTCTCCAGCAGATGACATCTTTCCAATCGTTACAATATTGTAGGTTGGGGGGCAGCTAAGTGGCACAATGGATAAGGCACTAACCTTGGAGTCAGGAGTACCTGAGTTCAAACCCAGCCTCAGACACTTACTAGCTGTGTGACCCTGGGCAAGTCACTTAAACCCCATTGCCCTGCAAAAAACAAACAAACAAACAAAAAACCCCAATATTTTAGGTTGTCTGGTATAGATTTAAAGCAAGGCCACAGACCTAGGGGAGCAGATGTTGCTATTATTTGTTGCCTATATTTGTATTTAAATACATGTAATATGGAATCTAGCCCATCCCATCTCTATGGGATTTCTACTTTTGTCAAGATTAGGAGGAATGTCTTGATTGTGAAGTCAAAAACTCCAGTGGGGCAGGGTTAGTCAGGATCCAGGACTGTTGTGGGTGATCACTCATCCCTTCTCCTATCCCTATGAGGGATATTGGATTAAAATATTTGGCTATCTACTATATCAGATAGTTGTCATTTAGAGGTTCAAGGCTGTACTCCCAAAAGGAGAGTAATGGTTAATTTATCCTAAACCAGGCTTAGCTCCCCCTTCCTCCCATCATATGCTTGTTATATAAATATATAAACAAAAGCAATCATGAGTGAGCAAGCTTATTTTTCAAAACAGTTAAATAGTCATTGGGGAGGTTACACAGATTAGGATAGACAATAGAATGCACTAGGATAAATGGTTCTCTAACTTGAAAGTTAGATAAAATCTCAGCTCAACCAAGGAGATAGTGATCTCACTGGAGAAAACTGCTTTCAATGGTCTCTAGGGTTATAGATGCTGGGAATCAAGGGATGTGTTGCTGCACATGTCTGCAATTCTGGAGGCTACCGTTAGCCATTCTAAAGCTCACAGCTTGCCTGTGTCACCCTATCCCTCTCTCACATCTCTTCTGTCTTTCTCTGAAGTCTGCACCAATCTGAAGGCATGTCTGTTCCATATATGCCATACTCAGTATCACAGACTCAGAGGGCAATCAAGATCACATCTCCCTCAGAGTATCTAGCTCACATTGTCCCAAGGCTGTCCTTGGGAGAACCTTTACAGAATTGTTTCATATTACTCCCTTTCATATACTCTGCAACATATTATCAAAATGTAGTGGCCTCATATGGTCCCCATTTTATAGATGACTGAAGAGAGGCAAAGAGATAAAAAAAATTACATAGCCCCAAATCTCCTTTGAAAGTGAAGGCTAAGGTGGTTTGGGAACTCTTGGCTTCCTCATTGTGGTCATTGTTTTACATCAGTTAAATGATGATAGTACAAGTCAGTATCTTCCTCTTTCCATTCCTATTTTTTAGTAGCAGCAGCATATTTGAATAGTTTGAAGTTGTTGCAACCATACATGGTGTCTTAGGATACATCCTTCATGAGTGAATGAATAAATGAACAAAAAGCATTTATTAAGTGTTTGCTGTGCACAAAGGGGAAGGGATGCTACTTACTATTCAAAAGGCTCTTGAGTTCAGGGTCCTAGGCTATCTCCATTTGAGGTATGCTGTGGGGAGGGTAATTAAGGTGATAGTTTGACTTGCTTGGATTATATCCCTTCCTCTCTCTCCATCAGAGTGCCTTGCTGCTTCATCTGGTGAAAAAGTAGGTTTAATTTTTGTGATTCCTTTGTCCTTATAGTCAGATTGCCCTGTAAAAATATTCACAATTTATAATTTTACCAACAAAGTATAAGTGTAGTTGTTTTTCTACAACCTCACTTGCACTTAGTTTTTTCAAATTTAGCTATTTTTGCCAATTTCATATCTCTGATGGGATATCTCAAAGTTGTTTTAGTTTATATTTCTGATTACAAATTATGTCAGACTTTTTCAAGTGTTTTTTTACATCATATCATATGTGTATGTCTTGGGGGGGCGGGGCAATGAGGGTTAAGTGACTTGTCCAGGGTCACACAGCTAGTAAGTGTCAAGTGTCTGAGGCAGGATTTGAACTCAGGTCCTCCTGAATCCAGGACCAGTGCTTTATCCACTGCACCACCTAGCTGCCCCCCACATATGTACTTCTTTACAAACTATCTTTCCATATCCTTTCACCATTTATCCAGTGGTGACTGGGTGCTGTCTTTAAGTCTTTATATCAGTTCCTTATAAATGTTTTAGATGTTAATTATTTAAAGTTATGTGTGCTGTTGAGTTAGACCTTGAAGGATAAATTGAATATGGGTGGATATGAGGAGAATAGTGCAGAGAGGAGGGAAATGATGAGCAAAAATGGATGAAAAGTAGATTAACATGAACAAAGTAAAGGATGGGAAATCTTACCACAAGGGTGTAATTCACCTCATGTCAACAACACATATTGGGACTAAACAGATGCAAATCTGTGTCAAAAGAGATGTATCATCAAATTCAGTAGCAATTCAGGCGAAAAGAAAACTATGATGTGAATGAGGGATAAAACAATAAACAACTTTGGAGGAGTTCAAGACTCTCTCCACCATCTGGCACCAACTTACCTGCTGAGTTTTCTCACACTACTTTCTTTCTTTCTTTCTTTCTGGCAGGGCAATGAGAGTTAAGTGACTTGCCCAAGGTCACACAGCTAGTAAGTGTAAAGTGTCTGAGCCCGGATTTGAACTCAGGTCCTTCTGAGTCAGGGATGGTGCTTTTTCCACTTCACCACCTAGCTCCCCCTCTCACACTACTTTCCAACTTCAAACTGTGTTCACATTGCCTAAAGAGGTCTTGCATTCTGGAAATGCTATCCTCCAATTACCCCTCATTACCCTCCAATTACCCTTGTTCATAGCCTACCCATCCTTCAAGGCCTAGCTAAAGCATCATTTCCTCTGTGACAATTTCCCTGATTTCTAGATCTGAAAGTGATATTGCCTTCATCGAATAGTACTTTTTACCCTTATTTATGTGACATATTTAACTATACTTGTCTAGATTGTAAGCTTTTTGAGATCTAGGACCGACTTGTCATTTATCTTTGTATCTCCTCCAGTGTACATGTTTGCTATTAGGAATATCGCTTTCCTGAAAGGAAAAGCCGAAAATGTACAACAACGTTATATCAGCAAATCTATAGTTTTGTTGTTATTGCATTATTTTTTCACTGTGATACTCTGAAAATATAGACAAATATGTGTCATTATAAATAATTGAATTTGTAATTTGCATATTTCTAATTGAAAACGTTTCAGAAATAGCCCCAAGTAAATCATATTGCATAATTTAAGCAGGAGATGATCATTTTAAAAAAGAATTAGGGAAATATCTGCCTCTAAAACATCAGTATTTCATGACAAAACAGAATTAGCAAAATGGGTGGTCTTAGCTTCTAATAGTGCATTTTCATCAAATAAGTCCCTCTCCTAGAAATAAATTCCTTGAGGGCAGTAGAATGAGTTCCTATTTATGAATTTAGAATCAGAAGACTGTCTTTGTGTTCTGGATGTACCAATACCTAGCTGTGTAACCTTAGGGGAAACATTTAAGATGTGTATTTTCACTGGCTATCCCTCATACATGGAAGTTTCTCCCTCCTCATCTCTGTCTCCCCTGGCTTTCTTCAAGTATCAGCTATAATCCTACCTTCTGCAAGAAACCTTTCCCTACCTTACTTTAGTGCTAGTGCTTTCCCTCTGAGATTACTGCTAAATTATTTTGCATATCTCTTGTTTGTACAGTAGTTGTTGGCATGTGGTCTCCTCCATTAGACTGTTGGACTGTAGGCAGAGACTTTTTTTTTAACCTTTCTTTATATCCCTTGGCTTAGCACAGTACCTGACACATTGTAAGTGCTAAATAAATACTTGGTAACTGACATAATCCCATTCAATTAACATTTATTAAGTGCCTACTATCTGCAAGACCCAGTGCTTCTATGCAAGGCTATGGATGCAAAACAAAGCAAAACAAAACAGATCTTGACCTCGGGAAAGTGACATTCTATAGGGAAACGGAATATCATGTGTTTGTATCTCGACTGAATGTGTTATAAACCTGCAACCAAATTGTGAAGGGCTTTAAATGCCAGACAGAGGAGTTTGTATTTTTTCCTAAAGGTAGTTGATGGAACTTTTTGATAAGGTGAGTGACATGTTTTAGGAGTACTACTTTTGAATTTGTTTGGAGTATGGACTAGAAGAGGAAGGAACATGGAGATAGGGAGACCGATTATAAGGAGATTTCAATAGCTCAGGCAAGAGGTGATGAGGGCCTATACTAGGTTAGAGGATGTGTGAGTAGAAACAAGAGGACTATGGTAAGAGCAGTATGTGAATATCTGCCCCCACACAAACTAGCCTAGTTTTTCCTTAAAAGGTATTGAGACGGGGCAGCTAGGTGGCGCAGTGGATGGAGCACCGGCCCTGGAGTCAGGAGTACCTGAGTTCAAATCCGGCCTCAAACACTTTACACACTTACTAGCTGTGTGACCCTGGGCAAGTCACTTAACCCCAATTGCCTCACTAAAAAAAAAAAAAAAAGTATTGATACCATCTTCAAGATTTGGTTGGCTCAGACAAATGAAGACTCAAGCTGTTGGCATCATTTCTTGATTATCTAAATGCAAAATAGTCATGAAATGCTCCAGGTATGTTCTCATAGTTGGTTGGTAGATCATGATGAGCAACTCAAGGATGAGAACTTTGCCCAATTTAATCAACTTGATGTCTTCAATGTTTATCCTTGTTGAATATTCTCTTTGTACAGCTAAGTATATCTCCTTCTATTAACTGTTAAATGACCCACAAATTTTTTATTTTATTCTAATATTGAATCTAAAATACCAGGGGATCAGCCAGTCAGATCCAGTCCAGAACATATGTTTTAGAAGAATTAAAAGTTGGTAACACATTGGCTATTGGGGTGAGGAAGAGGGGAAAGTCAAGGATGACTCTAGGGATTCAAAACTAGGTCATTGGGAGAATGATGGGGAAGTTTGAAGGATGGATGGATTGGAGAGGAAATATGGGGAATCACATTTTGCAATTTGAAGAATGAGGTACTCTTATGACATCTTGTATGGTTCAATTGAATGAGGACTGGCTTTGAAGTCAGAGGAAGCAAGCTGAATCTTGACTCTCCCACTCATTTGACTTGTGTGACATTGGATAAGTCACTTGAACTGTATGGACTTCTGTTTTCTCATTTGCAAGATGAAGGAAGGGTTTGGATTAGTTGACCTCTGAGGTCCCTACTACCTATAAGTTTATGATTTCATGATGATCCTAGTCAAGTAGAGAAAGGCAGTCAAGGGCAAGCACCAGTTTAAAATATCAATTCATTTGCTAAAACCTTCAAAGGGGATAGAGCTAAATTATGAGCAGTATAATCTCATAAAATGATACAAAGCATTAGAGGCAAAAACAAATATATGAATAGCTTGGTTTGAGAATATCAAAGAACATTCATATATTTTTTTTTTTTTAGCGAGGCAATTGGGGTTAAGTGACTTGCCCAGGGTCACACAGTTAGTATGTGTCTGAGGCCGGATTTGAACTCAAGTACTCCTGACTCCAGGGCCGGTGCTCTATCCACTGCGCCACCTAGCTGCCCCTCAACAGTAATTTTTAAAAATGTAGGTGCCTTTTGTTTCTTAAATCATACCCATTTCTAAATATCTCTTACTCTTCCATTACCTATTAAAGCATCCCTTACAATAAAGAGTAGAAAAGAAAGGTAAGAAAGCACTTATAACAAAATCCACCATACTGAATTTTATAACTGAAACAATATTCCTCTCCCCCTCCCCCCAGTCTCCCACCTCTTCAAAAAAGGGAGAGAGCTACACTTTCTCAACTCTTTTCCAGGGTCAATCTTGGTTATTATAATTATACAACATTCTGTTTGATTTTGTTGTTCTCTCCATTTTCATTGTTGTAGTCATAGTTCATATTATTTTTCCTTTTTCTATTTACTTCACTCTGTACCTGTTCTTAGAAGTCTTCTTAAATTTCTTTGACTTTCTTATATTTGTCCATGTGTTATGACATAATATTTCACTGAATTTAAACAAACAATTTGTTTTGCTTTTCTCCAAACAATAGTCATTGACTTTACTGCCACAAATAGACACAAAAATGTTTCTCTGAATATTTGAGTGTATCTGGGACACTTCCATATGTCTCTGACTTCTTTGGGGTATATGCCCACAGCAGGATTCCTGGATCAAAGGGTATGAGCATGTTAATCACTTTTAAAAGCATAATTACACATTACTTTCCAGACTGGGGTATAAGTGGAGTGGCTGGGAGAGGTGCTGCAAATTTACAACTCTACAAATGATGTATTAGTGTTCCTGTCTTTCTGTAGCCCCTTCAAACACTATTTCAATCATGTATAACCATATATATATATATATATATATATATATTTTTTTTTAATCAGAAATGACACAGTGGAATCATCACATTTGGATAACATAGAAATGGTGCATAAAAAGAAGACGGGGGGGAGGGGCAGCTAGATGGTACAGTGGATAGAGCACCAGCCCTGGAGTTAGGAGGTCCTGAGTTCAAATCCGGCCTCAGACACTTAACACTTACTAGCTGTGTGACCCTAGGCAAGTCACTTAACCCCAATTGCCTCACCAAAAAAAAAAAAAAAAAAGATGACTGGGAAGTCTGGCTTTACCAGACCAAGTATGCCCTGAGTAAATCTGAGCTGGAAGCAGCACAATTGTGAAAGTTTTTACAAAATATCTCAAGGAGGGCTGTTTACAAAAATAATAGGAAAAATTCAAGGTAAAACTACTCCAAATGAGCAACTGAGAGGACACCAATAGCTACATACTGGTTCATGTCACTTACTTTATTATCTACATATGCATCACCAATATTATTTTTTTTTTGCAGGGCAATGAGGGTTAAGTGACTTGCCCAGGGTCACACAGCTAGTTAAGTGTCAAGTGTCTGAGGCTGGATTTGAACTCAGGTCAACCTGAATCCAAGGCAAGTGCTTTATCCACTGCACCACCTAGCTGCCCCCCATCACAAATATTCTTGATGAAAAATATGAGAAAGAAAAGGGTAAGCTTTTACAAATTAATTTCTTTAATAAATTACATATTTATAATCACTTTAGCAACTAAAAGTTGCAAAGACTCTAATGCCCTGCCATGTTTATTGTTTGTTGGTTACAAAAAAAGTATGACTTGGTAGAACAAAACACAGCCTTTTTGGCTCTTCCTCAACAATATATCCTTCAGGCTTATGTTAATATTCAGGATTCCTTGATAATTGTATCCATTGAGAGACACCTGTTTAACAATTCTTAACAATATCAAGTGAAGCACACAACAGGGATATATATATATATATGCTCACCAAAGATATCAGCCACTGTCATGGAAAATGTCTTACATGAGATCCAAATGAAATATATCCCTTATAACATTGGTTTTCTCCGGTTGTTGAGGGGCTTTTTTTGGTTTGTTCGTTTGTTGTTGGGTTTTTTGGGGGGGGCTGGTAGCTGATATTGTGTTCACTGTCTCAAGCCTCAGAAAATTACAGAGACTCCTCAAGAAAGATCCAAAAAGATCAGTTTAATAATTAATATAGGAAAAACTAAGTGGATGAAAAATGCCTATTGTTCAGATTCTGACAGGCAATTAGAAGCCCAGTCCATTGAGTTTAGAACATTTACACTAATTTCTGGTACAGGCACTGCAATCAGATGTCATTTCACCTAGAATTGAATAGGAAGAAGAAAGTGGAATTGATTACATCTGGAAATTTGCATAGTACTTTTACTGATCCTATTCCCTTAGTGCAAAAACTCTTTTTTAACATAAATGTTCTTTCAGTATGTGTGAGAATCTTGGAATACTACAGTCTCCAAAGAATCAAAATTGTTGGTGGCCCAAAGGTTAAGAGACAGATATATGGTGAGTTTAAGTAGACTATAACATATTTCTTTTTTTTTTTTCTTTTGGTGAGGCAATTGGGGTTAAGTGACTTGCCCAGGGTCACACAACTAGTGTCAAGAGTCTGAGGCTGGATTTGAACTCAGGTACTCCTGAATCCAGGGCCGGTGCTCTACCCACTGCGCCCCCTAGCTGCCCCCTGTAACATATTTCCAATGATAAGGTGTATAAGAAGCAGAGAAAGGGATAATAACATTCAGGGGATTATATAATTCAAAAAGGAAAGGCGCCTGGTTATGTCGTAAGGAATGGAAGTAACAGTGCATGTACTGCACTGGTACCATAACATGAATGAAAATCTATAGGATGTCCTATAACACATTAAGGAACACAGAACTAGTTACATGATTCCCAAGTTAATGTTTTCTCCCACTGAAATTATCTTGTATTTATTTATCAGTTTGCCAGTTGTTTTGTCCAGTAAAATGAAACTCCTTGAAGGTAGAGATCATTTTTTGAGTTTGTCCTTATATCCCTAGAAAATAGCACAGTGTTTTATAAGCTGTAGGCACTCAATACATATTTTTTCAATTGAATTAGTATAACCTGGAATAGAATAAGAAGTGTCATATAGTCATTTGCATCGATAGTGGGAATATCAAGGTGGATGAGATGATAGATCCTTTCAAGTACTGAAAGATACCTTAACTGCCATCATAAAGAAAAAGAAACACTCATTCAAGAATATCAGTGACACCAGCCTTGGATTCAGGAGGATCTGAGTTCAAATCCAGCCTCAGACACTTGACACTTACTAGCTCTGTGACCCTAGACAAGTCACTTAACCCTCATTGCCCTGCCAAAAAAAAAAAATCAGAGAAATCTTATTTGTAATTGCAATGACCTACGTGTGCAACAGTTGATGAATGGCTGAATAAAATAGGGTATGTCAATTGAGTGAACTACTATAATGTCATAAAACTTATAAAGTATGAGGAATATAAAGGAATTTGGAAAGACTGAAGTGAGGAAAGTAGAGAGAAAAGCACAGCATATACACATGATAAGTAGAGGTGTGGGGAAATGGATACACAAATACAGAGATGAATGAGCAAACAGAGAATAGAACAGAGCACAGAGGAAGTAACTCACATGCTGTCAAGAGAAACCCATTTTAAAGTGTAAATAGCTGTGTGTGTAGTACATGCTGCCAGTGCTACTATCCCATCTCCCACTTGCACTGTCAAGTCAAGTCTCCAGAGCAGGGATACTATGCTTCCCTCCCAACCCCCATTCTAGGGATAAGCTCTAAGGATTTAAGGGTATCTTTCTACTGCTGTAGAGTTCATCACCTTCATGGTACTTCCCACCATGATTATGAATTGATTTATCAATTTGTCAGTCAGACCTAATTAGCTTTTAGTTAGAAGTATCTTGTTAGTATCTAATTAGTATTTAGTATTTAGTTAGTAGTATCTAGTTAGTATTTAGTATTTAGTTTGATAATTTCATAGTGAATAAATAAATGCATCTTTACCTGAATAGATGATAGTCAGTATTTTGTATAGAATTGCAGCCAAAGTAACTTAAATGTTTAATAGAAAGGGAATGTCCAGAGATTAAAAGACAAAAAAGTAATGACAGAGGGCTACCCCCCTAACAAAAACAATCCTCTTATTTCATGTGATCTTTTTTCTTCCTCATTCTTTTGTTGGAAATCTTTATGAAGCTTTCAGTATTATCTAGTAATCTATGCATTTCCTTCTCTTCCTGTTGGAAAAATTATTTACATGTCAATTCCATAAGAAACTACATAGTAACACTTCCCATTGGAAGCTCTCTCACAACGTCAAAACTAAACAGCTACCAAAAATAAAACAACCTGTCTATTTGCCAAATCCAATTCTTATCATTTTTTATAATTGCTGTTGACCCTATTTTAAAACAGTTGATGGTTTGAACTTACGAAGCAACAACTTTATTTGTACCTGAAAAGGAGTTTATATGGCAATTTCTTAATTATCTGGGCTATAGAAGGACAGAAAATATAATGCAATGATACACCCAAAGTTTATACATAGTGTAGGCTTAATAACTATTGATTGATTGATACAACATTTGTCTTTGGAATTTGGTCAGACACATATGATCAGACATGCATACCCCTATTCAGTCATTAATGCACTCTTACTTCATACTCTCTTATTCCCCTGAGTATCCCAAATCTTTTGGGCTATTGTCCTTATTCCAAAACTCATTTAAGTGTCAAGGCAGGAGGCAGAACCTGGTGGATTATGGATAATTCAGAGTTGACTAGTTTTCGTTCAGCTTTCAAGTAGAAGGATAAAAGAGTATTTGCATTCTAAAAGATAAGAAAAAGAACTTTTTTACCTTCTGTAGTCTGGACTCCATTTTCCTGTCAAGTGTCATTCATCGTTATACAGAGCCTTTTCCTTTGGTAGAAAAGTCCCAATCATACTGTTGCTGTTCAACAATGTGCATATGTGTGTATACATATAATATGTCTTCTATTAATAATAATCTCCTCTAAAGAGGACACTTTCCTAAAAACTATTAAAATTAGAAGATTCTTTGCCATCAAGGAACTAGAAAATGGTAATGTTATTCAATATACCTATCACCTCTGTGCAGGTAACTCTCAATTCTGTGTTTCTTAGCTAAATATATATTTATTGTATTGAATTGAATTTCCAGCCCTGATCTCTCTCTCTGAAGCTTTATACTGACATTTGATGGGCAGTTAGGTAGTGCAGTAGATACAGCATTAGCCCTGAAGTCAGGAAGACCTGAGTTTAAATCTCACCTCAGACACTTATTAGCTGTGTGACCCTGGGCAAGTCACAACTCCAATTGCCTTAAAAACATCCAGGGCCATCTCCAGTCATCCTGATGTATATCTTGCCACTGGACCCAGATGGCTCTGGAAGAGAACATGAGCTTGGTGACCTGGCATAGCCCTCCCTCCCTTAAATCCAATTCAGTGCAAGTCATCACATCACCCCAATGTCATGGTCTTCTTCGAGAATGAAGGACAAACCACCAATATCCCTAGCATCTACATCTCCAACTGTTAACAGAACATCTTTATCTAGATGGAAAGCCAGCAATTTGAACTCAAAAAGAATAAAACTGAGCTTATTATTTTTCTTCTCCCTATGATACTGTTCCCTTTTCTGATTTTATTAGCTCTATCAATGACGCCACTGTTCGCCTTCTCTCCCATAAAACTTTGAAACTTATATTCTTTAAATCCAATAAACTGACAAATCCTAGTGATAATATCACTGTAACTCACTCACAGAAATTATGTCACTACCCTATTCAGTACCTCTGCTGGCTCCCTATTGCCTACCAAATAAAATTCAAACTCTTCCCTGGTATACAAGTTCCTACACACTGTGATTCCACCCTGTATTTCTACTCATGTAAATTTAATTGTCTTTTTTCTTGTAACTCCCTTTTATGTAATCCATGATCCAGTCAAACTAGACCATGCACCTTCTGCTATACATGCTCTTACTTTCTAGGAAATTCAATTTAACTGCAATTATTAAGTGCTTACTATGAGTTAGGCATCATTCTAGGCATTGGTACCTTCATATCATTTCTTCCTAAAATGAAGAAGTTGATGAGAAGATTTTCAAAGTCCCCTCTAGCTCCAAACCCCATGACATTAAGAATAAATAGTTCTTTGAGTGCTAATGATGGTGTTTCAGGCTCCAGTGAGGTAATATCTGGGGCAAATGTCCCTCAAATAAAATTAAGAAATCCATCTATTTGTACCTCATTGAAATGTCATGTATCCTTTAAAGATTCCCTTAAAGGATGTCTCCTTTCTGAAAATGTTACAATGGATGCGAGTTAGTCCTTTATTCCTTCAGACATAACAGAACAGAGAGGGCTTTTCTGGGCTGATCACCTATTTTATAGTATCGTTACTTGCATCTTCTGTGTATAAAGAGAATGGACTAAGTGTAGTGGTGCTCCTATGAATATACCTGTGCCACAGATATAATTCTATTAAGCTATGTTTCTTGAGCACTGGAATTCTAGCTCTTATAAATTTTGTTTCTCCCTTGTGCCTATTCCTAAAGGTATTGAGGAAAGTAATTCATGCAGTGTTTTATAAATACACATAATAGAGGCAGCTAGGAGGTTCAACATATAGAGAACTGGACCTGGAATCAGGAAGACCTGAATTCACATCTTGCCTCAGATACTCATTTAGCTATGTGATGCTAGACAAGATACTGCCTGTTTCTTCATCTGTAAAATAGAGATAATAATAGCACTTTTCTTCCAAAGTTGTTGTGAGGATCAAATGAGATATCTGTGAACTGCTTTGCAAACTTTAAAGCATCATATAAATGTCAGCTATTAGTGTTTAAAAATACCTAAAGCACATAATAGGCTGTTTACAAATGGCAGTTGACTTGAATTAATAAAACTTTCCCACGGAGTTGGATCTAATAGAGAAACTAAAGCGCATGTGGAAATTTAGGGATATCACATTATCATTTTAGTGTTTATATTTCCACATTATATTATATTTCCATATAATATTTTGGCATTTTGTTAGAATGGGGGATCCATCATGCCTTCATGCCAATTTAGAAAACTGGATCATGGGACAATGAACATAGAGCTAGAAGGGACCTTAGAGACCCCCTAATCTAATCCTTTCATTTTATAGTTTAGGATCCTGAGGCCAAGAGAAGTTAAAGGATTTGCCCAAATTAATACAGATAATAAGGGGAAAGGGTCAGATTTTAAATCTATAACCCCTGACTCCAAATCTAGTGGAATTTGCGAGGGGATATCACAGGATTTTCCAACCTAAAAATGTCTCATTTCCTGAGGGTTGCCATTTTGAATCCTATAACTTTAAGCTATCACCTCACAATATGTAGGAATGACATCTTCTTTCTGGGTGAGCTTTCCCAAGGAGATGCTATTTAGCATGATGCAGGGTATCTGCCCCTCCCAGCCCAAGTCAAATCTGCCAAATGCTTATTAAGGCCCTTCAGTGCTGATTAAACTGAAATCACAGGCAACATTTGCCTAATATAAAATATGCACAGTAACACTATCTTAATTAGATGTACATGTCTCTGAAGATATAAATAAATGCTTCCCTTTTGATAAGTCTGATTTAATAGCCTAATAACAGGGGAATGTCTCTGAAATATAATTCAGGGGGTGAGGGAGAAATTAATAAACTCAAATATTTAAAGCTCAACAGCAATTAACAGCCCATTTAAAACAAATTTCTGAATTTTAATTTTATTTCTTCTTAGCCAACCAAGGCAAAGCCTCAGCTTCATCATTATTCATTTTCAAACCTAACAGGGTGTGTCTGACTTTGCTTGGGAGGTGGTTTCAAATTCCATTTTAGGGGAGCAATAGACCATGAAGCTTGAGATGGAAGAATGTTGAAATTCCCACCTGAGTTGCCACAGGAACAAAGTTTCCCACATTTACCACCTTTCCTATTTCCTATTTTCACCCTTCTCAGGTCCTTGAAACTCGGAATTTCAGCTTGAGTCCTAAATACAAAAGTATGCACTTACATATCCACTATCCATATCACATACACATAAAACACACATACATGCATACACTAACCATATAAGTAGAGAGAACACTTTTTTCTTTCAGAGTTTCTAAGGACTAAAATGTGCCTACTAACAACTGGCTGAAACAGGAGCTGTGAGTTTTAACCTTTCTCCAGTGGTCACAATTTGTGAAATTCAGAGGACCCTTCTTTCCCCTAACCCCAAACCAGACACATTTAAGGCCAAAGCTTAGAGTGAATTTTCACTAAGGAAGGGGTTTGTGGCCCAACCTAGTGCCTAATGTGAGTGAACTATGGAACAGCTGGGGTTGGAGGATCTCACCAATGCCGACACCACTAGGGGTATATATTCTTTGGGAAGAAAATCCATGAAAAATACAATCCTGTTCTATGGAGTGCACTAGGAATGAGATGAGATTTTGGTCACTCCCTCTGGGTGTAATGTCAATGAAATTGATTCAGTCTGGTCAAAGATCAGACCAAAATATGAACTGGAGAAGATAAAGGGGAAAAGGGAGGAAGTGAAGCCCAGAGAGTGATTTGCCTATATCCCAATAAGTGTTGACCCTTGTATTCAAACCCAGGTTTTCTGACTCCTAGTCTTTTCACTATCACTCCAACTCTCTGTGAAGAGCCTGCATTCATAGGTGGCAGAACCATAAAAACATGGCAGCAGCTTCAAGAGAAGAACCCCACCCTTGCTCTCACACCTTATGTACTCCAAGAGCTCTATAGAGCTGTACAAATCACAAGATCAGGTCAGAAAGAGAATTCTCATGCTCCTGTTAATAACCAGAGGAAGGGAGAGAAGCTCTCCTAAAGAAGGCCTGTGGTGAAGTCCAGAGTCAGAAGTCCCCAGCAAGAGCTAAACAATAAAAAAAGTCCTTACCCTCAGAGCTGACATTAGGTGGGTACCACTGGTCAGCAAGCACTCTCTGTTATCTATCATTTTCTTGATCTGACTGCCCAAATCTCCTTTTTCTGGTGTCATATATCTTATTGATTGCATCTTTTATTCCACATTATTCATGCAATTCAGGATTCATCATTCACTATAGTCTCCACACTCCCACCATGAGTCTCATTATTTGCTCTTTAGGTTCCTCTCAGTTTGGATTCCTTATACCTTATGGTATTACATGATTCATGGCCATAAAGCATCACTAGAAGAAATTTGATGTTAATAAGATGGTTTGTCTTTCAGGGGAAAAAATCAAGATGATTAAAAATGCCGCACAATTTCCCAAATGCAATCAGTTTCACTGTCTTTCTTCATCAATCAGCTAACAAGCATTTTTAAGCCTCTGCTATATTCTAGGTATCCTGATAGGTGTAAAGGATATGAAATTGAAAGAGAGATGGTCCCTACCTTCAAGCAGCATATATTCTATTGCTGCATCCATAGAAAATGGTTTTGTAGTGAACACAAACAACTAGGGGAAATTAGAAAAAAGCCTCTTCAGGGAGATGGCTCTTGAGCTAAGCCTTAAAGGGAACCAGGGGCTTCTAAGAGCAAAGGTAAGAAGGGACAGCATTCCAGGGATAAGAGATATAATGTAGTGCATAGGGAACAGTAGGTAGGCCAGTTTGGCGGATCATATAGTACATGAGGGAAAATGATATGTAATCAGGCCAGAAAGTAGATGGCACTAGTTTATGAAGGTCTTCAAGTCTCAAAGAAGTCTATATTTTGTCCTAAAGACAGTAGAGAGTCACTAGAGCTTCTTGGATTGATGTGATCTGATCTGTACTTTACAAATCACAATTTGGCATATAGGTGAAAGATGGATCAGAGAGAGCTGATCCAAAATAGAGGGAGGCCAGTTGTGTTTATATAGATATGAATGCATATGTGAATGCATGTATATTTATCTGTGAATATATATGGTTTCTCTCAATAGCATGTATGCTGCTTGAAAGCAGGAGCCATCTCACAATAAGGAGGTATGAATGGAGAGAAGAAGAAAGGTTCAAGAGATATTAAGGTGGGTAGAATTGATAAGACTTGGCAACTGATTAGATGGGGGGTAGAAAAGGCGAATGAGAGTGAAAAGTGAAGAAGTTGTAGGTTATGAATTTGGATGTTTGGTACAATGGTAGTCCCTTTGAGAAAAGTAGGAAAATTCAGAGGAAGGGTATGCTTAGAGGGAAATATAATGAGTTCTGTTTTGGATTTGTTGAACTTGAGATGTCTATGGGACAAATAAGGAGATACTGGGTCTGGAATTCAGGAGAGAGATAAGGATTAGATATGTAGATTTCAGAACCATCTGAATAGAGATAATACTTGAATCCAAGAGAGTTAATGAGACCAATGAGAAAGAGTACACAAAAAAGAAAAGTATCCAAGACAAAAACCTGGGATTTTACTCTTGCATAAGAAGCAATTAATCAGTGATCATCTTACAAAGGAGAAAGGAGCATTAGTCAGACAAGTCAGTCCCATTGGAGGAGAACCAGGAAAAAAAAAAGCAGTATCACAAAAACCTAAGGAGGATATAGTATTTAAAAGAATGGGGTGTTCAATTGTGTCAAATACACCAGAAAACTCATGACCAGAATGGAACTACACCAAACAAACACAGGTAAAAATATATTTGTCTTACAAATCCAATCAAAAAGGCTTTAGTCTATAAAGGTAGGGATGAGGAGAAGACTTCCTGTGTCAATCCCCAATGTTAGATGAAATATGGAGAGTTGTTGTTTGTCCTTCATTTTTTGAAGAGGAACAATGACATCACAGGGTGATTCATGAATTGGATTTAGGTGAGGCAGAGTTGCACAAAATCCTCAACCTCAACTCTTTCTTCCTTAATCCTTGAAGTCCAATGGCAGGACAAAAGTCAAAACAACTGGTGATGGTTCAGGATGAAGTGGTTGACCATGGCATCTTCAATACCTGACCAATCTCTAAGCACTCTGGATTCAGCTGCCTTTGAGGCCATTGGAACAAACTGTTCTCATCCACCCACTACACCAAGGGAAGTCTTCACATGCTTGGGGTAGACACTACCCTAACCCACTGTGAGCTGTTGGTTACCCTCAGCCTGGTTTAGCCTGTCCGCTGGAACAGTTTACCAGGGTGTGGCTGTTGCACATGCTACAGCTTCTTGGAGCCACAGGTGAGAGAGTTGAATGAAGATGGATACCAAAGGTGTCTCTACCCCCCACCATCTAATCAGTTGCCAAGTCATCAGTTCTACCTACCTTAACATCTCTTGAACCTTTCCTCTTCTCTCCATTCATATCATTACCACCCCACTTCAAGCTGAATTATTGCAATGGCCTCCTAATTGTGAGATGGTTCCTGCTTTCAAGCAGCATACATGCTATTGAGAGAAATCACATATATTCACAGATAAATACACATGCATACACACACATATGTATGTGTATGTATATATAAATATATATATATATATATATTCATATGTACATACACATAACTGGTCTCCCTCAATCTTGGTTCACCTTTCTCTAAGGAGCCCTGAAAAGGACTTGGCAAGCCCTCACACCAGAGGTGCTAGTCCTCCTCAAACACCCATACACCCCAAAATATAGAGTCACATCAAAGAAGGAAGAATAGAAGCTTAGTTCCCCGCCCCCCCCAATTCATTTATGACTAAATACAAGAAAAGAGTAAGTAGTAAAACCCATGGTCTCAAGTCTCTATACAAACATGTCCAAAGTTTAGGCAATAAATAAAAGGAACTAGAAGTCTTAACACAGTGAAGCAGACTCGACTTCATAAGTGTCCCTAAGTCATGAAATAAGACCCATAACTTTCTCCCAGAATAGCATCAAATCTATAAGGCTTTGAATGAGTCAAGCCTGCTGACAAATGCTAGGGACAACAAAAGGGATTTTTTAAACTATGTTGGGGACAAGAGGAAGATCAAAGAGGGAATAAGGCTGCTGTTTGAAGTGTTTGGAACAATGATAACGATGAAAGAAAGAAAGCAGAGTCACTCAGCTCTTGTTTTGGTTCTGTTTTCTCTTTAAAGTAGAGTGACCTCCAGACTGGCAAGACTATAGCAAAAAGGTTAACAAGGAAATGAAATCCAGGTAAGGACATGTTAAGAGAGTATCTTGTCTATCTCAGTGAATTCAAATCTCCAGACAAACTGTATAGCTGGGTAGTTAACAAGCTCAAAGTTGTTATGATTACTGGGCCATTTTTATTTTCCTAATTTTACAAATGAGTAAACTGAGTCTGAGGGGGATTAGGTGACCTGCCAGGGTCACATACCTTATACATGTTTGAGGCAGTCACATATCTTATAAATGTTCCTGACTCTCAGTCCAGCACACTATCCATTGTGTCACCCAGAAGCCTCTACTGGATTGGTAGATCCAGGGAATGGTGGCAGGAAGCCAGACTCAGAATAATTGTAATAGCCAATTTTGGTCTCAGAGAACAGATAATAAAATATACCTCCTCTCTTCAGAGAGGCAGGTTATGGACTATGGATGTAGAATATTCCCTATGTAAGGGGTGGGGTTAATTGAAACAATCAATCAAAGCATTCTACTTAAAGTAACTAAAGAGATGTTACACTCATATACCTTTGTTATTTGAGAACATATCTCAATTGAACCAATCAATCATAAGCTATAAACTAAGTGCAAAAAAGTCCTTGATCAATTTGGATGTCCTTGAAAGCCATTGGATGGACTGCAGTGATACTACAGATAGGAAGAATGTTGAGAGTGACTGAAGAAACTTGATGATGTCTTGTGGATCACCTATAAAAGGGAAGACCAGTTTGAAACCCCAGGATCTGAGTCTTAGTGACAAAGAGAAGAGGAAGCTGCCTCTGATGGTGAATTACTCTGGGGGAAGAAGAATCTCAGCTTCCATCCTGATACCCTTCACCACCTCCCACCTTAGCTGGAGAAGGATTTTGTGAACTTCCAAAGACTTGAGGGGTTGGATTTTTTCATTGATGTCGCATCACTGTCCTGGGTACAGCAGTTGGCAACATAGTCTGCTCTTGGAGCTGAGGATAGACTGAATGAGAATGAGGAAAGGCAGATTCAAGTCTGTACAAAGAGCCCAGAAGCAAAACTACACCATTCCCAAATGGGAACAGTTTGAGTACTCCTAGGGGGGAAAAAGCCTTCCAGAGTTGTGAGTTCCCCCTTTGCCAAATGTGCTTACTAACTTTGAATCTATATTCTCCCAGACTCTGTATCATGGCTTTTGAGGGGGAGAGTTTTGCACCAACTATACTAACTACACTATTATAGATAACACCTACTTCTGAAAGCTAATTAATTCTGGCTGACTGATTGATATTAACTGATAATCAATGGGGAAAACATATCAGTGGGGGTTCATTAGATATAGTAGCAGGGAAATACCCCCAGTTCCTAGAGCCCAGAGGGGAACTAGCAACTCCTCTCTGGAGACCCAACTTCCCAGGGGCAGTAAGGGTTGAGATAGTAACTCGAGTCTGTATAATGTATCCATTCAAACAGGTTACTATATGAATCGCTGTTGCTTAACTGTTTCTTTTGGTTATAAAAGAGAATTCAGTGGTGGGGGGAGGGTATATTCATAAATAAGCTGATTTGAAAACAAAAGCCATCAATCAAACTTATTTTGACAAGTTAACTCTTAAGGAAAGTATCAAAGGGAACTTTTATTTCTGAAATCCTTCTTTCTGAGTGTGATTTTTCCAAAGACTCCCAGCCATATAAGATCTTGCTCGGTATGAGTTACCCCCATGCTGTTGTGGATGTGAAGCAGCAATTTGTGTCACTCTTAAATACCCTGCAACTTTTATAAACTCCTATCAAAACATGAAAAAAAAATCATTTTGATGGAACATCTGCATAACCAAGACTTAGAAGATGATTTCTATAATCAAATTATGTAGTGTTGTAAAATGGGAGCACAATTTAAAAAACTTACAAAATTACTCTGAAGATGCACATTAAAATGGAAAGAATCGATCGCCTCCACGATCTTTACAAAAAGTTAAATGCTAATTGATTATGGCAGTGTTATCAATATCGCTGATGCAGTCCTCAACTTCTACTTGGTCAATAACACAGCTTAAATATCATAGAATTCCTTTTCCAACTGCATTCATACCAAGCTATAATAACAGATGGAGTTTTATGCACAACTGGCTTCCCACCCCCCACCCTCCCTTTAGTTGATCAAAACAAACAGCCCTAAAGATGGGAATTTGCTGAAATTCTGATTTCTTTCAGCAGTTTTAAAGATTTTATAACATATCATTCATTGATTATGCAAGGTCCCTGGTCCCCAGCATCTGTTTGTTGCATCTGGGGGAAAGATAAATCCCTTTTTTATGCCACTGCACAAAATTTAAGAGACAGACAAACGCATCTCTGGATTGAAAAGGACAGCAGCACAACCCACGACCTCCTCTTGCTCTTTCTCTTTCTTATCTCCCCATCGGGGCTGATGGAAGGACAGAGAAGATGAACTATAGTGAGCTTTTTTAGAGCTTAAAGAGGAAGGGAATGAAGCTGGATCAAAAACAAAAGGCCAAGGTCAAGCTCAGAGTGAGTCCACCAAACTTAGGGGAATTGCATTAACTGTCTGTCAAAGAACAATGGTCTTCTCATGTATTTTCTATTTCATCATTTGTAAAAAAAAACCAAAAACCAAAAAACAAACAAACAAAAAAACCCACCCAAAAACCAAAAGCCAAAAAAATCCCCCAAACCTGGAGATCTTGTATATTTAAGATTTCTAAAACTCAAAGATTTATTCCTAATCACCAGAAGACGCGATTATACATCACAGAGTTTCATTATTATGGCTCTCTAAAGCCAACTTCTTCTTTCAAACCTCAGCTGTTTGATTCAGCCTATTCAGCACCCTAACTGTTTATAAGATTAATAGACTCTGAGGCACAGTTAACTCTCTCACTAGGGAGGGGGAAAAAAGGAGAAGCTAAACCTAGTCATTGAAAAGGTAACATTTACCTAATGAAATGGGGCATCCATAAATATTGGCAGCTACAGACCTTTCCAATACTACAGATTTGCTTGGAGCAGGGGGAGTCCTTAGGGAAGCAAAGACAAGATATTCCATAGAGACCTACCAGGTTCAATCCCTTTAAAATACAGTTTGGCATAACTGATGAGAGGTAGAGTCTTTTAATTTTTAATTTTTAATTTTTTGTTTGTTTGTGGTTTGTTTATTTATTTATTTTTGCTTTGTGTGTTTATCTTTTTACCCCTCATCTCTGCAAACAGTAAAGAATAGATTAGATCCAGTAAAGGTTTGACTTCTGTGCCAAACTACTGTATGCTTTACTTTCTTTCTTTCTTTCTTTCTTTCTTTCTTTTTTTTTTTTTTTGGCGGGGCAATGGGGGTTAAGTGACTTGCCCGGGGTCACATATCTAGTAAGTGTCAAGTGTCTGAGGCCGGATTTGAACTCAGGGACTCCTGAATCCAGGCCGGTACTTTATCCACTGCACAACCTAGCCACCCCCCTGTATGCTTTACTTTCATAGGTGGTTGTTATTGTTCAGTCATTTCAATTGTGTCTGACTCTTTGTGACCCCATTTGGGCATTTTTTGGCAAAGATGCTGGAGTGGTTTGCCAATTCCTTCTCCAGTGCATTTTACAGATGAGGAAACGGAGGTAAACAGGGTTAAGTGCATTGCTCAGGATCATGTGGCTAGTGAATGTCTGAAGCCAAATATAAACTCAAGCCTTTCTAACTCCAGGTCCAGCACCCTATCCACTGTGCTACCTAGCTGTCCACCTTTATTGAATAAAAGAACAAATCCTGAGGTGGGTGTTGGGTATAGGGAGTGAGTCTTTGTATGCAACTTAGGGAGACAGGGGAAGGGAAAAGGCTAGTTAACAGGAAAGAGCCACAACCAGGAATTTTTGTGGTCATCTAAGGAAAATGGTGTGAAGCATGGGCTAAGTTTAAGAAAAGGAGGGACTGGTAGGCTAAACAGTACCCTGTAGTGGAGAGACAGAAACTATGAGACATTAGTATGACTCCTTTTAGAAAAGATGCTACATGGGATAGGAAAATAGGAGTCGGGGCAGGGAAGGATTTCATCCCAGTCTATTATCTAGAAGCTTTCTGTTTCAACTATTCTTGCTAACTAGGTATTAAGCTCTGCAGCCTTTTGCTTTTCTGGGACAAAGCCCTGTTCACTCCTTCTGGTGTTCCAGATAAATACCCTCTCTGCCCTCCCAGAACTCCATGAGGCTTTTCTTACCTGGACTGGGGCACCTTCCATGGCCTCTTTCATCCTCCCCCAGCTTTTCAGTCACATATACCCTGGTACAACTCCACTTGAGGCTGAACCCCTGTGGGAAATAATAACCTAACTGACCTCATTCTTCAGTGATTAACATATTTCCACCTCACCATATCCATCCCATCCCAGTGATTCTGGCTGTTATTATCATTCTCCACCCCCTGCTAACTGTTCCTTTATTCCCATCCCTTCTAATCCTCCTATCCTGACCCCTTACTTTCATTGTGCTCTGTAAAATGCCTGTGCCATAGGTAACTGGATTGCATTTTTAAACTTTTTCCTTTCTCACTCCCCCCATCTTCTTGTTCTCACTGACACTTGATTCCCTCCTGGTAGCTTTCACAACTATCCTTTCTAGTACTGCTTGCACTTTTGTCATAGCCCTGACTTACTGGTCTTGGGGTGTTGAGGGGAGTTACATTATTCCTTACTTCCTATTGCCACTTCCATGCTCATCCTCTACTACCATCACTCAGTAACTTCTCTTTTGAGATTCACTTAATCTTATATATATTTATCACCCAATCAAGATTCTGATAGCTATAGACTTCCAGGATACTCTCCTTTCTTCCTTAGGGAGCTCAGTTTCTGGTTCAGCCTTTCTCTTCTCCCCAACTTCTTCCCCCATTCTATGGGATTTTAATATACCTACTGAAACTCCCTCAAAAATCCTAACCTTCCAATTCTGAAATTTACTCATTTCCCATGATCCACTCCTCAACCCCATCTCAAATATACACAGATATGCTCATAGCTTTGATCTTGTCTTCACCCACAAGTGTTCCACATCTATGTCCATGAACTCTGAAATGCCTTTATCTGATCATCATTCCTTCACATTTCACCTCTCCCTCTTCCTTGCAACTCAAACCATGTTTTTTGTTCTCACTATGACCTCCAATCACTAGACCCCTTAGTTTTTTCCCATGCCACCACTTCTGCTATGGCTATACTGTCCTCCCTTCCTCATGTTGACCCCTTTATGAATCATTTCAACCCTATACCATTCTCTTCTCCAAAATCTCTTGTCCTTCAAAATCTTCCTAATCCAGATCTTGCCCTTCCAAATGTCAGCCTTGTATTTTTCCCACCATCCACTGCCTTCATTTCTACTACTGTGCTTTTGAAGAAAGCTGGGGGAAATCATGAAACCATGCTGACTGGGTCCACTACAAATTGATATTACATAATCTCAATTGGGTCCTCACTGTGGCAAGACAATTCCTTCACATTTCTCTAACCAATTCACTGTCTCATCATATTGGGTTTTCCAAGCTTTCTCATCCCTCCTCTAATCTCCCACAGCTTCCCTCACTACACATTTTTATCTGAGTTCCTTACCTCATATTTCACTGAAAAAAAATATTGAGGCCATTCACTGAGAGAAAGCTCCTTTCCCCCCCTTTTTATCTCACATCTTTCAGATACTTTTTGCCACTATCTTCTCTTTTACCTCTTTTTCACATGAAGAGATTGCCCATCTCCTCACCATGGCAAACTCCTCTTCATACACAAGATAGCTCATTTCCATCCTGTCTTGTCTAGAAGAGTGTCCTCTCTGTCACCCCTACTTATTCATTAATCTCTAGTCTTTGTCTACTGGCAGCTTCTTCTCTACTGCTTACAAAAATGTTCCTGTCTTCTCCTTCTTCAAATAACATTAAATTGATCCATCCATCTATCCCTGCTGGCTATTGTCTTAAACCTCTTCTTTTGTGGCTAAACTCCTTGAGAAGGCTATCGTCATTAGCTGGGTCCACTTTCTTTCTTCTTACCCTTTTCTTAATTCTTTGTCATCTGGCTTCTGACCTCATCATTCAACTAAAACTCCTTTCTCCAAAGTTGCTAATGATCTGAGCTCTTAACTGCCAAATCCAGTGGCCCTTTCAAAATCCTCATCCTTCTTGAACTCTCTGTAGTTTTTTTTTCACTGTCAATCATCCTCTTCTCCTTCATACTTTCTACTCTCTAGATTTTCATGACACTGCTCTCTCCTGGTTCTTCTCTTTCTGGATGCTCCTTCTCAGCCTTCTTTGCTAGTTTTTCATCCAGGTCATCCCTGTTAGTGGTGAGTGTGCCCCAGGGCTAAGACACGGGCCCTCTTCTCTTTTCCCTGTATACTATTTCACTTAGGCATCTTATCAGCTTCCATAGTTTCAATGCTGATGATTCTCAGATCTATTTATCCAAACTTAACTTTTCATCTGACCTCCAGTCTTGTGTCTCCAACTTCCTATTAGTTTTCCTGAAATTGAATGTCCTGTAGACATCTTAAATTCAACATGTCAAAAAGTGAACTCATTATCTTTTGCCCTAAAGTCTCCCTTCTTTGTAATTTCCATTTTACCTTTCCTAAGCTCACCATCTAGATCTCATCCTCAACTCCTCATTCTTTCTCATCTTCCCTTATATTCAATTAGTTGTAAGATCCTGTTATTCTACCTTCATCTCTTATATATGCCCCTTTCTTTCTTATTATACTGCAACCACTCTGGTGTAGGCCCTTATCACCTCATGCTTGGACTATTCCAGTAACTTACTGGTTGGAGTCCCTGACTCATTTCTTCCCATTCCAATCTATGCTTCACTCAGCTGTCATAATGGTCTTCCTAAAATGCAGATCAGACCGTATCACCTTCTCCTATTCAGTAAACTCCAGTGCCTCCCTTTCCCTCCTGGATCAAATATAAAATCCCCTGTCTAGCTTTTAAAGACCTTCATAACCTGTCACTTTCCTATCCCTCTATAGTCTTCTCATACTTTACTCCTCCCCATGTACTACTGCAGTCCAGTAGCACTGGCCTCCTTGCTCATCCTCGAACGCTATACTGGATCTCCCAATGTAGAGCAGTTTCTCTAGCTGTGCCCCATGTCTGAAATGCTCTATTTCCCCATCTTCACCTCCTGGTTTCCTTCATATCTTAGCTAAAGTCCCACCTTCTAGAAAAAGCCTTTCCCAGTCCTCCTTAATCTTATTGGCTTCCCTTTGAGACCAATCCCAATTTATCTTGTATGTCTTATTTATACATAATTGCTTGCATGTTGTCTCCCCTCTAGACTATAAGCTATATGAGAGTAGGGTTTGTCTTTTTCTTTTCTTTGTCTTTCCACTGCTTAGCATAGTTCCTGGCACATAGTAGTGTATGAGATGATTATGGATTTGAGTCAGATTAAACTCTGAGAATGGGGTCTGGAAGATACCCAGCCCCGCCCCAGTATAGTTAGTTTAAAAGTTTATTGCTTGTCAAATTCTCACTGTCTCCTTTAAGTTTTCTTGCCAATTAACAGTATTTTTTACTTCTGCTCAGTCTCCCCACTTGTCAGCTACATATTAGTTTTTTTCTGGAATCCATCATGTGTCAGAACCCCAGTCCCTGTTGAGTGGGTAGGGGAGTTTGCCCACCAATTCAATACTTGGGACTCAAGAAGAAAGGACGGGGCTCAGCACAGGATTCAGCAATTAAGTTGAGACCAGATGTTAAGTGATGTGTCTCTTTTTCTCAGAGCAGAATCCCCTTGACCCTAGGGTCCCAACAATGGATTATTCTTTTATTCTTTATTCTATTTCTTTGATTTCCCAACATAGCCGAAGATAAATTTTAACCCTTTCATCCTTCTAAAATTAACACGACTACAAAACAATGCTGAAACACCTGAGTGACTCTTCCTGTTATTCAAGTTGAATATCTTTAGAGATAGGGGCTGGGAGAGGGGAGTCAGTGGGAACTGTGAGATCTGAAACATATGACTGTCACTCCCCCGTTCCCTCTTCCTTCAGTTTGACCTTGTTCCCCCCTCCCCTTTTCCCCCTTGTTCCTGGAACACATATGCATGTCTCCATACATTGAGCACGAGCTAAACACGCACCCTGGGTGAGACAGGATTGGATGTTAGATTGTGAGCTCGCCCTAGTGGGTGTGGGGACTTCCCCTCTGACCAACATTCCTATAAAAGGTCAAGGCATGTATTAGCTATCACAACTCAGGAATTGAGTTTGCCCATTCCTGCAGGAATGTAATAAATCTGTCTCTGCTTGACTTGGTGGTCTCCTCGAGTTATTTGGGTAAACTGAGGCAGTTTGCCCCAAACAGTAGGCATTTAATAAATGCTAGTTTACTGACTGACTGGATCACTCAGCTCTAGATCAGAAGAGAAAGAGAATTGGGTCATCGTAGTTTTTTGGGGGAGGGAGAACAGAGTGGAAGTAGGAGGAGACACGAATGCATTTAGTTCTCTTCCTCCTCACTTCCCTGATTAATTTAATTAATAATTAAGAGAAAGCTGTATATACAATAGGCATTCTGGGGAATAGTAAAGTAAAAGACACTTCTTTCATAAAGATTCTGTCCTGAGCCCAGTCTGTCCAACAGTTTTATAGACAACTTAGAATCTTAGAATGATAGATTTAGAGTTGGGACGGACCTCAGAGGTACCTTATTTTATAGAAAAAGAAACTGAGGTGCCAGAAGATTAAGTTATATGCTCCATGTGTCAAAAGGAGAATTTGGACATTGAATTCAGGCTTATCATAGATAACACAATTCAATGACTCAATGTATTGGATGACAAAATCAGGATTCAATGGATTTCTGGGGCCAATCCAAGATGGCGGAGAAAAGGCAATAAGCTCTCAGAACTCACGACATGATTGCTCCAAAAAAACCCTCTAAATAATGCCATAGGATTCAAAAAGTTTTTGAGAGACTGTTTATATGTTAACCAAAACTGGAAAAGATAGAATTTAATAGGAATAAATGTAATAACCCAAATTTAGATTTTAAAAAATCAATTACATGCAGAAGTTGGCATGCAATTTCTGGCTTGGCAGCTGTTCATGTAAAATAATAATAACTAGGAGTTTTGGTAGAGCACAAACTCAATATGAACCAATAAAAGAATATGGTTGTTACAAAAGCTCATACAGTCTAAGACTAAATTAATAATAGAATGTCCATTCAAGGGAGGTATTAATCCTAATACACTCTAAAAATGTCAGACCACATCTGAAATGTGTCCAGGTATGGGTTACACTTTAAGGTCATTGACAAATTAGAGAGAACCCAGAGCAGGGCAATTAGTGTGGTGTGGGGTCTGGAAACTCTGTCACATGGAGACTAAGCCATTCAGGGAACTAGAAATATTTAGCCTAGAGAAGAGAACTCTTGCTAGGGGAAATTGAAAAGGGGCTTCAATCAATCAATAAAGTTTTATTAAGTGCTGGGAATACAAAATGAGGCAAAAGACAGTCCCTGCCCTCAAGGAACTTACAATCTAATGGGGGAGACAACATGCAAATAAATATATACAAAGCAAGCTAATACAGGGTAAATAGGAAATAATTAAAAAGAGGGAAAACAGTGGAATTAAAAGGGGTTAGGGAAGGCTTCCTGTAGAAGATGGGACTTTAGTTGAAACTTAAAGGAAGCCAGAGAGGTTAGTAGCTGGAGTGGAGGAGGGAGAGCTTTCCAGATACAAGGGACAGTCAGAGAAAATGCCTGGAACTGAGAAATGGAGTGTCTTGTTCAAGGAACACCCAGGAAGACAGTGTCACTGGATCAAAGAATACATGTTGGGGAGTAAGGTGGAAGAATACTGAAAAGTTTGGAGGGAGCTAGGTTATGAAGGTTTGAATGCCAAACAGAGCATTTTCTTTTATTTGCTCCTGGAACTCATAGAAAACCACGGGAGTTTATTAAATAGGGGTGTGATATGATCAGACTTGTGTTTTGGGAAATCACTTTAGTGGTTGAAGGGAGAATGAATGGGAGGGGGAGATACTTGAGGCAGGCCGACTCACCAGCAGGTTATTGCAGTAATCAAAGTGTGAAGTGATGAGGACCTGTATTGGAGGGGTGGCAGTGATAGAGAGAAGGGGTCCTATTTAGGAGACGTTGCAAAGATGAAATTGAAAGGCTTTGGCAGACTTGGCTATGGGGAGTGAGAGGTAATGAGGAAACCAGAAGATTTCCTAGATGGAGAGTCTGAGGGACAGGAAGATGGTGTTGTTCTCTGCAGTGATAGGTAAGGTAGGAGGGGGAGAGGGTTTAAGGGGAAAAGATAATGAGTTCTGTTTTGGACATAATGGGTTTAAAGATGTCTACTGGACAACCAGTTCCAGATATCTGAAAGGCAATTGGAGATGCAAAATTAGAGGTCAGCAAAAACATCAGGGCAGGAAAATAGATTCGAGAATCTTCAGCATAGGGATGGTCATTAAATCCATGGGTACTGATGAGATTACTAAGTGAAGCAATGTAGGAGAAGAGAAAAAGACAAAACTCTGAGGGACCCCTATATTTAGCAGCCATGATCTGGGTGAGGATCCATAGAGAAGACTGAGAAGGAAAGGTCAATACATAGGTAGGAAGATAATCAGGGGAGGTATCTCCCAAAAAAAACTAGTGAGAATAGGGTATCAAGGAGAGAGTGATCAACAGTTTCAAAGGTTTCAGAGAGGTCAAGGAGAATGAGGATTGAGAAAAGGCCATTGTATTTGGCAACTAAGAGATCCTTAGTAACTTTGGGGAGAGCAGTTGCAGTGAAATGAAAAAGTCAGATGCCAAATTGTAAGGGGTTAAGAAAAAAAAACTGGGAGGAGAGAAAATAGAGTCACCTATTGTAGACAACCTTTTCCAGGAGTTTAGTTATAATGGGCAGGAGATACAGGATGATAGTTAGCAGGAATGGAAGGATCAAATGAGTTTGTTTGTTTGTTTTTTTTCCAGGATAAGTGAGCATGTTGGTAGAAGGTAAACAGGAAATGAACCAGTAGGGAGGGAGAGATTGAAAATAAGTGAGAGTGGGGATGAGAGAGGGAGCAATCTGTTGGAGGAAAAGGATGATATAGGATCACTCGATCATGTAGAAGACAGCTTTGTCAAGGAGAAGGGCCACCTTCTTGATAGTTGTGAAAGAGGAGAGAGTAGCAGAAAGCAACTGAGTGTCAAGAATTGAGGAAGAGGAGAGAAAAGGGAATTCATTGTGAATGACCTCCATTTTTTTCCCCTGTAGAATATGATTCAAGGTTTTCAGCTAAGAGAGCAGGGAGGGGAGCTATGAAAAGTCTGAAAAGGGATGAAAAGGTTTGGAAGAGCTGTTGTTGGAGAATAGAATAATGAGTTGATGAGGTGGTGTAGTAGGATCAACTAAGGGTAGTGAGGGCCCAGCTGAGGTTGTGTAATATAAATTTGTGGTGGACCCAATCAGAATGGTTGTGTGATCCTCTCTACCTTTGTTCAGCAGCACACTTAAAGATGAGGAGGTGAAGAATGGTGGAAGTGATTCAAGGCTGAGGCTTGTCTGGGCATAATTAGTGATGTGATAAGGGGGCTATGAATGAAAAAGAATTTATTAAATACTTACTATATACAAAGCAGGTGGCGGTGAGGTAGCACAGAGATATATATAGTTTCATGTACAAGCCTTTTGCTATTCTCTATGTACTTGGAAATACCTATTTAATATTCAAAATTTTAAAAAATCTAAAAAGACATCTAGTTGATTTTAAGGACAGGGGCTGGACTATAAGAATCTTTTCAACCTGTGAGAATTTTACCCTTTTCAGCAGTTATTGTAACCCCATAGCCCCCTTATGCTTATATGTTTCCTACATATTGCTTTGTAGTATATTTTCCCTTAAAATATCTAATAGGTTCAACTGCTGTTTTGTAAAATCAGGTTAAAGCGGAAAAAAAGCTCAGGATCATAGATCCAGAACTAGAAGGGGGTCCCAGAGATCATCTAACTTTCCTTCATTTTAGAGATGAGGAAACTGAGCCCCCAAACTCTACGGTCTTTCTCAGTACAGATATCCTGAAAGTAGTTAGCCCAGAAAAACCAGGGGAAGAAGTGACATCAAAATACAGTAGCAGGATCCAGCTGGCTGGATTTCAGGCTGGCAGACACCAAACTATCATGAGGTGGCATGCTAGAAGGAGTCATTGATGTCTCTTCCCTCCCCCCAGCCATCTTTGGACATAGATCTCGTGGCACCATAGGGATACTCAAAATTTACCAGCTGAAATAAAAGAAGAAGCCAGCAGAGGATACTCAGATTTAGTGGCCAAAGACAGAGGGGCATTAATTTGTAGAATTAAGTTGAATTGATTTGAAAGATACAATCCTAATCCTAACCTTCACCCCAGAAACTGAAGGCCTGAGAGATATGAGAGGTGAGAATAGATATGAAGTTAGGCACAAGTTTAGAAAGGAATACAGCTGCACAAAAGGCCAGTACTATTTTGGTCTGCACATGAAAGACATCCTGTCATGGGATATTATATTCTGTTTGGGTATCTCTGTGTCGAGGACCAGTTTAGTACTCCTCAGAGAGAAAAGGGAAGATGTTAGGCTATGATGGAAGTTAGAAGACTCCAAGAGGTGGAAATATTTAATATTGAAAATGTGTAAAAATGGAAACATGTGACAGTGTAGAGTGATGAGAACTCAGTTTGATAGAATACTCCAATCTGATATGCATAAATATTTGCAAGTCATTTGTAAAAACTGTAGGGTGTTGGTTAGCATGAACCACAAAGGCTTGAACTGAAGGCAAAAATATGCTGAATCACAGAAGGAAAACAAATAGTGGTCACAGATTGAACTGTTACGTTCCAAAGCAATTGGTAGAAACTCGTGAAACATTTAAAGCTTCATTGCAGAAACCAGCAACCATGTATGGCAGAAGTGGACCTTGCCTGAGTCCTAGGAATTTGGCAAGAACTTTTTCGCAGGTCATTTTTGTGACTCCCTAAATTTACTGTGTTTTTTTTTTTTCTTTCTACATGGATAATTATCTGTCTGGTCACAGTTGTAACTGGAGAAGAGGGTAGGATTGAATGATCTCAGAAGTTTCCTTTCAACCCTGTGATTCTGAGATTTGGGAAAGAGGGTGTGAGTCACTTGTGAAAGAAGTAGCCTAAACTTGGGTGGGTCTATTAAGTTTGTTAGTCAGTCAACAAAGTTCTATTTTGTTACAGAAATCACCTTATTTTGAAGAAAATGGAAAAATTGAAGGTTTACAGTATAATGTAGGGCTGGACAGAATAGAAGAAATTTGTAAAAGAAGCAGCTTCTCCAAATGTGAAAAAGAAATGGAGCGGCAAAAAGATACAGGGGGAGGATTAGGAAGCCAGACAGATGGGTTATTGTGATATTTGGAGTGGCTGGAACCAAAAAAGGCTTGTCTGCAAGGACTTCACAGAGGAGGTGATGCTTGGGGGAGAATTCTGAAAAAAAGGGAAGGGCCAAATGATGTGTCTGTGGTGTGATAGAAATAGATTTTACAAGACATCAGCATTTTGAAGCAACGATTGAGTACACTTGAATTCTAACTTAGAACACTGTAAGTAGGAATATTTAGAAGGCAATGAGAAAGTAGATAGCTCTGGAGGGAATTTGGTGTGATGGTAGAAACTGTTTAAAATTAGAGGTTCAAAGACAGGGCTTCTCAGGGATGTTTAGAGAGGCAACACTGAGCTAGGCACTGGTTTGGGAAAGGAGGGAACAATTCTTGCCTTCTTAAAGAGGTGAATTGGGGTACTGAGATCTCATCTCACAACAGTTTGCTTACTGGATGTTTTAATCTGGGTGTCTCAGAGATATCTCAAAATCAACATGTCTGAATTAAAAACTCATTACCTTTTACCTCAAATCCATCCTTTTTTCAAACTTCCCAATTTCTTTTAAGGTCACCACCATTCTTCCACTCTTTCAAGTTTGTTGTTCATTCTTCATTCTTTTTTTTTTTTTTTGCAGGGCAGTAAGGGTTAAGTGACTTGCCCAGGGTCACACAGCTAGTAGGTGTTAAGTGTCTGAGGCCAGATTTGAACTCAGGTCCTCCTGAATCCAGGGCCGGTGCTTTATCCACTACACCACCTAGCTGCCCCTCATTCTTCATTCTTAAAGAAGACCAATGTCTTCATGAGGGTGATGTCTTGACTCGAGTATGAATTGGATATGAGGTAGCCTCACTCTTTCCTCCAGAGTCATTGAAGTCCAGCGGCAAGACAAAGGTCAAGATGACTGGCAATGGCCCAGGATGCAGTGGTAATAATAGGAAATAATTAACAGAGGGAAGGCACTGGAATTAAGAGCAGTTGGGGGAGGCATGCTGTTGTTAGTTGGGACTTAAAGGAAACCAGGGTGGTCAGTAAGTAGGAACTTACCTTGACTTTTGGAGGGGAAGACAAAATGACCACCTAGTAAATCTGGACAGATGAACTGAAATTACTTAAGGGAGCTAATTTCTTAAGAAATTATTTAAGGAAGCTAAATGAGGGAAAAGAACACAAGGGAAGTAACCAGACCATACACCCTATGTGGTAATGTTACCCAATGGGAACATCTGGGAGAGAACAAATGTGGTGAATATCAGGAAGGCACAAAAAAAAAAAATCCCGGGGGCAGCTAGTTGGCACAGTGGATAAAGCACTGGCCGTGGATTCAGGAGGACCTGAGTTCAAGTCCAGCCTCAGACACTTGACACTTACTAGCTGTGTGAACCTGGGCAAGTCACTTAATCCTAAATGCCCTGAAAAAAAAGAAGAATATCAGGAAGGCATTCATCTTTTCATGGCCTCCAGATTACAGCTGTCCCCTGTACATTCCCACCACTTGGTCTTCCTCCAGTCTTAGCCTCCTCAATGCCTCACTATTCAGTCCCCATATTCAATCAGTTGCCAGATCTTGCCATCTCTATCTCCACAACATCTCTCATCTTTTCTCTACATTCATACAACCACCTGCTTATTTCAAGTCCTCATGACCTGCCATCTAGATTATTGCAAATGTAGTTCTTATTGGTATTCTCTCTTCCCTTGCCCATCTATCCTACACAACTGTCAGTGATTTTCCTTAAGTACAGATCTGACCATCTCACCTCCTTGCTCAATAAACTCTAATGGCTCCCTATTGCCACTAGGATAATATAAACAGGTCTGGCTTTTGAGGCAGCCAGGTGGTGCAGTGGACCTGGGTAACTCACTTAAACTGTTTCAGTTTTCTCTCCCAGCTTATACTTTACCTTCTGTAAGACTTTTGTGGTCTCCTCAACTGCTAGTACCCTCTCTCTTAAATCACCTTATATTTAATCATCTTGTATTTATTTTGGATTTGTTTCCTTTATGTTTATGTATACATTTACATTTACATGTAGTTCTTAGAAGTAGAAATTGTTTCATTATTGTCTTTGTGCCTGGCACAGGGTAGATGCTTAATAGAGTCTTCTGTACTGTGTAATGTGACCAGATTGATTACTGTAATCACTGTAATCTATAATTACAGTAAGAAACAAGAGTAATTGAGCTTGAGGGACTTCAGAGGGATGGGAGTTTGGTAGGAGAGGATAATGTGAGGATACTCAGAATTTGGGGCAAGCCCTACCCATGAACCATAGAAGAATCCTTCATTCATTTTTATATTAGTCCCCGCACTCTTTTCCTGGTTTTTCCTCTACTCTTCCATCCAAAGTATTACACATTGATTTAGCTAGCAGTATTGGGTCCTCAAGTAAAAATTTTGAAAAGAATTCCTTTTCCACTTTTTCAGTTGAAAATAAAACACATCTCGAGCCTCTCAAACTATTGGAAATGTCCTTTGCACTTTGGTGGGGGTGTCAGACCTGTGATTTTGTGAGTGTAAGGAATTTAGCACAATGCCTCACACATAGTAGGTGCTTAATAAATGTTTGTTGACTGACCTCCAGTGTGGAAACTCCCCACATTGATGTAGATCCAGCTGCTCACTTGTAATGTCTGGTTTTAGAGAATTGCCTGGAATATTGATAGGTTAAGTGACTAACCCTTTTGTCTCCTCGATAATATGTGTCAGAGGCAGCCCTTTCTAACTCCAAGACTGGCTCTCTGTTTACTACACCAAACTCCATATGTGCATGCATTTACACAAATTGAGAGGAAAAAAAGATTATTTTTAGTGGTATTGGCTCTAGCTAACTAGAGAGCATTCCTTTTCCACTTCACCAATGTAGAATTGAGCCACAAGGGCGATTAACTCTCAATAAACTGAGAAACTGATCTTCAGGAAGTGAGTCCTTCTTCCAAGTTTAAAGTTTTTGCTGAAGTAAGCACAGCCTGCCTTCCTCCCACAAGGTCTTTTCAGATAATACCCAGGAAATATCCATCACCAAGTTAGGAGAACTTTGCTGTAGAGAAGAGGTGGCACTGCATCCCTTTACTAGTCTGACTTCCACCTTGGCCTATCTTGGCCTATGATAGGAAGTACTATGTTATATTAAATGAGCCCTGGACTTAGAGTCTTAGTTATAACTCTGCCATTATCTGTGTGAACTTGGATAAATTACTTAACCTCTCTGGGCCTCATTTCTGTGCAAAATGATTCCTTCTAAATTGACTCTAAAATCCCATCACTTGCTGTGGTCTTGCATTGATTTAAGGAAAGACTAACCTTCAAAGATCATTCCTGTTTTTGAATCCTGCACAAGAACCCCCCAGGCCATCCTCTGGAAAACCTCCAAAGCACAAATAGACATGGTGATGTGAAACTGCAAGAAGAAAAATCTTAGTAAGAGACACTCCAACCTTTTAAGCATCATCCTGTGATAATAATGACCTCTCATGCATATTTATGCACTTAGCTTCATAATGGCCACTTGAAAGACTAGGTTCTTTCTTTCATCTGGAACACAGTTATGTCAAGTGTGACAAAATATGCAGAAGTTCAAAGGTCCAAATATGCAAGATAGGAAAGGGCCACTGGTATTTCTTCTACACTTGGGGAATACACTTTTGGGAAGTATACTCCCTTTCCACTTACTAAGTCAGCAAGCATCCACACACAGCAAACCATTTTTTTTTTTAAATGGTAGGGACAGCTCCTTCACCCATTACTCAGTATTTTTTTCCAAACTGTGATCTGTTTTGCTCAAAAAGGGGGACTTTGGTCTAGGCACCAGTAGCAGGCTGGATTGACTTGGTTTTCAGTCAGGTGTTGGCTAAGGAATTTCCAACAGGTTCTGCCACCAGCTGTCCTGTAAAAGCGTCCTGTTAAACAGTAACTTGGTGTCATTCATTACCCACACAAAGTAAAATCATATGACCCCTACTTCCTAAGTAACCTAATTATTTTATTTTCTTTCAATTAGGCCAAACACTACTTGTATTGTGAAGTAATGCTGCAGAATTTGGATTATGCAACTCAGAAACAAGGAATTGGAGGTAAGCATTTTAAAAATATTTTTAAAGGTTGTTACAAAACAAATATGTTGACAGTTTTAAAAACTCTGGACATAGAGTTTTCTTTCTATGAACTTCCATTTTTTCCTGCTGTTGTGAATTAGTTATAACCTATAGTTATTTTTTTCAAAGGTGGTGGGGGAAATAAAGAGACCTTCAAATAGCCTTGCAAAATACAGGTATTTAATAAAGCTTTAAATAGTTTAACAGAAATCCATAAAGGCAACAAAAGAGAAATATTGCCCTGCTGTTCCAGAACCAAAATAATTTGACAGGAAAATGAGAGGAATTCTTTATCTTGGACTAATTTCAGGAACTTAACATTTTTCTTTCTCTCTTCTTTCCTTTCCTTTTAATCAAAGTGAAAGTATAATAGAGAAACCAGAAATGCTTAAAGAGAAGCAGGGGTAGTGGTGGTTCGGTCCCCCAGAAAAGAGAACATGAAAGATTCATCAGACAGTGGGACATAAAATAACTTCGTGATGCCTTCAGTTCTTAGCTAGGGCTCTAATGAAATTCAAACCTGCTACATCTGCCATACCACACTGTTAATTAGTTTTCTATTTATTTAGCAGATCTACAAGTGGAAAGCAATCTATTGCCAGTGAATTGTTTGACTCCTATGCTAAGTAGCCTGCATTCCAATCCTCTGATGTGGAAGCTAGCATGAGCCTAACTTTCATCTCATTGCCATGTCAAATTAACACCCAGCAGATTTTAGACACAAAGAAGGATTTTTTTCCTTACTCTCCAAAGGGCTACTAGTTCTTAGAAGTCAATACAGTGATATTAGTACTTCTCTGTTGTTGGCTCTGTTTCTTTTCCTACAAATTGGTATGAAGGATTAAATGGGAAATAGATATGGCAAGTCTCTTACTAAAGGTGCAACATAGAATTAGAGATTTAGAGCAGGAAGAAAGACCTCAGAGGTCATCTAGTTCAACCCTTCCCCCTTCGTTTTAAAGATGAGAAATTAAGTAACTTGTCCAAGATCATATAAATGAGAAATATCAGACCTGGGATTTGAACCCAGGTGCCCCCTGTTTCCAAATCCAGCACCTTTACCAGTAGGCCACAAAGTAGTTATTATTAATATATAATGGAAATATATATATTGGCTGGGTAATGAGGGTTAAGTGACTTGCCCAGGGTCACCCAGCTAGTAAGTGTCAAGTGTCTGAGGCCGGATTTGAACTCAGGTACTCCTGAATCCAGGGCTGGTGCTTTAGCCACTGCGCCACCTAGCTGCCCCCAAAACTATATTTTTAAAAATGTAATTCACTCTTAGGATAGGCATCCATCCTTTTGGTAATCTCTAATAATTGCAAAATGACAAAACCCTGAATATGTCATCATGCCTTCTTTTGCATCTATGTTTTAGATATATACTGCTTGTTTTTTTAATCAGCTAAATACTTGGCACTTGCCTCAACTTCAAGATGGCACTTACCTTATCACCTTAGGGATTTTCTTTGGTTGTAGGCTGTGAGGTGAAGGGAAAACAAATGGAAACTTGAAGCTTCTCTGTAATAATACCTTTGGGGTTTATTCAGGGTAGGGTAGAAGGTGTGTAGCTAATGACTGACAGCAGCAGATGCTGACTTTTGAGCACTACTTTTCAGATGGGGTCGAAGTGAGGAGTGAGGTCATATGAGGTGGGGAAGACGAGAGGAGCAAAAGCCACGTGATGGCAGATTTATTTTCATTTTTTCTCTTCTCAGCCAACACAGCAGGGCCCTTTCTTCCTAGCCTCTCTTGTCCCTAGAGTGGGGAATTAAGCTCTCTCCCACTTTTATTCACTTAATTTTCTTTCATTCTTACCTCCCCATGATTTCTCCTGCATGGAAGATTGAGAGAAATATGGCTCCTTTCTGCACCAAAGACTATCTATCCTATGGAAACTGAGGGACAGGGAAGAAGAAGCACTATGCTGCCAGGCCAGCAAAGGGTGATTTCCTTCTATTCAACATTTATCTAGTAGCTACTGTATACAAATGTAGGCAGGATACAAAGACAGTTCTTGCCCTCAAGGAGTTTACAATCTTATAGATAAAGTAAGCACACAAATAACATAATAATGAACTAAAGTCTGCCAAAATTTGATTTCAGCCATACTTTGGTCTAGAGTTGAGACCTGTTTCTTCAACGCGGAGTACAAATTCTAGTAGGTCCTTCCTGCTAATCTGGAAAGATTTTAAGTATGGTCCCAGCCACCATCTATTTCTGTTGCTTGTAGGCCAATTAGTAAATTTAGAATCACTTCACCAGTGTGAGGAAATGGGGAATGGTCTCCTCTCAATAAGAACATAATAGTCACCATTCAAATTACACTCCTCCAGACCTGTTTTAGGACAAAGGTTTCAGATCCCCTCCTCCCCCTCCAGCAAACAAAATCACATGGTTCTAGGAGCCCTGAGCTGGTCTCAATTAGGTAAATAATTATGGAAATTAGGATTGGGAACACTGCGTTCTGATTAGCTAGTTTTTGCGTGTAAATTGTAACCCTTGAGTAATTGATTAGTGATGAAAAGGGGGAGGGTCCATTCACACTAGGGACTAGTGGATAAAACGGGGCCTTCGAGCCTCCATTCTTTGCACCCACCAGCTCATTGCACATTGGGTTGCCCATTCTCGAGAGAATGACAATAAATGAGCCTTTGACATATCACTGCCACTGAGTTCCAAAGAATTATTGAGCAGCAGTCATTTTCCCCACAACTAGGTTGACCACAGGTAATGAAATTTTTGTGTACATCAAATCTTGAAACCTATTTATGTACCAAATATTTAAAGAGGCTGTGATCTATATTAGTGGAAGATAATGCCATCCGAATGTTGATGACATCACAGATCCTTGAAGCATCAGAATACAAAGTAGAAAGAGATAAGGTGTTGAAGAGAGACACAAAATATTATGGAAGCAAAGAGGAAGGAAAAATTATTTAAGAAGGACCAGGGAAGGAGATGGCATTTTATTTGGACCTTGAGGAATGGATAAGATTTAAAAATAGATTGTTTGGAGGGTGGGGGTGGGGGTGGGGGTGGAACATGATTGCCTTTGTAAAGGGGAATAATAGAAGACAAGGCTAGAAATTTAGGATACGGTTATAGCATGGAAAGATTTGCATTTGATACTGAAGAATTTTCTTTTATTCTCTAGGCTTTGGGGAACCACAGAAAGGTTCTTTGCAAGGGAGTGCCCTGATTAGCTGAAAGAAGATAACTCTGTATGTATAGGGTAGAGTAGAAGTGGGAGGGAGCTGGAGGTGGGGGAAAACTAGTAGAAAGCTCTTACAATTATTGTTAGTCTAGGTGAGAATGAGTTTCTACACTTGGGTAAGAGCAATAATAATGAACAAGACAGATAAGAGAAACATTGTGAAGCAAATCTATAAGATTAAGAGTTATTCCTTAATAGAAAATAATAATATAGACAACTTATTATTTAAAATCCCTTAATAGATAATTTGCCATTGCAAAGGATGCAGTTTTCAATATAAGAAATAAACATAATCAATAATGGCCTGGAAAATGTTCACATTCATTAATAATCAGAGAAATTCTGAAAAAAATATATTTGTCCTATCTTCCTCTATTAAACTATAAGCTTTTGAAGTCAGACATTATATCATTTACAGCTGCTCTTTAGAACTTAGGGTATGGGACTCAACACAGTGTAAGCTCAACTAATGCTGCTGATGAAAAAAAATTCTGACTTTGTTCATTTTACTATGAGAGTAATACCTCCAAGGTGGTTAGTGAAATGACAAAAAAAAAGTCTGTGTAGCCTGGTAACATTTGATATTTTTAATAAAGCTACCTGAACCCAATACTAACCCCTATGACACTCTGATAGAAATTTCCCCTGACAGGAAATGTTTCCACACATTATCATCTTTGGTTCCTGCTCTGTCAGCTTGTTAAGCAGTCCACATAACTGTCTTACCCAACGAGTGATCCAGAGTAGCTTATCCACAAACCTGTGACTTATCCAAGCCAATTTGAACTAACTGTGCAAATAAAGATTCATAAGACACGTTATGAGAGGCTTTACTGAAGTATAAGATGTAATATCTACAATGTTCTCTTTTATCCATGATTTCTGTTACTATATTGGAAAAGCTTTCAACTTTCCTGAACCTAGCTTGTATTTACTAAAGCCATATCACAATTTAAGAATCTTCTGGTCTCCAGAGGGGAACATGCTTTCTATCTGAATAGGGTCACCTTGGGAAAGTCATTTAATTTTACTCAGTTTTCTCATCTATAAAATGGGAATAATAACAGCAACTATCTCACAGGGTTGTTGTGAGGACAAAATGTGATAATATTTGTAAAGTATTTTGCAAAAGCTTAAAGCACTATATAAATATAATAGCTACCATAGTTTTTATTATTAGTAGTCACACTCTTGGCTTGGGAGTAGGAGTAATTGACCAAAGGTCTGGGGGGTAAAGTATTCATGCCTTGCCTTCTCTACCTCTTTGTGTCTGGAGACTTTTGTAAGTGGGTTGCAAGGATTATGAGATTTAGGTGCTGAGACTCCAGCAAACATTTATTGTCAAAACTATTGCTATTGCCCAGAGAGAAACAGTCGTTGAATGAAGCCTCTGAAAGAGTGTCTCAGTTATGGGTTCAGCTTAAATGGGGAGGCATTGGTTTGGGCCTTCTGCAGTTTCTGTCATGGTAAAAGGATAGATTTTATAATGACTAACCTCTAAACTTCCAGCACTTACCATGTGCCCAGTTCTCTCCTTTCTCTGAGAACCTATGGCTTGCTATCTGGTCTGTCACTGCTCACCCACCCCTACCCTAGATCACTGGGCCTTTCCATCTTCCCTGTAGATATACTGTCCTGCAGCTAGGTTGCATTGGCTCTGGAGTCAAGAGGACCTGGGTTCAAATCCAGCCTCAGACACTTGATACTTACTAGCTTTGTGACCCTGGGCAAGTCACATAACCCCAATTGCCTCAAACATCCGGGGCCATCTCCAGTCATCTTGATGTATATATTGCCACTGGATCTAGATGGCTCTGGAAGACAGAGTGAGGCTGGTGACTTTGCACCTCACTTAAATCTAATTCACTGCAAGTCATGACATCACCTCCTGATGTCATGGTCCTTTTCCAAGAAGGAAGGACAAAACAACAAAATGCATTGTCCTACTTGTGCTTTCTCCCTCATTAGAATATAAGCTCCTTGAAAGTGGAGGCTATCTTATTTTTGTATTTCTATCCTTCACAATTAGCACAGAGTAAACAATTAATAAAATGGTTTTTTGGTCATCATTTAAAAATTTTTATTGCTTTACATCACCTTTATTTCCGATATATACTCGTTTCCACTCCTACTTATAACCAAAAATAGAAATAAAAGGGGAAAAAAGCAGTCTGACAAAATAATTGTATCAAGTCTAACAGTATTTGCATACATAGGTACATAGTGTGTACCTCTGCACTGGAAGGCGGGAAGTACATTCTGATCTCTCTTCTTTGGACCAATCTCAGTTGTTATAATTACAGTGATCAGCTTCAATTTTTGTTGTTGACATTCTTTTCTTTTGTATCATTGTGAGTATTTTTTCCTGGTTCTGCCTATTTCCATTTGTATAAATTCCATTTGTATAAATGTAAGTCTTCCTATGCCTTTCTGTATTCTTCATATTCACCGATACTCACGGTGCAGTAATATTTCATTACATTTATCTGTCATCATTTTTTTTTTAGATCTTTAACAATTGATGGGTATATATTTTGTACGCAGTTCTTTGTACCGATAGAGTTCAGCTCTCAATCTATGATCCTATGCACACATACACAAATAACTAAATACAAGTTAATTTGAGAAGAGAGGAAGAACACTATGATGCTTCACATCAGGGACAGAACCTGACTTGGCCTGAAGAAAACTAAATATTAGAGAGAAAGGAAAGAGTATATTTTAGGCATAAGGGGACAGAAATAGAAGATGACTAATCAAGTTCAAAGAATCACTAGTGGTTCCATTTTACTGGAACATTGAAGACATCAATCAATCAACAAGCCTTTATTAACTACCCACTATGTTCCTGGCACTGTTAGGTTCCAGGGATACAAATGCAAAAGGGACACAATTCTTCCCTGCAAAGAGTTTCTATTCTACCAAGCGAGACAACTTCTAAAATACTAGAATGTATAGAATGTATGCAATATAAATGTAAGGTTCTTTGGGCAGGATACTAACAGTTGGGGAGATCAAGAAAAATTTCTTGAAGAAGGTGGCACTTGACCTGATCATAAAAGAAGTAAGGAATTCTAAGATTTAGGATTGAGGAAGGGTATTGCAGGTATGGGGGATGGTCGGTGCAAGAGGCACAGAGATGGAATAGGTCATGTCACAGGTGAGGAACAGTAAGAAGGCTGGTTTGGCTTGACCATAGAGTGTGAAAAGAGGAGTAATATGTAATAAGTCTGGAAAGGTAGGTTGGTTTGGTGTTTAAAGTTTTTAACAGCTAAACAGAGGTGTTGATATTTTATCCAAGAGTTAATAATGAGACATTGAAGTTTGTTGAGTAAGGGAGTTAGTTACAAGGTCAGTGCCTAAGGACAAACATGTTAGGATGGATGGAGGATGGATTGGAATGGGGAGAGACTCAAGGGATGGAGATCAATTAAGAGGCAATTGAGGTAGCCCAGGTGACAGGTGGTGGGTACTTTGACTAAGGTGGTGACTGTTTGGATAGGGAGAAAGGTTGGGATGCATGAAGCAGAAATGGCAAGATTTGGCAATACATTGGATATGGGGACTGAGGGAAAGCTTGGAGTTGAGGATAACACCAAAGTCCTAAACCTGGTAGACTGAAAAAATGACCATGTCCCCAACAAAAATATGTAAGTTTGGGAAAGGGCAATAATATGAAATAAGTCTAAAAATATAAGGAGAAGCCTAATTGTAAAGGGCATTAAATACTAGGCTGAAGAATTTGTATTTTTTCTTTCAGGACATAAGGAACCACAAAAAATTCTTGAGCAAAGGGTTCCATTTGGAACCTTTAGAAAATTACTTTGGCAACTGTGTGTAAGATAGTTCCTTGTGCTATCTATAAATCCTAAGGGTAGGAACTGATTTTCTTTTTCTTGGTATTCCCAGGATTTAGCACAAGGCCTTGTATATAGTAGGTGCTTAATAAATGCTTGCTGTTTGAATACATGAGAGCTGAAAAGATTTCCCAGAAAGAAAATGTAAAGAAGAAAGAAGACTGGGAGGGGGACAAGGGGGTCGGGATACCGAAGTTTAGTGGGCAGGAGATTAATGATGAGGAGTGCCCCGACAGGAAGGATGAGAAACAAGACAGGGCAAGGTCACAGAAGCTGAGCAGGAGGGGAAAATATACAAGAGGAGGAGGGTGGTCAAGTGTAAGGTGCTTCAGAGAAACCAGAAAGGTAAAAACTGAGAAAAAGTCATTCTATTTTCAGATCAGAGTATCTGTTACCTTTAAGTGGCAGAGTCGGAAACCAGATTGCTAAGAGTTGAGAAGTGAGTAGGAGGTGAGTAAACTGAGGCAATAAGTGTAGATAATTGTGAGTTTGGTTATGAAAAGGAGAAGAGATAGCTTGAGGGGATGGTGAGTATACATAACTTACCATGTTAGAGATGAGTGATTTTTTTTGTTTGTTTGTTTTTGATTGTGTTGTGGTGTTTATTTGTTGTTGTTGTTTTGTATGGGGGAGACCTGGACCTGTCTGTAGTCAGGGATAAAGGGATAAAGTGAGTGTCCTTATTCCTAGAGTACTGAAAAGTTAAGCTAAAGCCTGTTTCCTTTTTTTGGGGGGGGGGCAGGGCAATGAGGGTTAAGTGACTTGACCAGGGCCACACAGCTAGTGTCAAGTGTCTGAGGCTGGATTTGAATTCAGATCCTCCTGAAGCCCCAAAGCCTGTTTCTATCATGCATTTCGATAGGGGAATAGAAAAGAAAAGGATATGTCTAATTGTTCTTTTGTTCATTAACAGTCTCAAAGTCCTTGAGCTCTAGTTTCCATTGAGTTGACCTTTGGAGTCACTTTGCCAGAAGCCTTCTTTGAGAGACCCCCTGGAGTCCTTGACTTGACTTCGAACTAATCTATTGATTTAATAGAAGCCATTTATCATTATCTTTTGTTCCAGATAATACTTTTTAATCTCCAGTATGGCAAACACCATCAATAATACATATTTTGCTGACTTTTTTGGGCAACTAATTTTCACTGCATGAGGACAGGAAACCTATACTCTTGCCATTATTCAAATCTCTTTGCCCATAACTAATGAACCTGCCTTATCTCTGGAGATCCTGTCAACCTGGGCTCATCTTTCATTGAGAAGAAGGACACCACTCACCAACCAACTGAAGCCTCAGAACTCTTTAAGTTCCAGTGAAAGCTTTTCCAAGTGGGCTGAGGGGGAGGTGACCTAGTGAGCCCGTGGTAACGTTGAGGTGCTTAAGAGAACAGACTATCTGGAGCCACCTCCTTCCTTTCTATCTAAACCAGACACCAGTGGATGTCTGGGTGCTCAGATAAAGAAATTGGGATATAGTGGAAATGATGTAATCAGCAAAACTAGATTCACTTCCTCTGGAAGTTTATAGTATAGCTAGCTGACGGGCAATGTTGTACATATAATAAAAATGTCTACATATGCTCTTTATACATACTGAGAGCACACACATAATAATTATACACACAGATGTGCTTTTCTGCCCAAATAAGTATATTTGCTTTTTTATTCATAAGGAGGCCTATTCATGGGCCCTTCATCTTCACAAGGAAAAAACCCTTATCTTTACTGAGATAATTAACAGTCACCAGTGTTTTGGGTATACTTGGACCCAAACTTAAGGGTTCTGTTCCACAGCTGCTCCTGAGAAATGATTGAGTTGGTAGCTTCCATATCTGATTTGGGGAAATGAAATTCTGCATCTCAAGTATCAAAATAGGGAAATGAATCTAGCCAAGTGGACTCCTCTTTCTTTCTCTTATATTTATTTTGACAGCCCTTGCCTAGACGTTTTTTTTTTTAACTGCTTAATCGTGCTTCAAAAATGGAGATGCTTTCTGGTATGTGTTTTTATTATACAGGATGGATCACCTTCCAGGAATCATAGAGAAAAAAATGGACCAAACTCCTAATGTTTGGCTTTCATCAAGTTCCTATCGATCCTGAATGTCATCAACTGAAAGCAGAGGGTGCCAGGTTTTTATTTTTGTTTTTTTAGATTATTTTCAGAGCTAATGAATTTGATGTACCTGGCACTAAAAAGTGACAAACTCTCTCCTAGTATGCTAGCTGACATAACTTCATCCATATTTCAAGCTCATAAGTGTAGTAACAGGTATCAAATTCTATTATTGTTTCTTTCAGAATTTCAGTATTTTACAAGCAGAGGATGGTTACTTCACTTAATAATTAAGAATCATTGCCATATTAAACAATGACAGTGATTTTTTGTTGCTAAAAAAAGGTAATCAAGAAATTATCAATAGTTGTCTTCACAAATGCCTATTTCTTCATCTCTATAAAATCTTTATAAGCATAATTTCCTGAGGCATTCTGGACAATGTTTTGAAGGTCTAAGAAGGATATAAGTAGGCTCTTAAAACAATATTTGTTTTATAACCAAATGCATCTTTACAGTCACTCAATTGACTAAAAAGTGCAGATAATACAAGAATGCATTTTGTTTATTATTTACTATTTTCAAAATGCCATGTGATTCAGTAGAAAAAGTTTTCCTTTTAAAGTTTTTTTATTAATGCTCTTTTTTGCATCATTGTCTCTTCCTGATATCTCCTTCTGACTCTCCACTTAACCCCTTCAATAACCCCTCCAATATAATAAGTATAGTCAAGCAAAACAAATAAACACATTGGCTATCAACACATCTGAAAATATATCCTTCATCCTGCAACTATAACCTACCACTTTCCTGCCAAAAGGCAAGAGACATGCTTCATTGTCAGTCCAATAAAGTCATGAAGAAGTCACCTCATTTGTCAGTTTTCAAGACTCTCCTCTAAAAAAAAAAAATGTGTAATATGCATATATCAAAATCCCACAAGATTCCTTGAAAGATGGAGCAGAGATGAAGTGTTAAAACTAATTGTTAACATAAAATAAGGCATTAAGGTGCAACAGCAACAGAAAATAAGCCAGTCCTTGGCCTCCAGGAACTTATACTCTACAATGGGAAAACAAGTAAAGAAAAAGAAGTAAAAAAAAAAAAAGTAAAGTAGGAACTGTCTCACTTTTGTCTTTGTATTCCTAGCACCTAGCATAGTATCTGGAATACAGGAGGAGCTTAATGAATGTATGATAAATTAAATTGAATAAGTTTTTCCTACTTAGATTGGATGAACTCTTTAGAGTAATTATGGATCTCATTTAGAAGAACTATTTTGGGCATTGATACAATAAAATGAACAATATCTATTGTCCAAACCATAATATGCAGTGAGATGCACAATCCCTAGAATGAATCTTTCATACATGCATATATACATACATACATACATACATACATACATACATACATATGTATCATCTCTATCTCTCTATCTCCATCTCCCATCATCTCCCATCTCTCATCTCTCAATCTTGGCTTTTTACCATGGATGGACAATGAGTTGGGCTTAGAATTTAATAGAAAAAAGAGAGTGTGATAGATTGTTTTGGGGAAATCATGCACTTATTTTAATGACCTCAAGTCTTCTTAAGATCAAGATTCTTTGGGTGATGTTGTGTGGGCTCTAAGTCATGAGATATCACAGTCTCTTAGAGTTTAAATCACAGTCACCCAAAGAGCAATGGAAAGGATCATGGTGGATTTCAGTAGGCTGCAATATTTTACTAATAAAGAATTTTATTTGAGAAGCCACCTGTGATGTTCCAGCATTCACATGATATCAAGACATCCAAAGGAAAGCCTCTAACATGATGAAGGGCAACTGGTGAAGGACTTACAAGAAGGCATAGAAACAAAAATTTCATAGAATAAGAAGGCATGTAATCTTTATCCTTGGAGGGAATATTCCCATGGATGGACATGACATATCCATTGATGTTGGAATATGTTTTGTGTGTAGCCATAATTAGAAACTTTGGCCTCCTTGGATTTTTACCAAAGATCTCCGTTATTGTAAAATTCGATCCCTGTTGGTCTGATAGAAACAGAAAGTAGTGATTTTAAGTGTTCCACTCAGCTTTCATTTAAGCTGAGTAGCAATTTCTCAGAAAGAAATCTGCACAATAATTATTATATGGAAGTACTAGGTTGTCATAGCCTCTCATTTCCCATATCCTTGTCTAAAGTGAAATAAGAGAGATGAGACATGCATGCTCTCCCAGATAAATGAATGCAGTCAGCTGTGCAATTCAATACACAGGCTTCGCCCAGTACCAACCTTGTCACTGTTGGCATTAATGAAGATTCTAGTATCATTTGATGTTCTACATGTAAAGAGCACTGCAATGACTCTGAGTGATAGACATCTTATCGTTAATGCCTGCTTGTATTCCACATAGCTCTGAGCTTCTTATAAGGGTGGTGCTGGTTAAATTTCCTGATGACCAATGCCTAATAATTATCCAAATCCTTGTTTTGTCTTGGAATTCCATTCTATCACAAAATGCTCATAATAAATGAGCTATTGACTGGGCCTTGGTAAATTTTATGCATGTGGAACTGTGTCTCATTTTTTGGACAACCTTGATATATTCAATTATTCAAGCATGGCAAACAGGTTAATTAGGTGTCTAATCACTGACCTTACAAAAAGATTTTGTTTTTAAACAATGGATTAACTGTACAGTTTCTTGAAATAATGAGCTCCTCTAATACATTTCACTTTTATTTAACATTTTTTAGTATCTCCTATATAAATAATAGAATTTGGAGCTAGAAAGAGATTTTTTTTAATGATCTAGTGAATCCAATCTTTTCATTTTATAGTTGAAATAACTTACATCTAGAGAGGGAAGATGACATATTCAGCGTGACACAGTGAGTAGCAGTAATGGAATTTGAATCTATAGTCTCAGACTTGGAGTCCAGCTCTCTTTCTACTCCTCCATGTTGTTGCTGGTGGTGGTGGTGGTCCTGGTCCTGTGTTTTTGAAGAAGATCACTGATATCATAGGTGATGTCTTGACTAGCTCATGTATTGGATTTAAGTGAGTCAGAGTTGTACAAAGTCATCAGCCTTACTCTCTATTTCTGAGTCACTGAAGTCCAGTGGCAGGACAAAAGTTAAAACAACTGGTGATGGCTCCAGGTGGGGTGGATGACCTTGGCCTCTTCCATGTCTGACTGAGCTCTAAACACTCTACAATGCCTGCTTCAGCCACCTTCATGGTCTGTTGGAACAAATTATTCTCATCCACCCCTTTCACTGTGGAAGTCTTTGCATGCTTGGGGTAGACATCCCCCTAACTCACTGACATGGTTGTAGCCTGTTGGTTACCCTCAACCTGGTTTACTCCATTGGCTGAGACAGTTTCACCAGGGTATACCAGCTATACATGTTACATTTTCTTGGAGCCACAGGTGGGAGCTGAGTGAAGGTGGACACTAGAGATCTATAAGCAGCCTAGAAAAGGGCTCATCAAGACCTAACACCAGAGGTTCTAGTCCTCTCTGAACATCCCATACACCCTATTACTTTATGTACTATGTGCCATACTATTCATTAGGGATAGAAATATAAAATTTATTCAGTTTCTTCCCTTATAGACCTTATATATTATGTTGTTTAAAATCTAAATTGTGGGTTCTAATCTGCCCCGCCCCAGTTTTGGGGGTGAAGCTGGCTAAAATCACTGATAAATTCAGCAAGAGTTTAGGCTTTTAAGGATTTATTAAAATATATTATAAGTTAGTGAAGAGAGAGAGAGAGATTGAGAACAGATTCCTTATAGCATGGAAAATCCTAGCTTGGATCTATTTTGTATAGCCAGAGGGAAAAAAAAACAAACTTCCTTTCCTAGGAGCCCATGTAAAATCCCTCAACATGCCGAAAGTCCTAGATGACCCGGGGGACCCTCCTTTTTCTCCCATCTGCCACCACACCAGTTCCTCCACAAAAAGAGGCCGCTTCAGCCCGAGAGCCTCCACTTCCTAGTTCCTCTCTCCCTCCCTGAAAGGGGAGGTCCTTCAAGTTGATTGGTTGAGAGTGGTCTCTTGCTGATGTCAGTAGTACACCACTTCTGAGTGTCACTCAGGGCCAGCCAGGTGTGGTCTCCATCCAAACGCCCTCAAGTAGGTACTCAGTCAGTTTCTCAGTCTCACCCAATTCAAACAATTCTAAACCAATCCTCAGGTGAGACGGCTGGGCATCTGCCAAATCCCATTATTTTATCACATTATTCTGGAGATAGTATAACCTATACACACTCAAATATTATAATAATAATAATAACTAACATTTACATAGCATTTTAAGGTTGGGAAAGTACTTTTCATATGTTAATTCATTTGATCCTCTCAATTACCTAGGTGCTATTATAATATCCATTTGACAAATGAAGAATTGAGACACAGAGAGAGATTAATTGACTTGTCCAGGGGCATTCAGTTAAGGAGCACATGAGGCAAGATTCAAACTCAGGTCTTCCTGACTCCATGTTCTGTGCTTTAGTCACTGTGCCACCAGGTAGAATGTGAAAGGGGCAATGGAGAAAACACTTTCAGCTGGGATAGAGATATTGTGAAGGTAAAATCTATGAGACTTGGCAATTGACTCAGGTTATAAAGAAGGGGAAAATGGTAAATTCTATATGGAAATTGACCCAAGCCTTTTTTGCTTCCTAGCCCCTAGCACAGTGTTCTACACAGCACGGATGCTTGATAAATAGTTAATGAGTATGTATTCTGTGTTCCCAACATCCTCTAGTATGTCACCGTTCACATAGTAGGCACCTTATAATGGTTAATTGAATGAAAAGTCCTTTTTATTTGATCTCTTCCTGCTATTATGGGAGGATGAATAAATGCTAGAACAAATGCCAGAGGAAATATTCAACTGGGACTCAGGGAAGAAGCATCCTATTATTTGTATGAGTATTCTAGGGCAAGGAATAGAATTATTATTGGTTCATCTTTGGGTCTCCCAGCACAGTTTAGGTGTTTAATAAATGTTTGTTTAATTGAACTAAGTCATCATTCAGGAGAGCAAGACAGAATACTGCTGCCTCTGTCAGAAACAAAACAAAAGCAAACCCAAAACCATTGTTGTGCCATTGGGATGTTTCAAAGTCACCAGTAAAACATCTTTTTGACAAAACCAGCAGGTGAAAAAATATTAAGTGAAGGTTTTCCCCTCTGTTTCAAACATTTTGTTTGTATACAACTTTCCTCTGCAGAATTTTAGCAGGATGCTTTTAAATGGTTTTTTTGTTTTGTTTTGTTTTAAATGTTTCCAACCCTCCCCAACCTTGAATGCATTATTAAATCCTTAATTTCTCAGCTGCTCAAACTCTGGGCCCAAAATATGGTCTTCTGAATACTTTCTTTAAGAAGTCCTTGGAGAAAGTTGACTCTTCTTGGAGCCCTCTACAGAAATGCTCTCCCAAGCATTTTGAGAAGGGTCCCTTTAAAAGTGATTTGAAAGGAACGTACTGAAGCTCTGGAATGCCACTGACATGGCTATTTATCTTGGAAAAGATTCATTGCATCTGGCATATGCTTCAAACCCCCACCACTTCCCTGAGTCTGATCATCTGTATCCTTTTCTTTCCTTCTTTCTTTCTTTCTTTCTTTCTTTCTTTCTTTCTTTCTTTCTTTCTTTCTTTCTTTCTTTCTTTCTTTCTTTCTTTCTTTCTTTCTTTCTTTCTTTCTTTCTTTCTTAGTAATGAGGGTTAAGTGACTTGCCGAGAGTCACACAGCTAGTGTCAAGTGTCTGAGGTCAGATTTGAACTCAGGTCCTCCTGAATCCTGGGCCGGTGCTTTATCCACTGTGCCACCTAGCTGTCCTCCCCCGCCACCATCTGTATCCTTTTCATAACTCCACCCCTCAATTCCCCAAATGTAAACAGCAGGCAGCTCAAAGTTGTTGGCTGACCAATGTAAAATATCAGTTACCAGGTCTCTGCTGTGGTAAATATGGTATTGTTTGGGGATAATGCTCTCTACTGATCTATTAGAGAATGTGATCCTTTTACAAGTTCATCATAAGACAACCCTCTTGGAAGGCACTGAGATAGGTGGTATTTTTGGAACCCAGACTCTTCGATGTCATGATGGAACTGTAATCTCATTAATGTGGGTATTTCCTTCCTAAGATGCTGTTTGTACCCATTCCTGACTGTCCATCTTGTGAGATTCACATACACTCTCCCATAAATCTACTACATGGAGTCCACGCGAAGTGCTGGAGTTTTCCTCTCATTCTCTGGATGTTTTGTGGCTACCAGAGGAATTCATGGACTGTCCATTGATTATTCCTCATTTTTATTATGTGACTAGGTCCATCTTTCTTCTCCATCCTACATTTCACCTTGCACAAAGTGAGAAATATATTTCACTGTTTCTTAGCAGTGAATAAACAAAAGGGAGGCATTAGGTAAAGAACAAACATGGAATGTGAGTAGGTAGCTTGGATGGATTTGTTCAAGGACTAGGGCCTTGTTTAACACAATGAATAGGGGGCAGAGCCAAGATAGCATAGGAAAGGCAGTGACTTGCCTGAGCTCTCCCCAAGACCCCTCCAAATACCTTCAAATAATGCTATAAGGCAATTCCTGGAGCAGCAGAACCCACAAAAGGATAGGGTGAAAACATTTTCTACTCAAAGACAACTTAGAAGGTTGGCAGGAAAGATCTATTGTACTAGAGTGAGACTGGAGAGCAGTACAGCACAGACCCAGATCCAGCAAGCCAGGAGCAGGCCTTGGGAGCATCTGAATCAGTAGCAGTGGCAACTGCTTCTGGAACTCAGCCCACAGACAGTAAGGGGGTCGAACAACTAGCCAGGAGATTACAGGGGTCTCTTTGCTAGAACTGAGGCAGGACTCTTTTGTTTTGCCCATACTTGGATCCAGGTCACAGTCTTGGTAGTGGTCCCAGGTCTGGGACGAGCACAAGCATACCAGAGCTTGCAGTCACAGTGGTGTGGGACTCTGTTCATAGTTTCAGGGCAGAAAAGTAGGCCTGTGGTTGCTTGCAGACCACAACACAGGCCAGGGTAGTAGTAAACATAGCTTTCCTCAAATCATATCACCTTAGAAGAACTAAAAACTTTTAATTTAATTTTTTTTTTAGTGAGGCAATTGGGGTTAAGTGACTTGCCCAGGGTCACACCGCTAGTAAGTGTTAAGTGACTAAGGCTGGATTTGAACCCAGGTACTCCTGACTCTATCCCCTTTACCACCTAGCTGCCCCAGAACTAAAAACTTTTAAATTCCTAGAAGTATCTCTGAAAACAGCTACACAAAACCCCTGAAGCTTCAGACAGTACATCTTCCACCCTGAAAGTAGTGCCTCACTTTAACAAAGAGTTAAAAATCAAGAAATAGGCTAGGAAAATGAGCAACAAAAAAAATCCTGGGGGGGCAGCTAGGTGGCGCAGTAGATAAAGCACTGGCCTTGGATTCAGGAGGACCTGAGTTCAAATCCAGCCTCAGACACTTGACACTTAACTAGCTGTGTGACCCTGGGCAAGTCACTTAATCCTCATTGCCCTGCAAAAACAAAAACAAAAACAAAACAAAACAAAAAAATCCTGACCATAGAAAGTTTCTATGGTAACAGAGAAAATCAAAATTTACCCTCAGAAGCAGATAACAAAGTCAAAGCTCCTATATCCAAAGTTTCCAAGGAAAATATGAATTGGTCTCAGTTCATAGACAGGCTCAAAAAGGACTTTGAAAATAGAGTAAGAGAGGTAGAGGAAAAATGGAAAGAGAAATGAGAGTGATGCAAGAAAATCATCAAAAAAAAAGTCAACAGCTTGGTAAAGGAGACACAAAAAAATAGTGAAGAAAATAACACCTTAAAAAACAGGCTAGGCCAAATGGTAAAAGAGGTATAAAAAGCCAATGAAGAAAATAATGCCTTGAAAAGTTGAATTGGCCAAATGGAAAAGGAGGTACAAAAGCTCTCTGAAGAAAATAACTCCTTAAAAATTAGGATTGAACAAACAGAAGAAAAAGACTTTATGAGAAATCAAGAATCAATAAAGTAAAATGAAAAGAATGGAAAACATAGAAGGCAATGTGAACTATCTCACTGGGAAAACAAGTGACCTGGAAAATAGATCCAGGAGAGATAATTTGAAAATTATTGGACTACCTTAATACAATGATAGTATAACCCTTAGAATAGAAAGACAACTCCACTATCAGTTCATAAGGTGATATTAAAGAGTTGACCAGATTTTCTCTTTTAAAAGGTATATCGCTATCAGTGTCCCATTGACACTGTGGAGATGGAATTTTAAAAATTTATAATATTTCATTTTAGTCAAAAATTTCACCACACATCTTAGCTCCCCTTATTGATAAGCAAAGAGAACGTTCATTCCTTCACTTGTAAGGTATTTATTCAATGTCTACAAGCTGCCAGAATTCTAATTGGCTCCCCAAATTCACATCTGCCATGTCCACATTTACTAATACTAGTGTCCTGCTCTATTCTTTAACTACACAAATTACTAGATTGAGAACATAAACAATGCTAGGGCTGGTGAGAGGAGCCTCAGAGTTCTGCCTCAAACATATTCCCATAAAAATCAAACAAATAGAGGTTGTATACTGGAGATATAAGACTTATGGGCTCTGTTTGGGGACCTGTTACTTGGCTTTCATTAGGCTAGTTAGCCTGTGTTTCTTTTGGTGGGTAGAGGGGAAGAGGCTTCATTAATTTTTATGGTTGAGTAAAAGTATATGATTTGGCCAAATTAATTGTCTTAGTGGGACACAAGTGTTGGTGGTGATACAAGTCTACTGGCAAATAGAGTGTGCTTTCACTTCTCCATTATTTTTCTAAAAATAAAAGGCTATCACTAACAGTGTATTTTTTTAATTTTAAGAAATACATTTATGAAAGCTTTCCTCTCCCCAGCCACTACACATATCCATGTAGCAGTGTGTTCATACACACATATACATACACATTTTTTTTCCTCTAAATAGAACTCATTGAATAGGAGGGCAGAACTGTCTAGAATGGTGGGCACAACATACTGTCAAGTACTTATCAACCCTATTTATAGCTCCAGTTAAGGATTCAGATATTGAGTATTCCATTAAAAGACCACATTAATGAGCCCTCAGAGAAAATCTCTCACAAAGCCTTTTGAGCTCATAATACTTGACTGTGTGAGGCTTCTAGCTTGTTAACATTCATAAAATAAAAATATACTGAGTGTTGGCCCCCCATCACTGCCAGCCACTTTGCTGACTAGCATTTCCTCTTCTAAGGAAATGAAGTAGCAGAGACCTAGGTTCAGTACTCTAAGTGGTGGGTAGCTCCCACTGAGCCTAGCAACAGCTTGTTATCATTTGGGGACTTTTTCTTTTGACCAACTGAAGACTTTCCTTTTTGTAACTCATTAGATGAGTACCACTTGGAAGATAATCATTGAACTTGTTGGTCTGGAGTATCAAAGGAAGCTCACAGACCAAACTCTATAGCCAAGCAGCTGCTTTTCAAGCTTACTGGTAAGGGCATAGGCTGGTGGCAGACAGTATGGGAGTGACAGGAGAAAAGGAAGGAAGGAAGGGAGGAAGGGAGGGAGGGAGGAAGGAAGGGAGGAGGGAGGGAGGGATTGAGGAAGAGAAGAGGGGAGAGGGAAGGAAGGAAAGAAAAAAGGAAAGAAAAAGGAAGTAAGGAAAGCACAAAAAAGAGGAACTTGTTTTTTTCGAGTTTAAACCAAAAGAAATCAAATTCCCACAATTCTAAAGTAAGCATTCCAGAATACTTTAATGTTTTGTGGTGTTTGTTCTTTAGTCTGTTCCCACTTGTCATTCCTCTGTGTTTGGGCTTTGTATTTCAATTCTTCACACTCAAGCTTTGAGTTGATCACCTCTTATAGTAGCAAACCTTATTTTTAGTATTGTTTTGATGTGATGTATTTGAGTCACAGTTAAGACTGGAGGAATCAAATGTAGTGGCCAAGTATCACTTGAACAGCTTCCTAGCTCTCTCTTCTTCCTCAGTGCCCTGAGCCTTGTAGGCTGAGCGCCATCCTGTCAGCTGCTTAAGGACTTTTGAGGAATGAAGAGTCGGGAAGATGTGGGATGGAAGCCATTAATCTACTCGAGTCAAACCAGGAGCTCAGAAATATTTCTGTGCTTCAGTTACTACATGGGTACTTCAGATATGGTCATGTGTATGTATATGGCCTACCCCAGACACTTTCTACAGGCTCGGCCTGAGAGGGACATAATCAGCCAGTTTTGTAGCCAGTGGTGAAATCCAAGAACTATGTCAGGGGCTCAGTGAGCTTCTAGTTACCAGCTGATTCTAATCTAATGGTAGAGGGGCACCCAGATGCCAGGTCACAGACACAGGAATTTGTAAACAACATTTCATAACGCACAACTATATTCATACCCAATATTATTTGTTGCCAGTATATGATCCAGTCTGAGGATTGCCATAGCCTGAGGATTTCTGATTAGTGTCACCAGTGGTCTCTCAGTGGTAGATAAAGAGAGCAAGTTCATTTAGCATATGGTACCCTGAGATTCTCTATCCCTGTAGCAATCTAGTGGCAGACCCTATGACCTTCGTGGCTGAGCTACTCAGGGTTCTAGGAGCTGCAGCTAATGATAAGAACTGGGTCCAGGATTTGCCTGGTTGAACATTTGTTTGAGAATATGTCACTAATTGACCAATGTCACCAATTGTCACTAATAGAAACAACTACTGAAGAAAAGAGTATTTTGCAAGCTGCATCCTCTCTACTCCCCTATCTATGTTCTTCTCACAAAGGATGAGTCTAGCCTCAGCTGAATTTTTATCCATTAGAGAGGTGTAAAATGAGTTCTGAGTTTGGGGGTGGGATGGGAAGGATAGACTTTATGCCATCTTCTAGGCTGTGCCAAGATAACAGATTCACACAAGGTACACTAGTGTTGATGGTTGGGCTAAATTTTTGAGACCAATTAGGTCCCTTGGTTTTCTCTGCCAAAGACTATATGTAAGTAATACTAATATTAAAGAGTGGGGAAGGTAGTGGAGGAGGGGCACTCTCTATGATTCTGAAGTGAAAGTGGCATTGGAAAGATTCATTATAGACTTGTCAAAGTGCCCTAGCAGTACGTGATGAGTACTGATAGATGGGTACAGAGAAAGAGAGAGAAATTGATGGATTGCACTCCTCTATATGGGTCCTAAGTATGGTAAAGAGCAGCAGGGTGAGATGATTTCTTTTTTGGAAAAAAAGATATAAAAAGGCCAAAGATATCAGGTTGGATTTAAATTTTTATATGAAATTTTGAATTTTTCCTATAAGAAAATTTGAATTTTAGATCTTGACAAAAATCATTCTTCACAAGATAGATACAATTTTATTTTTAAAAATCTCTCTCACACACATACACATTCATGGATATTTACTTAATTTATTTTTCTCTGTCAAAATTTAAGATGTTAGGGTCATGAATTCCCTATAGCTGAGAAATCACTCATTTACTATTTCTGCTATACCTTGTTCTCTCTCTCTATATATACATGCACACACTTATCCTATATACTATATACAGTATATATGCCCTATATACTATACTTCCTGTGAATTTTGTTTATACATTCTATCCCCCGCAAGGGCAGGAACTCATTTTCATGCTTTAAATCTTTGTACTTCTGGCGTCTAGTACTGGATCTTGGATGTTGTTGTTCAGTCATTTTCAATTGTGTCTGACGCATTGTGACCCCCATTTGGGGTTTTCTTGACAAAGATACTGGAGTGATTTGCCATTTCCTTCTCCTGCTCATTTTGTAGATGAGAAAATTGAGGCAAACAAGGTTACGTGACTTGCCTAGGGTCACACAGCTACTAAGTATGTGAGGCCAGATTTGAATCCAGGACAATGAGTCTTCCTGACTGTAGGCCCAGCACTCTATGGACCTATCTGTCCTGATGTAGTAAGGGCTTAATAGATTTTTGATGATTTGGACTGGATTAAATTAGAAGAAAACATAAATTTTGATCCTTTCTTTCTCAACTGCTTCCAGCTCCAGTTGGTGTGCTATAAAGTAAGGTTCCTGTATTGCCCATAAGTAGATGAAGACTGGTATGTAAGAAGAAAATCCCTAAAGTGTTTGGATCTGAGTAAAAATTTTTACCCTGTAAGAAGACTTATTTATCTGCTTTATTTCCAAACGTGAGTGAGAACACAATGTTGGAAGATCAGTGTATGGGTTGGCCTTCTAGTCTGTGCAGGAAACTGCAGAAATAGGACTTGTTTAAGGGGAAAGTCAGGCAGTCTTTGATTTGTCATTGCAGAGGGACTCCCCTGCCATGTCTGCGGGCTGGAGTGGAAACCCCACAGGGGCTGCTGTTCTCCTTCAGTGTCAGGTAACACAGAGAGATGCTTGGGCTTGGTGACAGACCCAAGAGACCACACAAAGATTTTCATGTAAAGGTACAGATTTATTTTCAGTTGTCTGGACAGTTCACTCTGTGTCAGATAAATGGCAAGTGATAAATAAAAGAAGAGTGAAGAATTTCTTCTCTACAGCAAAATAAAGCATCTCAAAATACATCATCCAGCTGAGTCTATAGGCATGCTCATTTCACTCAATAGATGTGTTCTTGAAAAAGGTATGAGTTGTAGGGGGTGGGTCAGAGGAGGGAAGGGGTGGGTACTGAGTGATAGTGATGCAAAAATTTTTAAAAAGAGAAGAAAAGGACATCAATAGAACACACAAAAACAGCAGAAGAAAGTTTGTAAGCGATCACAAACAAGTTGGTTGAGGCAAGTGTTAGTATAATAACGTTAAATTTAATGTGTTCTTTAAAAAAAACAGACTGATGAGGGGCATCTAGATGGCACAGCGGATAGAGCACTGACCCTGGATTCAGGAGGAACTGAGTTCAAATGTGGCCTGAGACACTTGACACTTACTAGCTGTGTGACCCTAGGCAAGTCACTTAACCTCAATTGCCTCACCAAAAAACAAAAACAAAAACAAAAACAAAAAAACCCCAGACTGATGTAATAGAAACCTGCACTCTCTCTCTCTCTCTCTCTCTCTCTCTCTCTCTCTCTCCCTGTTCTTATAGAGAAATGTTCTTGTTTGTTACATTCATAAATTTTTTTGGAAAAGAAAATTTTAAAACGGTTGGGATAGAGAATGGAGAATTGGCCTCAGGGTCCAGAAGACCTGAGTTCCAGTCTTACCTCTCAGTGCTTGGGGCAACTCTCTAAAATGGGCAAATTGTAAATGTGCATTCATAGAAAGGTTGTCTTATCTGGAGTTCTCTACATCAGTGAATTTACGGGCTCAATTTTTTTTTCCAAAAAACAAGGTGGGTACAAATGAAATTTTTATAAGTCAAAAGCATCCTAAAATGCACCAAGGACACTTGTCTATTTAGACTAAATTTGATGAATTCTCTCTCAAAAGCAAATGTTCCTTTTGCAATGTAAAATATCACCCCCAATTTGACCATTATTAAAATTTATAATTTTTGTACTACATGTGTACATATTTGGCAATGTGAATAATAATAGCTTTTTCAACTGTTTTATGACTCTGGATTTTTGTATTCCATACACACCCCTTCCTTGTACCTACTTATAGGTATGGAGTGTGTGTATATTTATACCCACATACATATTTGCACACACATATATTTAAAAACAGGACATACCTGTAATCTTAGATGAGAGAGTAGATTCTAAAATACCCAGAGGATTTACATCTAACCCGACTAAAAACGTTTTCCAAATAGCAGATTTGTGGTAGCTTCCAAAGCTCCACTTCCCCACTAAACATTACCCTGCCAAGCAGAGGGCTGGAGTTGACAGGCTTTTACTTAAACCCTGGGAAAATGCCAATGACTTAGACAAAATACTGTTTCATGGCTTCCTGTTTGCCCTAACCCCAGCCCTCCCACCTCAGCCCAGGGTGTCTTTGGTGATGCCCCAAAATGGGTTTTGCTTAGGATCCCCAAATGTAGGCTTCGGCCCACTCCCATAAACTGGTTTAATAGAAGCTTGAAATGAAGACAAGAGTTTGGGTTTGCTTTGTTTTGTCAGATGTGGAGACAGCTGTCAAATGCAGCTCAGCACAAAGCCTGCATGAGGTTCTGCCCCCTGGGGCACTGGGCCTTCCTTGTGTCTCAGGTGGTGGCCACACTGCCTGTCTGGGCAAACCTTTAAAGCAGGCTGCCCCAAGAGGAGATTTCCACTTGAATAAGCTGGGTGTGGGAGCACTAGCTTGAGACCAGCTCTGTCGTTAGCTCTGGCTTTCCTGGTCTATGTCTTTCTTGAAAGCCTCAGTTTTCTATTAAACAGGCTTGAGCACATTTCTATAGGGTCATCCCTCCCTTCATTTCAGAAGTATTCTTTCCATTGTTTCCTGCTTCTCTTGAGTCTTTAAGTCCTTAGTATCATCACTGATGTTTGGTTGGGTTTTATTTTATCAGTCATATTTAACTCTTCTGTGATCCCCTTCGGGGTTTTCTTGTCTGATATAACTGGAGTGGCTTGCCATTTTTTTCTCCAGCACATTTACAGATAAGAAAACTGAGGCAGACAGGGTTAAGTGACTTGCCCAGGGTCATATGGGTAGCAAGTGTCTGAGGCCAGATTTGATCTCATGAAGGTGAGTCTTCCTTACTCCATCTACTGTGCCACCTATCTGCCTTAAAATAATTAGATTTGCTAAAAATAGGGTAATGCTGATGTCTAGGCCCTATAAGCCAGGTGCTCTGGTTTCCTGGCCTCTCTGACAGTAGGTGATCCCTAACCCTAGTCAGCTCCCCAAGGCTGGCAAAACCCAGAAATTTCAGTCAGAACCTTTTTTCTTTTCTTCTTTCATTCTTTCTCCTTCCTTCCTTCCTTTCCTTCCTTCCTTCCTTCTCTTCTCTCTTTCTCTCTGTTTTCTTTCTTTCCTTTCTTTCCTTCTTTTCTTTCTTTCTGTGAGAAATGGGTAGTTGTCTCTTCTCAATGTGGATATAACAGTCAGTCATACTCCCCCTGACCTTAGACAAAGGTCTCAGATCCTCTCCTCCCCCTCAGGTTAGCAAGGTCACATGGTTCAAGGAGCCTTGGTCTCAGTTAGGTCCTCTCCAGAGTTCTGTCCATATATAAGGAAGTATAAGGTCCACTCCTGAGTTATGCCCATACAAGGAAGAGGGGTGGGAATACTGCGTTCCGATTAGCTAGTTTTTTCGAATAGATTGTAACCCCAACCAGTGATGAAAAAGGGGAAGGTCCATTCACGTTAGGGACTAGGGTATAAAACAGGGCCTTTGAGTCCCCTTTCTGGGCACCCACTAGCTGCACACTAGGGTGCCTCCTGCTCATGAGAAGAAAATAAAGCCTTTGTCACTTCGCTGCTGAGTTCCTGAGAATTATTGAGAAGAGGATAGATTTTTCCCTCTTCCTTCCTTCCTTCCTTCCTTCCTTCCTTCCTTCCTTCCTTCCTTCCTTCCTTCCTTCCTTCCTTCCTTCCTTCCTTCCTTCCTTCCTTCCTTCCTTCCTTCCTTCCTTCCTTCCTCTCTTTCTTTCTTCTTTCTCCTGGTTAAAATGTAAATCTCCCTGAGAGGGCTGACACTTATTATCAGCCATTTGATAAGGGCATTGGAGGGGGAAAGGAAGGGCCAGGGGAGTTTCCAGAGTGTCAGGAGATTAGAATTGCAGAAACCTAGGGTGGGGAGAGTAAACCCTGGTGAAGTCTGTTCCAGAGTTCCCTCTAATGAGGGGCGGAGATTAGGGTGGAGGAGGCCGTGGTGAGGGATGCTGCTAGAATTGGTGTGTTATTTTGTGATTCAAAAACAAAAGGAACAGTCCCTGCCCTCAGGACACTTCCATTCAGATCCATTAGCCTAAACTGGTGGAATTTTCTGGGAAGGGACAGCTAGGTGGCAAAGTGGATAGTACCCAGCTTCATGAGTTCGAATCTGCCCTCATACACTCAGTGGCTGTATGACCCTGGGCAAGTCACTTAAACCTGTCTGCCTCAGTTTCCTCATCTGTAAAATGAGCTGGAGAAAGAAATGACAAAACACTCTAGTATCTTTGCCAAGAAGACTCCAACTGGACTGAATAGGAACTGAACAACAACTGAAGGCTCCTGTTGCTCCCGTGTTCCACATGTGATAAGTAGCAGCATTGGGCATTCTAACTATGATGACAGCTTCTTCCAGAGCCAGTCAATAACTATTTATTGTGCTCCCACTATATGCTAGGCACAAACACTGGGAATAAAAATTCAAGAAAAAAGACAATCTCTGTCTTCCGGTAACTCGAAATTTAATGGGGAGAGTGGAGGGGGAGGAGGAAAGGGGGAGGACAACAAGCAAGCAAATATGTTCAAAGAAGCTACATGCAGGATAAATAGTAGGAAATAATTAACGGAGGGAACCCAGTCTAGCACAGCCTATCTGGATAATACTGGGATGGATTTGTTTCTGATTTTCTGTCCCCAGAGAAGGTTGATTAGGGGGCCCTGAGGAATCTGACAATTACACCAGTACCATTGCTATTATTGGGCACTGAATATTCTAATAGAAATTTGAAGGCATCCAGCCACTCCCCCTATCTGCTGATGGGCAACAAAGAGAATTCTCTCCCAGTGGGCATTGCAGCATTTGGGTCTATGCTCAGCCTGTAGAAAGCCCTGATTTCCTGATACAAGAGAGAGAGGAGGGACTGACTACCCAGGAGGAAGGAGAAGCCTGTAAGTGTGAAAAACATTTCTCCTACTTTGCAAATGAGCCAGGGGCTAGCCTGGCCTACAGTGATAATCATGAGAGACCAGAGGGTCTCTCTTTGCTTGAAAAGACTGAGTATTTAAACATCCACAGAACAAAGTTGGGGGAGAAGAAAGTACATTAGCATCAAGGTACGGAAGGTAGGGACACAAGGGGCCTGGTAGGGACTCAAAGTGAAATTGCCCAGAGTTCAACAAATATCTGCACCATTGTGAAATAAATAGGCTTGCAGTAGAAATGACCAATGTGAATGACCAGGGAAATGCAAGAAGCAATAAAAGAAAAGAAAAGAGTGTATGAGGGCTATAAATCAGAAGGGGAAGCATTTCGGGAAAGGTACCAGAGGGGCCTGCAATGAATGGACAGAAGCAAATGTTCTTGGAAGCTAAGGCCAGGAAAGGAAGCTCTAATGAGGGGAAAGGTGGAAATCCTGTGAAAGATTTTACAAGGCCTACTTAAACCCTGGACTTCTTCTGGAGTGGGATTTATTCTGTGTGTACAGGAACACCTTGCTGCTTTGTATTTAAGAGGGAGAAAGCCCCAAAGTTGTCAGCAACTTGTTAATGGGATATAGTGTAACAAGAGCTGGACTTTCCTCTCTTCCATTTACTAGTCTGGGAGATAAATTAAGGGAAAGGTTAAAGAGGGGAGATTTATGATCTAATATCCAATTTTAAATCTCAGGCTTGGTTCTACCTCTGCTTGGCCTTTCCTTCATTATGTGACCTTGGGCAAGTTATTTCCCCTCTCTGGACCTGTTTTCTCATCTCATAGATGAAGGGGTTGGCTTAGATGATTTCAAAGTCACTTCTAGCTACATATTTCTTTTCTTATCTTTTTTCTTTTTTTCTTTTTTAGATTTCTTTTCTAAAGTATAGAGAGCTGATGGGATCAACCAGAGGACTCCTTGTTTGAATCCCAGCATTTTTCAGCATAGTGTTAAGTGACTAAAATTCTAGCTAAACTGTCTAAAATATCTAATGAGTGGTCGCCAATAAATTATAAGCTTTAGCAAGAGTTAGACTTTTAAGCATTTATTAAGGAGAATAAGAGTTTGGTAAAGAGAGAAGAAAAGGCCTAGATTCCTATCTATTAAAGGGAGAGCACATTTCTAGCTCCCCTCTCCACCAGCGTCCTCAGGAAAGAGAGCAAGACTGAGCGCCAGTCTCTTCCTTCCTCGTCCCACTCGCCCGCGTCACTTCCTCATGCCAAAGAAAAGACTCCTGGTCTTGCCCTCAAAGACCTTCCCTTCATGGGCAGAACTCTTCTACAGTAAGTCTCCAGCAGGTGGCGTCATTCCAATCGTTACAATAGGGAAGAGATTTAAGGTTGTATATGCTCAAATGAGCTAATTCCCCTCCCCCTGCCTGCCCTCCCCATCTCCCTCCTTTACTCCCTTTCTCTCCTTTTCCCCCTCCTCCCTTACTCTTTCTCCTCCTTTCATCTTCTCTCTTCCTCTCTTACCCTCCCTCCTTCTCTCACCACCATCAGTCATACCGTCTGTCTCAGCTGTAGCCCAGAACTAGCCTGAAGTTAAGGGGGCAGTTTGAAGTAGGTATAACTGGATGCTCAAAGCTCATTTGCATAAAACTCTTCTCTTTAGTGGAGATTGATTATTCAACTTGCTATGTCTGTATGAGGGGATAGAGTTGATGATGAGAGGTAAAGAAAGGAGATATCTCCCTGTCATGTCTACAATATCCCAGACATACTCCCACCTTCATCATTTAACCTAAAGTCAATGACTTCTTGACCATTATTCTTTTTCAACCCAACCCCTGTCACCATCCTTGGGGACTTCAGTCATTTTTATGCCTCTTCTGTCTCTCTGGCCTCTCAATTCATGAACCTCCTGAACTCCATCTTACTCAGTCAGTAAATATTTTTAAGTGACTATTATGTGCCAAGTGTTATGCTAAGGGCTGGCTATACAAAGAAAGGCAAAAGACTGTCCTGTTCTCAGGAGCTCACAAGCTACTCGGGGAGGAGACATGTAAACAATTATGTAGATGCAAATTATATACTAGATAAGATGAAGAAGGAAGGCACCAGCTCACATTGGATCGTCTCTCTAAATTTGCAGCACATTCAAAGTGATGAATTCTGAAATTCTCTCTGCCCTTCCACATCTCCAACTGCCTCATTCATCCTGAACCTGCTTACATGATCCCTACCTCTGATGTGGGCAGTGGGTTTAATTGGTCAGATTGATCTTGAGGCATCCCAAAGAATTATAAGACTCAGTGACTCAGTTTCCCAAATTTTATTGAAAGACTGTTGACCACAGGGAGAGCACCATGGAGGTGTCTCAAATAGGGGGAAGAAGAAGATTAATTATATTTATTTATTTAATTATATATTAATTATATATTAATTATATTTATATTTATAGTGAGGAAAAAGTAGATTATCTCATTATCTTAATCTCCTTCTTGTGGGAGGTTCATGGGAGGTCTTATCCTAATTGGGACTTCCTGGGGTCCTAAGACAGCCCCCAAGGTGGATACCTTTTTCCTTGGAGGTGTGTTTTTGGGGTTTGCATGTCATAAGATGAACCTAAGGACACATTTGGCCTTTCCTGCACATGTTCATAAAGACATGTTCAAACTTGTCAGACCCAGAGGGTCTCTGTGTTTAAGATATCTCTTTACTTAAGATCTGGTTTCTAGGTGTCCTGTCGTCTAGGAATATTAACGGCTATTAATGGTTAATGGTCCCTAGTTACTGTCTCTGTTGATAGTGAGGGTTGATAGGGACAAACCCTCTTGGTTATTGTAAGAACACAAACCTTAGTTTCTCTGTTAACCCTTTTAGGTATTATTAATAAGGACTCAAGCCTCAGTTTATCTGTTAACCCTTTTTAGCCTCCTCCATCACCTCCTTCCCACCTTTATTTCATTTTACTTTCCTTCCTTCACACGCTTGACCTTATCATTAGCCATTTCAATAAGGCACCATCTTCCACCATTGAATCCCTTGTCACTTTGTCTTTCCGCTATTCCTATCTTTCATAATAACCAACCATGACTTACCTCCACCATCTGCCTTCTCTGTTTCCTGCTCTCAAGCTACTGGGCATTGCTGGAGAAAGTCATGAAACTCTTGATTGAATCCACCTGAAGAAGTATATGCTAGCCAAACTCAAACCCTCACTGATGCACAGTAATCGTTTAATTTTATTGGATTGATTCCTCACAGTTCCAAATCTTTCAACCCAACCTTTACTCTCCTCTCTAATTTAACTAGGAAGATAGTCCGGCTGTACTTTGGTCAGAATGTATCTGGAGTGTTGTATTCATTTCCAGGCACTACAATTTAAGAATGGACTTTGATAAACTAGAGCATGTCTGGAAGAAGATGACTAGGATTGCAACACTTCTTAAGATCCTGACGTATGAGGCCTGGTTCAGGAATCTCAGGGTGTTTATTTTGAAGAAGAGAAAACTTGGGAGAAGCATGATAGTCTTCAAGTATTTGGGGGACTGTCATATGGGGGGGAGAGACTAGAATTGTTCTGTCTGATCTCAGAGGGCAGATCTAGGAACAATGGGTGAAAGTCACAAAGAGGCAAATTTGGAATCCTTAGAAGGGAAAACATCCCAACAATTAGAGTCAGCTTCTCATGGTTTTTTTGACCACTCTGGATCTCACCTTTGCTCATTTCATGTTCTACCTTGAATCCTACTTATTTGTGAACATATCTTATCCTTTAACTCAGTCCTTTTTTTATGGAATTGAGTAAGGGGCCTTCAGGAATGGATCCAACCAGGTTGGCTGCTAGAACCCAAGTGGGCTGGTCTTTATTATCCTTTTTTTTTTTAAATTATCTTTTTAGCTAAGATTCGTAAAGCACTTTTTTGGGGGTGGGGTGGGGCAATGAGGGTTAAGTGACCTGCCAAGGGTCACACTGCTAGTTAAGTGTCAAGTGTCTGAGGCCGGATTTGAACTCAGGTCCTCCTGAATCCAGGGCCTGTGCTCTATCCACTGCACCACCTAGCTGCCCCCTCAATAAACATTTATTAAGTGCCTGCCATGTGCCGGGTACTGAGCCTACAAAGATAAAAATGAAACGTTTTCTGTTCTATGCAGAGAGACAACATGGACCCATGCAAATATAACAAATTGGGGAGAGAGGACCCTAGCGCCTGGGGGAACCAGAAAGCTTTGGTACAGAAGAGAGTGTTTGAGCTGTGTCTTGAAAAGCAGAAACACAGAATCCAAAGTTCAGAACAGGAAGGGGACCTTACAGTTCACTGAATCCAACACTCTCATTTTACTAATCAGGAAACTGAGGCTCCAAGATATTGAGAGACTATCCCAGGATTACAAGACTAGTCAGTACCTGAATGAGGATTTGAATTCAGGTCTTCTTGACTCCAAGCCCAACGATCAATCCACTATGTCCCATAATGCTTCTTAAATGAACTTTATTCAGAAAGGCCCATAGATTTACTTTTTTTTTCTTTTGGACTATCACCCCCCCCTCCATATTAGATATCACCTCCACCCCCATATTTTCACCGTTGTCTCTCCCCTAGAGCCTAGCACAGTGCTTTACACATAGCACAATGGAAAGACTAGACCTGGAGTTAGATAAATCTTGCCTTTGATACTCTGACCTATGTGACCTTGGCAAGTAATTTAACTTCCACCAGCCTCAGTTTGGGGCAGAGCGGATAGAGTTTGGGGCCTGAAGTCAGGAAGATTCATCTTCCTGAGTTTAAATCTGGCCTCAGACACTTAACTTACTGGGGGATGCTGGGCAAGTCACTTAACCCTGTTGGTCTCAGTTTCCTCATCTGTAAAATGAGCTGGAGATGAAATGGCAAACCACTCTATTATCTTTGCCAAGAAAACCCCATATGTGGCCATGAAGACTCAGACACGACTGTAAAAAGACTGAGCAACAAAATCTCAGTTTCTTCTTTTGGGGTGGTACTGAATAACTTCTGAGGGCTCTTCCAGTTCTAGATCTATGATACAATGATGAATGAATAATAAATGTTTATTGTGCAGAATTACCGATACTTCACAAATCAAAATGCTAGCCTAACATAAGAATTTGGGTAGTTCTGTAAGTTTCAATATCATAGCATCTAACATACACTAGATGAAATCAAATAAGAAAAAAAAAAGCTTTATTAAGTACTTTCTATGTGCCAGGTAGACCCTGTTAGGAATGGAACATTTCTTTTTTTGTTTGTTTTGTTTTGGTTTTGGTTTTTTGGTGTGTTTTTTTTTTTTTTTTTGGTGAGGCAATTGGGGTTAAGTGACTTGCCCAGGGTCACACAGCTAGTAAGTGTAAAGTGTCTGAGGCTGTATTTGAACTCAGGTCCTCCTGAATCCAAGGCCAGTGCTCTATCCACTGCGCCACCTAGCTGTCCCATGGAACATTTCTTTTCAAGAATTGCCTGATGGCGGAAAACATCCATTTTGTATGTACCTTTCTATGTATACAGTGTCTCCCTTGGCTAAACTGTAAACTTCCCAAAGGTAGAGACTTTTGTCTAGGTCTCCCCAGGGTGGGCACAGTACCTGACACATGCTTGATACTTAAGACATCCTTGTTGATTGAACCAGGACATAAAGGTATGACAAGTTGAGTAATTGTGAACTAGTTTATATTAATAGCTTGAGAAAACAGGACAGATGTCAGATTATTGTTGAGTTGTTTAAGTCAAGTCCAACCCAAAGTAAGTATCTGAGGCCATATTTGAACTCAGGACCTCCTGACTCCAGGCCACCTAAATGTACCACCTAACTACCCCTGAGATGTCAGGGGGCAATCCATAATCGAGTGCCAGGTGAACTCCAGACCATTTGCTTCCCTAAGATTCCTCTTTACACTTCTGAGCTATTATTGCAAATGCTAGTTAGAACACTGTGCTCAACAAGTCAAGGTTATTGTAGAGGTTCGATCCCTAGGTCAACTCTTCCCTGACTCATGCTCATGAGATAAACCTCATACCTGACCATCTTTGTCCTTGATCATAAGGGAGGTGGGGCTTGGACAGGTAAATGGATCCTTTGTAAATCCACTCCTACTACTAGAATAAAAATCATTCACTGGGTAGGCATTTTCCCCCAGGAGCTGAAGATTCTTGCAAGTTTGAAGAAGGATATAGAAGTGCAGTAGGAACACTATCAACCAGGGTTCCTCTCACCCCTACCACATAGGTTAGGCAAATATAGTTTTCTTTTTTTAAATAAAATTTTTCTTTTTTCTAATAAAAAAAAAACAACATTTCTTTTCCCTCAACCTTTCCCTACCTTCTGGGAAAAACAAACAAACAAAACCCTTGTAATAAATATGTGCAGTCAACAAAAATAGGCTTCCCATATTGGCTGTGTGATCACATCTCATTCTGGCAACAAAGTGGTTCCTAGGACCTAATCCCCAGGGGGCTAAGGGTCAAGCCACCCGTACCTTGATTCAGCTTCCTGGTGGTTCCTGGACATACCAATGTGACTTTCTGATCACCAAAAGGTATAAGGCCCATCTACGTTGAATCGAGACCCTGTGAACTTAGTGGATGTACCAAGACCACAAGAGTTACCACATCCTGACCTGCTGACCAGAAGATGAGCTTCCACATGGAAGCTAGGAGGGGTTATGTTCACCCAAGCTGAGTGATAACTTATCTTTATTGAATATCCTTTCTATGCCTTAGCCAAGTCAATCTTCTTTTATTAACTGCTAAATGACCTCTGAGTATCTCATTTTGTTCCAACACCAAACTGAAACTATCAGGGGGCTGCCCTGAGTCTAGCTGCCCATCAAAAGCAGAAATAAAAAGATTACTGCCCCATTGTCTTTGTTTATTTCAATGTGTGAAGATTGAACAGACCTTTGCCGTTTTCCCTCGTAAGAGTTCATGAGCATTCATTATCACCTTGAATTCTTTACATCCTTGCTAGCTCTTGCTTGTTATTTCATCCAGACTTAGAACAACTGTCAAGCGGTGTATTAGACCATCAGAATCCAACTCACCAAGTTAAAGGGCTGCTTTGCTTCTCCCCAGTAGATTGTAAGCTTCTGGAAGGCAGGGACAGCTTTATTTTTTGTCTCTGTATCCCCAGTGCCTAGAACATATTGGGCAGTGAACAAATGCTTTTCAAACTGATTGTCTTAGGCATCTATCAACTCACTGTGGAATGCTCAAATTAGGCACATTATATGACAAAGCATCGAGCATCTCTAGTTACACGCATTCTCTAATACCTGACAAAAGTTTTCTATAAAGTTTTGGTTTCTGAGAAATCATTTCTCAGTCCATATAGCCTCCAAGGTCCCAACTCTGGGATTCTGTGATTTTGTGATTTCCCATCATACTTCGGACTCAAAATAGCTTCAAAGAACCCAGGATTTTTGGATCAGATAAGAAAAAGAAAACAAGGAAACAAGAAAACAAGGAAAGGCCAGATTACCTAAAGCCAGGGCTCCCAATGAAGAATGTTCTTGGATACAGAACGTTCACCTTTTCCCTAGTTTGTGTTAGTTGCTGAGCCCTCTTAAGTTTAATCAATGGTAAGTGACACTTCACAAAGCTATAAGATCAGACGGTACATATGCATGTGATGAGTTGCTATTTTTGCCTCTGGGTTCCAGTTACTTGTCCGCAGCCTGGTAGCTTTGTTCTCAGAATTCCTGCTGTCATGAGAGAGACTTGGTACAAACATAGCATTCCTCCTGGTTGCTTCCTTCACTGTCACTACAGCCATTATCCAGGCTGCCATGGGAAAAGCTCAAGTCTCTCTGTGGGGTATGGGGACTTGGCAAGTCAACTGTAATAGTGAATCATCCCCTCCCTCTTGAGTGATACCCTGCCCCCATCACCATTCAAGCCCGGCAAATAAATGCCCAGGATGCCAGGCCACTGCACAGTTTCTAGGCATGAGGGGAAAGGAAAAAGCATTTCAATAGTGCCTACCATGTGCCAGGCACTGTGCTAAATGCTTTTCTACAAATATCTTATTTGAATGACTTGCCCAGGGTCCCCCAGCTAGTAAATGTCTGAGGCCAGATTTGAACTTAGGTCTTCCTGACTCAGGACCCATCTCACTATCCACTGTGCCATCAGCTGCCAGTATGGCATATGAAATCCCTGGTTACTAAACCAACCAATCATTCTATCAATAAACAATGTACACTTTTTTCTTTTTTGGTTCATTTGTTTAACAAGCATTTATTAAATTCCTATTATGTGTAAAGCACTGGGGATAAAAAGAAAAAAATAAAGTAGCCTTTACCCTCAAAGAGCATGCCTCCTGTTGGGAAGATGAAAACAGATATGCAAATTTAATGTAATTTGAAGGGGAAAAGATCCCTTAGAACAGAAAGTGATCCCATAGGCTTTCTGTAAGAGGCAGCATCTGAGGAGAGCCTTCAAGGAGCTGAGGAGCTGAGGGTGGAGTTCGTTTCTGCTATTTATGATAGCCTACTGTATTTTGGACTGTTCATAGACAATGTGGGCAATACAAAGACCTGATTTCCTGCCCTAAGAGAGCTCCCTGTCTGGTTGGGGAGATAAGGCATACAAACACAAAGAAAACTAACAATGTATGGCCACCTGTACCTATAGTCTTTGCTAGAGAAGGGATCTATGGACTGGGGTGGTCAGGGAAGGTTTTATGGAGGTGGTGGGACTTGACTCAGGCTTTGAAAAGGGGAGAGGAGGAGAAAGGAAGGAAATTCAGACTATCTGACAGGGAAACCAGCCTGCAGAAAGACGAGGAAGAGGTAGTGAGCACAATGTTTTCAGAATCCAATGAATAGACCAAAGGGTTTTAGGATCCAGAACTAGAAGGGTCTTGGAAATCATCTAGTCTTTCTCCTCCATTTGATCCATGAGGAAACTGAGTCCCAAGGAAGTAAAATGACCTGTTTAAGGTCTCACAGATAGCTTACAGGTGGGTATTTGAATCCAGTGCTTCAGGTCAATGTAAAGAAGTAGGAGTAGGGGAGTGTATGAGTGTAGGGGACGGGGAGAAAGTGGGCCAAGGAGGGGAGAGACTTTGGAAAGTCTTGAATGCCACAGTAAGTAATTTGAGTTGTATTCTCTAGCCACACATTAGGCCACAGGAGATTTTTGAGTCGGGGCGGGTTAGAGCTTGTGTGACACGATGAAACAAATGTTTTAGGAAGAGACGTTTGGCAGCGCAGAGCTAGAGGGTGGAGGGGCAGTGGAGACAGGAAGGCCAGAAAGGCTGTTGTAATATTCTGGAGCAGGGTGGTGGCAGGATGAGTGGAAACATCTTTCCTTTACGTGAGAAGTTCACCCCACAGGCCACCAGGTAAACATCAGCTGGCCCAGTAAGGTCCACAAGAGCTTGTTCTCAACTCTTTAAAGGCAGGAGGGCAGCAAAAATATGGCTCCACAATCAATCAATGAGCATTGATTTAAGTGCTTCCTGTGTGCCGGGCCCTGTGCTCAACAAATACTGGGGATACAAAGAAAACACCATGAAAAATGTGTGCAACCTTGTGTTTTACGTTGGTGTCCTCATGTCCTCATTCATGATTCTGCATTGTTTGACCATGAGTTGTTTTTTCCCTTTTTCCTGGCTCACCTGTTTCCACAAGACAGAGCAGAGGGGATCCCTTTCCCTGGGGGTGACAGCAAAGCAGGAATTTGTCGGAGTTAGGCTCTGTGGGGTTGGGGTTTAAGGGGAAGTTAGGCAGATGAGGTGCTTAGTCCAGTGGTGTCTTCAGAGGATGTGAACTTGTTCCCCCCCCTTCCCCATCCCAACCACCCCCAGCCTTTATTTTAGGACAGGAAATCTTTGGGGGGTTTGCAGTGACTGAATAAATCTGTCTTTTTGATAAGCAAGGGTCTCTGTGTTGCTTCCCATGTGGAGAAAGTTCCACACTTCCTCTGATTGTTTCATTTCATTGAATTTCAACATGTGAGACACTGTAACCTCATTCCTGGGGGGGTTCAAAAAGGAAGTAATGGAACCCAGCCTGGGCTTATACCAGGAGGCCGAGGGAGAAGCAATAGCAAAGACTTGTGACTATTCTCGTAAGTTATTTTTCCCTGGCTGGGCCCAGTCAAGCTCATGTTTCTATGCTAGCATCCAAGACCAAATAACAAGAGGATGATGCTTTAAATTTTAATAATAGAGTAAGGATTCACTTTCAGATGGGAACAGCTCTCTTGGGGCACCAAGAAAGCATTTCATAAAGCACCTTTCCCTAGATACAGTTATAAAAGTCCTACTTTGTGCCACCTCTTGAAGAAGAGTACTATAATTTATTCCAAAGAATAATTTCATCAGTAGATCTGCCCATGAGTATGGAGAAGTGTTGACCTAAATAAATGTATAACTTTTTATTTTTATTTTGGATCTCATTATTCTAATTTATGATACTGGCTAGAATATAAGCTTCCAGAAGGTAGGGACTCCCTGTTCCTGGCATAGTGTTTGGCAAGGAGTAGGCACTTAATAAAAGCTAATTAGTTGATTGATTTGGCATCAGAAAGATTATGTATTACTCCCTCCCAGGTAACTTGTTTAAAATGAAATAGGGACCTTTTGGAAACATATCCAAAAGAATGAATTGAACAGTGGGAATTCCTTTCTTTCTTTCTTTCTTTCTTTCTTTCTTTCTTTCTTTCTTTCTTTCTTTCTTTCTTTCTGAACAGTGGGAATTTCAAGCAGGATGATATATTGCTGGGGAAGATATTTAGGGGTATAAGGCAGGCTTCCATCTAGGTTGGTTCTCATATTAAAAGGGGGCTCCTTCTCTCCTGTGTGTATGTGGGGGCAGTAAGGTGGTGCAGTAGATAGAGTACCAGACCTGGAATCAGGAAGACTTGAGTTCAAATCAGGCCTCAGACACTTAGTAGCTATGTGACCCTGGGCAAGTCACTTAAGCCTGTTTGCCTCAGTTTCCTCATCTGTAAAATGAGGTAGAGAAGAAAATGGCAAGCCATTATAATATCTTTGCCAAGAAAATCTCAAATGGGGTCTCAGAGAAGGACATAACTAAACAACAACAACTCTCCCCCTGTGTGGAGGGCTGGCTTTGGGTGAAAGATTTGTTCAGGGAGGAAATGGGAATTTGACTAGGGCTGTCTGCTAGGCGCCAAGGAATGAGTTATCCCAGAGTGTGGCAAAAGCACAGGACATTATGTGCTGAGTGTAACCTACTCACTGCTACTGTTTGGCTTCTTTGCCAATTATTGCTTTCACTAAGAATAAAAGGGGACAGGATTCAGACACTTTCTCACAGTTTGTCTCCGGGAGAAAGAGACCTTGCCATGGCAATCACACACAGGAAAGTTTTTGTCCTTGTGTGAGCTGTAATTTCTTATGCACTAACCTTTTTTAGTTCTACTCCCTTCTAATTTTTTTCCCCTCTAAACACTACGCATGGTCAGGAGGCTTCCTGCAGTGTGAGGGAAACCTCTCTGTCCCTGGATGGATGTTGTCAGAATTAGCTGGTTCTGTCCTCACCATTTCCTTTTCCTGTCTTTTCACTTGGAAATCTTTCTAGCTCAAATGATTTTCTTTGACAAATCTCAAAAAATAAAAAGGAAGCGGCTGGTTTTTTTTTTTTTCTAAATGAGTTTCTAATTAGGGCATGAGGATTTTTTTTTTAATCTGTTGCTCTATTTTTTAAAATGGGTTTGAATTGGGTGGGAGTTGACCAGAGGAATTAAGAATAGTGACAAATGGTTGTTAACAGAAAAGAATGTCCATAGTCAAACTTCAGGGAAAAGTGTCCTTTTTAAAATGAACTTTCTGCCACCTCCCATAAAGCCTTGATAAACAGGAAACCTATAAACAGTTGATTGTTTTCTGTAGGAGAGGATTTGGTTTCTACCAGGCATTTCTAGATCATAAGTTTCTATTTTCATAAATAAAATTCATATGGAAAAAATGTAAACTCTCTAAGGACCTGGGGAGGAGGTCGCCCCCCCCATCAATCTTGCCTTTTTCAGCTTTCATCGGCCCTGACCTCCAAAACTCCTTAAGGAATTTTGGTGAAGAACTGGGATGATTGGGGACTGTTAGGATCTGAAGCTCTTTGGGAATGTGGCCTTGAGCAAGGGATTCAGCATAATTCACTGGGAGGGAGACGACATGCCTGGGGCGGTTCTAAGCCAAGGGTTCTTAACCTTTTTTTATGACAAGGACTCCTTGGTCATTCTAGTGAAGCTTAAGATCCTCTGCATATTGCCTTCATTCTTTTTTTTTTTTTTTGTAAGGCAGTTGGGGTTAAGTGACTTGCCCAGGGTCACACAGCTAGTAAGTGTCAATTGTCTGAGGTCGGATTTGAACTCAGGTACTCCTGACTCCAGGGCTGGTGTTCTATCTACTGCTATTGCCTTCATTCTTAATGGAAAGGAATGCTGAATTTCAGTTAGGGGTGAGTGGGGGAAAAAAGAGTGTGTGTGTGTGTGTGTGTGTGTGTACGTATATACATACATACATACTTTCTTTGTATATTTTATTATTACATAGAATAGAATATTCTCTATATTTTATTTTCCTCCCATATAAGTTCACATACACCACCACCACCACTACCTTCCTCCCCGTCCCCTTCCCAAATTTATCTGTGGTTAGGAATCCCTGGTCTAAGTTGTGATCGGAAAAGGGTAGGAAGAACGTCCTTCCTGTTAGGTTTTCACCGGCCCCGGGTCTTGCCTCAGAGATTGGGGAAGGATTCATGAAATGTAGTCAAAGACCTCGCTGTTGCTGACTTTGTGGCCTAGTGTTACCACTGCCCTTTGGTATATATTGTGCCCAAGTCCTCCAGCAGTTGCCCACCTGAGCTGATATACAATATTCCCCATGGACACACGTGTAGCACAGCGGAACACGAAGTCCCCCAACCTAAGCAGACTCCCCAGGGCTCAGAAGTCAGAGTTCTCACCTGGCTCTTTCCATCTCCCTCCTATGATCATAGTCAGCTCTTAGTATACAGTATATGGGCTGGTTTAGAAGACACCAGCTCAGAGGCCTGTGTGTAGTTATAAGCTGCCTGTAGGCCGACTTTGAGGAGGAGGGAAGCTGAGGCCTCATTAGGGTTGTCAGTCGTGTTGCGGCTCTCCTGTCTCACAGATCAATTTCCCTCCTTTCCTGGTGGCAGTAAACAGTATCCATACTCCCCCCCATCCCCTTTAAGACCCATCCTTCTCCTTTCTCTTCCCAGAGGAGGGGGGGAGGGTATGACTGTGCTTCACAGTGTGCCCTGGTGGGGAATTAGCCAGGGCCTTACAGGCCTCCCTCCTTTTGTCATTCCAGATCACCGCTGGTCCACTGCGGTCTCTTGAGCCAGCAATGTTGCATTGTAAAGATTTTCCTCAATGGCCTGCCTGGGTGCATGCTATCTATCATTCTACCCTTTCTCCCTTCTTGCCTTTCTCCCAAAGGGCTCATTTGGTCTGATAGTCATTCCATTATTTACCCTGCTCCCTTCATGCTTTCAGGATTTTATGGAGAAGGGTTAAATGCTGGCCTCTGCACTCTCTTCTCTTCTTTCTACTTCCTAGCCTGAGACAGGGGCTTCCATTTGCAGAGTTCTTTCCATGTATCTCATTTGAGTCTCACAGCAACCCTGTGAGGTAGGTAGGTACTGTTATTTTCCCCATTTTAGAGATGAGAAAACAGAGGCTTAAGGGAGGTTAGGTAACTTACCCAGAGATGTACAGTTAGTGTGTGAGGCAGGATTTAAATTCAGAGCTTCCTTACTCCAAGGCCAACACTCTCTCTATACACTGTTGCTACCTCCTGAGGGCTTCCCCCTTGCCCTGTTAAACAAGGCCCTCAGAAATGCCTTACCTTTGATAAGAAGGCTATTGGTCAGCCCCTCTCCCTGACTTAAGGGTCTAGCTGCTCCATTGGAGTCTTGGGAGGGTGTGAAATCTTGCTCCTTCAGACTCATACATATAGGCTCATAAAAGGTGAGCCCTAACTGACATAGGGGCTATGTTCTCTGAACTCTAGGGCATGGGGCCAACCTCCAAATTGGACTAGATGATTTCATTTCTTTTCTCTTCTTCTTCTTCACAGAGCAATGAGGGTTAAGTGACTTGCCCAAGGCCACACACCTAGTAAGTGTCAAGTGTCTGAGGCCACATCTGAATTCAGGTACTCTTGAGTCCAAGGTCAGTCCTTTATCCACTGCGCCAGCTAGCTGCCCCAAGATGATTTCTTAATATCCCTTTCTGCTCAAAAGGGAGAAAATTCTGAGCTTTATCCTTCCCTTGCCATTGACTAGGCTACTTTCTGGCCATCTCCTCACCTTGCTTCTTTCACTCCAGTCATCCCCTTCATTCCTTCCTCTTCACTGTTCCCCCAAACTTGGACCTGAGTCCTTGGTTCCCTTGGCTCTAATATGTGAGTTGTGGTTGAATATAAGTCCCTTGAGGTCAGGAACTGTTTTAATTTGTCTGCTTTTATATCCCCAGTGCTCAACATGGTGCCTGGCATACATTAAAATTTAATAAATGCTTTTTAACAGATAGGGTTTCCTTAGAATACTTAGATTTTCTTCCCCTAAATTATGGCTGCCTGTTTCACAAGATCCAAGGATTGTAGTCCCTCTCTGGCTGGGAAGCACTAGCCTTGATATGATTATATTAGGAGAGATGAAGCCCTCCGCTTTGTTTTTTCTTGTTGAGTTTCAAGGCTCCACTTTTTTCCTATGAGCTTCCTTTTATGGACTGGATCCATTGGCATCACCATCTTCAATGGGGAAGGAGCACCTCAATAGAAGCACTGGTTATTGTCATCATGTTGAGTTCTTTGTACGAGGGAAATATAATCTTGGGTTGCTGCTCCAAAGTTGGAGTGGGGAGATCTCTTGCCACCTCAGCAGTTCCGTATAACATTTTTGGACCTCAGAGATCCTCTAGTCCAAACTGTACATGAACAAGAATACCCTTTACAGGGTACTAGAGCCCCTACCTTCTTTGTGATCATCAGATAAACACTCAACTGTATGGTCATCTCCCTCAAGACCAGCAAATCTACAGATACAAAGTGTATCAATGTACATGGTCCTTTAAGCCCTTGTTTAGACCCTTTCTGAATATTTCCATCAACATAGCCTCCTTCTACTTCAAAATGCTTCCTAGTAGTCAGAATTCATTCATGTGCATAATCAATAAGAATCCTGTCAAACTTTGAGCATGGTAATAGTCACATTCTATTTTCAATGATCCTCCGAAAGTTCAAAAACCCTTCTTTAAATGGCTTATGAATCCCCCCCCCCAAAAAAAAAGAAGCCCCCAAGGGGGCTTATGAAATCCCTCTTCCATCAGGGGAACAGTCTTAAATTAGAATAGTTCTACCCCATTCTGCCTGGAATAAGTGTCACTCTTGCTAAAGAGTAACTGTAGGGTTAGGAATTAAGCCTTTGGTTTCATTGGTATAGGGAACTCTCAGGGTGAGGAAATTGTCTCTATCAGTGCAAGTTAACCCCTCTGCATCTTGTTGTCTAGAGCCCTGACAGACTGTGCTGTAGCCAATATGTCAGAGGCAAGACTCAAACTCAGGTCATCCTGGCTTTGTGGCTGGCTCTTTGTTCTTCTGTAACAAAGAATACAAAGAAAAAAATATAATTCAGTGATATTAAGCGGCACATTAAATAAGTCTGACATTGGCCATAGTATTCCACAATAATAGTCCTCTACCTCTACATAGAAGTTGGGAGTTGCCTTCTCCTCTCTCCTTTTTAGGGCCAGTCTTGGTCATTTTAATTTCATAGCATTCAGTTTCAACTATTTTGTTGTTATCTTCTCCATTAATATTAGTCACTGTGTATGTTGTTTTCCTGGTTCTGCTCCCTACATTGTTCATCAGTTCATGCAAGTCTCAATATTCATTGTAGTCATCATTCCTTACTGCATGGTAACATTCTAATTATATTCATGGCTGAATCTTAAAGGCCAACTCATGCTTGTCTAGGAGGTGGAATGTAGCTAGGGAGAGAATGTGTGGTTCAAGTAGTGGATGTGCATGGGATACTAATGCTTCAGTGTGAATCAACCCCTTGTTTTCCTCCATCTCCTCACCGTACCTATGCATGACTTCACCACACTTAGGGTGGTGGGGACGGAGATGGGCAAGACTATTGTGACTTGGGGCAGCTAGGTGGCACAGTGGATAAAGCACTGACCTTGGATTCAGGAGTACCTGAGTTCAAATCTGGCTTCAGACACTTGACACTAGCTGTGTGACCCCAGGCAAGTCACTTAACCCCCATTGCCCTGCAAAAAAAAAAAAAAAAAAAAGACTATTGTGACTTTAAGCCTATGTCATTTGTCAGGGTCCCATATTTCCTAATTTCAAGATTCTTGAAGCCTTTCTTTAACATAGGGAAGCCAAAGAGAATGAACAAGAGATCAAAATGTATTCTCAGAAACATTGATCAAACTGACCTTGATACACAGTGTCATCACTTCCAAACCCTTTGGTATATGTAATATTTTAAGACTGCCACGGGCACACGTATAGCATAACAAATATGGATAAATAGGAAAAGCCATTTAGGTAACCCAAATCCTCAGATCAGCCTTGTTCCCATGTCAAGAGGTCTCACCTGGCTCTCTTTCTTTTCTTCCTATCAATAAAGCCAACTCTATAGTATAAGATCAGCTTAGAAAACACCAGTCTAGAAGCCTGGATTTTGTCCATTTTTGTAAGTTGCCTAGAGGCAACCTCATTGTGGGAGAGAAGGCAGTGCCTCCTGTTAGGGCAATTGGTAGTCGTTGCTGCCTTTCTGCCCCAAAGATGAACTTCTTTCCCTTCCTGAGTGGGGTAATTGCAGGGGTCAAGTCAAAAGGTCCTCTGGGGAATAACCCACTATGAGAGCTAGGAAGAAGTTGGGAAATGAAGGTTGAGTAGTAACCCAAAGCAAGAGAAGGTTAGCATAGAGCAGGTCAAGTAATGCGATGCAGGAAGCTGCAAAAGGTATGGGTAAAAAAGTTTGCTGCAGATAAACTGAGATAATATCCTTTTGAATCAGTTGTGTGTTAGCCACTCTCCTCAGCTATGTCTGAAACACTATCAATAAATCAACATATATTAAACACCTACTATATGACAGGTAGGCAGTTAGGTGGCTCAGTGGGTCCAGGGTCCCCTGGAGTCAGGAAGACTTGAGTTCAAATGTGGCCTCAGACACTCAATAGCTTTGTGCTCCTGGGCATGTCACTTAACCTCTGTTTGTCTAATACCCTGGAAAAGAAAATGGCAAACCACTCCAGTGTCTTTGCCAAGAGAACCTCATACGGTTCATAAAGGCAGACAGACTAAACAACAGAGACATGATAGGTACGGTGCCAGGTAATGGTACAAATACAATGAATGAAATAATCCATACTTACAAGGACAGCATTTTAATGGGAGGCAACATGGAAATACATAAGTACATACAGAATAAATGCCAATAAATGCAAAGTGGTTAAATCCAAAATAGTGTGAGGAGGGCACTAGCGATTGATGGGATGAAGAACCTCTTCACAAGATAGTGTTTGAGCTACATTTTAAAGGAAGGGAGAGTTTCTGTGAGGCAGAGGTGAAAAGAGAATTTTTCAGGTACAGGGGCTGCCTGTGCGAAGGCATGGATGGGGACAAGAGATTCGTATCATGTGTGAGGAACAAAGAGTCACTTTAGTTGGAGATCATAGGAGTGGGGGTAAATGTATAATGGAGAGGGAAAGATGGCTTTCAGAGCTAAACAGAGGAGTTTCTATCAAATGCTGTAGGCAATGGGAAGCCACTGGAGTTTATTGGTTAGGGAAGTGATATGGTCAGTTAAGGAAAGTCACTTAGGCAATATCATAGAGCAGGGCTTCTTAAGCTTTGTCCCCTTTTCGCCAGAGAAAATTTTCCTCGACCCCAGGTATATAACTATATAAAAACAGGTATGCAGATCAAACATTTAGGGCCAAGTTTTTTGCAAACACCACGTTCAGTTATGTGACCTCATATGGGGGACCCATAGTTTAAGAAGCTTTGTTGTAGAGGATGGATTGAATTAGAGAGATTCAAGGCAGGGAGACCAATTAGGAGGATGTTGGGGTACTTGAGGAGAAAGGTGATGAGGGCCTGAACTAAGGTGGTAACTGTGGGAGTGGAGAGAAGGTATCGTATATGACCGGTTGTGGAGTAAAAACAGCAAGACTTGGGGTTTGATTGGATATGTGGGGTGAGTGAGAGTGAGGAGCCAAGGATAATGCCTTGGTTACAAAGCTGGGAGAATCGAGGATGGCGCACCCTCCAGAGAAAGAGGAAACTTGGGAGGGGTAGATTTGGGGAGGGGAGCTCCAGCTATCACCTTGGGGTCACAAAAGTGCTCCTAGATGGAATTATTTGTCATTCTCTATCTTTAATATCCATTTTTTTTCTCTCTTCTTCCATTCCAATTGCTCTTTTCCTCCCTGACCTATGTGTGACTGACTAAAGCCTGCCAGATCCACCCATGGGCATCACTTAGTTTCCCCATTAGGAGAGAGTTAAGCAGACTCCAAATTCATGTAATCCAGCCATTTTTCTTTTCTTTTTTTTTTTTTTTTGTGGGGCAATGGGGGTTAAGTGACTTGCCCAGGGTCACACAGCTAGTAAGTGTCAAGTCTCTGAGGCCAAATTTGAACTCAGGTCCTCCTGAATCCAGGGCTGGTGCTTTATCCACTGCGCCACCTAGCCGCCCCTGACCCAGCCATTTTTACCAGACTTGTGGTTGGGACCAAGGAAGAGACTAAGGGGCAGAGACCATAGGGAGGGGTGGAAGAAAGTCTCCCTATACCTCTCCTCTCTTATCCAGACTGAAGACACAAGCTCTTTAGCTTTTATCAGTCTATTCAACTGCTGGGAGGAGTACTTTGTGACTTGAATTCACAGTTGCTTAATGGAGATTCTTCTAAGGAGTATAAATTATATCGCACCTCTCAGGGTTTCTATGAGGAAAGAAAGCAGAGCCCAAATTTTAGTGGCCCAGGTCAGCAGCAGCAGCAGCAGCAGCAGCCATGGGGCAAGAATCAGAAAATCAGCTTACATATTTGCAATGTGAAATAATTTGAGAAAATTCAGTTGGGGGTGGAGGTGGGAACTAGTTATTGTAGTAACTTCTAAATTTCAGTGGGACAAAGTCCTGCCCTAGTTGGGGAGTAAAGTACTTTGTAAACCTCTTAAGTGCTATAGAAATGTAAGCTATTATCTTCCTGGGAATTCATTTCCCTCCCTCTGGAGTTTGAAAAAAGCTTTTTGGCCTTATGGGTCCCCATAGCTCAATGATCTATCTGAGAGGGACACGTAGTCCTTGCCTCTAGACTGCCTGTTAGAATAACCCCAAGGGCGACTCTAGTTCTCCCTTTCTACTTTCAAATCCAAATCTGGTTGTTCTGAAATTAAAATGAGATAGATTGGAGGTGGGGGAGGAATGAGGGGTGAAGGGAGGAGGGACAGAAGAGATGTCACTCCCTCATCTCCTGACTAGACTGTGCCCTTTCAGAAGGACACGCTGGGAAGTCATTCAGGCTCCTGGTACTGACAGTCACAGCACAAGCAGCAACAGCCCTGTTTGTCTTAGTCATTCACTCAGCCCTGACGCTCGCTCGGGGTGGGGGGTGGGGGGTGGGGGATTGTATGGCTGGGGCTAAGGAGGGGGAAAATGTCTTACCTTGAATCTACCTAGGAGGAGAGGGAGTGATCTCTTCTGGCTACCAGGATCCCTAGAGAGTCTGTAGCATGGGTAAAATGAGATACGGTCTCACCCCCAGTTGAACAGACTGACAGCTCTCTAGGATCCTTCAGTAAAAAGGGATAGACACAGAGATGTGCCTGGATGGACTTGTACTAGCTCTCAAGAGCTGATTGTTAAATGTTCAACGTGAGCATTTATGCCTTGGAAATTGGTAAAAGCTACCAATCAAGGCTAGATTTATGTTTTGTTGATTGTCTAAACTTTAGAAAGTGATAGGGAAAATGTTACTAATGCAGATTAAATGTAAAAATGTGTCCTGATGTACATTTTTTTTGGGGGGAGGGCAGAATTACTTGTTAAACATTTACCAGCACATTGCAGTTTTTGTTCAGCAAGCCAAGCACATTCCCACAATTCCCTACCAATGTGCTGAGCTCCTCAGAAGCAGATTCCTAGGATTAGATTTTTTGGGAAGAGTTTCTAAAGAATGGTGTTGTTACTGGTGGGTGTCATCAGATATAAGGAAGGGGGGGGGGGACCCAAAAGCCACTTGTCACTTCCTGTACCAGCTTGATATGAACTAGCAAAGTTCATATGAGGCAAACATAGAATTTAAGGATTGGGAAAGACCTTCTAATCCAGCCTTCTAGAATTCACCTCTCATATTTCAGGACAGCCTTTCCTTGAACACTTCGGTGATAAGGAATTCATTACCTTACAAGGCAGACCACTCTGTTTGAAAAAAATCTAATTGTTAAATCTTCATATTGAGCCAAAATCTATCTTAGTGTACATAGTGTGGAATAGTGAGAAAAGCTAGGAATGAGGACTGGACTGGGAAGGAGGCCTGAAGTTTTGTTTTGTTTTTTAAATAAAATGCATTTTTATTTGAAGTTTTGAGTTCCATATTCTATCTATCCCTCCTACCTTCCCTCCCCTCCTCCCCCTTGAGGGTGCAAGCAATTAGATAGGCCTAAGTTTTAATTTTGGCTGTTGCTAGCTATCTACATGACCTTGGACGAGTCATTTATCATCTATGAGCCTAGGTTTCCTGCTCTATAAAATGAGGAAATTGGGGTGGATGACCTCTGATGTCACTTTCATCACTAAAGCCATGATCCTCTGATGCTGGTACTGCTACACATTTCTGGAGAAGGGGAAGGAAATGGCAGATCTAGTAATAGTTTTCATCTTATCTGGAGTTCCTCAGAGGAAATGAGCACAAATCTCTTACCATATGCCTAGGGAAACCAAGGCCGAGTTGAATCCTGAGCAAACTTGTATAACCGAGCAAAATTAGCTTTGGGGATTTCAAGTAAAATATTACAAATGTCATGAAAAACCGAACATAAACAAAATACAATTTTGAGTGCCATTAAACCCAGACTAGCACCCAACCAGGTTTCTGCATGTGATGACTGGAAAATTTAAAAATTTTATGTGTACAATCACCTTCTACAGATCAGTTTATAAAAACCAGGAGTGACAGAAGGCTCTCTGAAAGAAGACTGTAGTATAAGGATGTGAGAGACATAAAAGACAGCCAGACACTACATGCTGGTAATAAAGAGTTGGGAAATATTTGTGGCTAGGAAGGGAAGCTGGTGAACAAAAGACACTGAACTGAATCTTAGCAGGCTGAGCTGAGCTGACATTTTCACTAATAAAAAACTTAAAAAAAAAAAGGTTTAAAGTAATGGATTTGATGTTCCAGGGACCTAAAAATAAATAACACATATCAGACTCTTGGTGTCCTAGGAGGGATACTGCAGATAATTTTACCTAGCTCATGGGGAAAGGGTTCTTCATCATTCTTTGGTATTTTGAGTCATACAAAAATGAGGTTCAGGATCTGAACTCCTCTCCTTGGATACTGGTGTGATAAATGTAACACAATGCAATATATGCTAATTGAGCACTGACTGTGTTCATATCGCAGTTTTTAATAGGAGATGGGGGAGGGGGAGTGAGTCTCCAAATAGGAATCTTGGGAGATTACAAGTTCCTTTTGAACAGGGCCCGGTTCCATTTTAGTCTTTGTTTATCAGCACAGTGTTTTATACATTGGCTCTGGTATGAGAGGACCTAGGTTCAAATTCTGCCTCTATGTGCTCTTGGGCAAGTCACTTAACCTTCCTGGATCTTAGTTTCCCAACCTGTAAAATGAGGGGGTTGGACTAAATAGTCTTTGAAATCCTTTGAATCTCTAGATCTATGAGGATTGATCCTGTTCTTGTTGTTTGGTAGTTTTAGTTGTGTCTGATTCTTCATGACCCCATTTGGGGTTTTCTTGGCAGAGATACTGGAGTGGTTTGTCATTTCCTTCTCCAGCTCATTTGACAGATGAGGAAACTGAGGCAAACAGTTAAGTGACTTGTCCAGGGTCATACAGTAAATGTCTGAAGCCAGATTTGAACTCAGGAAGACCAGTCTTCCGAATTCCAGACCTAGCATTCCATCCACTTCCCCACCTAGCTGTCCATGATCCTTATAATCCTCTGTTGTACTTATCTATTGATTTGGTGTTCTTCCCAGTAATGCAGACCACAACCCTCCTAGGCTTACCCATATAGGATGAGACTTCTCCGTGTGGTCCCATAAGTTGGCTATCAGCAGGGCACAGCCTGTTGGGGGAGGCCCAATTCATGTTTTTGAGACATTGCAAGGTTTACTCTCCTTTTTTAACATTGATGATTTGCACAGCCCATGTAATGAATCCTTGCAAACAATGAGTGCTTAATAAAGTTGTATTGAGTTCCATTCCCTGACATGCTCTTAGCACAGTCCCTGACACATAGTAGGCGCTTTAAAAATGTTTAGATCGATTTCCTCAAGGAACTTTCAGTATAGTAGGAGGCTAAGACACCAACACAGATAACTGTAATAAACAATATTAATGACAGTGCATTAGAAAATCACAAAGCCAAAGGTTGTTACTGATTGGGGATAGAATAAATACAATATGGAAAAATATACTGTTCTAGTTATTAATGGAAATAATGATCAACAAATGTACCTGATAATGCTCTAAATGGGCTTGAATTTTTGAAGGGGAATTGTTTTTGTGTGTGCATGGGATTTAGAGCTGGACTTGGAAAGCAGCTTGGTACACTGGAGAGGGGGTGGGGAAATTGATAGATTTGAAGTCGAAAATTCTGGCTTCATATCCCAGTCCTACTACCTACTAATTGTTTAACCGTGGACAAAAACTTCACCTTGCTGGGCCTCAGTTTCTTCATCTATAAGAGGATAAGGTGACACTACAGGGTGCCAAAACCCCTTCCAACCACTAAATCTGTGATCCTAGGGTCTTTTAAAAGTCTTCAGATACCCTTCTTTGAGACCTAGGCAAACACATGTTGCAATCCTTTTGCTTGTATTCATCAACTGAGGTAGCAGAATTGTAGGTCTTTGAGAAACTGCCTACCTCTTTTGAGCTACATGTGAGGATTTTAATTGGAAGTTCTTCGATTTTTGGTTTTTTTTGATGATAAACAATCACCTCTCTCATTTGTTTAGTCGTACAAAGCATGTCCATATAGCATTGTCTTATTTCATTCTCATGACACAGCGGTGAAGTACAATAGGAAGAGAGAGGCCTTATTTGTAAGGCTCTGTGATAGCCTCCCTTTATTTCTAGAGAAATAGAAACTCTTTACATACTTGTTTTTTCTTCTCAGAGAGGGCTTAACTGCTTTGCAGATTCTTACAGATATTTTTCCAAAGAAAAGCTTTATTCAGTCTGGACTCTTAAACCTCCTTTGTGAAATGGTGTGGTATTTAATAAGATATGTGGCCTTTGCTATCTGAGTGACGCTATCAGGAATCTAAGCAAGTTCAAGAGACTTTTCTCTCTCCCCTCCCCCCACCCCACTCCACACCCCCTGCACCCCTCAATAAGGCATTTTAATCAGTTTTTGCTACTTGGCCATATTTGATGAGCTACAAACTAAGGGATAAACCACCCCAGCAGACCTCAGTCTACTCCCTCTCTGCAAACAAAGATCTACCACATAATATTAGATTTGGGATGAAGATTGTCACAGTTTAAGAATGTTTTGCAGTGCGGTCTCTTTCTGAACTGAAAACATTCTTTTAATGTGGAGAATTCCTAAGAGAACTGTAAAAATCCTACTCACATGACATATTACCCCCTCCTGAATAGAGTCTACTGAAGGGTTATTAAAAATTTACCTTTTTGTCAATAAGGTTCTTTATGGGGCATTTTTTCTCTTTGCATTTTAATGCGATATTCTCAGCTCCAGATGTATGGGGGAGGAGACAAAAAGGCCATTTAAAGTAGACATTCCAGAATGCCCCCATTATTTCTTTAATTGAAGCCAATGACACATGGACTGTGCTGTGTGTGGACATAGTTGCATTTGTAGGTTGGCTTTAGCTAACCCACGCAGATTTTTTGACCACGGCCATGGAGAAAACATTCTTTTAACCATCCTACTTGGGAAAGTCAGAGTGCCGATCAAGCAATAATTGGATGTGAGAAGTTGGAAGCAGCTGCTCCTGTTTCTTTGAATCTCAAGGCAGTTCAGGAGCATTTTGTAATTGGTATGAATGATCCTGTGCTATTAAAAAAAAAGTTTCAAGTATAAAACTGACAACTATACGGAATATTGGAAAATGCTGTATTGAACAAAAAAGCCTTCCAAGCTTTTTTTTTTTTATTAAACCTGATAACACTTGGGAAAAAAAATAGGTTTTACCATTGGCTTTGCACCAATTGATTAGATCTTATTTTTCTTAAGGATGCTTATTATTCATTTTTTTGACTGAGGACAATTTAGTTATCTTGATGGGGTGGTGTTGAAGTCTTCCTATTATTCTTCAAAGCAGCATTCAATTCATTTCCCTGAAGAGTTCTATTAAATAATGGGAAAAAGCTAAAAAGACCATTGTAATGATTTCTAAGGCAGAGGCTGCTGAGACCTTGGTTCCTTGGACCCTCCTTGGAGTGTGGATGTCTGTCTTGGTAGTGGCATTTGAAGGCTTAAAATCTGCTTCATGGTAGTAGCAAAGACTTTGGTATCAGATACAGTGGGGGATATTCTTGGTTTAAATTTCAGGCATAAAACAGAATCAAAGAATCAGAGATCTAGACCGAAAAGGGACCTCAGGAGCCATCTCATTCAACCCCCTTATTTTACAGATGAGAAAACTCAGGTCTAATAGGATTTATCTTGTAAACTCCATGAGGACAATGACCAGTGTCTTATATAAACTTTATACCTCACTCTCATATCATAGGGCTCTGCTCAGAGATAAAAATGTTGAACTCACCTTCAGAGGATAATTCCCAACTTTGTTTCCCTGAAGGAAAGGATTCAAGTAGATATAGTTGGGGGAAATAGTGCATTTTTCAACAGCAACATCCAAACCACAGCAGTGTGGGTATCACAGTAGCACCTCTGGAAGAAGGTGGCTCAGTGCAGATAGGCATTCCTGGCCAATAAATGGTTGGGTGGATTTTACCCAAGTTCTATGAATAATTTAGGGCTATGAAAAGTTATTACCTCTGACTTGTTATAGAATAATCCTCTATTCAAGTGGATGCATTTGTCACCAGAGTGGCACAGGATTGAGGTCAGGAAGACCTGAGTTCCAATCCTGCTTCAGCACCTTTCTCTGGACTATTCTGTATGCTACAATGCAAAGATAACAAGGCCTGGAGTAAAGAGGTATAGCTTTAAGTCTTAGTGCTGCCATTAACTAGCTTCATGACCTTTGGAAAGTTTCTTGACCACTCAACTTGATTTTGCTTCTCTGTACAATGAAGTGATCAGAATAGGCCTTCCAGTTCTGACATTTCATATCAAATTAACAATTGCTCTATTACTTCAACTTAACAATCATTTAAGCACTCGTGGGTTAGCTCTACTGTTAGCTCTACTTCTCTCCAATCAGAGGTAACTTCACAGAGGCTCTAGGAATAACCCAAATTTATTGAAAGACTGTTATGGTGGACATGTGTCTTCTGCCCAGTCTTTCATTTTAGTTGTGAAAAATCCAACAGTATCTTGGTCTCTGCATTTTTCTTGGAGCCAGGGGCCCTTTGGCTCTCAATATTTTGTAGCATTGGAAATTTGAACATCATATAGGAAGGTATCACCATGGGGAATATAGTGTTGAACACCAATGAACTCCCTAGAAGTATGCCTAGATTCCATCTTTGTGTCCCTGAGCCCTCTGCATCCCCAACCATACTGTAATTCTACCTTGGAAATATCTGAAGGCCCATAATTTTCTTCTCCCTCTTCAATTCAACAGGAGCTACATATCTTGAGGGATGAATGAGAATTTTCCTTTTTTGTGATTATGTTACAGAATGGATCTCAATCATTTTTAGGGAAAAAAGAAAAGAAAAAGACCATGATAGAGTTTTAGGATCATCAGACCCACAAAGAGAGAGGGGGTTGAGAGGGGAAAGTCTTTTATTCAGATTTAAAATACAAATACAGGATTAAGGAAAAATTAAGTGAATGAATATTGGTATCCTAAGTATATTCCTGGGCAGCTAGGTAGTACAATAGAAAGAGTGCTGGGCCTGGAATCAGGAAGCCTCAGATACTAGCTGTATGAACCTGGGCAAGTCACTTAATATTATTTGCCTCAGTTCCTCATCTGTGAAATGAGCTGGAGAAGGAAATGGAAAACCACTCCAGTATCTCTGCCAAGAAAACTCCAAATGGGGTCATGAAGTGTCGGATGTGACTAAAATGACTAAACAACAACAAATATATTCCCATTGGAAGAAATGAACCTCCTGAACACAGAGAAATGAAGATGAGTCATTCACCACATCTCTATCAGTCACATCAACCAATGATGGCAGGTTTCACTAACTGCTCAGTAAATGCTATAGCAAAAAATAACCACAATCCAATAGTAATGAGAGCTAAAACTTGATGATAACATTGGTTCAGAACATTGTAATGGGATCAATCCTATATTGACAGGGATAGGCTAAATGATTTGCTAGGCCTCTTCTGGCCTATTTCATCAATGGTCTGTGGTTATTACAGTCACTTTTTCCCATTAGTATGCCATAGGCAGTGTCTGATCTTGAGGAACAAATTTGTTATAGGGTTTTCTCAGAAAAACAGCCTAGCTCTAGTGTTGGGGTACCATTCTGCTTGCATAAAATCACACCAACAGAATGACAAGGGAGGCACAGATGATATGAGCTATTTTTAGAATCAGGCTCAAAGCTAACATGTATTTTCCTGTTTTGAAAGTTGTCTTGTTCAGTCACCTCCCAAGCCCAAACCATATGAACTTACATGTCTTTCCCACAGGAAAGAGAGAACATTTTCTCTTTCCTTTGGGAGAAAAAAAAAACAACAACATACCACCACTACACCATTATTATTAAAAAATATTGCTACCACTAATAAAAAAAACCACAGTAGAGTAGTTAGCATTTCAAAGAGCTCTCTTCTGGACTAAATCATTTTACAGATAGGTATTACTAGGAAAATCAGGAGCCAACTCTGGTGGATAAACTGTGCCCAGTGAATTTAACTGGTCTCAAGTTCATTTTTAAAAACTAAGGTCGGTGAGCCTATGTGAACCTTATTTTCAAAACTAAAATCTGGTAAGGTTTATGTGTCCCCTTACAGGCACCCTCCAGAATGCTGTGGCACTAAGGGTGGGCCCCAAAGCTTTTTTTCAATCTGCCTTTAGCTCAAACTGGAGAGACCTGATATTTCTGCTGTTCATGCTGCCATTCTTCAGGGCCCTGAGTTATTTAGCACATAGGGAGAGCTCTGTTATTAACTCATATGACATGGTCAAAGTGATTTTTAATTTGTCTTTTGGAGAAACAGGAATTAGAAGCTCATGTATGGGGATAACTTTGGTCAGATGCTTCAGTTCTTGAAAGGGGAAGCGATTTTGGGGGAGTGGTTAACAGAGAGGCAAGTTAAGCCCTCTGACCACATTTTAAATCCTCATAGAAGTTTGCTCTTTAAAAAAAAAAGCTCAAGGGGGTATTGTTTACTAAATCCTTCAAAACTAAACACCCCATCTAATGTTTGAACTGCCTAACCTCTGCTTGTAAATATGTGAAAAATCCCAGAAACTCCTGGGCCATGGGCTAGACTCCTCAAAAACCCAGGGGAGGTTTGCTGTTCATCTTATGTTGTAAGAGATTTCAACTTTACTTCTGTTTAGCTTCTCTAAATGACAGCTTGCTTAGATGTATCCCATGACCTACACTGAATTCATGTTGGAAATCAAATAGAAACAAACCAAAGAAAGATTTAAGACAAAAATTCTAATGGCCATCTGCCTTTAAAAAAAGTATCTTTGTAGAGTATATTATAAAATGCAAAATGGATGATTTTGATTATATTAAATTAAAAAATTTCTGTACAAACAGAAGCAATGCATCCAAAATTAGAAGGGAGGCAGAAAGCTGGGAAACAATTTTTGAGGCCAGTACTTCTGATAAAGGCCTCATCTCTAAAATATATAGGGAACTAAATCAAATTTATAAGAATCCAAGTCATTCCCCAATTGAGAAATGGTCAAAGGATATAAACAGGCAGTTTTCTGATGAAGAAACCAAAGCTATCTATTCCCATATGAAAAAATGCTCTAAATCTCTAATGATTAGAGAGATGCAAATTAAAACAACTCTGAGGTACCACCTCACACCTATCAGATTGGCTAAAATGACAAAAAAAGAAGATAATAAATGTTGGAGAAGCTGTGGGAAAATTGGAACACTAATTCATTGTTGGTGGAGCTGTGAACTGATCCAACCATTCTGGAGAGCAATTTGGAATTATGCCCAAAGGGTGATAAAGCTGTGCATGCCCTTTGACCCAGAAATTCCACTTTTAGGTCTTTTTCCCAAAGAAATCATGGAAGGGGGAAAGGGACCCACATGTACAAAAATATTTATAGCTGCTCTTTATGTGGTAGCAAGGAATTGGAAATTGAGGGGGTGCCCATCAATTGGGGAATGGCTGGACAAGTTGTGGTATATGAATACAATGGAATACTATTGTGCTGTAAGAAATGATGAGCAGGAGGAGTTCAGAGAAACCTGGAGGGTCTTACGTGAGCTGATGATGAGTGAGATGAGCAGAACCAGAAGAACATTGTACACAGTATCGTCAACATTGAGTGTTGACCTACTGTGATGGACTATATTCTTCTCACCAATGCAATGGTACAGAAGAGTTCTAGGGAACTCATAATAGAAGAGGAACTCCAAATCCAAGAAAAAAAAAAAAAGAACTGTGGAGTATAGATGCTGATTGAACCATACTATTTCTTTTGTTTTGGGTGCTATTGTTTTTTTTTTCTATTTTGAGGTTTTGCATTACTGCCCTGATTTTTTCTCTTATAACAGGATTAATGCAGAAATAGGATTAATGTTATTATGGATATATATATGTGTGTGTGTATATATATATATATATATATATATATGTGTGTGTGTGTATATAGATATATAGATATAACCTATATTAGATTACCTGCTGTCTAGGGGAGGGGGGAGGGAGGGGAGGGAGGGAGAAAAATCTGAAATTGTAAAGCTTGTATAAACAAATTGAGAACTATCTTTACATGTAAAGGAAAAAATAAAATACCTTATATGTAAAAAAAAAAAAAGTAT